>NC_141691.1:1759412805-1760086138 GCF_964263255.1 Lissotriton vulgaris | reverse complement strand
GGAACACAAAAGCAGAACAAGATCTGGAGAGAGTTCTTGACGCTGCAATTGATGATCTTGCTATGTGGCACGGTCTCGAAATTGCGTGTTTCCAAGATTTTATGACACTAGTGATATCGGTAGCTAAAAAAACAATCAGGAAAAGGTGCTTTGCAATACCTCCTTGTCCCCTACGTTTACTTAATATAGAAATAAATAAGCTAGTAAGGGAACAATATCTGTGTAAAACGGCAGAAAGAACACACAGAGTAACTTTATTAAAAAGAAGGAGGAAAAGGCAACAAGCGAAATTACGGAAAGAAGGGGAGGATATCATTTGGATAAAACTGAGAGAGACAGTTTTGGTCCCTCATAGGTGAGGGGTGTGGATCAAGAATCAGACCGCTTCCTATCCCCATTGAAGAACAATCATGGGTGGATTATATCACATCTCTCTATGCAAATAATGGAGTAGGGGTCTCCCCTATAGGTTTTAAAGTGAGCGATCAACCTTTGGCCCCCTTATCTGAAAAGGACATTGAAATAGCTATAAAGGAAATGCGCTCATCTAGGGCAATGGGGCCGGATGAACTTCCCATCTCGGTTCTAAAGCAAAATGGCATGAAATGGAGTAAATTGTTATGCCCTGTGTTTAACACCTGTTTCACTAGCGGAAAGATCCTCCAGTCGTGGAAAGGGAGTATTTTAGTGCCCCTTTATAAAAAGGGAGACCGACTATCTCCCCAAAACTATCGCCAAATTGCCCTCTTGGATGCAATTTGCAAAGTGTTTGCAAGATGTCTCTTGAAACAAATTAATGATTGGGTGGACCAAGCAAATGTGCTTCCCTTAGAACAGACGGGATTCTGAAAGAACCACGGTACCTTGGATAACTTAACCGCTCTCCAAGTAATAACTGATAAATATATCAGGGTCCGAGGAGGGGGGGGGCTATGCAGCCTTTATCGATTTCTCCACGGCCTTCGACAAAGTTGACCGTCCCTTGCTGTGGAAGAAACTACTCACTTTGGGTATGCCAGCTAGGATGTTAAATTTAATTCAGGAACTCCACTCTGATACCTGGTGTAGAGTATTGCTGGGTGGAGAGAGAGGACTATCCCAAGCAATTCCCACAGCTAATGGTCTAAAACAGGGTTATTTATTGGCTCCTTTGTTGTTTTCTCTTTATGTTTGTGACTTACCCCAGTTTTTATCCATAAGCGAAGGAATTGCTCCCACTTTAGGGGACAAACCGGTCGTATGCCTAATGTATGCAGACAATATCCTTCTCTTGGACCTTACTCCAAAAGGACTAAATAATCGTCTGCATGCATTACATCAATTCGCTGAGTCCCATCATTTGAAAATTAGCATGTCTAAAAGTAAGGTAATGTGTATTACATGGAAAAGAATAACGAAATCCGGAAACTTTAGTTGGTTTTTGGGTAACGAGAAACTTGAAATTGTAAAATCTTATGTTTTCCTGGGGAAAATAGTATGTAGCAACTTAAGTACCAAGCCACATATAGACAATAACATTAGGAAAGCCAAGACCCAGGGAAATGGACTGAGTGCCCTTTATAAGGCTACTGGCAGAAGACACTTTGTACATCTGTTGGAGGCCTTTCGAGCAAAAATTCCAGCTTCCCTGCTCTATGGCATCGAGCTAATTGATTTGAGTCAATGGGGTTTCCTAGATACTATCGAGGGTAGTTTATTGCGACATTTATTGTCGGTCAATAATGCCTGTAGAGTGGAATCCCTCAGGCTTGAACTGGGCATTCGAAGTACCTGGGTACAGGCCCTGGCAGGAGTTATACGTTGGGTTTTCAACCTAGCCAAGGGCAAATCAGCTACTTTAAGATCTCTGATTAAAAAGGAATTACTGGGTCCCATGAATGAATATTCCTTACTTCTAAAGAACTTTAGAAGGGCTGTCACTTTTTTAGAATTGGAGGAATCCACTCTTTTCTCATTAACGCCATATCAGCTAAAGCTGTCATTAAAACGGGCAACTTGGGAGTTAAGTTTTAGGAGGGATAGAAATATCCTTATTGCAAAGAAAGGTGTCACTGAGGTTGTCAACTCTTACTCATTTAAGCATATACAACCTTATGCATCCTGGACCCTTCCTCATGGCTTACTTCGCTTTTGGTTCCTCCTGAGACATGATCTTCTCCCTCTAAACAAATTACTAGCCAGATGGCAGGGTGGTTCCGACAAATGTAATTTATGCAGCAATGACAATTCAATTCAGGATATTGCCCATATCATTTTTATATGCCCCGCTCTAATGGCCCACCGTCGTAAGTGGGTGAGACCAATTTGTTTACAGTTAAGCATTTCCTCTGCTAAATCTTTACGTGATGCCACTTTCAACCCTCCCAATGAAATGTTCTGTTTCAGAATTTTTAACTTTTTTAAATGTTTCCTAGAATTATATTAATAGAAGTGATTCTTATATTTTGTTTTTGTATAAATGGAAGTTACTTTGTGGATTTTATGCTTTTGGAATTTCTGTTGCTAAATATGTTTTTATATGTGGATCTTAATCGAGTTCCAAATCATATTCAAATAAAATTGAATTGAATTGCATCTCGATTGTGGGATTTCAATTCTACACTCCACACTGGTCTCCATAAGGTCATCCTACATGCTGCGGCATGCCTCATGAAGGGCTTGACGAAATACGACCACATTACTCTAACCCTGATGGAACCATCTGTTGTAGGGTGACCAGATTTTCAGAATAAAAAACCGGGACGGGCACAGGCATAGAAATATGACTAAATGTCCTATTAGGTTAAATGTTCTATTAGGTTTCAGGGCTTCTTATATATTTATATATAACAATATATAACAATATATAACAATATATATATATATATATATATATATATATATATATATATATATATATATATATATATAGATAGATAGATATAGATAGATATAGATATATATCTATATATATATATATCCATCACAGCATTCCATTCTCTCGAACAGACGTACCCGACTCTCAAAGGTTGCTGTGCACGCAATTTTATTCAGCAGCAGGAAAACAACCCGTTTCGCTTTACAGCTTGATCACGTTTACAAGTTAATGCCAAACAAATTGTCCTTTTACTCTTTTCAGTAACAAAAAGAGAAAACGGACCAACACCCATATATGTGAAAATAAATATAAAATGTGTGGCGGGCATGTTGGAATGGTCAAATATGCTTCACATAATTGAGATTATACATATATACCCCTAGTTGCAAACTCTAGCAATTTAGACTCAGTTGATGTTGAACTTTTGGAGGTGATTTTTTCGGGGGTAATCAATAGCACTGACACATTGGGAGAGGCTACAAATTTGAATCCTGGAAGTGATTTCAGATCTAAATCAAAATTTGTTCCCCAGATTGCTTGCGAAGCTGTGGAAGTATTTGAGAAAGGGGTACTCAATGACATTAAAAAATTACGTACCAAACGAGTACCTAACAATGTAAAGAATCTCTCCCTTGCACATAAACAGGCAATTGACATCTTGAAGGCAGACAGTCGAATTGTGATTCGCAATGCGGATAAAGGGGGAAACGTGGTTGTGCTGGATAAAGAAAAATATTTGGCTGAAGGAATGAGACAGCTAGGAGACATATCTTGTTATCAACCATGTGCACTGTCAGACATAAGAACTGGTAAAAATGTCTTTGACGGACTACTACTAGATTGCAAAGACAGAGGACTGTTGGAATGAGAGGAATTTAAGTTTTTATGTTGTGAGCATCCCGAAACTCCGATTTTGTATCTCCTCCCTAAACTTCATAAAAACGCAGTGGACCCTCCAGGGAGGCCCGTTGTGTCCTCAATTGGCTCCCTTTTGGAAAATACATCCCAATACATCGACCACTATCTAAGGCCTTTTGTTGTTTCCCTCCCATCACATCTGAAAGACACTACCCACTTTCTCAAAACCATTGAGGGCATACACTGGGAATCGTCTTACACTTTGGTTACCCTCGATGTGAGTAGCCTATATACTTGCATAAGGCATGATCTCGGTCTTAGAGCTGTAGAACACTTTTTGAAATCCAGATCCATCTCATATGTTGAACATTCGAAAATGCTGGTCAGATTAATTGAGTTTTGTCTGAATAACAATTTCTTTATTTTTGATGCCAAGATGTACCGACAGTCACAGGGCACGGCTATGGGCACCTGTTTCGCCCCCAGTTATGCCAACCTATTCATGGGTTGGTGGAAGGAATAGGTGTCCAGCCAACTAGCCGAGTTTAACACCAATGTTGTCCTGTGGCTTAGGTACATTGATGACATTTTTATGATTTGGAATGGTGATGAAAAGTCTGCAAAATCATTTGTAGATCAACTAAATGTAAATGATGTAAACCTGAACTTCACAGAACATATCCACAAGACCGAAATCAAATTTCTTGACATACAAATAAAAATCGAGGGAACCACACTGACTACCAGTTTGTTTCGTAAAAAAACTGCTGGTAATAGCCTGTTAAATGCAAGAAGTGCACACCCCAGAAGCTTGGTAGACAGCATACCATACGGGGAATTACTACGAGCAAAAAGAAACTGCAGCACTTTAGAGGGCTATGAAAAATAAAAAACTGTAATGTGTAGCCGCTTCAAAGAAAGAGGGTACAAAAACCACACCATCTCTGAGGCATGTAAAAAAGTCGACACCACTTTAAGAAATGAGTTGCTAAATCCTAACAAAATTAGAGAAGAAGAGACCAAAGTCAGATTCATAACAACTTTTTCTGGGCATGCACATGAAATAAGAAAAATCTTCCACAAGCATTGGCATGTTCTTCTGACAGACAACCATCTGAAACCATACCTGAGCCCCAATCCCCAGATCACCTTTAGAAAAAGCAAATCTTTGAAGGATGACTTGAGTCCCAACAGCGTAACGAGTAAAAGTGACCCGAAAGATATTCCTGGTTTTAAATGCTGTGGATCCTGTAAGGCATGTCCGAACAGCAGTAACTGTAAAGAACTTATAATTCCGACTTCTAAAAGATTGTTTACGATCAAGAAATCACTTTCCTGCCTTACCATGTACAGTGTATCTGTACTGATATGTCCTTGTGATAAGTGGTATGTCGGCAGCACTACGCTGAATGCAAAAGAAAGAGTCCTACAGCATCTAAGAGCTATCAAAAATCATAATGTACAATATCCTGTAGCTCGTCACATTTACGATCAACACTATCAAAATGAAAACTTACTAAAAATGGTAGTCATTGACAAGGTAAATCTGGGAATAAGAGGAGGTAACAGGAAACTTGCCCTGCGCCAATTAGAATCAAGGTACATCATTGATTTTGAATGTATGACCCCGAATGGTTTGAACATTAATGAGGAACTAGCGGTACACTTAACATGAAGATGTAATTGATATTTCTGAAATACAGTAGTAATCTGCAGTTAGATTTATATGGTCCTTTTTTAAAACAACTCTATGTATTTATTTCTCACAGGCACTGGATGGATAGATGTGGCTATGGAATTTGAGGTCAACATAAATGAAATGTGAAAAATACATGGTTTCCAATAACTGAATGACATCTCAGATCCAATGGACAGTGAGTTTGCCCACTGGGGCACTGATGGTTGGCGGTTTAAATCGGAAAATCAATGAACAATGGGTACCTGCTGCCCACAAGGGCTGGATTGACTTTTTGTTCATAATGTGGCCAAACAATATGTATTCGATACATTTAATCGATTTGTACGGAATATTTCCGGTCAATATAGAGTTTACCTAACTCACAATATGTATATATTTGTTGTTCCCTGTTACGATTTGGTATAATTAGCAGAATTCTAATTTTTATAAATCAGCAGGGGCACATGCCACATTGTGAATTTGCCCACTTGGGCTATGATTTACAATGATTCAATAGTTACAGGACATGGTTAACCCGTGTACTATCAGGCCTGGTTGTATAACAATGTTTTTACTATGCTTATATTAATTGTGCCCACTTGGGCTAAGCTGGTTTTGAGTCAATACTTTACGGATATCACTCATGTATGTACGAGATGTAACTATTGCTGTTTGTTGATTACCCTAACTGCACGCTACATATATTGCCATAATGACGTTACCTTAACTCACTATTCATATGTATAATCTCAATTATGTGAAGCATATTTGATCATTCCAACATGTCCGCCACACATTTTATATTTATTTTCACATATATGGGTGTTGGTCCGTCTTCTCTTTTTGTTACAGAAAAGAGTAAAAGGACAATTTGTTTGGCATTAACTTGTAAACGTGATCAAGCTGTAAAGCGAAACGCGTTGTTTTCCTGCTGCTGAATAAAATTGCGTGCACAGCAACCTTTGAGAGTCGGGTACGTCTGTTCGAGAGAATGGAATGCTGTGATGGGTAAATGGGTGACCAGGAGCCCTACCCCGACCCACTCGTGAACGTGACTGGTGTATTACCGGGACTTGGGTTTGCTTGGGTTTTTCAATGCAAAATCTCATAATTCTATTTGGAATAACTTTGGCGCCGGTTGACGAATCTGCCTGAAAATTTCCTCAAATTTGCCTTGCGGAGCTCTGGTTCTTCCTTGAAAGTTTTGGGGGGATTCGTCAAGCGGGGGCCAAGATAAAATGGGGGTCCCAAAACGTGTTTTCCCCATGTTAATTTCCATAGGGCGGTCGAACTCACTTTTAGACCGAACGGCTGAATGGTTTTCCACCAAACTTGGCAAAATTGTAGGGACTGGTATCCCAATGTGCCTTTTTGGTAAGTCTCAAGATATGTGCTGCAGTGGATTTTGAGTAATTTAGGTTAAAAAAATATATATTTCTATAGGCGCGCCCCGGTACGCGCACCGGGGAGCGCACCAGGCGTGCTACGCGACTTGCGCACGGAAAGCTGATTGGCTCACGGGTGTCTGTAAACATTCAAAACAGTCCAGAGCGGCCGCCATCTTGTGTCTCGGTAGGATCGAGACACAAGAGGTGGCAAAAAAAAGGGGGAAATGACCATAAGGGGGCAGGGTAGATCCCCCCTGACCGCCTAGGTTTGATGTGGGGGCTATATTAGGGTCTCCGGGGAGCGGACCGGGGAGCGTAGCATGGGGGAGACCCAGTTTATTCACTGTGTCACCTCTACGACCCTTTCTTGCATCAATACGCCCCTTTTGCATACATTACACCTGACGTAGGTATAATGTGGCGCAGGGGCTTACAAAGTGACGCATCTACCTAGATGCGTCACTTTGTAAATATGACTGAATAAGGTGCATTTTTTACAGCACTGGTGCGTCACAAAAAGTGACGCTCCGGTGGCGTAAAAGTGACGCATGGCCTCATAAATGAGGCCTTCAGTCTTCTAGTCATGCGTCATATTAAATTTATGACGTATTATGTCGGAAGTTCTTACAGATACGTCAGTATTTCAGACGTATCTATAAGCGCAAAAGTGATGCATTGCTGGAGTGTGCCTCAAAAATGATGCAACTCCAGCAATGCATCCTTTCACATGGGGCCAGGCCCCATGTGAAAGGGCCTGCATGCCTGCTGTGAAACAGGTGTAAGATTTGGACGCAACAGCATCATAAAAGTGACGCAGTGATATCTCATAGATTTCACTGCGTCACCTCTATGACCCTTTCTTGCGTCAATACGTCCCTTTTGCATATATTACACCAGACGTAGGTATAATGTGGCGCAGGGTCTAACAAAGTGACACATCTACCTAAATGTGTCACTTTGTAAATATGACTGAATAAGGTGCATTATTTACTGCACTGGTGCGTCACAAAAAGTGATGCACCGGTGGCGTTAAAGTGACGCATGGCCTCATAAATGAGGCCTTCCGTCTTCGAGTCATGCGTCATATTAAATATATGACGTATTATGTCGGAAGTACTTACAGATACGTCAGTATTTCAGACGTATCTGTAAGCGAAAAGTGATGCATTGCTGGAGTGTGTCACAAAAATGATGCAACTCCAGCAATGCATCCTTTCACATGGGGTCAGGCCCCATGTGAAAGGGCTTGCATCAGTCTTACGCCTGCTGTGATACAGGCGTAAGATTTGGACGCAACAGCGTCATAAAAGTGACGTAGTGATATCTCATAGATTTCACTGCGTCACCTCTACGGCCCTTTCTTGCGTCAATACGTCCCTTTTGCATACATTACACCTGACGTAGGTATAATGTGGCGCAGGGGCTTACAAAGTGACGCATCTACCTAGATGCGCCACTTTGTAAATATGACTGAATAAGGTGCATTTTTTACTGTACTGATGCGTCACAAAAAATGACGGTCCGGTAGAGTTAAAGTGACGCATGGCCTCATAAATGAGGCCTTCGGTCTTCTACTCATGCGTCATATTAAATATATGACGTAATATGTCGGAAGTTCTTACAGATACGTCAGTATTTCAGACGTATCTGTAAGCGCAAAAGTGATGCATTGCTGGAGTGTGTCACAAAAATGATGCAACTCCAGCAATGCATCTTTTCTTACCCTTCCACACCCCCCTTCCTTTTCAACATTTTCTTTGAATATCCACATTCCCCATATTCACTCTCCTTCTCCTTACTTTCCTTCCCAACACTCACCTTCTTTCAGTCCCCCTACTTCACTTCCTTTCTTCTCTCATACCTTTCTGTTCTTTCTTACACATTTTCCTTTCCATTATCAATGCGCTCCACTTCACTTACTCTTTTTCATTTTTTTAAGAATATAGCTCTTTGATGAGAATTGGAGGTAGTTCTTAAAAGAACTTTTTTTTTCTTTTTTTTTCTTTTTTTAGAACAGAAACAAAAACAGGGAATGGAAACTGCTCAACAGGAGCAAAAAAAACAAAAAGAATTAGGGCTGGGAACGGCAGCGATGGTTCTCCAATGCTCGAACCATGAGCAGGACACTTTGCTCCCCAAAGGTAAGGAGTTGATCGCAGTATCTGCATTTCAGGACACCTTTGTTGAATGCAGGCTGAATATTTGGAACCAGCTCCTGCGATCTCCCCCTCACAGAAGTAGTTGCTCCTCCAGTGGATGTAGAGGCCCCATCACTGGGAACCTCTTGTGCCAGAGCCCTGACACTTTCCCGGGCAAAATTCTGGGGGTGCCTCCTCTCCACATGGCGAAGCATTATGAAGTTCCCAAAAGAATATTTCTTTTTGGGGTCACCCCGTGACAGGACTTTTTTGCAGATCCTGCACTCCACTTTTGGAGCATTCACCTTTTTCTGTCCATCTGGTATGGAAAAAAAATTCTAGATGAAATGCTCTTTCACCTTTGGCTGAGGAGGCTCTTCATCGATGAATTCAGGCTCATCTTCACTGCTGGATGGTCTGGCAGTCATGATTAACCAATCGAAGAGAAAAAAAGGCAGGTCTTTCAGTCACAAAAGTGAAAGAAGAAGTGAAGGAAATGGCTGGAGATTTCATTCTTTGTAAAAAAAACCTGTTAGCAACCAATGAAAAGTGTTATTTTAAGGTCACATGACTTGACGCGCTGATGCTGCGTGCACCGGAGCGCTTCCGGGTGCGCATACGCGGCGCGAACGTAGGCGCTTCCGGGGCGCATACGCGGCGCGAACGTAGGGGCATACGCGGCGTGAACGTAGGCGCTTCCGGGTCGCGTACGCGGCGCGAACGTAGGCGCTTCCGAGGCGCATACGCGGCGCGAACGTAGGCGCTTCCGGGGGCGCTTACGCGGCGCGCCGAAGTGACGTTTTGATAGTTTCACGGAAATGCTAAATTATTTACATTTCCTTATTCAAAAAAACTGCTTTTATATGTATAATACTAAATGTCTTGCGTTATTATTTACTTTTCATTCATATTTTTTTACACAAACGCAAGTAGCGCTCTGGGTGCGCTTTCCGGAGAGCTTACCGGTGCGCGGACCCAGAGCGCCCCAAAAAAAATGATTAAAAAAAATAAAAATAAATATTATTATAAAAAAAATAATACTAATTCTTACTCACGCAAATCAGCAAATTAAAAAAAATCGTAGGTAACAAACTCGATATAGAAAGGAATTAGTATTTAAAAAAACCTATGAAATTCACTGAAAAAAACATAGGTTTCACACTAGTTATAGTTAGGAATTAGCATTTAAAAAACCTATTAAATTCACTGAAAAAACCATAGGTTTCACACCAGTTATAGTTACCTGGAAATTTTACTCACATAAAACCATTGAAATTCCCACGTTATAGTTAGTTAGACTCACTATAACTTGCACGCCTGCAATGCACTGCTGATGATGTCACATATTACATCACTCATGACATGGTCAGTGACATCACTCATGACATCACTGATGACACCATCCTTGTGACAGAGTGACAGACCTCCTTTCAGTGTAATGTAACCCTTAAAACACATATTCAAAAATAGAAATTAACATTTTCAAAAAAATGGAGATACCCATACCAGTTACAACAAACAATTCAGTAATTCCACCATCTATATACACACCCACTCATTCACCAACAGTTCTATATAGTCACTCATACATATACTCACTCATCATATGTAGTGATACACCCATACATCCTGTTACACACCGACAGTCATCCAAAAGTTACTCACACACATACTCACACATGCAAACAAACTATTGAACATCCATTTATTTGCATATAGAACTATACACACACTACCACTTTAATTCTATGGAAATTTACACATACTTACTCTCTTAAACAATCACTTATAGAAACACATACTTATTTAAACAGGAACTCTTACAATCTCTCGCTCTGACATATACTCACTTATATACATCAATACTCACATATAATAGATTAAAACATATGTAGTTACTGATAAAGACACTAGTGAGACAGTTATTCACTCACTAACACACACATATACACACTCATCCACCCATACAGTCCTGCACATATGCTGTCTTCAAAACATATACAAACAGTGAGTCAGTCACCAACCCATGCAGCCACTTATACACAAAGTGAAACACTGATACATATATTTCAATATTTAAAAGTTACTCGCTAATATATGTATTCACTAAGATACACTTAATAAGGCAGTTAACAAATCATTTTTTTTTTTAAAACATCCATTTACACACTTATTTAACCATTTATTCTTCCATCGACCTTTACAAATACATATATAAAACAAATGTCTTTTTCAGAAAGACACACATTCACTGGATGGTGTCATCAGTGATGTCATGAGTGATGTCACTGACCATGTCATGAGTGATGTAATATGTGACATCATCAGCAGTGCATTGCAGGCGCGCAAGTTATAATGAGTCCAACTAACTATAAGGTGGGAATTTCAATGGTTTTATGTCAGTAAAATTTCCAGGTAACTATAACTGGTGTGAAACCTATTGTTTTTTCAGTGAATTTAATAGTTTTTAAAATGCTAATTCCTAACAATAACTGGTGTGAAACCTATGGTTTTTCAGTGAATATATATATATATATATATATATATATATATATATATATACACATATATACAGTGTTCTATTAAATAAAATTGTTTTCACATTACCTCCCATTCTGCGAAGAGCTCAAGGGTCCAGCTGCTGGTGGGCCTGGCCTTGCCCTATGGCCTCTGCAGCCCTGATTAACACCTCATTAAATACTGCTGTGCTGCTTAAATGAGGGGAAGCAGCACGGCAGGAGAGTTTAAAAAGTGAACTTCTGTCCCCGTTTAAGCCTGCATAACACTGTGATTAATGTGCAGATTCCCCGACTCTCCCTTAAAAACCAGGATATTTCTTTAAATAAACCAGGCTCTAACCAAAAACCGGGACATTTCTTCAATTTGGAGAAAAGTGTCAGGACACCGGGACACTTCTCCAAAAACAGAGACGTTCGGGTAAATCCTGGACATTTGATCACCCTAATCTGTTGTTGTGTCAGCCTATACCACCTTTAAAGCTATCTGCATCATCTACAAAGCCATCACGACTACCACCCTCACCTCTTGGCTGACAAGCTCGGATTGCAGATAAAGAAGTGCAAAAACACTGAAAAAAAGGGCAGCAAGCCTTATTCTTATATGCACTTAGGATATTGAACAGCATCCTCATGCCCATCATAATCACCTTCGCCCCAGACTTGGCTATCCTTTATCCTTTTCATGGATAATTTTGAACAGAGCTATATATTATCACCCGCCAACCCATACAGGAACAACATCACCGAATGGCGAAGGTATATCGATGATGTGTTACTTTTATGGACAGGAGAGGAACAAGACCTGGCATCCTTCTTCACTTGGCTCAACTCACAATCCGAGGACATCAAGTTTACCATGCAATATGACAGAAATACCATTGACTTTTTGGGCATCAGCGTAAAAGTCAAGGATGATCACCTACATACCACCTTATATAGGACACCAACGGAGAGAAACACATTGCTTAGATATACAAACCACCACACGAGAGGACTCTGTGATAACCTACCTTTTGGGCAGTTCCTCCGGCTCAGGAGAAACTGCTCATTGAAAGAAGACTATTTTTAAAGAATCTGACGAGCTGATCTCCTGCCTCCAAGAGAGAGGATACCCTAAAAGATTGGTCAAAAGAGCCAGAAAGAGAGCCTGGTACAACAATATAGAAAACTTACTGACACCCAAAGAACGCACCACAGGACAAGACAGGATGATATGTGTAACCACATACTGCACAAGGAGCAACGAAATCAAAAGGACAATCAATAAACACTGGGGACTGGTCTCAGATAACATAGGAATGCCTCAACCTCCCATGCACACTTATAAAAAGGCCAAGAACTTTCGGGACCATGTGGTCCGTTCATTACTGGAAACACCTCCTGCCCCAATGATTCAGAATATGTGGAACCTATTGGATGTGGTAGGCCACTACAAATGTACAAAATGCAAAGCATGCTCAATGTGCTTAGAAACTAAGACCCTGACTTACAGAAACCATACCATCAGCCTCAAGTCACACACTAACTGCAATACCAGTGATGTGATATACGCTATTTTATGCCCATGTGATCTAATGTACGTGGGGCAGATCAAACAAAGGGTGAAAAACCGGCTCCTCCAGCACTGTCGAATCAAATGTCAAACACATAACGACTCATGACTCTTCTGGCTACAAAGATGCATGCATAACTGAGTCCAAATCGATTGCTTAACAATGACCGAGACCCATCGGTCTGTGGCCAACCTATGCCACACGAGAATATGTGTTCAGTTTCTCGTAGCACTGTATGTGCAACCCCACGGATTCAGTACTAATATACCTATAAGGTCTCTCTGACATGAACTATGTTAACACATGTTAACACATGATACCTCCGAATACAGCGATGTATTTTTAACCATGCCTAGATTTGGTCATTTTTGCATGAACTATATTACTTCTACTTGGGCTTTCGTGTACCTCAGTTCAATATGTGTATAGATTTATAAAACATCGTATTTCACATGTATACATAGGAGTCCAGGTTTCAATGTGTTTAAACATATCGATCATTTGATCTATACAGAAAGCATACTTGTTTTGTTTTAATATACATTAGGATGTATGTACTGACTGATAATATGTCCCTAGCTTAGCGCATATCTTTAATAATCTGTAGAGACAAGACCGGCTAGAGTGACACGTCAGTTACCACCGTTTTTCATTTTTTAAATACGCCTTAGTTTCGCAACCTCACTGGCCTGAGAAAACCCTTGTTACCAGGGTAACAAGCTCCTAGCCAAACAAAGTTCATCAGTGGACCCCATTGGCTAGAGGAGATTCGAGCCTCCAACTAGCACCTAGCGGTGGCACCACCATATGTTGACACGCCCCCTCCTTCAAGCTCTTTTCAACGTGAGCTTTACGAGCGGACTGCTTGCCAGTGCGAGTCAAGACACGAGCGAGGTAAGAGCCTGTTTTCTATCACCAGGCGGCCCGTGCGGCCTGCAGGCTTTGATGTACCTGTACAGAGGCGGATCTAAGCTCATGGTGGCCCTGGGCAGGGAGCGTAGGTATGGGGCCACGGAAGAGGGGTCCGGGCTGGGCGGAGTGTGGAGGCCAGTGAAAAGGCGGGGGTGGGTCAGGGTGTTTGGAAGTGGAACAGAGCCGGAGGCTGCCAAATCCTTGCCAGGGGCCGCCACGCAAATATGTATCCACCCTCAGAGGATTATTATATTAAGGATATATATTGGCCTGGTGGCCTCTGGGGTTTGGTGGCCCTGTGCAGGTGCACAGCTTGCACTTGCCTAAGGCCGCCCCTGACCTGTAAGGGAGATACTCTCAATAATGTCGGGCGTGATTGCTGCTTCATGCCAAGCGCTGAGGCCATCAGTCATTTTCTGGATTTCGACGCACTTCCACACATACAGGGAAGACGCTGAACTTCCTTTTTCTAGATAGAGCAGCAATCTTATATTTGTACGCAATTGGAATTTCTAGCATAGCAGTCACAACGTGCCCTCGTCATTTTTATGTATTTGTTAATAAGATGGACACATTTAAACACCAGGTCCTTCTCGTGGTAGGCAGATTAGTGCGCCGCTTTAAGCACTTTTTCAACCTGAACCTTGAGCGGGTATCACGCCTTTTGACCAGCCTGAGGCTTGAGCCGTGTGTGCTATATTCCAGAATTGACTCAAGGAGGCATCTTACTCACGATTATGCTTACTTTTCAAACACTCACGAGCGAGATGCATGCAGGCATCTTACTTATGATTAATGCTGCGTTACTTTTTAATCTTTTTAAAACTACAGTAAGGGTGTCCATTCGTGCCTGCACCCTACTAGTTTTGGTAGTTTTCCTTTAAGTTAAGCCTTGAGCATCATGCCATTTTGTTCATAATTCGACCTAATCTGTCCTTGATACACACCCCCTCCTTTCCACAGACCCTGTCCTGTTGACTGATTGCAAAGTACATCGGGAGATTCATTACCCCGGATGACTAGTGTTCAGTAAAGTGAGTCTTTGTACCGCATACTTAGTACATGAGGTTCCCTGACTGTCTCCACCTCATTGTAACACTGAGACCTTATATTCCCCCACAGATGCCAGGGAAACCACTCAATGCCCACTAGGATCGTTCATTGATTGTTTCATCCTACCACAAGTAGGTTCCTATATGGTTACCCACTTGATTCTTTCACCACATCGTACTTCATCCACTGAATCATTTCTGTTACTTCCAGGTGCTCTATACACAACCCTGTCCTGCAGAAGACCCCACATTGAGGAACAAACCACCCTCTTTCCAACAGGGGTCGAAACGTAGATTACCACACACCCTCAAACCCATAGGAATAGAACAAGCCAATTAATATGTACCTATGTGTTATGCATATAGGGGAACTATGGACTGAAACTAGGCTGTAAAGGTCTTACTGTATATAAATGCAACTGTGCCTATGTCACTATACCTTTACCATGTCTCTCACTTATCTACTCACCCCCATCACCCAAAAACCTTCCTCTTCTCTATCACACTGTGAGCACTGTAAATATTACGTGTACTAGGAGCATATCTAAGTTGATACATGGAGTAATATTAATGCTTTGAATTATAAGAGCATCTAATGATTGTTTCACTTATGAAATAAAAATTCCTTTTTTCTGTTGAATAGAATCAGAATTGTTTTGTGGTGAATTGTTTTGTCTTTACATGTCTAAATTTGAAAGAACTACCACAACCATTTCTTGAGCGTACTGTTATCTTGACCCAGGTCGGGTGGTTTTATGGGTTAACCCCGTTAAAACTCAACACATCATAATCACCACAGCCCAACTCTAAAATCAGAAAGAGCAGGTCACACCTGAAGAAAGGACACTACATCAAAATGAATGAGAGCCCCCTCCCCTCTCATAACCAAGCATCTCCTTGAATCAATTACTGATTTTATTCCTGCCTTTGACCTTGAACGGTGCTCTATTTTATTTTGGCCAGGTTTGAACTATACCACTACAACACACATCCATAAATACAATCATGCATGCAAAACTGATATGTGATTCAATGAGTCAGTTTCGCATGCAGAGGTGTCACCTATGCAAAGCTTCTGCTATGCCTGCATATTTTCTGCATTTGTCAGGAGGATCAACTAGAACCGTGATAGTAGTTCCAAAGAATGCTAGGGGGGGTCTAGAAAATACAAAGCAAATGATGTGAAAAGTCAAAGGGCCTGATTACGAGTTCTTCGTAACATTCGGAGCCATGCGTAAACTCCTGTTTACGCATGGGTAGGAATTATGGGGCATATTATCAAGGGAGTTTATCTCCGCTTTTTTGGCTTTAAAAGCCAAGAAAGTGGAGATAAAATTATCTCCCTATTACCTAGCTGTCGCTAACACCAGTTAGAGACAGCTAGTAGGAGATAGCGACCATCTTGGGCCCCACTTTGCATGTCAGTAATATTTATCACTAATGACATGCAAAGTGGGCGTGCCAAGATGTTAGCGACTGAAAACAGTAGCTAACATCGCTATCTCCTATTACCAACTTTTGGAGATATTCGCGCTAAGCGCAAATATCTCCAGAAGCTAACACCTGCCCTGAGCAGTTCTTAGCCATGTTATCCAATGGGAGGTGGATAACATGGCTAAGAGCATTAGCTCGGTAATGCATGAATATCGCTGACTTTTCAGCGATATTCATGCATTGCAGCGATTTTTATCGCATTTGCGATAAACCTTGGTAAGACCAAGGTTTATTTGCGGTAAAAATCGCCGCAGCTCAGCGGTACATTTTTGTCTCTAACCAAGCAATAGCGATAATTATCGCTATTGCTTGGTAATATGCCCCTGAGCGTTTAAAATTAGTTAACACATCCGATAAATGTGAGATTAGTTAAATAACACATTCTTTCCTAAATTCCAGCAGCTCAAACCTGCCGAAATTTAACATTTGAAAACATACAGTATTCACCATATCATGCGGATATGGGTGCATTAAACATCAAAATCCGCATGTTATTCCCCATGAACTCGTAATAGGCATTATTTACTGCACCCGATAAATAACGAACCGCGTGGTATATAACACCTTAGCTCATAAGCAGGCATTAAAGTCTAATTTTGCGAGTATTCACAAGCATTTGCAATCTCTTTCTATAACTTAACTTTAACATAAATGAATCCTATTTAGATGTTGCAGATTATATTTGAAAGTGCATAAGAGACCCATAATAGTATGGCCCCAACTCCGAACTGTTTCCAATTATCTGTAACTTCTGGCCGCATATTACACACTCGCTAAATACCAGTTGTGCAGGGTTGATATTTGTGCCCCGTTTGCCTTTACACACAGTGGAACGGGGACTATAGCAATATCCCTACTCAGGGGTTTGAAAACAGCACATGTGCCCTATTTGCCTGCCCGATTTGCAACTAGTTTTCTTTACTTGATACAAATTAGGTGAAATGCAACGCAGGTCTGTCTAATCTGTGCCTGTGTTGTAACACACAGTCATGTACAAAATGAAGATTGCACCTGCTTTGGTAACACGCCAACAGGAACTGAGGCCAGTGAGTGTAGGAAGAGAAGGACTCATGTTAAAACATTTTCCATGGAATAAAAAATAGATTTTTTTTTACATTTCTCATATTTTTTAACTGAGAGGCATATTATCAAGAAAGGCATTATAATTATCGCCGGTTTAGCAGCGGCAGAACTGCCCCTAAAGCGGCGATAATGGGCTTGATAATATGCCCTGGAAAATTCCAATCGAAGCCCATGTTCTCACCAGAACATGGACTTCTATTGGAATTCTCAAGGGCATATTATCAAGCCCATTATCGCCGCTTTAGCAGCCGTTTTCTAGCACTAAACCGGCGATAATTGTAACGCAGTTCATGATAATATGCCCCTGCGTTCTTATACTTACTTTCCAATTTGGAGAACTCTGTCCTGACGAAAGTCAGGCATAACAATAGAGGCAAACCGTAATTTCCCTCGACACCTCAGTGTAAGTTGTTCATGAGCAGGGAGCATATATTGCAAATTAGCTCTTACTAAAGCACCATTCTACCCCTATCTTTCATCCTCCGTTGGGTTTGCTGAAAGGAGGCGCAGTGCGTCCATTGGGGCGTAGGGGCGTAGCCCCAACAGCCACATGGACCCGCATCGCGGCCGCGGCAATCCTTTAACAATATGTACAAGTGTGTACATTACAACAAGTCAGCTGCCGGGACACACCCGGCGATTTCGGAGCGCGCAGGGGGCTGGGGTGGTCTGCTGCAGCTTGAGTCATGTGACAGACAGTCCAGTCCACACACTCAGGCTGCAGCAGACAGACCGTAGTGCGCAAGTGCAATGTGGTTTGCAACTTGCCCAAGCATGCGCACTGTAAGTTCCCCAGCGGGATGGTGGGGTACTTGTTAGCCTGCCGTAGCCCGGGTTTACAAGGGGCGCAGGGCGAGCAGCAAATGTGCCCCCTAGCCAATCCAGGTGCTATACGCAGCACCAGGATTGGCTGGTCCACCGCGCAGCATCCATCATTGGATGTCGCTCTTGGGGGTGGCACACACTGCCTCAGCCACAACTGGCATGCGTGCATTTACGCGGTGCTGTGACGTCGCCGTTTGTTCCCTCATCCAGAGACGACTGTGTGTGAGCAAGCTAGTTGAATTATTACAGATTATCACTTAAATATTTATATTACAGTTGCACACTGTATATTAGTGTAAATCGCATGCAAATGCGACTGGTTTTTTAACTTTAAGAAGTGTTGTATAAGTGACAGGCGGGCATTTTAGTGGTATTCTTTTTATCTGACGTGTTATCTGACGTGTTAGGATGACAGGTCATTTTAGTGCATGCAGAATGCAGATTCAACTGTAAGGCGCCCCCGTCTCCCAGATACAAAAATACCTAAATAAAGAAAGTATTTAACCTACCGTGCAAAGGGTGGCTGCCACATAGAATTGAAAATTCATTCGAAGGTAGTTACATTAAAATATATATATATATATCTATCGTAGAGACCACTAACTATGCCTGTGTTCGGTATATCCCTGTGAATTCTTCTTTGTATGTAGGCAGAGTTTATTTTTGGGTCCCTTGAAAACCTGTGGGCAACTCCAAGTTATTGATCCAAGCATGTAGACTTCCATGTAGCTCGAACCTGGCCACCGGTTTACACAGAAAGGGAAAGCAGGGGCACTGTGCCACCATCTCTAGTATTGAGGCAAACACGAATCCTTGCACCCTGACTCCATTTTTTATATGGACTGTTGTGCCAGCCCAGCAGACATATTTTGGAATATATATATTTTTAATGAAGGTTAAAGTCACACATTAAGTTGCTTAAAAATGAAATCAATCACTGACCAGTATTAACTTGCTGTTCGCGCAGCAACATTCAAAATATTTTTGTCAGATTTTAAAATATTTAATTTTAGACCTTATTGGAAAAGACACAGAATTGGGTTTCAATAGTATTGCCATTCGGTTGCGTTCTGTGATTGACTGGAATGGTGACTTTGGTAGCTAATGGTGATGTCCCTGGGTCTTCTCCCGTTGTAGAGGGGTATATGTTTGTCCGCGATGTTGCACTATAGTACATATGGCATCTGAGAATGATCAACACAGGGTCCTTAATAAAAGCTGGCACGTTTTATAGACACCTATCCGTTTTAGTTCCGTTCGGCGGGAACTTGACGGAGGGTGACGCTTTTCACCCCCTCTCTCACCGAGCCACGGATGAACCAGGGGATGCTGCAGCTCACTTTATTAAGAGGTTCTCTGCAACAGAACTACTATCCATTCTCCTACTAAAAAGAGGAAATAAGTAGAAAAAGCCCTAGAAGACAACAGACGGAGCTCTCCCCCACCCTTCTACCCTGGTTCACAGCTATTGGAACATTATCCTTATTGGGATGTGGCTTGAATGTACAATACTTAAACATACCATACCACTGGCGTAATTTGGTTTTAATCAAATCCGAATAGACCTCTACTGTCACTCTGAGAAACTGATCTTCTGGAACAGAACTAAAACAGATAGGTGTCTATAAAACGTGCCAGCTTTTATTAAGGACCCTGTGTTGATCATTCTCAGATGCCATATGTACTATAGTGCAACATCGCGGACAAACATATACCCCTCTACAACGGGAGAAGACCCAGGGACATCACCATTAGCTACTATCTTGCCCTGAAGAAGTCCCTTGAGGACGAAACGCGTCAGCTTTAGACCCTGTGTATAGCTTTTGAACTGAATTGAATAAAGAAACTTCAAGAATACAAGAAATAGTTGATGTGATCATTACCGTTTACCTTAACAGAGATAACAGTTTCTAAAAACATTTAAGTGGTGCACCTTGACCCTTTCTCTCCAATTCCTTTCATAGTTCATGTTTTGAACCTACACTGTTACAGTGGGTGTTGTGGAGTGTGCACACAGACTGCCCCGTGTACTAGGGGGTGGGCCCAAAAAATTTTTCCTGGAGAATCTTTGACTAGGTGCTGTTTTCTTGGGAACCTTCCACTGTTGTCTTTCCCTTCAAACAATGGTGACTTTGGTATCCATGTTCTTATCCTGAAGTCTGCAAGAGTTGTTTGCATCTTTAATGTCTTAAATAACTATGATTTTTGAATAAATCTTAAACCTCCGCACTTTGTGCACGCACTAAAATGCTAATGTATGGTTAAATGAATGTGAAAACATAGCAGTTATAAAATGTTAACCGAATGAAGCATGCATCTTGCTAAAGATCAGCAAAAGATTACTCAATACTAACAAAAGTAAACAAAAAATCTCATTAGGCAGTCTCAGTATGCAGGGTGTAATTTATTAGGGCGTTGCCTCAAACTTATTCATGGCCTGTGTCGATTGGGTTAGCTTGCGAGCCCATCTTAAACTGCCTAGAGGCCTGTTTGTGCTGAGGAATTTCCTAATGTAATTTACAGTATGCGACATCAACAAGCAGATTTGTTTTAAATAAATTAATCCCCAGATAGAGGGATTTCAGGTGACGACCAGCTGGAAATAAGTAGCATATGGATCTGGTCTTGAAAGTAAAAGCTTCCCTTACCTAATGTATGATGAGTGAATGAACACATCTTTCCATGGACTTTGTTATACTCTGACTCAGCTATGCAAGACTGATTCAGCGGAATGCGGTAAATAGTTCGACAAAATGGCAGATTATTTTCAACATTGTTGGTCTCGTCTCACAATTTGTAACTAAATTAATCTCAAGCGACTGCATTTCACACAAGCTTTCAAATGACGAGCTAAAATATGGAAAGATAACTGGTTCTCAGTTTAAAGAAGCATATGTAATTTAACCTTCATTGATGTTTGAAAGACTATGGTCTTGTTGTTGCGGTCTCATGAATATATAGACTACTGTTTCCGCATATACTCTCTTTGTTCCCCAGATAGAGTAGGTTCTCTTAGACACATTTTGTAAGTTTCCCTAAGTGATAGTTTAAATTACTTGTAATTAATTATGTTCTGGTGAATGCCGAGGGTTTGTTTATCCTCAAACATAAGTGCAGAGGTGCGTTTTTTCACCATGGAATGTGGGCACCGTTAACACTTTTAAATAAAGACGTCGCCTTTTTGTCTTTTTCTGTGACCTGGTGCGTCATCCGGGAAACCTCCAGGTAGCTGTGTGTCAAGTGCTCCAGTGTGCTGCTAGGAGTGTCCTAATCTAAATAGATGTTGGGATTTGGGTGACCAGACCAGGTGGCTCTATATCAGCCGGATAGCACTTTTTTTTCATTAACCCCTTCGATGCTCATGACGAGCTCAGCACGTCATGAGGTACACCTCTCGTACACTCATGAGGAGCTGAGCTCGTCATGAACAATGGGAATAAATAAGGGCCAGCACAGGAGGGTAATACCATCAGCATTAAAGGTACTGTGAATAAAAAGCCAAAAGTTGTTCAATCAGATGGAGAAGCAGTTGTAATATTATTAGTGAAAGAGTGGATATGGGTGTTGGTTAGGAGGGTTGGCGATGGACAGGCCGGCCTGGTGGTCGCCAAGGAGGGGGTTAGATATTTTTTCTGCTGGTATTAATGTACTTTGGAAGAGGTCAGGTAATGGCTGAGTAAAGTTGGTACGTGTCTGCTGGGTGTTGACATTAGGGCCCTTGCTGAGATGTATGTATGATGCTGTTAGACGTGAAGTGCTAGTAGGGATAATATCGGTGTGGAGGTTTTGTATTTATTCGGGGAAGTGAGGGTCATCCTAAAACGCCCCTCATATATTAACAAAACTTTGGTCGGAAAGTGCCTGGTACTAAAGTTGTTGTCAAGGACAGTGAAGTCTTATAGTGCCTCTGAAAGGGGGTTTAGTCATTAAATATCCCTGACTTGGGGCGAGGGGTCAGTTAAGAGGAATCACTGGCAATGAGGGCACTTGAGGTTGCAGCGGATTTCCACGATCATTGTTGCTTCCAGTGGTGGCTGTCCTGTTAATGCTCTTACTGTCAGTGATGGTTGTGTGGGCAGTGATTTGTGTTGATTTCCCAAACAATGCATGGCTGTGATGTTGCTAGCCGTGAGTGCTGATAGCTGGTGATTCTGCAGGTAAGGTTTGAACCATTGTGTTGCTGGAGTTGGAGGTCTAATGTGTTTGTTCCATTTGGAGACTACACAGAATTTACTGATCAAATGGCATATTAAGTACATTTTGTTTCACCTTAACACTATCATCTGTATGGAAAGACATGCGTGATAGTCGCATGCGTTCTAATGGTAAAGGTAAGGCGTGGTTCCCAATGCTTTGTGAAGGCTGTTTCCCAACTGCTGTGCAACTTCTTCTACTCTTAGAGCTGAGATTTCCATGAAAGTCTTATAGTCTGAATTCAGCACCTGAGCATAATAGGACAGAATGTATGAAGCTCTGTGGTTATACTGAATAAGCAGCTACCTATGTTATGCCATCTATTAATGTAATAACTGCACTTTCACAATTGCTTTATTAACCTTCCTGCTTTCTCAAATTTGCTTGAAAACGCACGATTTTTCTTCTTTTTTTTCAAAATTTTCTTGGGGGGGGGGGTAACCCCCCCAAACCCCCCTTTTGGGGTTTGGGCTCGCTAGCTGCACTACGGTGCTGTACGCAAATCACTTTGCGGCACACCACTTTCAAATGTCACCCACCGCCCCTGGAAAGGAGAGCACTCTACTGCACTGTGTCAGCCAGGGCTTTGCTTAGCCCGGGCCTCAGACACTATAGCACATTATCCGACCAGCGCCTCGAAGACATGCTGCTACAAAAACGTAGGCTATCATTTTTTAACCCTAACTGCAGTCTGTGAACTAAGGGAAAGGCACATTCAACTGTAGAAGATATCCGTTTGCCTTAATATTTTTAGTTTCTTGCAGCCAACCATTCCATCATTCTCCTAAAGCCAGATATTCTGAAGAGCCCTGACTATCAGAGAGCTTTAATGAGCACTGAGCAGTGAAAATGAAATGTGTAACTCACGAGAAGGATCACACAAGTGATTTGATTGCATGCTCCTGCTGTACAAAACGCACTTATATATAAATATAGAATGGGGAACGTTTTTCTGCTGCTCTCCCACTGTTTCCGCGTTCTTGCTCCCCACGTGCACAGGCCGGAAGTGACGCTCTGTCTAAAAGCCTTCTTGTGGGAAGAGCTTTCTACGAAACGTGGCAAGACTTACCGCACCCAGTGATCTCGGAGGCCTGGGCATGCCTCTCCAGAGGCTCAGTGTTCACATTTTTAAGGTTTTTGACGCAACATCACCTTAGCTATAGCTACCATCAGCACAGGTTACAGAAACCATCCTTGTTGTAGGAGCTTGTGAAACCTGAGGTGCTGTACAGAGAAGGTGTGATTTGTGGAGTCTGGATGAGATGTGAGGAGAGCAGGGGCACTGAAAGTAGGGGCGTGGCAAGTGCACCGGCTCCTCCCTCCAGAGCCTCCCACACAACCTGAATTAATACAGAGGGGTAATAGCCCATAACAAGACATTTTAGAGAGATATTTCATCTGGCATGAGCAGTGTCATCAGAGAAAGGGCAGTTGTCAGGCAGTGTCCATAGAACAACTTCTTATAAACCAAAGCTTATTCTTTTCTCAGGTAGATTTCTGTTTACATTTGTCCAAGTACAAAATGATTCCATTTTGTAACTTACATATAAGTGACACTTAAGGAGGAACTAACAAAAATAAGAGGAGGAGATGAGCGAAACATGTCCTGACATACACAAATGTGAAAACAATATTTATATGCTTATTTAAAGGTCACCCATATCTCAGAAAGGTGGATCCATTGAGCCTCTTAATGCTGAGAAGTGATGACAACTTAGATGGAATAATTAAACTGACGGGAATCATTCTGCCTTTCTATAAAGCATAGGAGGATAAAAAACACTCTATATTATGATTGCTCCTTTCTAACATATCTCTTTTTAGAGTTGCAATTGATAGGATCGTAGATCTGCAGCTTAGAGAACTTTATGACGTGCTGGTGAGAGCTAAAAAAGCATTGCAGGAACCAAGCTGAAGCAAATGTCTGACATTTTAGGAATTTACAAAGATTTTCTGGATTATTCATGTTAATCTGCAACCTCTGCAGATTCCCAAGAGTAATCACATAAACAAGCATTTTCACATACTAAAGTGTATAATTCCACATGTGGCCACCGGATGCAAATGTGGCATTGCTCCTGAAATCAGTATTTTTTTCTGCACAGGGACTATATATTCCCTGTGGAGAAACCCCTTGCTTTACAATCTCCTACAGATCGACCCACCCAGGAGCATTCACAATCATGCCTCTTCAATTAGATTGACGTGCAAGGAAATACCTTAATAGTGGCAGACTTCCACATGCAAATTTCCTGCCTGTGAGGGTAAAAGTGACACATTTTGGTATTTGGGAATCAGGGATTCACATTTGCCCTCACACATAATCCTTTTGAGCATACTAGCTGAATTTATTTTTCACCTAATTGTAGGTCATGAGAGATTCTGTGTATTATCAATAGCAGATCTCCAAAGGATTCTAAGTAATACAGAGGACTGTCAGGTTTCGGTAGTTGGACTTGGTGATAACCTCCATTGTCTGTAAGCATACAACAGGAACCAGAGGAAAACAGGGAAAAGGTAAGTAGGAAAAGAGTAGGAGGGATCACTGGACTTGAGTCGGCTTTGCTCTATATTGTAGTCCTCATCTGCCGCATTGAGCATCAACCCTGAATTATTCTGAATGGACCAAAAACAACCAAATATCTGGTACAAATATAACATCAATCACCTATCTTTAGGCATCAATGTATGCATAGTTGTATTCCGAAATTGGCTTACCAGTCTCTTGGTTGAGAGATGCTCTCGGCACCGTCATCCTCCTCAGCCAATCCTGACTGGCGCACACTGAGCAGGCTCCCAGATGCCAATCCCAGTGCTGCTTTCATGCTGGAAATGCTATCCAGACTGAGAACAGAGCTGGGATTGGTCTGAGTGGCCTGATTTGCCACTTAGACAGTGCCTGGGAACCTGTGACTTTTCTCCACCTGGCTGTGCAACATAGGTGGAGAAATGCTAAGTGTGCATGTTGGTGTGGCCGGTCTAAAACAGCCAGCCAAACTGCCATGCTCACAAACGTGTGCGATGGAGTACCTTTTCTGCCAACATAATGGTCTGCCTATCCCATTTAAATGTGTGCAGACCTTTGGTGTAACGACGGCAGAGACAACTCCGTCTCAATCTTCTGATGGCCTGACGGCTTAAGGCAATCAGATGTTGACCATGTCAGCTTACCAAATTTAGATGAGCGGACATACAGGTCAGTTTTCAGTGCCCATAACTGCCAGGAAAATCCTAGCGGTAAGGGGCAGTGAAACTGCCAAATGCCCCCTTTGCATTCGGAGATAACACTCATGGAGAGGGGAGGGGACCCCTTTGGGGTTTTGTTTTTAAAAATAAAAAAAATATTTTAACTTTACCGTTTGGCCCGTCATGTTTGACAGAGCCATATAGCAAAGTTACAACTACCCTGATGGTAATTCCTGACAATGCTTGAAATGTCCACTGGCCCTGACAGACATTTCAAAATGTGGTTGTTGGGACCTTTGCCAGGGTGGCGGAATAATTTAGTCTGTTTCCCTAGCGGAAGATAGCCCGACCGACAACTTTAAAATCAGGCCCTATGCCCCAGTAATTTCCCCATGGTTTCTGAGCCGGAACTGAGGGGAAATTTATTAAGACTTTTCACCCAGTTTGCATCACAAAAGTGATACAAACCCAGCATAGAGTGATGTGTTGAATTTTACTGTCCATCGCAAACCTTATTTGCATTGGAAAGTTGCCTGAAGTAATGTAAAGTAGCCCCCAGTGTACAGCACTCGAGCAAAGTGGGAAACTTATTTAACTATGTCCATGCACAGTTTTTGTACTGGAAGATATGTCTCCAGTAGAATTGTGTTATAATCATGCATGGTACATTGCCACTTGTCCTCCCTTCCAGGTCCCCTTTGGAATATACCAGGCATTGTGTATGTGAAGATTCCACAGCTGACTTCAGCTGACTGGAACCTGTGGTGGTGAGAAGACGGAATAAATAAGCTATTGAACTTACTTTTCTTCACAACAAATACTTGACATAACACACACATACTTGCACTATGGTGTAAGGGTCTGTACGGTAGCACAAGGCAGCCAAAAGTGCACCAGTACAGTGGGAAGGAAAGTGCTCCATTTCACGGAAAGCAGCAACTTTGGTTGCTGCGCTTGCTTGTGTGATATCTTTGTAAGTTGAATGAATGATACATGGAGGGCACACATGAACTTGCTGAGCCATAGATGAATTCAGACAGCCACTATGAGATCAGCTTTTAAAACAAAGCATAAGAAGTTGCGTAAACCAAGATTCCTGGCTTTACATATGTGTGATTCTCAGATGGTTGTCTACGGGCTGTTTCTGGTGATCCCATTACACACTCTGGGGTATATGCACAAGAACTGCCGCTAACCAGCGCTGGCATTAGTTACCTGCAGTTTTCCTAATGTGGTCTATCCTATCGCCGAACACTATCGCCCTATAAGCAATTTATTTACAATACGGCGCTACATGGCATTAGTTTCAGGTAGCTACTGTGAAAACTGCTAACACTAGCGTGAAGGCAATACAAATTCTGACGTTAGCGGGCGAAAACTGATGAAAGGCCCATTTGCAGCAAATAACTCACGTTAGGCAGCCCAACATGACTTTTTTTGCCTCTAGAGGCAAAAATACCGGATCACTGACATAATATAGACAGACAAAATTTCGACCTACAAAAATATCGGGTTAAAAATGTAGAATGCCAGAATATCGACTGCCTATCTACAAACAGGTAAGTACAAAAATATCGGCTCCAAAATATCGATTGTAAAAAATATAGACTGTCAAAATATCGATTTTTTTAAATGTCTTAAAATTAAATAATAAGTAATATAATAATAAACATTATTAATTTAAACATAATTAAAATAATTAAATGAATCTAAAATTAATAAATAATTAATGTAACTTAAAAAAATGTTTAATACATGTATCCATATATATTTATTTATATATACATATATCCAGAAAAGCATTTCCCCGTTCTGGAGCCCCAGACTCTTCAGGGCGGCCTCACACAATGAGCACGGAGCAGCTCACACAAACACCGTGAGGCCCAATACTGTGCAAGTGGCTTTATTTCCAAAAACCAGCAGCGCAAGTTTCCATTTGTCTAACGTTTCGGCACCATTGCCTTGAT
This sequence comes from Lissotriton vulgaris, assembly GCF_964263255.1. Taxonomy (NCBI): domain Eukaryota; kingdom Metazoa; phylum Chordata; class Amphibia; order Caudata; family Salamandridae; genus Lissotriton; species Lissotriton vulgaris. The sequence continues at coordinate 1,760,058,434 of NC_141691.1, read as the reverse complement.
CACAGACTGGAACACAAGCGCCCAGGTGCGCTTGGGCGTATTTTAACTGATTACATCACGTGACTGACATCACCATACTACTAATCCCACAGTGCATTGTAAAGGTATTATAAAAATGCAAACTTGAAGTCCAAAGATGTTAAGTCCTTCGTGGTGATTATTTCAAAATACAAGCACTGTTGTTGCCGTGGGGGCATCTTTAAACACAGTCAGGTGAGTTTGTACATACCGCAAATGTTCTCATGGCATGGTACATTCCGGAAAGATAGCTTTTCACTGCATGATCATAACATGTTTGAATCCCTTCCAAGCACCGTTCTTTTTTGCTCTAGTGGCAATCCTTAGTAGGTTGAAGGCGCAAGTGAGTCAGGCTCCTCCTTTAAACATCCAGAAAAGCATTTCCCCGTTCTGGAGCCCCAGACTCTTCAGGGCGGCCTCACGCAATGAGCACGAGGCAGCTCATCAAACACCCACAGGCCACACAAACACCGTGAGGCCCAATACTGTGAAAGTGGCTTTATTTCCAAAAACCAGCAGCGCAAGTTACCATTTGTCTAACGTTTCGGCACCATTGCCTTGATCACAGACTGGAACACAAGCGCCCAGGTGCGCTTGGGCGTATTATATATATATATATATATATATATATATATATATATATATATATATATATATATATATATGTATATATATATATATGTATATATATATATATATATATATATATATTCAATGAAAAAACCATAGGTTATAGGCCATATATAGTTAGGAATTAGCATTTACAAAACCTTATTTTACTCGCATAAAACCATTGAAATTCCATATATAGTTAGCTAACTATAAGCGCTAACTATATATCGCGCACCCGCAATCCACTGCTGATGATGTCACATATTACATCATTCATGACATGGTCAGTGACATCACTGATGACATCACTGATCACAACATCCAGTGATTGTATGTGTCTGTAAAGTTTAAATATGTTTCACATATTGAAGAATGAGTGGATGTATAAGTGTCTGGATGAAGAATTTAGTAGGTGCATGACTGACTGTATGAGTGAGTGATTAAATGTGTCTCACTGAGTACATGGGTTAGTGACTAAACTGTCTTAATTCGTGCATCAGTATGTTTGATGTTGTGTAAGCTGCTGCATGTGTTGATCAGTAGCTATAAGAGTGGCCATATGGGTTATTGATTGGTTGCCCAAATATTTGAATGGGAGGCTGAGTGTGTGTGTGGGTGGCTGGGAGGTGCGTGACTCTGTGCATAGATGTGTAAGCAGTTGATTCACTAGGAGTATGAGTTCAAGAGTGCATGTGGAAACAGCTATATGGGCGGTTGACTGTGCATGGGTGTGTTGGTGAGTGAATGGATTTCTCATTGCTACATGTGCAAGTAAGTACGTATGTAAAACACAATACATGTGAGAGTTGAGATATATAAATAACTGAACATAAGAGCCAGTGAATGTGTGAGTGGCTGTATCGATCACTGTGAGCTTGTATCAGGGATTATATAAGAGAGTAAATATGTGTTATTATATGTTTGAATAAGTAAGATGTGTATAACTGTATAGTTGAGGAAATGGAGGTGTGATTGATTCTTTGCATGACTGACTAGGTGTGTGAGTAACTCCATGGATGAGTGACAGTCTGTGAGTGTCTGTTTATACTGAGTGTATGTAAGGTTATATTAGAGTCTGAAGAGGTTCATTGTATTATCACATGAGTGATGTGATCAGTGATGACAAATGAGATGTCATCAGTGATGTCATTTGAGTTGTCATCAGTGATGTCATTTGAGATGTCATCATTGATATCATTTGAGTTGTCATCAGTGATGTCATTTGAGATGTCATCAGTGATGTCATCAGTGATGTCACTGACCATGTCATGAATGATGTAATATGTGACATCATCAGCAGTGGATTGCGGGTGCGCGATATATAGTTAGCGCTTATAGTTAGCTAACTATATATGGAATTTCAATGGTTTTATGCGAGTAAAATAAGGTTTTGTAAATGCTAATTCCTAACTATATATGGCCTATAACCTATGGTTTTTTCATTGAATTTTCAAGGTTTTGTAAATGCAAATTCCTAACTATATATCCACTATAACCTATGGTTTTTTCTGTGAATTTCATTGGTTTTTTAATAGCAAATATGAAAAGCTTTAAAATGTCAAGTACGTGATAGATAAAAACATTTTCGTATTTATGCACTCTGATGTGCTTTGAACGCTGCCCCCCCCCTCCCCTCCGTTGTAATCCGTCGTACCTCCTTGTCTCTCCATTTGATTGATTGTTGTCCAAGCATTTACTGTTTTAGAATTGGTTCTCTTTGGATCATTCTCTATTTACAAACAAGCACAAAGTCGCAATACTCTGTTTAGTCTTTGCAGATAGTGAAAAATCGTGTAAAAAAAATAAAAGTAATCGAGCAAAATCAGTAGGCCACTAATTGGATCTCTTTTTGACCTCGCTAAAATAGAAATATTAGGAACAACCCTTCTTGAGAAATACGAAAATAGTGAGATGAACTGAGCTCCACACCATGAGGGCTGCAAGACAGCTCGGCTCCATCACCCATCCCGCACAAAATAATGACAAACCCTATGCAAATATTAAAAATATAGACAACACACCAGCAAAGAAACAGGGTAAAACATTTTATTAAAAAACTATTTACATAACGTTGGTTTATAAGATGATGTCAGTAGTGGACCGATGTGTGAATAGATCGAAAACAGCACAAGGCTCCAAGATCCGGATAGCAAGCTCCTGGATGTTGGGTGCCATAGTTTAGAGTTCTGAATTTCAGCCTTTTTCAATGCCTGTGCTTTGTTGAATCAAAATGGCGGCTTGACACAAAGCTGACTCAAGCGTTGCTACTGATGCTATGCAGACCAAAACTGGTTTTCAGTTTGTACATTTTTCTAGATTTTTCAATCCAAGTTTGGTTGACTTTGTAGAACGATGGCTTCAGATTTTCAACATACGGTGTGGTGGCGCTGACTGGGAGGGGGCGCTTCGCTCCTGCCCCCTCCCCAAGTAAGATTTTCATACGTGAAAGTACGTTAATGGTTTTGGTCCCTGAGATGCTTCGATGTCACTACCATTCTCAAATAGCATAAGTTCTAGATGTTGGGTGCCATAGTTAAGAGTTCTGAGCAGCGCTTGTAACACTGTCTGAAGCTTATTTCCACCTACTGCAGCTTCACTATTCTCAAAGTAAGTGAGTGTCGTTTGTGGACCTGACTGCATTAGAAAACAATGTAATATGTTACCTTCCTAAACAGCTTGACGGAGGCCCCTGAGGGACGCTGTGATGGCCATGGACTCGGAGAAGACGCTTGGCTCCGACACCCTCCCCAAGTCTTATAGCACTGGTGTAGCCTGAGATCGCCCCCGACATAGGCGGCCGGCTCCCGGGGTCCGGCGGTACTTTTTGCCTTTTGATGACTCTTCAATTCTGGACCTTGTCCCACAATCCGTTTGACCTGAAGACAAGCTGTAGTGGGGCGCCCCTTTATCGTTTTAGTTGCCATTCCGCCCGCTTTTGCTACACTGTGCCTCTTCCGCCATTCAGCTGTTTTCCGCCCGCTCTTGCGACTACAGCGTCTCGCTCACCATGTAGTTGAGATGCGCCCGCTCTTGCGGTGCAGCGATAGGCGGCTGCCACAGGACTCTCAAAATGGCGGCCGGCTCTTCGGTTTTGGGCCTGGTCCACTAAAATGGCCCTGGGACACCTTGGAACTCGGACGCTTGTCTGCTAGGGCTTGGGTCCCATTCTCGAAAAGCGTCCCCTCAGCCGTGAAGATTCTACAAAAGTCTTGGGGGCCTCCGACTCCCGCAGGCTTCTGGTGGGGAGCGGCTGCCATGATTGCTCGTGGAATGGCCACGACGGAGCTACGAGATGGTAGTGGTCTCATGCTGACGCCAGCTTTAGTCTGAAACATCCAGAAACACTGTAGACTACCAATTCGATCAGTTCCGGTAGCGCCCCAACATGACCCGGAAGAGAAGAACTTGCCCTCCCCTCTTTGACTGATGGTTCTTGTTGCCTGTCCCCTCTGTTGTCATTTAACAGAACTTTTTGGACTGCTGAAAGGGGTTGTGTTCTGAACGCTGGTTGGTGGAGACATTTAGACTATATTCTTGACCTACGTTGTCGCGTAATGCGTTTTATGACACGCCGCGTTAGCGCACCCGGAAGTGATCCGAGGCGCGGCGCGCAGCGCGTAACGTAAGCATAACAGGTCATGTGACTTGTTAATAAAACTTTTCATTGGTTCATTTTACTTTTGTTAATTTAATGATGAAAAGCTTGGTCTTATGACCTAAAAATTACGCTTTTTATTATTTTCGAACAATATTTTTTTTTCAAACATATGTTATAATATTCCAGGCTAATGTACTTTCCCGGAAAATTTACAACTGTCTTGCAAGTAAAATATATTCCTTTTTCGAGAAAAAGGGCGTTTCTTCCTTCCATGACGGAGCCGTTGAGTAAAAGAGATTCGGCCTGCTGTCTTAGTCGCCGATACGCCTGATTATCAGATTCTTATCGATCACTTTATGTTGCAGACATGAAAAACACAACTGCCCTTGACCATTTATCTTTACTGCGTTCCTACATATTATACCTTTTATCCGTCATGTAATTGGACTGCTTTATTTCACTTGCCTTTTACTGATTCGAAAACAGTCACTAAAAGTAAAAACTTTACAAATGAAAATACTACTACCGTGTTTTGTTTTAAAAACCTTTATTGTGAAAATGTCAGTATACAAATACGGGCCTATAACCACGTGGGCCGGCCACGGAGCAAACTCAAATCGTATATGATGAGGAGACATTTACACTGTAGAAGAACGTAACGAGCGGGCCATTAGGTGACAAGAACAAAGGTGTCTAACAGTTGCGGAATCGGTGGACGTACATTTTGTAATTAAAATACGACAGGGCCACTTACAATAACATTTTCTAGATATACATTTGCGGGCAAAGAGTTACGAGTCCCATTTATACCGGCGCCATTTTGGGCGAGGCCGGGCAGGTCCAAGATATAGTCAAAATGTCTCCACCAACCATCGGCCAGACCAGAACCCCTTTCGGCCCTTTATGTTACAAGATGGTGTCTTCTATTCAGAAAATATTGGTGGCAGCATTTTGAAAGGAAACAGAAACAGCCGTTCTCCTAGTGAGTTTCACATTGTTACATTTAGGAAGAATGTTGAAGAGTAGTATGTGGAAAATCTGAAGCCATTTTTCTACAAACTCTCAATCAGACTTGGATGGAAAAAAAAACCTGAAGAATGTACAAACTGAAAACCAATTTTTGTCTGTATAGCACCAACAGTAACGCTTGAGTCAGCTTTGTGTCAAGCCGCCATTTTCATTCAATCAATAGCGTCCCCCTGCACACATTCAGGGACCTGGTCGTGTCTTCAGATGAAACGCATTGTAGGAAAAGAAGCAGAAAGGAAAAGGAAAAATGTTCCGCCGGACCTAGTGAAGCTGCAGCAGGTGCAAATAAGCTTCAGACAGTCTTACAAGCACTGCTCAGAACTCTCAACTGAGGCACTCAACATCCAGGACTTGCCATTCGGATCTTGGCGCCTTGTATTTTTGTTTTGTTTTTGATGGAGGGGAAAGAACAAAAAACAGACATTGAAAAAGGCTCAACAGTGCAGGGCGCCTTGTGCTGGTTCCGACCTATTCACACATCGGTCCGCTACTGACATCACCTCATAAACCAACGGGGCACCCCACGCCGACTTTCGGCGCAGCATTGTAGGATGGCCACACCAGTGCGGCAATTTGCTGGACACCACCTCGGTGCCATCCAGATCTCGGCGCGTTCATTCATTCAATAGCGTCCCCCTGCACACATTCAGGGACCTGGTCGTGTCTTCAGAAGAAACGCATTGTAGGAAAAGAAGCACAAAGGAAAAGGCAACAAGTTCCGCCGGACCTAGTGAAGCTGCAGCAGGTGCAAATAAGCTTCAGACAGTTCTACAAGCACTTCTCAGAAATCTCAACTGAGGCACTCAACATCCAGGACTTGCCATTCGGATCTTGGCGCCTTGTGCTGGTTCCGACCTATTGACACATCAGTCCACTACTGACATCACCTCATAAGCCAACGGGGCACCCCACGCCGACTTCCGGCGCAGCATTGTAGGATGGCCACACCAGTGCAGCCACTTGCTGGACACCACCTCGGTGCCATCCGGATCTCAGCGCGTTCGAGTCACTGTGCCGGAAGAGTAACCGGAACTCAGCTGAACACGCCGTCTTTCGGCGCAGCATTGTAGGATGGCCACACCAGTACGGCAATTTGCTGGACACCACCTCGGTGCCATCCGGATCTCGGCGCGTTGTGCTGCCTTCGGCCTATTCGCACATCGGTCCGCTACTGACGCCGCCTCACGTGCCAACGGATTTTCTACGCTTTTTGTAGCCCTATGTCGCATAACAGGTCATGTGACTTGTTTATAAAACTTTTCATTGGTTCATTTTACTTTTGGTTTCCTAAAGATGGAAGGCTTGGTCATATGACCTAAAAATAACACTTTTCATTGGTTTAGAACATTTTTTTTTCCCAAACGATGAAAGCCCCACCTTGTTTCTGGATCATTCAGACTGAAGCTGGCGTCAGCATGAGAGCACCACCATCTCGTGGCTCCGTCGTGGTCATTCCGCGAGCAATCATGGCAGCCGCTCCCCACCGGAAGCCTGCGGGAGTCGGGGGCCCCCAAGACTTTTATACAATCTTCACGGCTGAGGGGACGCTTTTCGAGAATGGAGCCCAAGCCCTAGCAGGCAAGCGTCCGACTTCCAAGGTGTCCCAGGGCCATTTCAGTGGACCAGGCCCAAAACCGAAGAGCCGTCCGCCATTTTGACAGCCATGTGGCAGCCGCCTATCGCTGCACTGCAAGAGTGGGAGCAACTCCACAACATGGTGAGCGAGACGCTGTGGCCGCAAGAGCGAGCGCAACTCAGCTAGATGGCCGCCACCTGGGGAGACCCGTTCACGCCGCCTCCCCCCCCCCCCCCCCCCCGGGCCGCCGCACGCCAATTTTCGGAGCAGCATTGTAGGATACCAAAACCAGTGCGGCAGTTTACTGGACATCACCTGGGTGCCTGTCGTACATGTTGTGTCAGCCATGTGACACTGGACACAGACCGCTACTGACGAGGCCTCCCCCCGCACCACCCGGGACGCCCCACGCTGTTTTTCTGTGCTGCATTGTAGGATCCCTAAACCAGTGCGGCACCCAGGCGACATCACCTGGGTGCCGTCCAGAACTCTGCACGTTGTGCTGCCTTGGGACTATTCGCACAACAGACCGCTACTGACGAGGCCTCCCCCCGCCCCACCCGGGACGCCCCACGCCAATTTTCGGAGCAGCATTGTAGGATCCCTAAACCAGTGCGGCACCCAGGCGACATCACCTGGGTGCCGTCCAGAACTCTGCACGTTGTGCTGCCTTGGGACTATTCGCACAAAAGACAGCTTCTAACCATTGTTGCTTTTTGTGTTAATAAATGTTTAAATGTTTTTAGTTTTTGTTCTGTTCATTATCGTTAAAAGTTAATAAAGTTTTATAACCTTAATTTGTTGGAGTGTTATCTATTTTTTGAAAAACGGGTGAATGGGGCCTTGAATCGGGTTATTGTCATGTGTGGGCTTTGGAAGTGTGCTGCTGCAGGATCGGACATTTCAAACTCAAATGCACGTTCTTTTTCTTACCTTTCCGAAGCATGGAGCGCAATAGCAAGCAGAGAAAGAGTGATGCACGTGTTGAACACTACCTGACCTGGCAAGTTGCTGGCAGTGCCCCCCCGCCCGCTCCTGAAAGAGGGCACACACACACCGCCGCCCCGAGTACTTCACAAATCTTTAAAAGACCATGCGCTTGTTCATGAGGCTTAAATGGTTTATCACCTCTTCTAGAACCCCTACATCGACCCTCTGACGTTTCATGGAAAAATTACCATGTAACACAATACCAAGCCCTGTCAGCTGAAACCCCCAAGGAATCGTGGGGCATATTATCAAGGGGGTTTATCTCCGCTTTTTTGGCTTTAAAAACCATGAAAGCGGAGATAAAATTATTTCCCTATTATCAAGCTGTCGCTAACACCAGTTAGTGACACCTAAAAGGAGATAGCGACCATCTTGGGCCCGGCTTTGCATGTCAGTGATACTTATCACTAATGACATGCAAAGTGGCGTGCCAAGATGTTAGCGACTGGAAACAGTCCCTAACATCGCTACCTTCTATTACCAACTTTTGGAGATATTCGCGCTAAGCGCGAATATCTCCAAAATCTAACACCTGCCCTGAGCAGTTCTTAGCCATGTTATCCAATGGGAGGTGGATAACATGGCTAAGAGCATTAGGTCGATAATACATGAATATCGCTGACTTTTCTGCGATAATAGCAAGGTTTATCTGCGATAAAAATCGCCGATGTGCGGCGATAATTTTTGTCTCTAAACAAGTTATAGACAAAAATTATCGCTAGTTGTTAGTAATATGCCCCCGGGTTTTTGCTTGCAGAAATCGGGAGGCGGGAGACTAGCACTGAAATCAGTACTCACACGCCTGAATCAGGAGGATTGCCATGTCTGAATTCTCTACAGCTGGGGCCATAAACTACATCCGCAGGGGTAGGTGATAGCCTGGGACCAGCCTGGCATCTAAAATGGCTGCCGTGCACGACAAAATTGTGGCATTCGAAAAAAGGCAAGATGGAGCAGCCGCTGGAAGAGATATATCAACATATATCAGCCTCCTCAGCCACCCTCAGGAAACATAGGGGATTAGGATATGTCTCCCGCACCCCCTTATACCTAGTACTTTAATTAACGAAGCACAAAATGGCGAATTCCCGTTTCGCTACCAGTTTGCGGCCCAGTTCGCGGCCCGTGAAGCGCTTCTACCGTGAAAAATCATTTTTTTTTTATTTTCCCCACGGGACCCTTTAATAACCCCAACAACATTCCTAGGGGGTCAAGAGAGGGATACCTTGCCCCCTTTCATTAAATTCCCCCTTAGTTTTTCACCTTTTCTTCTCTCTCGATCCTACCGAGAGACAAGATGGCGGCCGCTCCGGACTGTCACGCAGCAAAAAAAAAAAAAAAGCTCACGCACAGCCGCTGGAAGAGATGTATCAACATATATCAGCCTCCTCACCCACCCTCAGGAAACATAGGGGATTAGGATACGTCTCCCGTACCCACTTATAACTAGTAATTTAATTTACGAAGCACAAAATGGCGAATTCCCGTTTCGCTACCAGTTTGCGGCCCAGTTCGCGGCCCGTGAAGCGCTTCTACCGTGAAAAATCATTTTTTTTTTCTTTTCCCCACGGGTCCCTTTAATAACCCCAACAGCATTCCTAGGGGGTCAAAAGGGGGATACCTTGCCCCCTTTCATTAAATTCACCCTTCGTTTTTCACCTCTTCTTCTCTCTCGATCCTACCGAGAGACAAGATGGCGGCCGCTCCGGACTGTTTAGAATGTTGACAGACACCGGAGAGCCAATCAGCTTTCTGCGCGCAAAGTTCCGATAAGCGAAAAGTAAGCGGACCGGATCGCTGCCCAGAGCGCTGTTACAGATATATATCTTGATTTAAACGTTAATTTCTCAAAAACTACTGGAGCACATATATTGAGACCTAGCAAAGGCACATCGGGCTAACAGTCCCTACAATTTTGCCAAGTTTCGTGCAAATCCATTCAGCCGTTCGAGCTAAAAGTGAGTCCAACCGCCCTATGGAAAACTCAATGCAAAAAACGCGTTTTGGGACCCCCCTTTTTTCTCAGCCCCCCCTTGACGAAACCCCACCAAATTTTCAGGAGCTGCTCAGAAACAAAATGTGCCATTTTCCTGAAAATTTCAGCCGATTCCATCCACAAACGCCAAAGTTATTAGACATAGAATTTTCAAAAGTCCCATAGGGAATTTATCCTAACTATATATACCTACTGGCGAACGCCAGTAGGTAATATATATATATACACACATGTTATTAACAAAACATATACAATATTTTTACCATAGGACAGCGTGTGGTTTAAATTTAATATAACCACTCCAGTGAGCGCAACAGTAGGAAAAACATTGGATAGCGTAGAGATAAAAATTACTATTCCAACTCCAAAGAGCGCAACAGTAGGGAAAACGTTGGATAGTGTAGAGGTAAAAATTACTATTCCCACTCCAAAGAGTGCAACAGTAGGGAAAGCGTTGGATAGCATAGGGGTAAAAATTACTATTCCCACTCCAGTGAGTTCAACAGTAGGGAAAGCGTTAGATACCGTAGGCGTAAAAATTACTACTCCCACTCCAGTGAGTGCAACAGTAGGGAAAACGTTGGATAGCGTAGAGGTTAAAATTACTATTCCAACTCCAGAGAGTGCAACAGTAGGAAAAGTGTTGGAAAGTGGGAGAGTAAAAATTACTATTCCCACTCCAGAGAGCGCAACAGTAGGGAAAGCGTTGGATAGCGTAGGGGTAAAAATTACTATTCCCACTCCAGAGAGTGCAACAGTAGGGAAAGCGTTGGATAGTGGGAGGGTAAAAATTACTATTCCCACTCCAGTGAGTGCAACAGCAGGGAAAGCGTTGGATAGTGGGAGGATAAAAATTACTATTCCCACTCCAGTGAGTTCTACAGTAGAGAAAGTGTTGGATAGTGGGAGGGTAAAAATTACTATTCCCACTCCAGTGAGTGCAACAGTAGAGAAAGCATTGGATAGCGTAGGGGTAAAAATTACTTTTCCGGGGGAGGAGCCAAGATGGCGGCGGAGACGGACGTGTAATCGCCAGGCTCCCCGAGCCTGTTCCTTTAACTATCCTATCCTGAAATCTATCCTGCTGCAGAGTTGCCGCGAAAGGACGAGGGAAGCGCGCTGTTGCCGGCGGCGTTTCTCCGGTGTCCCTACCTGCGCGATTGCAGGTTGTAACGGCGTGTTCCCCCGACGACCGTGGTTGAGCCCCGGATCAGTGCCCTGGATCGACGTGCACGGGCGGAGACGGCCGGAGCTCCTTGGATTCTACTGACGGGTGGCGTGCCTGCTGTTCCCCGCCACGATTGCTTGCCTGTCAAGGTGCCTACACCGCTCCCCTCTGAGGAAGCACTACTCGACTGGCTGTGGGTTTCCATTGTTTCTCCTCCCCAGAACGGCGTTGAGGTGAGCTGCGCTGCTTTGTTCTTTGTTGGGGCGACAATGGCTGCTGCAGCTCGCCCTTGCTTCGCGCCTTGATGGGTCTCCTTGATGAGACTTGTGTGATCGGTTACACGCGAAAAAGGGGAACTCTGGACTTTGGCGAGATAACACCCCGGCTACCATCGAAGAATCCACCCAAACGAGCAGAGACCCCCTTGTGTGGGCGCAATATGGCGGTCGTCTCCACTACACTACGGATGGGCTCCATCTCGGCCCCTGAAGGGACTGCCCTACATGACCTCGAGTGGCGACCGGAATACTCTGTTGCCCTCCGCAATACCGACTCACTGGTTCACCCGCCTGAAATCACCCCTGGCTCCATTCTCGCAGCGCTAGCCGATTTCCGGGCAGACCTGCATGATTGTTTTTGTGCACTCAGCGCGAAGCTAGACGCTGCCGTTCTCGGATCGGAGAGTGCCTCGCCAGCTGGCCCCTCTTGTGGTATCGACCGAGACTCTCCTGATATTGAAATGGGGACATTGCTGCTGCGTGACTGTCAGCTGGAGCAACATTCTGAAACTGTATCTTCTGAAGTACTGCCGCCAGCCTCTGTCGTTGACGCTACATTGTTTCTTATCCTTCCTCAGCTTTCACTGCCAGATGATGCATCCTTATTCTCGTTCATGGCTCAGTGGGCGATGCAACTATGTTTCTATACTGCTCATGCTAGGAATTTTGTGGTTTTCAGTCGCTGTTTTATGCTACCTTGGGAGAACCTGGGTGCAGTAACCTTCTGGGTCGATGCCATTGTTTGTGACTGGAGGTGTCCATTTTGTGCAGAGGGACCTTCTCCTTGTCGAGGGCGGCCATCTTATCCCTTTGTTCCATCTGGGGCGGTGCCTTTTTCGGAGCCATTTCTGGGGGGACGTTTGAAATCTGGCCAGGGTTAGGAATGACCTTCTTCGTGTGAACTGTGCTTGAGGGACGGGTGGGGGCCCGAGATGGGACGCTTCCCCGACGCGTGCTGCAGTGATAACTGATGTCTCTCCCTCCTTCCTTATGTATGGACGCTCTGATTATAATGTTGTAGATAGAGTGGAGAATATTTCTTGGTCGGGGAGTTCGGGTGATTCAGAAGTTTGGCCCTCCTCCAGTTTTAGGGAAATCTTTTTTCTATTCCTCCTTTTCTTTTCCTATATTTCGGGTTCTTTAGTGGGCGACAGGCACACTGCTGGGGGGGGTAGGCCGTAGCCTCCGCATTGATGTAGGGTGGGGGGGGGGGTTTAATTTTATATAGTTCATTTCTATGGGCCTTATTTTCTCTATTTTCTGCGCTTTCTCTTCCTATTTCTGTCCTGGGTCCGAGGCAAGGGGTGGTGGGGAGTGGGTGGAGCTGTGCATGGCGTGTACTTGCCAGTTTACGTTCTTACTGATTCGCCTTGATCCGCCATGTTGCTAGAGATGCTAGCCTACACGATTGGTATCATACTATGCTGTTGCCTGCTCCTGATGTGAAGTGACGATACGGACTCAGTACTCCTTGATTTCTATTCTTCACTGCTTATATTTTATACGTTTAAAAACTTTTAAAATTAACCTTCACTGCTCCTGTTTTCCTGGTGGCACGTAAACGTTTACAGGGTTATTACTTGATTGTTGCTATCTATCCTGGTGCCACTGGAAGTCAGTATTGTTTGCTTCTGTGCTCATAAGTTTCGCGGCCGGCCTGACGGTTGTGGGCCCGTATTTGTCTATTTTTATGCACAATAAAGGTTTACAAAAATTTAAAAAAAAAAAATTACTTTTCCCACTCCAGTGAGTGCAACAGTAGGGAAAGCATTTGATAGCGTAGGAGTAAAAATTACTATTCCCACTCCAGTGAGTGCAACAGTAGGGAAAAAGTTGGATAGCGTAGGGGTAAAAATTACTATTCCCACTCCAGAGAGTGCAACAGTAGGGAAAACATTGGATAGCGTACAGGTAAAAATTACTATTCTCACTCCAGTGAGTGCAACAGTAGGGAAAACGTTGGATAGCGTAGGGGTAAAAATTACTATTCCCACTCCAGTGAGTGCAACAGTAGGGAAAGCATTGGATATCGTAGGGATAAAAATTTCTATTCCCACTCCAGTGAGTGCAACAGTAGGGAAAGTGTTGGATAGCGTAGGGGTAAAAATTACTATTCCCACTCCAGTGAGTGCAACAGTAGGGAAATTGTTGGATAGCGTAGGGGTAAAAATTACTATTCCCACTCCAGAGAGTGCAACAGTAGGGAAAAAATTGGATAGCATACAAGTAAAAATTACTATTCCCACTCCAGTGAGTGCAACAGTAGGGAAAACGTTGGATAGCATAGGGGTAAAAATTTCTATTCCAACTCCAGAGAGTGCAACAGTAGGGAAAGCGTTGGATAGTGGGAGGGTAAAAATTACTATTCACACTCCAGAGAGTGCTACAGTAAGGAAATCGTTGGATAGTGGGAGGGTAAAAATTGCTATTCCCACTCCAGAGAGTGCAACAGTAGGGAAAGCGTTGGATAGTGTAGGGGAAAAAATTACTATTCCCACTCCAGTGAGTGCAACAGTAGGGAAAGTAAATACTTCATATATATTTGAAAATAAATTAAATATTAATACCAAATAAAAATTAAATATAATTAATTCCCAATTTAAGACATTATAATAATTATTCAATTTAAAACAATAAAATTAATTTAATTACTAAAAAATAATTACCTAGTAATACAAAATATTTACAAATAACAATACATTATTAAAACATTTAAAAATAATTAACAATTAATTCAAATTAAAAACCAATTTATATATTAGTAAGTGTAATGAATTACAATTAAATGACTTCCCACCCAATTCCCCTATAAACCCACAATCCACTACAAAAAATAAATACATAAAATTAACATAATTATCAATTAATCAATTAATATAAATTCATTACTAATTAAAACTAAATAATTACCAATTACAAATTAAATTAGAATTAAATTTAAATAAATACCAATACAAAAAAATATATTAAATTATTTATAATTAAATTACTTCCCACACTATTACCCTATAAACCCACAACCCACTCCAGAAAATAAATGAATAAAATTAACATAATTATCAATTAATATAATTAATTACCAATTATATTTTAATTAATTTCCAATCAATAATTCATTAACAATTAATTGAACATAAATACCAATAAATTAATATATTAGAATTAAATTACTTCCCACCCTATTCCCCAATAAACCTACAACCCGCTCTAGAAAATAAATAAATAATATTCACATAATTATCAAATAATCAATTAAGAAAAATTAATTACCAATTATATTTTAATATATTGCCAATTAATAATTAATTACCAATTAATTGTGCATTAATACCAATAAATTAAAATATTTAATTAATTATAATTAAATTACTTCCCACCCTATTCCCCTATAAACCCACAACCCGCTCCTGAAAATAAATAAATAAAATTCACATAATTATCAATTAATCAATTAATAAAATTTAATTACGAATTATATTTTAATTAATTGCCAATTAATAATTAATTAACAATTAATTGTACATAAATACCAATAAATTACAATAATTAATTAATTATAATTAAATTACTTCCCACCCTATTCCCCTATAAACCCACAACCCGCTCCAGAAAATAAATAAATAAAATTCACATAATTATCAATTAATCAATTAATACTAAATAATTACCAATTAAACCCACCACCCGTTCCAGAATTATATTACGCAAAAATTAAATACCATAAATTGACTTAGTTACTTACCTAAAATTCAATATTTTTGTTGTCTATATTCTGTCACTCGATATTTTTGCTGTCTATATTCTGTCCCTCGATATTTCTGTTGTCTATATTCTGTCCATTCGATATTCTGTCCATTCCATATTTTTGGTTCAATATTATTGTCCTTCCATTCAATATTTTTGTAGTCTATATTTTGTCTTGTCGATATTCTGTCTACTCGATAGTTGTAACTCGATATTTCACTACCTCGATATTTTTGTACTCGATATTATGTCTGTATACCAAAAATAACCTATAAGTCCACCTCCAATGAAAAATAGGAAACAAAACCAATGGAATGCAGAATGGAGCAGCCAGGGCCAAGTGCAACACTGATCAACAACCCCTCCCAAGCCCCCCAGCCCTCAGGATGACCAGCCAGAGTCCAGGGAAGAGGAAATTCAGGGCTACAATCATGAAAAGAGGAGCATCGCTGGGCAAAACCAGAGATGCCTCACTTATTATTGTGCTCTCCATGCAACACCATGGAATTCAAAACCTGGAAAGCGTAGATAGTCCCCGGGGCCCAAAGGCCTTGCTGGGCCTGCATCTGGGGCCTGGAGTGGGATGTGGAGGCGCTGTGGTGTTGTTGGGCCATGGGGGTCGACATTGAGGCACTGGCGATCGCCCTTACCTGGTGATGAAGTATGTCATGGACGCATGGAGACATGTTGCTCACCTGTGTGAGAAGACCGCCTGGTGCTCCTTGGAGCTGTGAACGGTAGAGGGGCTCCTGCGTACCAACATAGGGGGGGGGCTGCATCGCATACCATGCACCACCACTACACCGGGGTGCGCGGAGGGGATTACCAATGGTGGCCGTGCCTCTCTACATCACAGACCAGTGGATGTTGCATTGGCCGGACTCTGTGGAGGGTGAGGCCACTGAGCTGCATCAAACTTGTGTGGTGGGAGCACTGCACCTTCACACCTAAGGGGGCCCTGTTGCATTACCTGCATCAGGAGGTTCTCCAGCTGACTTGGCGTCGACTGCTGTACCCAGGCTTGTGAAATCCCGCCTGGCTAGGGCTCCAGCTGGCTGAGTCACAGATTTGGAGAGATTTCAGCAGATTGCGCCACGGTGTCAATGTCCAGATGAGTAGAAGGTGGGATGCCTAGCGGAGGAGGCCCGGGGGTTGAGTGGGGCACAGGCCTAGGACCTGTGGGTGATACACCCCCAGTGGCGGCTCATCTGCTATGGAGGAAGAGCGTCGCCCTACTGCTTTCAAGCAGTGAATGAAGAGGAAACATAACATGATGATACGTTTCTGATGTACTCATGCTATGTTTGCTTTGTGGGCAGGAGTTTGGGTGGGGCTGCTCTACTCACAGAGCAGAGCTGGGGCGGAAGGGTATGCCCACTCAAGTGTGCAATAAATGTTTGGTCAGTTCTCTCAGGCCATAAAAGCAGTCATGCGCACATCCCTGTTTGCAGTGCAGGCTGCATTACAGCCTGCATGGAGAACATGCCCACCCCTCCAGCCCCTGGCTGAACGCCTTGTCACGGTGCTCAAGAACAATAACAACACCACATTACAGGATTGTCATTAGGGGAGTCAGCCTGCCAGCTTCCTGTTCCTGGAAGCAGAATCAGGAGAGCAGGAGCACAGAAGATACGGGACCAGGACTCGAGGTAAGAATTTTTTTTAAATATATTTACAAGACCCACTCTCCCGCTCTCCCCACTCTCTCTCCAGCCCCCCCCGCAGCACTACATAATGGTGGCTGCTGTGTGGTCATACGTACCACTGGTGCGCCAAAGGCAAAGTTGTCTATGTCCGTCATCCCCTGGACCGTGCCTAGCATAAAGGACCTTTCCTCTCGAACACTCGACCACTATGACGCCAGCACCCTCCTCGCCATCAACCCTAGACGCCACACTGCCTGCCATCTAGCAACACTGTAGAACTCTCTTGCACCCTGCGCCTGCTGAAACTGCAAATGCACCTTCTGCCACATCATCACACCAGCGCCTCTTGCCGCCTAGCCGACTAACAGCGCATCCTCCACAAACATGTAACAGAAATCTGAGATCTCCTCGACGCCACCTCTTCAGACATCGCCTTCTTCATGGAAACCTGGACAAACCTCTACTCCAGACCAGACATTGCCATCGCCATCGCCATCCACGACGGCTGCAAATTCACCCGCATGGACCACCCCGAGTGCCTAGGAGGAGTCATTGCCATTGTCTAAAAAAGCACACTCTGACTGACCACGTACTCTAATGACCCAACGGTGACCATGGAACACCACATTTCTAGATCTGAACCAACCCCAACACCATCCTCCGCAGCACCCTCATCTACAGGCCCTCTGGGGCATGAACACCCATTCACTGATGCCATTGTAGACCTTATTGCACCCAAGGCTCTCCCATCCACCGACTACATCCTACCCGGGGACCTCAAGTTCCACCTGGACAACCCCAGTGACCAGAACACCACCCCCCTCCTGGAGAACCTCGCCTAAATAAGACTCAAGCAGCTAGTCTCCGCACAACCCACATTGCCTGACACATGCTCAAGCCCGTCTTCTCCACCAGCGGGAATTTCAACTGTAGCCACACCACAGGACTCTCCTGTACCGACCATCATTGTTTACATCACGCCTTCACCACGCCCACCGTACACCATCAAAATCATTGCCCCCTGTTGCATCTGGATCAAGGCCACCGAAGAACTTCCCGTCAACTCTCTCAGCACCACCACTCCGCCAACGCTTACAGATGCCAACACTGCAGCGCACAATCTCCACCGATGGATCTCCAACTGTGCCGATACCCTGGCATCCCCAAGAAATGACCTGGCAAACAACACTCCAAGAAAGCCTACTGATTCACTCCAGCCCTCCACTAGTCCACCCCCACCTACGGACATCTCAAGAAGAGATGGAGCCACAACATAAATCAACTCTGCAACACAGTCACCCTTGCATCATGGCACAAGGGTAACTGCGTTGGTGCATGGCAGCGATTGTGCACCAACGTAGGGGAAAAAGACACGGGGCTTAATCATGAGACCCTTCTGACAGTTTCACCCCGCAGGTGCGTCATTTTCTTGATGTACTTGCAGCGTGATTCTTGCACCATGGTGTGCCGTATTTGCAAGGTGACACATCTAGCCATAAGCGTGAACTTGTGAAACCCTGTGCCACATTATACCTGCATCAGGTATGATGTCTGCAGCTGCAGGGTGGGTGTTCCCACGCAACAAAGCCTCAGAGCAGTGGTGACTGCAACAATTGTAGGACGCCACTGCGTCAGTACCTTACGCATGCATTAGGGCAGGCGTAAGGGTGACGCAGTGCCACAGGGATAGGCTGGCCCCATGCATTGCTGGAGTTGCGTCATGCTTGTGACACGACTGCTGCAATGCATGACTTTAGCGCTGACAGATAGGTCAGGATTCTAGACGTATGTCATTAATTGCGACATGAAGCACCATGCAGTGAATACAGCGCATCCATGGTGTCGTAGGAAGGGCGTAGTGAAAAGTGTTGCAATGCTGTATTGTCGCACCGATGCAACATTTTTTATGAATGAGGCCAGGAATGCGCCCTTTCTTATTGATGGTGCACATTCCTCCCTGTAGTTTTGTCGCAGGGCAGAGCAGCAACATTCCTTGCAGCGCTGTCCAGCACCAAAACGTTCTGAAATGAGGCCCCAAGTGTTTGCACCATTTTTAAGACAAGCTATTTTCTGTTCTTAAAAAGCTGCCTCTAACTAAACTTAGAGGCAGTTTTTTGGGTTTTGCACCATCCTTGTAAATATTGCGAAGTGGGGTTAGCAGTAGTTTTTGCCCGGTTACACCTATTTTGCATCTCATTTTTGTTAAGTCCCACTAACAGAAGTGGCGATCCTAAAAATTCACGTTTACGCCGGAAAAGTGCTGCAACTTTGTAAATTCGGCAATTAAAAAAGCTGCCTTAATGTCAAAAATGTGAACCACGGTGGCGTTAAGTCCTTGTACATATGCCCCTCTGTCATTTAAGATTCTTTGCTCATTTGCTGTACTCGTTTTTTCAGAGGCGCCAGAATTTTGCAAAACCCCTGCGATTTTATTTAGCTGGCACCATTGTCCAGTAACTCTCCTGCAACGCGCTCTTAAACAGCTGCAGCACCACTGGATGTGGTGGACATGCAATTGAGAACGAAAAAACGTACTGTGCAATTCCTTTTCACATATGTCAAATGACAATCCAAGAAGCATGAAGTGATTCAACCGTATTTACATGGTAGTTTTATCAAGTGCAAAAGCAATGATTAGAACAAACGTCCCCAAGTTATAAGATCATACATGTATCCACGAGATCACATCATATGGACGAATTTCACAGTAAATAATAAGGTGAAACACTGTGTAATGAGCTGCACATGCTAAAAATGTATTTAGCTATGCTGCTGTAACACATTATAAACTACCGCATGTTAGCCCGGGTACACAGTCACACACTGGAGAATTGGACGCTCTTCCGAACCTAAACCAGAGATCATTAAAAACATGTTTGCAGCCTCAATATGCGCCTAATTACAGCAGCAATCAGCATTAAGCACTCCTAGTGATCACGAACCTCCAGCGCTCGCAGGCGAGCGGCGGACATTTTCTTATTTGCTAGTTATAATTGGAGCGTATTGCATGAATCTCAGAGAGTCGAAACAACGCGTTGCCTTGCCAACCGAGCTACAGTGCGTCTGCGGCCTTGACGGTAGCGTAAGGAGAGCGCGCGCATCAGTCCTTTGTTTCTATGCCCTCCTCTCCTGTTCTGCGTGAGTGTCTGGCTGCAGTGAATGGATACACGTCAGCGGGGACAGACATCTGGAAGAACGACTAGTGGGCAGAGAAAGCTCGACTCTGGTGTTTTTGAGGATTTGAATCGTCTGAATAAAAGAAAAGCAGTAGAGAGAGATTTTGGGAAAACCAAACCAGCACCCCACAATACAGTAGGGCTCAAGAACTCTTATTCTCTGCCTGAACTGGAAACTTTCCATCGTGGGAGACAGCTGTGGTATCTTCCACATCTAAACCCCCCGGCGCCCTCACTCTCGCCGAGGCAGCCCTGGCCGTAGCTAATGACATTCACGTAGGGGCACATTTGTTTTCTTTTCTAATGTAAGAGCTCCAGTAGGGCACGGTGAGTTAGTCACAGCTGAAGTGGCATCAAGAATGCATTCTTTGGCACGTGAATGACAAGGGCGCGGCCATGTTTGGTATGAAAGGGATAAAAGACATACAAAGTTCACTGTTCTGTAATTTACAATTTTCACACTGAAAGGTAATTATAACTAAGTAGCTCTTTACGATAATTGCGAAAATGTGTTTGTTTCCTTTGCTCAGAACTACAGCTTTTTATCCCTTAGAGCATCACGTAGGGAGGACTGCAAGTCTGAGAAACATCAATAACTAAATGTTATACCATATACATAAATGTTACCTGTTCATACTTATATTGATTTGTTAAAACAACACTGTCTTAGTAACTACATTTTGTATGTTGATTCATTGGGGTTTTGCAATTTTAGTTGAACACGAAATACTGTGCGTAATGGTTCCATATTTAATGGGCAATTCTTCAACGCACAACTTTAACAAGCATTTGCAATGCAATAGGTCTTTCTTTTATGCAGGTTTAAGCTATTGGCATTGTAAATGACAATGCCTTTCATTTATGTTTTAAAAAACAAAACATAAATAAAAGGCATTGTCATTTACAATGCCAATAGCTCAAACTCGCACAAATGCGAGACCTATTGCATTGCAAATGCTTGTTATACTTTTGGTTTGGATTTGCTGTCAACCATCTATTGAGCGTGCTATTTTGCTTTCTGGAGGTCTCCTTCCACACCTGCTGATCCTGTTGGTGTTTCTTGGGGCCTCCCGTATACTACTGATCCTATTTCTCCTTTCAGGAGAGCTGATGTGTGTGTTTCAGACACTACCAGGGCTGGACAGGCCTTTTAATGCACAGAACATTTCGGGCTTGAGACCTTGGGAAGGGCCACTCCTAATGCTTCCGTCACGTTCCACCTGCCCCCAAAGTTAATTAGATAAGGCACAGGGAGGTTTAAAGTAAGTAAGAAAGAGTTGGGGGGTAGAGAGGAGTAGATTAGAGAGGAGAGAGAATGAATGAATGAATGAATGAACAAACGGATGGAAAGAGAGAGAGAGAGAGAGAGAGAATGAGAGAACGGCAAGACAAAAGGAGAGGGGCTGGTTTGAGCATTTTTACCTGGGTTGCTTTTGTGCTAGTCACAGTGCTGTATTCCGGGCAGGATAACCAATTTGCCTTGCAGCAGAGGAATTAAAGAGAGTTCTGCTGAAAACGTTTTTGCCTGCTCAGTGACCAAGGAAACAGACTGCGCCCTGTGGTACCTGTTTGTGTGGTGCACGTTTCGCAGATCTCCTAGCAGTTAACAGACACTACTAAACAACAAAAACATTAAAGGGATGGAACTCCTCAACCGTAGTAATAAACGCCCAGTTGAAGTGCACTTTACCTTACCGCATTAAAGACATTAAAAAAAGAAAGAGCGGTGTCCCTGAAGCGGGCGCCACCCTCCTAATTAAAGTTTAAAAAAACCACCACAGAGCGCGGTGTCCCTGAAGCGGGTGCCACGCTCAACTTCAAACTTTTAAAAATAAAATGTAAACCGAGCACGTTGCCCCTAAAGTGGGCGCTGCGCTCAGCATGCACATACAACAAAAACAAAAAAAAAGCAGCTGCCATTGTCAATAAAGTAAATAGTGCTCACCCACTAGATAAAGAATGCCATGTAAGGAGCGAAGTAAAAGGTTCAGTCCTTATGGGCGGTAACAAATGGAGAAAGGGCGGTACTAAGGCGGGACTAACAAGCCTCATAATGAATCAGAAGCCAGCGTTTACCAAGGACAATGACAGAAGCCAATTGCAAATATGGGAGGAGAGTAGGCGAGGCTTGCACAGCATACTCTACTACAGCATGCCTCGCAGTGTATGCGCGCTGCCGCAAGGCTCGACCTAAAAAGGAGTGACACCGTTTCTGGAATTACATTTCTTAGTAGTAAATGGCATTAATCTTATCTTTCTCGCCTTGTGACTATATGTTAGGAGTTAAATGATTTTGTTTACAAAAGTAAAATAGTTTTATGGGGGCGGGAAGAAGACACAACTTAAGAAATAACTTGAGTTAAGGTTTGTCCAAGTATCAAACAAACAAGCAATTCCCTGTTTACTTTTACAAAGACAAGGTTTAAAATGAACCACTATTTCAACCTGAAATGGAAATATCTGATTTGCCCCATTACTAGAAGCCCATTTGCATGAGATCTCACAGTGCAGTAGTGCTCAGCAGTTTCCATAACTTTCCCTTGGGGTAGATGGATGGGAACCCCGGTTTCCTCGCAGACTCTGGAAGTGTAACAAGCAACAGACCATCATCAATTCATCACTGTATTAGTCAATCCTGCCTAGCTCAGGACGCTTCTAGTTTGTATGTTCTTCCTGAGCAACTGGCCATATCTCTCTGTTTCCTACTCGAGAGACCCCCTTCTCTAGAGGCTTGGTAGTAGGGACATGGCCGTCCTAGCATTTGACTCAGTGTCTCCTTGACAGAATATCCTTTTGTTTGGGGGCCAGTATTTGGACGGAAGTTCTGGCCCATTGTGTGTAGCTTTTTTCCGTTGAGTGAATCTGATGTATGGACATTTAAAAAAAAAAAAAAACATTATAGAGGACTATGAATTGACATCACTCAACTGGTGAGTTCTGAACTCTGAACTCAACCATGGTAAAAAAAAAAGGATGCACAGAAGCCAGGTACGGTTTATTCAAGATTAATTGCTAAAATTCGTTTTCTTTATCGTTTTCTGTAATTAATTTCTTTTTTGATGGGATAGGATTCTCCTCACTGCCTTTAGTAATTGCTGATCCTCTAAGATCATGGGAGACTGGACTTCTCGATACAAGCTTGGAGAATACATCCTTCTAGTGTCCTTTGTCTCTAATATAGGGATGAAAAGAAGGCAGGCTACAACAACAGTACAGTGTCATGAACAGCTCTACGACACCATTGGTGGTTATCTGACTGCATATTTCCCTTCTTGTATGTTTGTGGTTCATTCATACTCCATCCTGCACTCCTCATCCTTACTAGTGGTTGGTACCCTTGAGCCACCACACTGCTTAGCTGGCACAAATGTTTTGTGATGATAAAATTGAGAACAAGCTAGAAAGCCATTGGCACACTGACTACAAAAGCTAGCAGGCACACTGGCTAAAAAAGCTAGCAGCATAAATTCACCCATCTCTTCTGCAGTAGCTTAGGCTAGCAATCAAGTCTTAGGCTAGCAGTCAAGCTTTGGTAGTAGGCTTTGAACTCAGAATGTCGCATTTTTCCTGTTACCACCCACCGGAAGCAGACTTAGTGTTTTTTCTCACTTGGCGGGAGCTTTAAAATTGCACCCGTCAAATGAGAGCAAACACAGGTTTCCCTGCCCGCACCAGTGTGGGCAGGAAAACCGCTATGTCTCGTGAATGGGCACCTCAGGACGTAGCTGGAGCCAGCCCTGGTGGATAGGGTACTTGGTTGTCATTAATGACTCTGGGAGGTTGGGTCATGCAGCTCCCTCCTTTTTGTATGCACAGCTCAGTCCTAGGGATTAGGGTCAGGGGGGAAGGCCCCATGACTTTCTCCCCCTTTTTTTACATGGCCAGGCCCTGGGGGTTGGGGTCCCTGCAGCCGAAAACAGAGGGCACTGCATGCCCCCTCACATTCATCGTTCACAGCTGGGCCCCTGGGGGTGGCAGACCCAGGGGCCGAGATCAGCCTGTGAAGGGGGCCATGTGCCTCCCTTCTTGTTCATTGTTGAGAACCGGGAGTGGCAGAGCCTGGGGTCATAATTGGTCTGGGGAGGGGGCCACATGCACCCCCTCCCCTTAATTTTATGATATATTCCTCCCCTGGTGGGGATTGGTATGTGTTTAAAACTTGTTGCTAATAAGAACCTGATAGTATTTCCTTTATCTCTGTGCTAAAGGGGATTATATAAGTTGCCAACAAAATGGCGCTTATTAGGTGACAAAGGCAGTTTAACAGTTAAAAATACATCCTGTCTAGAGTGGCCTAGTAATATAAACAGTAGTTGATTTTCCTCCATCTCCAAGTGCCGCTTTCTTTCTCAATTAGGGAAGGTCTCTTGTGATATATATATATATATATATATATATATATATATATATATATATATATATATATATATATATATATATATATATATATATATATATATATAGTCCAAAGCAGGAATTGGG
Organism: Lissotriton vulgaris; assembly: GCF_964263255.1. Classification (NCBI taxonomy): domain Eukaryota; kingdom Metazoa; phylum Chordata; class Amphibia; order Caudata; family Salamandridae; genus Lissotriton; species Lissotriton vulgaris. Next base: position 1,760,034,121 of record NC_141691.1, on the reverse strand, counting down.
CGGGTGTGACACAAACTAATCCGGACAGTTCTTTTAAGCCCAAATCATGGTTCTGCCCTATGATGCCAGCTGATGATGCTATTGATACTTTCACGGATGTGATGGTCAAGGACCTTTGGAGCCACTGCAATGAAACAAGGAAGAAGAAATCTGGCAATGGCTGCCTAACACAGCAGCAGAGAAAAGCAATAATGAATTTGACAAAAGATGATAAAATCGTATGCAAACCGTCCGATAAGGGCGGAAATGTTGTTTTGATGACAAGGGATTTCTATGTCAAGGAAGCCCTATCTCAATTGGAGGATCAAAAGAATTACATAAAGGTGACTAGAAGGACATTTGATGAGAGTGTCCTTGCTTATTGTTCCCCTACTCAACAAATGGTATCACAAGGGGATGCTCAGTAAGGAGGAATTTGCCTTCATGGAATGCATGCAACCAAGGGTACCGACGTTTTACCATTTGCCTAAGCTGCACAAGCACGCAACGTGTCCACTCGGACGCCTGATTGTTTCGTCTGTGGGAAGCCTGACGGAGCACATGTCGAGGTTTGTGGAGTACTTTCTCTACAATTTTGTGAAAATGCTAAAATCATATATAAAGGACACAACTGACTTTCTCCTCAAAATTGATGATTTGAACTGGACTGATGATTTGATAATGATGACACTTGACATTTCGAGCCTCTATACAAGTTTAGATCATCTCCAAGGGGTACAAGCAAGGTACTTGGAGGCACGGCCCATGAACCTTACGGCACACAACGAAATGTTACTGAAGTTTATAACTTTTTGCTTGAGTAACAATATATTTTTGTTCCAGGATCAATTTTACAAACAGATGTGTGGCACCGCGATGGGCACCTGCTTCGCCCCCAGCTATGCAAATCTTTCTGTCGGGTGGTGGGAGGAGCAGGTGGCCTGGGTGGCAGAGAATGCCGTATGGATAGAGAGTGTGATATCCTGGAACAGGTACATAGATGATCTGTTTATCATCTATTGAGGTACAATAGTGTGTGCTGAGGCATATGTCGAGGGACTAAACAAGAACAACCCGAATCTCAGATTTACTGGTGAAATTAGCACAGAGACAGTTAACTTTCTGGACCTTAAAGTGTTCATAGCTGAAGGGAATATCTGTACTGCATTACACAGGAAACCGACAGCGGGAAACTCTGTGTTTTATGCGAGTAGTTGCCATTCAGGGAAAACCATATCTAGTATACCCTATGGAGAATTACTGAGAATAAAAAGGAACTGTACACGACAGAAGGACAATGAGATAGCGGCCAGGGATAGTATAATGAGGTTCCAAGTGAGAGGATATAGCAAGGAGACACTACACGAGGCAAAGTTGAAAGCTGATAAGAAGTTGAGATCTGAACTAATTTCCAAAAACAGCACAGTGGTTTCTAAAAAACGAAAGGCCAACAAGAACAGTATGAGACTGATTATGAACTATTCTAGTGATGCCCATGAAATTAGAAAGAAGTGCGTGAAGAACTGGCACATACTTAAATCTGATCCGATTATCGGAAAGGATTTACCTAAGTCTCCATTAATAACCTTCAGGAGAGCAAGGTCATTAGGCTCTAGTGTTGTGCAAAGCCACTGTAGAAAAGAGGAAAAACCCTCGCCATTTGGTAAACTGGCAGGGTTTTACCCATGCCTCAAATGCAAAGCCTGCAAGAATATCAAAAAGGTGACCAGTTACCAAGTACCTGGGATGAAGGAGCCCAAAAATATCACAAGTTTAATGAATTGTAACACAAGCCACACAGTGTACTGTCTTGTATGTCCGTGTGGCCTGCGCTACATTGGGAGCACAACTCACCCAACCAAGAATAGGATCTTAGAACACCTGAGGGCTATAAAAAACAAGGATCCAATGTATCCAGTGGCGAGACACTTTGGAGTGTTTCCCCAAAGCAACAGAGAACTCCTCAGCTTTTACTGCATGGATCAGGTGCCTGCAGACATAAGGGGAGGGAACAGGTTGCTCCAGCTACGAAGGTTGGAATCTCGCCATATAATCGAGAACCAAACCAAAAAACCAGGTGGCCTTAATGCTGGGGAGTAACTAGCAGTCCATTTATGATTTTCCTTTGAACTTATTTTCCTTAATACTGTAAGGTGTATATAACAATGCGCTTATACATTTCTGTGTGAATGCCCATTCAGGGCTAAATTGTTTTGTTGATTATGATAAATTCTGTGCATTACTGATTGTATTTGCCCATCCTGGGCGCAAGGATGACAGTGATTTCAACTGGACTTACACCACATAGTAATGGTGGTTTGTAATGCATATATGATGTCCTTTCTTTATTTTATTGATCAGATGTATTTAAACACTGCCTGATGGTGGAGCCGGCCTCTAATTGAGAAAGGCGGTTGCCGAAACGCGTCTGAGAGAGTGTTTTGCTCAATAAACTTATTGGACTTGTCCCCGTGAGTGCTATGTACTTTTTGTGCAACGGAGCTTTGGTCTTAGTGTGACCCGCGTGGTGCCATCACCCGCTGCTACAGCACCCGGCCATGAGTGATATATATATATATATATATATATATATATATATATATATATATATATATATATATATATATATATACATATATGAAAAAAGTTCCTCCTCAGCTCGCTCTGCGCTCGCAGACACCGCCTCCACGCCAGCAAAAATGAGGACCGGACCAACAAAGTCAGCAAGTATGTTGTTTTATTCAACAGAACCAGCGACACGTTTCGAGCGAAAAGCCCTTGTTCACGCTACAACAAGTTTGGAATGATTATGCTTTTTTATATATGTTTGCAGTGATATTGACACCGCCCCCTGGTGGTGTCCACCATAATCACGTGATTTACAATAAACAGTGAAGAAATACTATCGCTGGTATCCTATTGCATTTGCTGACAAAATATGACATATGATTACTGGTTAAATCCAGAAATTAGTTAAATCAAATTTGATAACATTCTGATCTAATATCGTTAAACACATTTCTATATTGTCAAATTGAGTTTCAACTGACATGTATAGTCTTAATCTGTGCAAACATGCAATTATTTTGTATAGCAGCGAAAGTTAAAGTGCATTAATAGTATAAAAAAGTGCATAAGTGAAAGAAAAGATATATTAAAGTGCAAAAATCGCGGGAACATACCATACTACCGTGAGAGCAGAGATACACAATAATTCAATATGCATTCACATTGTATGAAATATTCATCAAACAATATTTTTCTATTTTGAGTTCTCTAAAAAAAGTTCCGGGTAGAAAGAAAGGTTGTATTCCAAGAAGCTAAAAATAAAAATATGTATAAATAGTACCATATTTCATATTAGTACAAACACCCCCCACACACCACAATTCTAACTGAATATAACAACAAAACACCTAAGTTTGAAACTAAACATACTATAACCTTAAACTAACCATAAAGATCCTAAATATATACACCTATATACACGTTTATAAGTCTGTACATCTCCATATATACACATCATAAGTTCTATTCAAAAATATATATGTACACATCTACAAATTCTACATTCAAATTTAATTTACTGTACAATACAAAATTACCATAGAAATAATCACAATAAAAACTAATTCATTGATTCTTGGAATATTATTGTTTGAATGTAGTAGAAATGCATATATGAAATTTGACCTAATAAAGTGCAAGATGTACGTCACCATAAGTGTATATCAATCAGAACATCACTAGTTGTAAAAGCAATATCATAGGATTGAAAATTTCTTACGCAAAAAATTCTCCTAATAGGGAACCTAACTAGGAGTGCGTTTATTGCCATCGGCTAGAAAAAAGAGAGAGAAAATTCAGACAACAAGCTACTCCAAGAGAGATTACAAAAAATGGTGCATTTCCTCAATATTGTTGAGCCCATTGGGCCAACGACTATATTCCTCCACCATTACCGGCATAAAGATCGATCGCTGTCACAGGGCGGTCCGAGTTGGGTAGCCGGTACCCCAGCAAATTCTTTCCACAACACTTCCCTGTAAGGATAGTACTCGGACACCCGGATTGCCTTGCAAGTAAAAATTTTATTCGGCAGGTAGAAAAACGACGCGTTTCGCCATTACGGCTTGTTCACACTCGCCGAGTTACTTTAGACGCCATCTTAAATACGTGAAAATACAAAACACCAATGTGTGTAGTGAAAATACTGGCGGACATATTTGAATGAAGTACAAACAGTTGTTATATATGCCACAGAATGGATTATGTTCGCACTACTACATTGTTGCATTAGATCGTAATTCATATTAGTATGCAATGTAAGATAATACAATGTGCATTCAACATAATCATTCCAAACGAAAATGTTTCCAATTCGTAATAAATGCGACATAATGGCAGCAATGTCGTACCAAACAGCCGGGTGAAGTTTATGGGCATGGAAATTCAATTATTAATATTAAAATCCAAAACCGTCATTTTGCATAACATTGAGTGTCACATGATCGCAAACAATATATAAGCCAAGATCTCATTGGTTGTAAGCGCGATCATTTTGTATCAAGGTATTTCATTGGTTGATACCATGCTATCTGTTCCCATGGCTACAGAAAATATGTGTACACCTATATACACATTGCCTCTAAGCCCCAGTGGGCTATAAACACAAATAAATTCATATAATCTTAGTCCATGCCCATGTGGGCTAATAAACAAGAGGTCAGACATTATGCAAATACTTATTTGTAGATGACCCGTTATCCATAACCATGGCGCCAGATGGTAAATGCATATCTATAGTACTTCTAAGCCCAAGTGGGCATTGATCCCAGATATGATCTCAATTCTAATTCTAGTCCATGCCCATGTGGGCTATTTCAGCAAGATATCAGTCCTTGTACAAATCCCAACGGTTTGATCCTAGTTGTTATCTGTAGATAAAATTATCTTAAGTCCACGTTCCAGTTGGCAACTGAGTAAATTTCCGGCATCATACTAATATGTCCGTCAACAAAAGAAAGTGACCACATTCTGAAAATAATTAAAAACATGTATGTTAAAAACATGTATATTAAAAACAAGCACACTAATACAGTAATAATGAAAATTCAAATAATCATCAATTGCAGTTACTCATACAGATGAATTGATAGCTCCTCGCTTACATTGAGGCCTTTAGGTGTTAAACAGTCAAAGTCAATTATATAGCGTGATTCCAATTTGCGAAGTGATAATTCCCTGTTACCCCCCCCCCGCACGCCCAGATTGACACAGTCAATTACAACCATCTGCACCAGATTTTCATTTTGCATGTGCATCTCTCGAAAATGACGTGCAATGGGATACTGTTTGTTGTTACTTCTTAAGGCACGTAAATGTTCAAGCACCCGTTTTTTTGCCTCATGCTTGGTGCTGCCAACATACCATTTTTCATATGGACAGATCAAGACATTTACACTATATGGGGTAGTACATGAAAGTCTTTTTCTTATTACAAACTCCCTAGATGTATTCGGAATCAATAATGTCTTGACATCTTTTCTGTTCTTACAGGCTTTACATTTATGACAGCATTTGAATCCTTGGAATTTGCTATTACCATCAGAATCAATACTGGTCACATAATTATGGCTTAATTCGTCACGTAGAGATCTGCTTTTTCTAAACGTGATCTGGGGGTTATCATTCAGTTCTTTCTTTAAATGATCATCGGTAATGAGTACATGCCAATGTTTGCAGAAAATTCGACGTATCTCATTGGCTTGACTTGAGAATGTAGTAATGAATCTTATACTGTTAGAATCCTCTTGATCTTTATTGGGATAGAGTAATTCATCTCTAGATTTCATTTCTGCTCTTGTTGCTGCATCAGTGATCATTTTTCGACTATATCCCCTCTCTAGAAATCTTTTGTGCATCACTTTTTTTTCATCTTTATAGGCTGCCAGAGTGCTACAGTTCCTTCTGGCGCGTAAAAGCTCTCCGTATGGAATGCTCTGCACTAAATTTTTGGGATAGCAGCTCTGTGCACTGAGAATACTGTTGCCCGCTGTTTGCTTGCGGTACAGTTTGGTGGTAAGTGCTGTATTCTGTACCTCCACCAACACGTCAAGAAACTCTATTCTTTCTTTGCTGATATTTTGAGAGAACTGAAGGTTCAAAGTATTGTTATTGAGCTTCCCAATGAATAAATTCATAGATGTTATGTCCCCTGACCAAATAAAAAAGATGTCGTCGATGTACCGCAGCCACAGGACAACGTTGGTAAGTTCTGCCATCTCACTGGAAACCTGCTCCTCCCACCAGCCCATGATTAAATTCGCGTAGCTGGGGGCGAAGCAGGTTCCCATGGCAGTGCCCTGTGACTGCTTGTACACGACTCCATCAAAAATAAAAAAATTATTCTCCAAACAAAACTCGATCATGGACAGGATCATTTGGGAATGATGCAACAAAGATATAGATCTCATTTTCAAGAAGTGCTGAGCAGCTCTTAAACCCTGTTTGTGTTGTGTACTGGTGTATAAGCTGCTCACATCTAACGTGACCAATAAGAAAGTGCTTTCCCAATGGATTCCGTTGATGATAGTCAAAAAATGGGTAGTGTCTTTCAAGTAAGACGGAAGGGCCATCACATATGATCTGAGGTAGTGGTCTATATATTTTGAAGTGTGCTCTAAAAGGGAGCCAATAGAGGATTTTATCTACAGATAACAACTAGGATCAAACCGTTGGGATTTGTACAAGGACTGATATCTTGCTGAAATAGCCCACATGGGCATGGACTAGAATTAGAATTGAGATCATATCTGGGATCAATGCCCACTTGGGCTTAGAAGTACTATAGATATGCATTTACCATCTGGCGCCATGGTTATGGATAACGGGTCATCTGCAAATAAGTATTTGCATAATGTCTGACCTCTTGTGTATTAGCCCACATGGGCATGGACTAAGATTATATGATTTTATTTGTGTTTATAGCCCACTGGGGCTTAGAGGCAATGTGTATATAGGTGTACACATATTGTCTGTAGCCATGGGAACAGATAGCGTGGTATCAACCAATGAAATACCTTGATACAAAATGATTGCGCTTACATCCAATGAGATCTTGGCTTATATATTGTTTGCGATCATGTGACACTCAATGTTGTGCAAAATGACGGTTTGGGATTTTATTATTAATAATTGAATTTCCATGCCCACAAACTTCACCCGGCTGTTTGGTACGACATTGCTGCCATTATGTCACATTTATTACGAATCGGAAACATTTTCGTTTGGAATGATTATGTTGAATGCACATTGTATTATCTTACATTGCATACTAGTATGAATTACGATCTAATGCAACAATGTAGTAGTGCGAACATAATCCATTCTGTGGCATATATAACAACTGTTTGTACTTCATTCAAATATGTCCGCCAGTATTTTCACTACACACATTGGTGTTTTGTATTTTCACGTATTTAAGATGGCGTCTAAAGTAACTCAGCGAGCGTGAACAAGCCGTAATGGCGAAACGCGTCGTTTTCCTACCTGCCGAATAAAATTTTCACTTGCAAGGCAATCCGGGTGTCCGAGTACTATCCTTACTGGGAAGTGTTGTGGAAAGAATATATATATATATATATATATAAATATATATATATATATATATATATATATATGTTTGCACACACCTCCGTAATCCTTGCGAAGGTCAAAAAAGGACGGCACACCAAGTTGTTGTTTTCACCAACAGTGGTTTATTGGCAGACCCCCCTGCCCCCCTGACATACGCGTTTCACCGATTTGGCTTCTTCAGTGTCAGCCATTCTTTGTGTACACTGTCATTAAATCCCCTAACACTTCCCCAAACATAGAAAGTGGACTGTTGCTCGCCTTGGTGGTTTTTGGCGGCCATATTCAAACGTGCAATTTTACAATTCGATTGTAGCATTGTGTTATCATGTTAACAGGGGTATATAATGACATTTGGAAAAAGTGCCCGTGCAAAAGTGCATATAATGATAAAAATATTAAAAACATTTAGTTGATTGTCAAGGCAAGTTATCAATGAACATCCATTCACACATGTACAAAAAATATTTTACTCTATTTTTGTGTCCACCTTATTTAGCATGAATTCATTTTGGCAATTTCCAGAAGATGTAAATTGTTCTGATTTTCACGTGGTTGTTAGATTGACACATTATATATAGCCCTGTATGGGCTAAGTGGACGTTTTATGTGTATGCCTTGTTTTATCAACACATATTATGGAGCCCTGTATGGGCCAGGATCCATATTTATCAATTCATAGTACCAGTTTTTTTGTGCTGCTAACTCAAAAAATACATGTTTTAAATTACAGGTCTTACTTGTTCTTATTGCAATGCAGATTTACTCTTCCTGAACCAATCTGGGAGTAGATTTTAACTATTCTAAGTGCACCCACAGTTCTTCATCATTGTTGAGCCCTTTCGGCTGCATACTTTGGAGGTCAATGATGTACCTGGACTCCATTGCCCTAAGGAGTCTTATCCTGTCCCCACCACGTTCCTTTCTATCAAGTTGGTCTATAAGGTAGAAGGATAATAGATCCCTGTTGCTATCATGGTGGGTCTCGAAATGGCGTGCCACTGGGTAGTTCTTATACTTGTTAGCGATGGCACGCATATGTTCCAGGATGCGTTTTTTGGCTTGGTTGATGGTGCTGCCAATATATCTTTTAGTACATGGACATACCAGGCAATAAACTACAAATTCTGAATTGCAGTTCAGAAATTTCTTGATTTCTCTCATTGGCCTTGGGTCATTCATCCTCCCTTCATATTTGGTTCTTTTCTTGCTAAATTTGCAAGCCTTGCAATGCATGCAAGGAAAGAAACCATTGATGGGCTTGTTTCTCATACTCTTGGGGGGGTCAGTGTAGTGGCTTCTCACAAAATGGTCACTTAAGGATTGGCAGCGTCTGTAAGTTATAGGAGGTCTGTCTGGTATCAGTCCCTTAAGTGTTGGATCTGTGCCTAGGATGTGCCAATTCTTGTTGAATATTTGCACCAGTTCATTCGATCTCATGTTGTAACTGGTGATCATCCTAGTGGTGCCATCATCTGTTTTCTTTCTGGTGGTAACTTGTAAGAGGTCTTTCCTGTCAATAATACCTACTCGCTTGGTTGCTTCATCGAGTAATGATCTAGAGTACCCTCTTTCTCTGAATCTAATTACCGCCCCTTCCTGCGCCTGTCTAAAATCATTGGAATCTGAGCAATTCCTTTTGATGCGCAATAGTTCTCCAAAGGGGATGTTTCTCACCATACTCTTCGGGTGGTGGCTGGCCGCGTGTAGCACGGTGTTGCCAGCCGTAGGCTTGCGGTAAAGCTTGGTACACAGGGTTTTCGCTTTGACAAAGACCTCTAGGTCGAGATAATATATTGATGTCTTGCTCATTGTGCTGGTGAATCTGAGATTTAACTCGTTGTCGTTTAGCCTTGCCACGTACTCCTCAGCCGAAAAAAAAAATATATATAAATATATATATATATATATATATATATATATATATATATATATATATATATATATATATATATATATATATATGTACCAAAAAATGCCCAGCATTTGAGGCCGCACAACACTGCGATGAAGGAAACATCCTTATTTAAAAGAAACAGGCAGCTTCCGATTCCGTGATACATCCTGTGGCCTGACGCGTTTCGATGGACTTTCACCATCTCTTCAGAGGCCTCGTGAGCAGGAAAAAGTGAAGTGCATGACTCGCCGCCCATTTCATTAATTGGCTTCCGGTATGCCGAGTTTGTTGCATTTTGGGCAGCGTAGTCCATTTAAGCACTATTTATCCCCTCCAGTGGGTATCTTGCCCACGATTGTTTGCAGGATAAATGTTTTTCAAGCCCTCCATTAGGCTTCCCGAATCGGACTTTGCCTGTTAAATTACAAATCACAGTACCATTTACAGGGGAGGGCTCCCCCTGTCCGCATCCATGAGGTTCTTCGGATGGTGCGATCCCTCTACGGCCTGGAGCAGCCGTATAAACATGCACCAAAAAATGCCCAGCATTTGAGGCCGCACAACACTGCGATGAAGGAAACATCCTTATTTAAAAGAAACAGGCAGCTTCCGATTCCGTGATACATCCTGTGGCCTGACGCGTTTCGATGGACTTTCACCATCTCTTCAGAGGCCTCGTGAGCAGGAAAAAGTGAAGTGCATGACTCGCCGCCCATTTCATTAATTGGCTTCCGGTATGCCCGGTATACAGGGGGAACCCTCCCCCTGTAAATGGTACTGTGATTTGTAATTTAACAGGCAAAGTCCGATTCGGGAAGCCTAATGGAGGGCTTGAAAAACATTTATCCTGCAAACAATCGTGGGCAAGATACCCACTGGAGGGGATAAATAGTGCTTAAATGGACTACGCTGCCCAAAATGCAACAAACTCGGCATACCGGAAGCCAATTAATGAAATGGGCGGCGAGTCATGCACTTCACTTTTTCCTGCTCACGAGGCCTCTGAAGAGATGGTGAAAGTCCATCGAAACGCGTCAGGCCACAGGATGTATCACGGAATCGGAAGCTGCCTGTTTCTTTTAAATAAGGATGTTTCCTTCATCGCAGTGTTGTGCGGCCTCAAATGCTGGGCATTTTTTGGTACATATATATATATATATATATATATATATATATATATATATATATATATATATATATATATATATATATGCGCAAAGTGTAGCTCTCTCCTGTGATAACCGCAACTGCCGCAGCAATGTAGAGAAGAAGCCACGCCACTCCAACGTTCGTAATGGGCCAAAAAACTGTTTATTTGCGCTTAAGCCACCAGATCCTACGCGTTTCGGGCATCCGCCCTTGTTCACAGATCGTTTGTCCATAAAATCTCAACAGCTTAAATACAAAAGTTTTCTCCCGGGCATTTTTTTCATAACCACGTGATGATAGACATTAAAGACACACTACACATCTTAGGCTGAGCAGTCTTTCTTCTCCAAATTTAGTGCCATATAGAGCCATTACATAAATATTATACCAGCATAAATGCATAATCATGTTAAAATCACAATGATATTACAATTTATTTTATGGATTAAAAAAATAAATACATTTTAGTTTATAAAAATATATTATTGATTTCTATAAAAAACACGCAACAGAGACAAAGTGCAAATATCGCAACCAGCAAATTTGTGCAAAAAATGCAGGGATAGTGCAAAAAGCAATGCATTAAAGTGCCGTGGTCTAAAGTGCAGTGTTGTTTCAATAGTCAATGACTAGAATTTGTAAACAAAACACTCTGTGCACAAAGAATTATTTGTACATATTCCACCGGAGCTAAGACCTGTTGTGTGTTGTCTCTAGTCTGTTAGATAAGAGACTCATCTAATATCAGCATAAATGCTCTATAGATCCATCCTGATTTTGTATTTTGTTTAGAAATGCTCATATGGTCACTGGAATAAATCACATAATACGAAAAAGTGTTACCACTACTCGTCATCATGCCCCCTTTGTCAGTGTCAATGCTAAAGTGCTATAATAAACCCAAAATAATGAGTACACCCAAAAGAAAAAAAGAAGAAATGGAAAAAATCCTAAATGGTATTCTTCCAATATGAATGGAGAGTGAGAGAAGAACTCTTACCCAATTCCAAACATATGTGCCGAAAAATAAAGAGATGAAATTTAAACATGTATTTCATTCAGAGACTTCAAGAAAGGGAAGGGGGGCGGGTAATGGCAGGAAAGCTTTAAACTAAATACATCTTGGTCAACAAATAATTTACAGGAATACATGGAGGTCTTCAGTCGTATTTAGACCGTTAGGAAAACGACTGTCCAGCTCAAGGATAAACTGGGATTCCAGTCTCCTCAGCATTAGATCCCTGTCCCCTCCTCTGTTAGGTTTAGGTATAGAGGCTATGACATAGTATGTCAGGCATTCAAGGTTGTTGTGGTGAATAGCCTTAAAATGTCGAGCCACGGGGTATGAGCTGTCGTTGTTAACGATAGCTCGCAGGTGTTGCAGTATTCTGACATGCACCTGTTGGCGTGTGCTGCCAACATATCTTAAGCCACAGGTGCATGTCAGAACATAGACTGCGAACTCGGTTTTGCAGTTATGTTTGCCCTTAATTTCCACTAGATCAGGTCTGAAGGGTGTGTGGTACTTGGTGGTGTTCACCCCAAATTTACAGGCTCTGCAGCTAGAACAACGGATGAAGCCAGGCTTAACCATCCAATTGTCTTTTTTGATGACTTCAGGGAAATCTCTACACACATTGGTGTTTTGTATTTTCACGTATTTAAGATGGCGTCTAAAGTAACTCGGCGATCGTGAACAAGCCGTAATGGCGAAACGCGTCGTTTTTCTACCTGCCAAATAAAATTTTCACTTGCAAGGCAATCCGGGTGTCCGAGTACTATCCTTACTGGGAAGTGTTGTGGAAAGAATATATATATATATATATATATATATATATATATATATATATATATATATATATATATATATATATATATATATATATATATAGATAGATATATATATATATATATCTATATATATATATATATATATATATATAGAGAGAGAGAGAGAGAGAGAGAGAGGTGTGTGTGCGTGTATATGTATATATATGTTTGAAAGAGGGGAGAAGGCTGGGAGACTACTGGCTCACCAGCTTCACAGGCAAGAATTTTTTAGAACGATCCTCGCTATTAAGAAATAGTAATGGCGACTTACTTACCCTACCCTCAGAGATTTTCTCCCAATTTCAGAAATACTGTAAAAGAATTTACATGTCCATAAATTGTAGATCCCAGACAGAAGATGATGCCTTCTTCTCCAAACTCAATACCCCTAAATTTACCATAGAGCAGAAAGATAAATTGGAAGGGTAAATCACCATTGACTAAATACTTAAGGCAATTGATTGCATGGGCACTGGTAAAGCGCCTGGGGAGAATGGTTCGCCATTAAATTTTACGAAATTACCAAAAATTATACCATTCCAATTTTAAAATCAGTCTTTAATGATGCATTGCGACTGGGACACCTACCACCTGATTTTCTAAGGGCTCATATCACAGTAGAGTGCTCTAGTTATAGGCCAATCTCATGAATCAATTCGGATTTTAAGATTGTGGCCAAAGTTATGGCCACGTGTCTAAATTCGGTCCTTATCTCTCTAATACACCCATTTCAAGTCTGGTTCATGCCGGGACGTTCATATACAAATCATCCTCGCACTTTTTCACATGTTATGACAACTGAGACAAGACACAGAAGAAAAAGTCCTCCTTTCCCTAGCTGCAGAAAAAGCGTTTGATTGAACAGAATGGGGTACTTGTTCTGCACTATGGAGAGGATGGTTTTTGGTAAAGAATTTATCACTTTATCTAGAGGAATGTATCATTCACCTACGGAAGCCGTTACATGTGGAGGCTTCATACCTCGTTATTTTTTAAATTTATAGTGGTACCAGATGGTGTCCATTGTAGCCTTTTTTATTTCTTTTGGCCTTCGAACTATTGGCTGTAGCCATACAAAAAAATTATATTAAAGGCATTCAAACTGCCATGGGTGAAATTAAAGCCTTTTACTATGCAAATTACATCCTCCTGACTCTTTCACAACCAACGTTTTCCACAATCTCCTCAATATCTCAACTGACCATATTTTCAAACTTCTCCACTTACAAAATCAACTACACTAAATGCAAAGCATTACCACTAACTCCCACTACTACTAATACCTCAATAAGTGGCCTACCCTTTAAGTGGCTCCATTTGAAGATAAAATATTTAGGGATACTCATTAATTAAGGATTAAAAGACACAAGCATGGACAGGGTAAACCCCATAGTTGAACATATTAAACAATACTTAAACATTTGTCGCTTCTGAATCTATTACTGTGGGGTAGGGCACAGATCATAAAAATGAATACAATCTCCAAATCGATTTATATTTTTGGAATGCTACCACTACCTATTCCATGTTCATTCTTCAAAACAATGACTGCCACCATTTCCCAATTCATTTGGGGTGGTGATATACCTTGTCTGAAGGGCTCTAAATTAAATTCACTCATAACGAAAAGTGGGTTAAATCTGCTTCACATAGAAAACTACTGGATTGCACAACAACTTGGTCATTCTATCTATATGTTACCTACTCACAGAAATATTCCCCTCTGGGTTAGGTTTGAACAGTCGTTAGTCAAATCTGACATTAAATTGGCAATTTTCTATGCCAAATGTCTATGATTTATAAATTCTACTAACCCCAACATGTATTCATCATAATTAGCTGGAGCTCCTAATACGCCGGTGGGACGCGGAGGGCATGAAAGTGGATGGTCTTTCCAGGGACACGTGATCTAATGACACGTTGGTCCAAATCGAGGATGGTTGCAGGTATGCTGTGACTCGCAACGGAGAGGTTTTAAAGTGAATTCTAAAGTGAAGAATGAGAACTTGAACCCCTATTAGCCCTGATGAAGTTGCAATATTGTGTAGCAACGAAACATGTTGGCAACATTGAATTCCATATGGTTTGATGGGAACCATTTTTAATTGGGAAGGCTTGCAGCTTGGAATAAAAGTTGGTTGGCCAGCAAGTCGTACCCGTTTTTAACGGTGAGAATTATGGTCATTAATCCTCACAGGGGTTCAATGGGCATGTGCATGCAATAGTAAGCACGGTTACTTTGTCTTACTAGCATTTCTTTGCACCACATTTACGTTATGGTTCTCTCAGAGGAGAACATACACTGTTTCCTTTTTCTTTTTCACACTTAGAGAGAGAGTCGCCGATGATGAGAAGTGGGTAAACTGGAGAATAATAGTCAGCAACCCCTTTGGTGGTTCTACCGTGAGGTACTCTCTCTCTGTCCACACACTTTTTTTATTGGTGAAAGGTGGGACTTTGCCTGGATGGTTATATTTGTTGTTTTAGGGTAAAAGTTACTAGCGATACACTAGAACATATCAGAGTAGTGTAAGGAATCACACTCAAGGGAATTGAGAAAAGTATTGAAAACCTTACTAATTGTCATTTACGTGAAGATCTAGTGCAATTTGGTTGAGGCCTCTGTTGATTATAGTGTTGTGAGTAGGGGCGGCCTCTCCCTTTCCGTTTCCCCCTTGACTCCAAGTGGATTGCTAAGCATAAAATAAACCAAGTTAACGCGACAACATTCCTCACAATTACAACAAAAATTTGGACTCTCTTCTTCGCAATTCAATAAATACATTCAGCTCACAGCTGCCCTTTCATTAAAAATGGTAAAAAATCATGACATAATCTCCAAATCTCCAATTGCACAGTATATCCATACTTTGAAGAACATCATGGGATTCGTCTCTGGTCTTTATGCCATCTTATCTGATTTCCCTTTCTCTACAGATAACTTTTTCTCGTTAGAACTTTGATGGCCTTTCAAAACTAAATACAAAGTTATTGAACAAGAGTTGGAACGCTTTACTGGAAAACTATAATAGAGTGCTCAGAGTCTTTTGTCTTAAGTATAGTTCTCTTAAAATACTACATCCCTGGCATTGGTCCCCAGTCAAACTCAACTCAGCCAAACTTAGTTTGAACTCCCTTTGCTGGAGATGCCAAGAACCTGATTGCAACATAGTTCATATACTGTGAGAATGTAAAAAAAACTTTTGGATTTCAGATTTTTGAAATATTTGAAAGAATGCTTTCCCATTACCCTATCCTTAACAGCACAAATATATCTTGTAAGTCTTGTTTCAAATGTCCATACGCACTTATAAATGGCTTTCCACAGCCCTCGGTTTAACCAAAGTCAACATATTACCTTTTTTGGAAGACAAATGTACTTCCAACAATTTAACCCTGGCTTGAGGATTTGTAGGAAGTAACAACATTTGGTAAATCGATTTTTAAACTGACCGACAACTTTCTACAATTTGACTATAATTTGGACCCGTTTTATAGACCTACAACATCTTTCAAATTGTTACCCTATATGTACTCAAGACTATAACTACTTAGGATGTTTTCTTCACTTAAGAGTAATTTTGTATATTCATAGGATATGTTGAGATGATTAGTCTCATATACTTGCACCTGAGACACTTGATTATTCTTTGTTTGTTCTCCTTTTGTCTGACTTCGATTATCTTCACATGCATCATTTGTACATTATGTATGATGATACTTATATTGAGTATACCTTGTTTCTTTTTGAAATGCCAATCACAAATTGGAGAAAAAAAACAATAAAAAAGTAGAAATTCACAGAAAAAAAGATTAAAGTAACATTATAGTTAGATGAATTTGACAGTGACAACATTAACTATATGAACTAAAAACAATACGGAGAAATTCACCAGTTATAGTTAGCAGTGCTAACTATAACTTAGCCCTCACCATACATTGCTTGTCCTCACATATGCCATCACTCATGCAATGTTGTACGACATCATTTATGATATCACTGATGATATCTCAAATGAAACCATTGATGACAGCACTGATGTTATCACTGATGGCATCATCCAATGAGTGTGTAAGTTTGTTTTAAAGTTTTCATAGTAGTGCGTAACTACCATATTACTTCTCTACCTAATATTGCACAGCCTGTGTGTAAGAAAGTGGTCTATATATACTGGACCAAGGTAAGGTAAAGTGTGTATAGAGTCCCCAATCTCCAGAGGTATAACAGAGGTTAAAGTCAGATATGACCTTACTCTCTAAAGTGGTAGCTTGGTTGAGACGTAAAGCAGTATCAGAGGACAGTGTAAAGCATTTGTTGTACACACTCAGTCAGCAAAGGTTTTCACACACTCAAGAACTGAACTCTAGGCCAATTGTTTTTATAACAAAAGATATCGTTGTTTTATTTTAGAACCAACAGGTATCAAAATATAGTTTTTCTCAATATGAGTGACTTCAGGTAATTACTTTGCAGAAAGGCAATAGACTTTGTAAGTAAAATAGCTACAGTGGTTACAAAAGGCAACACAATTCTAAACACAAATTAACATTGAGCTCAACGGGTTTTTTCAACATAAATGCAGTTGATTACTTTAAGGATTACCTGTCTAACCCCTGGACTGGATCTTGGATTCAGTTCTGGGACCTAAGCGGTAAACAGTAAAGTAAAAGCGTTTTGGTTACAGTTGTAATTTTTAAAGAATATCAATGTATTTTCAAAGTTGACACTTAGAAACCTTTCAGTGAAAAACAGGCAATGTTATCCTATGGAACGAAATTCAAGTCACAGGTAAAGTAGGTTCTTGTTACTTTTGTAATCCAGCACTGGATTCCTATGTTCAGCACTGGGATCTCTACCTATGACAGGTAAGTAATTTCGGTTTGGTAATTGGTACGATTTTTAAAGAATATTTGTAGTTTGCAAAAATCGCCACAGAAGAAATTTCACAGAAAAACACTCAATGGTTTCCAATGGAAGAAAATGCATCTAACTGGTAAGTACAGTTAAGATTACTTTTGCGGTTCAGTACTGGGCTAGAAGGTACAGTACTGACTTTTCTCCTGATCACAGGTGAGTGATTCAGAATTCGTTATTCGGCTGATTTTAGATGAATATTTTAAAGTTTCAAAACTCCACACTTAAAAGACATTTCAAGTGAAAACCAGTCAATGTTAACCTATGGAAGGAAAGAGAGTTATCGGCTTTTAGGTAAGTACTCGACTGGTGGAATTAAGGTTCTGGGCATAGACTCAGGGGTCTCCCAGGATCGGAAAGGTAGAATAGTTACACCCTCAGCGGCACAGGGGCAGCTGGGTGTAGAGAGAGTAGGCCTAATGCAATCCAATGAAGGGTAGGGGGCCTTGGTTGGTGGCTGCAAGCAAGCAGGCCACGTGGCTGTGGGAGATGAGCTCCTGGTCACTCACTCAAGGCAAGTGGGGAAGTAGAGTAGGGTAGGAGTTGCACTTCCAGCGGCACTCGGGCGGCTGGGTGCAGGGTGCTTTTGAGCTGTCGGGCGCTCAATGTTATCCAAGGGGAAAGTTAAAAGGTGAACAAAGGCTGCAGGCTCGGGGACAGAGATTCTTCAGGGGCGACCACCACTTCGAGAGGTAAGTTGGGATCTTGTAGACGAGGTAGGTAACCCAAAGGAGGGCACTAGGGGCCACAGGGCACCGGGTGCAGGGGTGTCTTTTGGTGTCGGGAAATCTTACCCTTGGCTGGTCGCGGTTGGAGGCGGCCCTGGTTCTGAGGCTGCAGGTGTCGTCTGGGTCATCGAGGAGGGTCTTTGTGCACTGGACTTAGGGTCCCAGTCGCCAGGGGGAATGTCCTTGTGGTCTTAGATCACTCAGGCACAGGCCAGGCTTTGCGGGTGCAGATGGGCTGGATTCGCGGTTCCTGGATGGCACCAGGGGTATTGCTGTTGGAGCAGAACCACTGCTCGTGGGAGTCCCAGTCTTTTGGAAGGTTCCAGGCAGGCAGTTCCTCCAGAGTTGTCGAGGTTGCTGTCCGCTGGAGATGCCAGAATTTAACAGGAGCAGGTTCAAGGATCAACAGGCCTGTAGAGTTCTGGGGCCAAGTCAGCGGGCGTCGTCCCTTTGTTAGCAGCTGCAGGGCAGGTCTTCGTGTTTCTTGGTCTTCTTGTTGTTGCAAATCGCGATCTGAGGAAGGAAGGTTCAGGGTGCCCCTAAATACTAAATTTAGGGGCGTTACAGGTAGGGCAAGGGCAATGGGTCCCTGCCCTAGGGTGAGTACCCCCCGTAGTCTGCTCCACTCCTGTGGGAGGGGACAGGAGCCTAGCTGTGATTGGGCAGGGATCCCCATCTTCAAGATGGCCGGATTCGTGCTTCACCTCGCCTCTCCCACCTGAGGGGTGGGGTTGGCATAGGCTGGCACACCCCCTTTCCTCACTTAGGGTTTCCCGCCGTTCTTCTCGCCAGAGTGGGGATCAGAACTGGTGGGGGCCAGTTGATGAGTACAGCAAATGGCCTGGAGAAGCTCACAAAGGCGGTATGCCCTTGAAGCTTCCCATGCCCATCCTGGGGGAGGAGACCTGGCACTTCGTCCCAGGATGTGCATTGTTTCAGGCCCCCAAGAGCGGCAGGCTCTTGACCCAGGGGTCCAGAAACATGTCTGGTGGTGGCAGCCTCGGCAGCCACCCAGTCAGGACACTGGGAGTTGGTTAGGTTTCAGGGGGCATCTCTAAGATGCCCTCTGTCATGCATTTTGCATTAAATCCCACACTGGCATCAGTGTGGGTTTACTGCGCTGAGAAGTTTGATATCAAACTTCTCAGTCTTCAATGAAGCCATAATGCTACTGTGGAGTTCGTAATGACGACCTCCCAGCACTATATACTTTTAATGGCAGTACTGCACTTACAGTGCCCAGGAATGGCCCCGTAGGGGCATAGGGCTCATGCACCTGTGCCCACACCACTGGCATATGGCACCCAGCTAGAGGGGTGACTGAGGGATGCCAGGGCAGTGAGCTTGTGGGCATGGCACACAGGGACTTGTGCCATGTTGACTCTCTGTTTAGTTCTGTACTTAGACACTCAGCCTGCAAAGGCAGTGTATGAGTGTCAGGGTACAGGGCCCCTAAGGGTGGCACAATAAGTGTTGCAGCCCTTAGGGGTCTTCTCTGGACACCATGCCCTGGGTACCTAGGGTACCATTTACTAGGGGCTGACAGGTGGCCAGAGGTGCCAATTGGGTTTTGGTTTCAACACAGTTTTAGGGAAGGAACACAGGCCCTGGGCACCTGGTTGGCAGAAACCCAGGGCACACTCAGTCAAAGCACATCAGCAATTCATCAAAAAGTGGGGGCACACCAACGAAAGAAAGATGGCACCTTCTCCCCCCCCCAAAGAAAGGTGATGATATGAACCTTGCCCTAGCGAGTCTGCATTGTCTAAGTGCAAGAACCTGGAAAGTCTGTCTGCATTGGCATGGGCAGTCCCTGGTCGGTGCTCCACTTCAAAGTCCATTCCCAGTAGGGAGATGGACCATCTTAGTAGTTTTGGATTTTCCCCTTTCATTTGCATTAGCCATCTGAGAGGTCTGTGGTCAGTTTGAACCAGGATGTGAGTCCCAAACAAGTAGGGCCTCAACTTCAGGGACCAAACCACTGCAAAGGCCTCCCTCTCAATGGCACTCCAACGCTGCTCTCTGGGGAGTAGCCTCCTGCTTATAAAAGAAACAGGTTGGTCTTGGTCTTCTTCATTGATCTGGGAGAGGACCGCTCTTATCCCTACCTCAGAGGCATCAGTCTGCACTATGAATTGCTTGGAGTAGTCCCTTCACAAACCTCCTGTAGTACCCCGTCAAGCCAAGGAATGCCCTGGCTTGGGTCTGGTTTGTTGGAGCTTCCCAGTCCATGATACTCTGGATCTTGGGCTGTAATGGCTGTACCTGGCCTCTACCAACAAGGTGCCCCAAGTACACCACAGTGCCCTGCCCTATCTGGCATTTGGATGCCTTGATAGTTAGTCCTGCAGATTCCAGGTTTTGTAAAACCTTCCCAAGGTGGATCAGGTGATCCTGCCAGGTGGAGCTAAAGACAGCAATATCATCCAGATAAGCTGCACTAAAGGACTCCAACCCAGTCACAACTTCATTCACCAACCTCTGGAAGGTGGCAGGGGCATTCTTTAACCCAAAAGGCATTACAGTAAACTGATAGTGTCCATCAGGTGTGAAGAATGCTGTTTTCTCTTTTGCTCCTGGGGCCATGCCAATCTGCCAGTACCCTGCAGTTAAGTCAAAGGTACTGAGAAATGTGTCTGCCCCCAATTTGTCTATCAACTCATCTGCTCTTGGAATGGGGTGAGCATCTGTCTTTGTGATAGAGTTGAGCCCTCTACAGTCTACACAGAACCACATCTCTCTCTTTCCACCCTGTGGATTAGGTTAGGGGACCAGAACCACTGGGCTAGCCCAGGGGCTCTCAGAGGGTTCAATAACCCCCAACTCCAGCATCTTGCTGACTTCAGCTTTGATGCTGTCCTTGACTTGGTCGGATTGTCGATAGATCTTGTTTTTGACAGGATTACTGTCACAAGTGTCCACATCATGGGTACGCCAGTTACTCAGACCAGGGGTCAGGGAAAAGAGACTAGCATACTGTTGCAGGACCTTCTTGCAGAGAGTCTGCTGTGGGGCGGAGAAGGTGTCTGAAAAGACTACTCCATCCACTGACCCATCCTTTGGGCTGCATGAGAGGAGATCAGGGAGAGGTTCACTCTCTGCTTCCTGTTCCTCATCAGTCACCATCAGCATGGTGATGTCAGCCCTGTCATTGTAGAGCTTAAGGCCGTTTACATGCATAACCCTTTTGGGTGTCCTGCTTGTGCCCAGGTCCACTAGGTGAGTGACCTCACTCTTTTCCTCCAGGATAGGGTAAGGGCCACTCCATTTGTCTTGGACAGCCCTTGGGGCCACTGGCTCCAAAACCCACACCTGTTGCCCAGGTTGAAATTCAAGCAGTGCAGCTGTTTTGTCATACCAATGCTTCTGAAGCTCCCGGCTGGCCTCAAGATTCTTGGATGCCTTTTCCATATACTCAGCCATTCTGGACCTTAGGCCAAACGCATAGTCCACAATGTCCTGCTTGGGTTCTTGGAGAGGCCTCTCCCAACCCTCTTTCACAAGACAAAGTGGTCCCCTTACAGGATGACCAAACAGAAGTTCAAAGGGGGGAAACCCTACTCCCTTCTGTGGCACTTCCCTATAAGTGAAAAGCAGGTTGGCAACATGACATCCCATCTCCTTTTGAGTTTTTCAGGGAGCCCCATGATCATAACTTTCAATGTCTTGTTGAATCTCTCAACAAGGCCATTGGTTTGTGGATGGTATGGGGTAGTAAACTTCTACTGCACACCACACTCCTTCCACATGTGTTTCAGGTAAGCAGACATGAAGTTGGAACCTCTGTCTGAAACCACATCCTTAGGAACCTTACCCCGGTGAAGACACCCAGGAGGGCCTTGGCTACTGCAGGAGCTGTAGTAACCCTAAGGGAATTTGCTTCAGGGTACCTAGAAGCATGATCCACTACCACTAGAATGAATTTGTTCCCTGAGGCTGTGGGAGGTTCAAGTAGACCCACAATGTCCACACCTACCCTTTCAAAGGTGACCCCCACCACTGGCAGTGGTATCAGGGGGCCTTTGGGTGGCCACCTGTCTTGCCACTGGCCTGACAGGTAACACAGGAGCTTACAAACTCCTTTACCCTGTGATGCATCTGGGGCCAGTAGAAGTGACTAACTAGCCTTTCCCAAGTTTTGTTTTGCCCCAGATGCCCAGCTATGGGGATGTCATGAGCCAAAGTTAGGAGGAACTCCCTGTTCTTCTGTGGCACTACCACTCTCCTGGTGGCTCCAGTAGTGGGGTTTCTTGCCTCAGCATGCAGTAATCCCTCTTGCCAACAAGCTCTGTGGGTACCACTGACATCTCCCTGTGCTTCCGAAACAGCTTTCTGCCTCAGGCTTTCAAGAGTGGGACAGTCTTGCTGACCCTGGCACAGCTCTACCCTAGTGGGTCCCCCTGGGCCCAAGAGTTCAACCTCGTAAGGTTCAAGTTCCATGGGCTCAGTTACCTCTAGGGTTTCTAAGTCCTAACCCTGAGGAGAGGGGTCCTGAAAGGTTTGCTGTGTAGAAGCTGGTCCCCCAGTCTTTTTGCTTTTTCTCTTGGTTGGTTGGGCCATACTTTCAGGCTCCAAACCTACGTGCTCACCCTTCTTTTTGCTCTGTGCTCTTGTTTGCACACACACCAATTCAGGGATACCCCTGTTACTTGCTCAACTTCAGCCCAGGCTGACGTTTCTAGGTAATTTCCAAGCAGACAGTCAGCTGGCAACTTCTGAGAGACCGCTACCTGTTTCAGGCCAGTAGCCCCCCCCCCCCCAGCCTAATGTCACCATAGCCATAGGATTAATAGTGGTAACACTGTCAGCATTGGTGACTGGGTGAGTTTTCCCAATCAGGTATTGCTCTGGGGAAACCAGTGCATTTCTCACCATAGTGACACTGGCACCTGTATCCCTCAGGGATTCTATCCTAGTTCCATTAATGTAGGGGTACTGCAAATACTTTTTCAAGTTGGGTGGCCACACAGCTACAGAGGCAAACTCCACTTCCCCTAAGGAGACTAGACTTGCTTGAGTGTACTCCCAGATTTGCTCTGGGCACTCCTCTGATCCCATTTGTAGACTTGCTGCCCCAGGAGTAGCTGTACTGGGTGCCTTAAGGGGTTTGTTGTGGGGGCATTTCTGTCTACAGTTAAATGTCCCACCTTTTTACAGTTGTTACAAAAGGCCTTGGAGGGATCAAACTTCTCCCCCCTATAGGGCTGAGGCACATAGGGAGTAGTTTGGGACCCACCCACCGTTACAGGTTTTTGGGGCCCTTTGGAAGACTCAGACTTTTTATCTTGGGGATTCTCACCACCTTTCCCCTGGGGAGGTTTTGTAACCACCTTCTTTTGGTCACCACCAGTGGTTGTCCTTGTCACCCTAGTCTTGACCCAATGGTCTGCCTTCTTTCCCAATTCTTGGGGAGAAATTAGACCTAGGTCTACCAAATGCTGATGTAACTTTTCATTTGTGCAGTTACTTAATATATGTTCCTTCGTGAACAGACTGTAAAGTCCAGTGAAATCATGCACCAGCAAGGGGCGATAGTAACACTGTTCTTGATCCGTGGATTGCTAGTACAGGTACAGATTTTCTATAAGAAGGCCCAAATTCCTTCTTATCCGCTATTTTCTCTCTGACCAGATCCCTAATCTTTGGAATCCAGACTGGTCTTGCTGGGACAGGTGGTTTTTCTTCAGTGGTCGTTGGCTTTTGTATGGTGTTGCTTAGACTTCTTGTTTCGTTTAAGTCCTGTAAAACAGCCAAACGATCTTTGATATCAAAGGGTTTTTGATCAACCACTGAAGTATGATGATCGAGGTCTTCAACCATCATTCTAGTATCAAAAAGGATTTCATATGGAGAGATTCCACCCAGAGAATTTCTTGGCAGGTTTATAAGACTACGTTGGACACTTATTAGATGTTTGACCCACCCGTCACCCAAACCTAATACCCTAGCTGTTATGCAGTGCTTTATGTCACGTTTTTTTCTTTCCACAACCAAATTTCCCTCAGGATGGAATTGGACTTGAGTAGCGCAATGCAACGCCCAAACTGACCATGGCCTCCTTGTAAGCCAGAGAGCTAAAAGCAGGACCCTGGTCAGAATGTAGCGTGCCGATTGCGTATGTGCCGATAAAGAATCGCAAATCTTTTATAACTGTTCAGGTGTCAGCTGAGCGCTGAGGCCACATCCAAATGAATCTTGTCCTAACACTTTTGGGAATGCTTTTGTCCATAGGGACGTCTGAGCGTCGATAGTCTGATGCGATCTAACAATGGTGTCTGTACCGGGCGGGCTACACTGTAGTCAAGAATCTGGTGGCGCTCCAAGCTGTGATCTTTGTAATAGTCATCGCAATTAATTCCAAATTCGTAAATGTGGGCATTCATCCCTGGCCACCAGTGCATCTCTTGTAATTCTAGTAGAGATTTAGAGATCCCTTGATGTATCAGACCCTCTCCCATATGTACTTCTTGAATCAAAGCACCTCTCCGATCCCTGTTTGGGATTACCCTATCCTCCACTTCAGGGATTCGAGCAAAAGGAACGGAGTTTGCATCAATTATGTATGTATACTCGAGTGGATAGTTAAGAGGTAACACAGCTCTGCTGCCTTTGCTTGTGGCATTAACAGCGAGCATGGCTTCACCGTCTATTGTTGTTTTTGAATAAATGATTGCAGCTACGGAAGCCGTTTGTAGAGCCGCCTTCGCGGCTTCATCAGCCAATGAATTCCCTTCAAAGTGAACACAATCACGCTGATGACTCAGTGTATGGATCACGTGAGTCTTTTGTAGTTCTTTCTGTAAAAGAATTACTTGTCCCCAAAGCATTTTAAGCTTGATTGTGCCACCTTTTGCGTCTTTAAAACCATTTTTAACCCAGTTCTGCAGATATTCATTATAAGACTGGATGCAGTAATACAAATCGCACACTATGAGTGTGGGGAATTCGCAATCAGTATTATCAAGCGCCATCTTGAAAGCCTGTAGTTCAGCTCGCTGAGCTGTACAGTCTCCGAGAGATTGAGTTTTTGTGACCATAGGTCTAAATTTACCATTGTGCCAGCGACCTTTAACAATCACGCACGCAGCACTGTAAGCTTGTTTTCCCCCAATTGCGGGCTGTGCTGATCCGTCTGTATATATAATACAGCTGTAAAGTTCTAGAGGTAGAATTTCAGTGGGCAGAGGAGGACATTCTTGTTCGTATTGGAGAAATTTTTGTGTCTTCAAGTACGGGTCAAAAACGTATTCAACGTCTGTCGCAGCAAGAGAACTAACCCATTGTATCCATCTCGGATGTAGAGCTTTTGCATTTGGAATGCTTGCCTTTGTCACTGCCTCCAAGGCAGATACAGGAGTAACGACTTTTATGCGTTTACCCTGTGCGAGGGCTCTCTCTCTTGCTACTGCAGTTTGAACCACTGTCAAAATGTTTTCTGTTGAAGTGATTTTCATTTCAGCTTGTGTGTACAAGTGTGATTTATAAGCTATTGGTACCTTTTCACCTTCATTAAAGGTTAGGTATGTGAATCCGCATCTCCCTGGGATGATTAGGATTGCAAGGTTGCGTTCATTTACCCGTGTCTGTAAATGTGTTGTAGCTAACATGTCTGTTTGCACTGAACGCAAAATTTCTGTGTGTTTTTAAGTCCAATTAGTAGGTTTGAAATCAGGTTTGATTAATTCCTAGAGGTTTAACCCTTTCTGCGTAGTTTAGAATGTAAGTTCTTCCGAAATTCAGGAATCCTAGAACTGACTGCAAGTTTTTCAGTGTTTTTGGAGGTTGGAGCAGCGCACAATTTTCTAAAATGTTTGCTGCCAGGCTTTTGCCTTCACTTGAAAGTTTGTATCCCAAAAATAGGACGTTGATGTGGGCAACTCTTGATTTTTTAAAGTTGAATTTATACCCTTCAGCGGTAAATCCAAGTATTATGGTGTTCACCCTGTTCAAATGCCTGTCCCAATCATCATCTGTCATCGACATACGATAATGCCTCATCATCATTAGTTTGTAGTAATTCTGTTACTCTGGCTGAAAATAACCCTGGACTATTCTTGAATCCCTGGGGGAGATGACAAAAGTGTTGTTGTGTCCCCATTTTTGAGAAAGCGGTCAAGTACCTACTTTCAGGTGCAATGTTTTGACAGAAGAAACCGTTTGAAATATCTAATGTCATTTTATATTTTTTGCGCAAACTGTTATTCATCAGTGCTGCACTGTGTGCATTTTGTACTGCAAAGGTTTTGCAACAGGAATTTAAATGTCTGTAGTCCAAAACTAGACAATACGTATTGTCTGGTTTGGAGACAGGAAACAAAGGATTGTTCATGGACGAGGTGCATGTTTCAATCACCCCTTGGTATTCAAGTTGATCTAGGATCTCCCTGACCTGTTTTTTAGATTCTTGTTTAACTGGATACTGCTTCTGAACAGTTGGTTAATTTTTTTGCTGGATCTTATGGTGAGGAGAATCCTCATCCCATCCCACATGATTTTTATATAATGAATAGGAATATGATTTGAGAAGGCTGTCATAATGATCTCTTTGCCATGTGGGCACTTCCTGACAAATTCAGGTGGCCAGTCTTTTTCAGCCAGAAGAATGTCATAACCCTTAGATAGTTTTTCCCAAAAGAGTGCTTTTATTTTCCTAATTATATCCCCCCCCTATTCGAAGTGTTACTTCATATAACTTATGTGGTACACTAACCCTGGTATCTGCAGTTTCAACCTGAATGCATTCATTCAGGTCCACTGTCTCCAGATGATCCTTCAGGATCTTGCGAGCTATGGTAACCTCTGTTGTGCTGTCCAGCATTGTCTGGGCCCACTCCCCGTTCTTGAGTTGAGTCCTCAAGATCCTCGGCATGTCTGATTTTTAGACTTGCTACCTACTTTTTGGTGAATTGAGTTTTCTTATTTTTCGGAACGTGTTGATCGTCTTTGGACTTCACGCGTTCTTCCTTGTGTTCTGATTGTCCTCTTCTTTCGGATTTCTGAGAGGAAGTCTGAAAGGTACGAGAGGAACGTGTATCAGTATCTTGATATCTATCAGGTTTTCTAAAATTATCCCTGTTTCTGAGGTTATACTTCTTTTCAGAGGGCTCCTTTTGAGGAGACCTACCTCTTGATTGAGAACGCTTCTCTTTAGGAAGTGTCTGTCTAGTATTTTCCCACTTCTTTTTAGGAGTAGTGAGTGTGTTTTTCATCAAAACTTTTTCAGGATTTTCTGTTAGTTCAGGCTTTACTGGTTTCCCTCCCAAACTATCTCTTCCTAGTTCTTCATAGGATTTTTCAATTATTCTGGCCAGTTCATATGGTTGCTCAGTTACATCAAGTTCTTTTAGTTTTTGGCGGATTGACACTGATGCTGCTTCACCTTTAATACTAGCTAATATTATAGCTGAGACCTGCTTGAAATCTTTCAGCAATTTCATACCCAGATTTTAAGCAGTCTCTGCCCCCTATTCATTTTTGATTTGTTTCAGGACGTCTGGTATCACCGGCATGCACGGAGCACCATGTAATTTTGTGTAGATTGCAGCAAAGACTGTAATCCAAGTGTCACAGTCTTCCAGGTGTGGTACAATCCCCATTGGTAAACAGATTGTAAGAATCCTGTGTTTCTCATGAGGTGTACTATCGGGAAATACTGCCTCAATCTGAGTAATTTTTTGAGCTAACCAGAATAGACTGTGTTCCCTTTTTGTGGGTTATTTACCGATGACTGATTGTATAGCCTGTGGTGTAATTTTATTTGTGTTCCCCTGATGAGGGGTGTGCTGTGGAATTCTTATAGCATGTTGGACTTTTAGTGTCCGCATGACATAATGTACCAATTGTCTGTGGATTTTAATTAATTGTTTTAGCTGAGCTAATAGTTCTGGACCTGTCATTTGTTCAATGGCAGGGTGTGGTGTATAGCTAGCTAGTACCAGACATGTTGCTCCTGGTCTACCTAGTGGACCTAGCCTGGTAATGTGATTTTGATGTTGTAGGGCGCCTTTAAACCAGAGCTGATGCTCTTGGTAAGTTAGTCGAATTTCAATGTCCTCGAAAGGAACGTATTCCGCTGGATGTCCCTCTATCTTATAGAAGTGGAATACATGTGTTGTTGGATTTGCTTGTGGAAAGATAATCCATGAATAGAATACCTCTGTCTGCTGATATTCATGTGCCTCCATGACAAAATTTACCCTACCACCTCTTGGTGATAGGTCATTTTCTATGAGCTTTATAGCTATGGTTTTCCGCACATTTTCTGGGATGTTTATAGCATTGGCGGCGTCATGTCGGAAACCTGTAACGTCAAGACCTGGTTGATTTGCATTTACTGCATCTCTACTGTTTTCTTCATCACTATTCGACATTTTGTTGAATGTCTTGCGGAGCAAGTTGCAAGGAAATAAAGATAAGGTGCACAATATTTTGGAACACTGTATCCTTCAACATTGAACAAACCAAAAACTAAAATATATGATTTTTCGTCCTACTCAGTAATGGCGGATATTTTATCCTTTAACCCACTCCAGACGTCTATTTGAGTATTTTACAGGATAAAGGGGTCTCTGTGAAAAGCACAACTGAGTTACTCTAGTATCTAGTGTTAAATAAGTGCCCTACCAAACGTTGGGCGCCATGTAGTGTAGTTCCTATATTCCCAATGGGCTCTGCGCATTGGAATAATATATCCTATAGATGTGACGTATGTCTACTAGGTCTCTATCGAATATATTAGACTTAATAGTGAGTGCCAGCTAGCTCAAAGGTCACTAGAAACTTTCTCGAGTTCACAAGAAGGGATTTAGTTTCTGACAACCGCATAAACAGGACAACTTTGTTTCCCCAAGATAAAACTGATCTTCAGATCGTGGAAATAATAGATAGATATTTTACTCAGTCATTCGTGCATGCTTCGTTTCAACAGAGTTGCAGAGAAGTAGAGAGACGGGTGTTTTCAATAAAAGGTATTTATTGAACAGTCTTCTTTCTCAAGCATAAGAAGTGAACTGCTGCAATCGTAATACTGGTTGCAAAATATAATGCATACAGTAAAAAGAGTAGAATAAAATAATACTGTAAGAGCATTGTATGGTTCCTAGACCATAGATAAATACATACATAAATAACAGAGGCTAAAAAGTACTCGATTGGTGCATCTAAAATACGCCTACCCCGATGTACCTAACCTAAGCTTAGTACGAGGGAAGGAGTAAGTGAGGTGTAGCATGAATGTAGTATTTTTTGCCAAGAATCTATCCAAGATTTCTCTAAGGGTCTAATCAGCTCCGTACCTTGGTGTAGAATGAAGACGGTCAGTCTCAGGACTCGATTTCCCAACAGCCCGCAAGGGTAACTTGGAAACACTGGAGCTGGATTTCACGGCAAGAGAAAAGACAGCGTCTCTCTCAGTGCGTCTTCTGGAGGGTCGGCTTCCTTCGGCACTTACTGTAGCAGGATGTGTCGGCCAAGTAGATAGTCGAACTGCTCCAAACCACTGTGTGTTTGCTATGGCAAGTGTGGGCATATTTATACCTTGAAGGTACTGTGATTGACTTAAAGGTGGACATAATAACGTCATCAAAGAGTCTCAGTTCTTTGAAAACTCCATGAGTCCTTGGACAAGTCAGTATTCCAGCAAGGGGAAGTCCCTAGCTGCTGAAGCCGAGTCTTCCAAGAAATCGTTGTGGATTTTCGGGACTAGTGGAATTTGGACTGCATGAGCTATGTCTAAATATGGTTATGATTTCTATGCCTATATAAGGATCAGGGGCCCGATTCACAGAACGAACTTAAGACTCAATCCTAAACTTACTACTATTTTGGTATTCACAGAATGCACTTACTACTTTTGGCATTCACAGAATGAACTTACTACTTTTGCTATTCACAGAAGTTAGGATTTTGTCTTAAGTCTGTCTTAAGTCTGTCTTAAGACAAACTTAAGACAAAATTCTAACTTCTGTGAATACCAAAAGTAGTAAGTTCATTCTGTGAAGGCCAAAAGTAGTAAGTGCATTCTGTGAATACCAAAATAGTAGTAAGTTTAGGATTGAGTCTTAAGTTCATTCTGTGAATCGGGCCCATGGTGATTTATACCTATATAAGGGCATGAATCGGGAAAATTACAATAGGGTCCTAAAATGTTATACAACACTTGGAGTAAATGGTATGGGGCCCTCTCCTCCCTAGAGATGACTGGGGGGGATCGTCCTCCTCCTCTGACACCTCTCCATCTTCTGACTGGTCATCACCATGTTCAGAGGGATGGCTTTTAGCATACTCAGCCAGGAGCTCCTGGAGCCTTTGATTGGTTGAATGCAAGCCCATTGTTATATTTGTAATTTTGCATAAGGACCTCAATTCCTTGAAAGACAAGTGTAAGTAAGGTGTGAGGTCGAGCTCCTCCACCAGGTCCATGGTGTTATCATCACTAGTAGCCGGGTTCTATATAGACATTCTAACCTGACAGTTCTAATTCTCTACCCTTGACTATAGTCATTTTTATTTTTCTAAAATTCTAAAGAGACTTAAGCAAGGCCCTGACAAGACTTTTAGTATTTTGGAAAAAACAATTTGAGAATTCTAAACGCAATTTATGAGTTCTGTCTTGTGATCAGATGGTAACCAAGTAGTCCAACAAATGCAAGTTTGTATCCCACTGCTGCCACCAATGTAAGAAAGTGGCTCTATATATACTGGACCATAGTAAGGTACAGTGTGTATAGAGTCTCCAATCTTCAGAGGTATAACAGAAGTTAAAGTCAGATATGACCTTACTCTCTAAAGTAGTAGCTTAGTCGAGCAGTAAGGCATTATCAGAGGACAGTGTAAATCATTTGTTGTACACACTCAGTCAGCAAAAGGTTTCACACACTCAAGAACTGAACTCTAGGCCAATTGTTTTTATATCAAAAGTTTTAGTTGTTTTATTTTAGAACCAACAGGTATCAAAATATACTATTCTCAATATGATTGACTTCAGGTAATTACTTTGCAGAAAGGCAATAGACTTTGTAAGTACAATAGCTACAGTGGTTGCAATAGGTAACACAGTTCTAAACAAAATTTAACATTGAACTCAATGGGTTTTTCCTACATAAATGCAGTTGATTACTTTAAGGATTACTTGTCTAACCCCAGGACTGGATCGTGGATTCAGTCCTGGGACCTAAGTGGTAAACAGTAAAGTAAAAGCGTTTTGGTTACAGTTGTAATTTTTAAAGAATATAAATGTATTATTATTTTTTTGGAAAAACCTTTATTGTAGCATTCAATGAAAATACAAGCATGGACCTACAACCGCAGGGGCCGGGCGCTAAACAAAATTAAGACCCACTATATCACAGTACGACACAGCTCATCAGCCGACAACTCTGAGGTCCGGCAGCGATTCAGGATAGAACTTGTATTAGAACGCACAACTAAGTCACAGGATGAGACAGAGGTTTCATTTTATATTATCTAAAGAAAAGATCAGGTGCCATACAATCAAACAGAAGAATACGGGGGACAGGGCAAGAGACAGGATATGCAGGTAATAACAGCTATAATGGAACATTGGCGCCAAAGCATATGGATCGGTGCAAACGACAATACAATATACGTTCTATGTTGAGCGCCAGTTCTCAGGGCCTGCCCACCCGGGAATCAGGATAACGTAAAAAGCATGAGCACTAAATACAAGTACACAATAAAAATCCGAATGATTCGCAAGCTATACTGATCCTGTAAGGAAGAAAAAGGGAAGGAAGAAAAAGGCCATAGAAATAAAAAAAAAGGCAAAATAAAAAAAAACTCCAAACCCCCACCTTGCACCCCTGCAAATGGCTACAGCCTAACCCCACTAGCAGCGTGCCTGTCGCCCCTAATAACTAAAACCCTAAAAGTAGGAAAAAGAATGGAGGAGGGCTTATCCGTATGGGCTCCCAGCCCCTTTAGTCCCCCCGCCAGAAACAGCCACCCCCTATCGCAAAAAGACCAACGTATGACAACCCTTATAGGAGAAATTAGGGGGCACCGTGATACACCGCCCAGCCTCGTAGATCAAACAGTTGCAGGTCGAACACCCGTAAAAGCCACTCCAAACCGTCCCGATCTAATTGATCTCAACCTTGACCCTTCCGAACCAGCACACGAACCCCCCCCCAGCGAGACCCAACGGCACACAAAGGAGTCATAGAGGAGAAGGAAGTCATCAAGAATCAATCCATGGCAACTCGTAGACAGTGAGTCCATAAGAACTTCAGACGCAGAAAAGCTCTCTCTCCTAGATGGACAGTCCCAACGTATCTTACCCCGGAGACGTGAAGTCACCGAGAAAGGAAAAGACGACCACAAAATGAAAAAAAAGTCAACAACAAAAGTTTCCGGGAGGGGAACGCCTTTCGATACCTCCAAAGTCGATAGTGATGGAAGGTTCGGCGGTACACTGACGACCTCGGGAAAACCGTCCGCCAGGGCGCTATCCGATGGTTTTAATACTTGCTTCCTCACGGGGTCCTCGCACGGAGTCAAAATGGCCGTGGCTTGAATGGCTGCAGATTGCTGTTCCAACAGTGAGGCGGGGTCCGGTTCCACAAGGAGCATCTCAGATAGGCATGTATCCAATTTGTTCAATAAGATATCCACATGTGAATGAAACGCCCAAATCTCTGCCAATATTGACCTCAGCGATGGCTCAAGCACCGTTCGATCCATAGTCTCACGCCCAACACCAATCACAATCACCTCCCCCGGTGAATCTGGCATCGTCGGGGGGGACAAACAGGATCACGAACGGGCAGATGCGGAGGGTGACCAGTCTTTATTTGCAGTGGTGTGGTGTGGCTCACTGGTTAGGTGGTGTGGTGTGGCTCACTGGTTAGAGGTGGCAGACCCGGAAGCAGAGGACTGCCCGGGACCAGGGTTCAATCCCCGACGTGGCAGGGTCGTGAACCAGGGTCAGCGGACTCGATAATTCTCGCCTCGGTGCCTACTCTAACCAGGGATCACACTCGGCAACTCTGGGCATTAGCTTGCCTCATCTCCACAACGGCCCCCCACAAACACCGGGGATGCCTGGTTTCACCTTGGAGATACACATGAGGGAACATCTCACAGGGAAAGCCAGGACGGGTTCCCCAGTGGTCTCTAGCGCCAGGACGCCTCCGGGTAGCAGTGCGCTTTACAAGACACACACATTTACATTTACATTTACATTTACAGCCATGGTCAACCCGGTTTACGCCGCAGGCCAGAGACCCTGACCCACTGAACCCCGGCGGGCCCAACACCGGGTCCGCGGGACGGGGACCCCCACCCACAGTCAACAGCAAGCAAAGTCACTCCTCCATCAATGCTGAGCAATAGAAACCATCACCGCCAAATTCGGGCTTAAAAGAAGCCTCCACCTCGATTGACTGGACCCTGCCTGGGTCTCCCGGCCGATGTTGTTGCACTGCAGCCCCGCTGTGAAAGTACTCAAGGCCCCGGCTTCCCCACTGGAGTAGGCCACAATCTTCAACTCGATGCCACTTCGCCAAACCAGCCGATAAAAGCTTCCGGATTTCACCATCGGAGTGCGGAACAGTTCATTCACACAGAGGCTAGGCGTAAAATCAGGATAATCGACAGGATCTTGTGGCGGGATACGGAGGTCTGCGGAGCCGGGAGCCTAAGCAGCCATCTTGTTAGCCAGCATAGCTCCTCCTCCAATAAATGTATTTTTAAAGTTGACACTTAGAAACATTTCAGTGACAAACAGGCCTATGGAAGAAAATTCAAGTCATAGGTAAAGTAGGTTCTCGTTACTTTTGTAGTCCGGCACTGGACTCCTAGGTTCAGCACTGAGACATCTACCTATGACAGGTAAGTAATTTTGGTTTGGTAATTGGTAGGATTTTTAAAGAATATTTGTAGTTTTCAAAAATCGACAGAAGAAATTTCACAGAAAAACAGTCAATGGTTTCCTATGGAGGAAAATGCCTGTAACTGGTAAGTACAGTTAAGATTACTTTTGCGGTTCAGTACTGGGCTAGAAGGTACAGTACTGACTCACAGGTGAGTGATTCGGAATTCATGATTCGGCTGATTTTAAATGAATATTTTAAAGTTCCAAAACTCCTCACTTAGAAGAAGTTTCAAGTGAAAACCAGTCAATGTTAACCCATGGCAGGAAAGACAGGTATCGGCTTTTAGGTAAGTACACAACTGGTAGAGTTAAGGTTCTGGGCATAGACTCAGGGGTCTCCCAGGGTCGGAAACGTAGAGTAGTTACTCAGCAGCACTGGGGTAGCCGGGTGCAGAGAGAGTAGGCCCAGTGCAATCCAATGGAGGGTAGGGGCCTTTGGTTGGTGGCTGCAAGCAAGCAGGCCATGCGGCTGTGGGAGCTGAGCTCCTGGTCACTTACTCAGGGCAAGTGGGGAAGTAGAGTAGGGTAGAATTTGCACTTCCAGCGGCACTTGGGCAGCTGGGTGCAGGATGCTTTTGAGGATTGGGTGGTAAAATACCGACTCTTAAGGGCCTGTGGCACTCTGTGGAGTGCCACCTACATCTTGATTTACCGAATTCGGTAAAATGACTGATTCGGTATTTTACAGAATCGGTAAATTTACCGATTCGGTAAATTAACCGATTCTGTAAAATAATGGCCCCTACATCTCAATCACCAATTACCGGTCGGTAACGGCCGAATTCGGCCGTTACCGACCGGTAATTGGCGACCTACATCTGGCCCTATATGTTTTAGGTTTGTATGTGAATGTAAACACCTGTTGGTATATTTAATATATACACGTTTAGCTGGGTGCTTTAGTGATTGCATAGGTGTGTAGGTAGCATGTGATTTTCTGTATTGGTGTGCAAGTGGGTATGTGAGCGGCTGTATGGGTGAGTAAGTGGCTGTCTGAGCAGAAATATTGATGAGTGAATTACTCTGTCAGTGTCTGTATGGGTAAATGAGTGGGTGTGAGTGGCTATATGAGTGAATGATTGGCTGTGTGAGTGGCCATATGGGTGAGTGAGTGGTTATGTGAGGGTCTGTATGGGTGAATGAATGGCTCTGTGAGTGGCTGTATGAGTGAGTAAGAGACTGGGTGTCAGTGGCCTTATGGGTCAGTGAGTGGGTATGTGAGTGGCTATATGAGTGAGTGAATGGGTGTGTGAGTAGATGTATCAGTGTTTGAGTGGGTGCCTGAGTGGCTGTATGGGTGTGTGAGTGGTCATATAAGTGAGTGAGTGGCGGTATAAGTGACTGTAAAGGTGAGTGAGTGGCAGTATTGGTGGCTGTATGGGTGAGTGAGTGGTTGTATGAGTGGCTGTATGAGTGAGTGAGTGGCTGTATGGGTGAGTGACTTGATATGTGAGTGGCTGTGTGGTAATGAGAGGGGGTATGTGAGTGGCTGTGTGGGTGAGTAAGTAGCTACATGAGCGGACATATGGGTGAGTGAATGGGTATGTTAGTAGATTTATGAGTGGTTAGATGGGTATGTGAATTGGTATGTGAGTGGCCACATGGGGGAGTGTCTATGTGAGTGTTTGTTTGGGTGAGTGACTGGGTGTGTCAGTAGCTATATGAGTGGTTGTATGGGTGAGTGAATTACTGTGTGAAAGGCTTTATAGCTAAGTATATGCCTGTAAGTGTCTGTATGAGTGAGTGACTGGCTGTG
This sequence comes from Lissotriton vulgaris, assembly GCF_964263255.1. Lineage (NCBI taxonomy): Eukaryota > Metazoa > Chordata > Amphibia > Caudata > Salamandridae > Lissotriton > Lissotriton vulgaris. The sequence continues at coordinate 1,759,998,340 of NC_141691.1, read as the reverse complement.
TGAGTGGCCATATGGGTTAGTAAATGGCTGCATGAGTAACTGTATGGGTGAGTGAGAGAGCTGTATCATTGTCTGCATGGGTGAGTGAGTGGATGTGTGAGTGGCTGTATGGATAATTAGTGGGTGTGAGAGTGGCTGTATGGGCAAGTGGCTATGTGAGTAGCTATATGGGAGAGGGAGTAAGTATGAGTGGCTGTATAGTGGATCATGTGGCTATGTGAGTGGCTGTATGGATGAGTGAGGATATATAAGTGGCTGTATGGATGAGTGAGTGACTGGGTGTGTCAGTGGCTGCATGGGTGAGTGAATAGGTATGTAAGTAGCCTCATGGGTGAGTGACTGGGTATGTAAGTGGCTGTATCAGTATATGGATGGGTATATGAGTGACTATATGGGTGTGTAAGTGACCATTTGGGTGAGTGAGTAGCTGTATGAGTATCGGTATGGGTGAGTAAATGGCTGTGTGTGGGTCTGTATAGCTGAGGATCTGGCTGTCTGAGTGTATGTATGGGTTTATGACTGGGTGTATAAGTGTATATAGTGTGAATGAGTAGATATGTAAGTGGATTTATGGGTAATTAGTGAGTGTGTGAGTGGCTGTGTGAGCAGCTGTATGAGTGAGGGAGTGGTTGCATGAGTGGCTGTATGGGTGAGGGGGTGGTTGTGTGAGTGGCTCTATGGGTGAGTGAGTAGTTGTGTGAGTGGCTGTATGGATGAGTGAATGGGTATGTCAGCGGCTGTATGAGTGATTGAAAGTGTATGTGAGTGGCTATATGAGTGAGTGATTGGGTATGTGAGTGGTAGGCATGGGCGGAAAATCCGTTCCGCTCGCGGATTTTGCGGATTTTCGGGAAATCCGCAATCCGCGAGATTCGCGAATCTCCCGCAAAATCCGCAAATCCGCGAGCAGCGGATTTTGCTCGCACTGCTCGCACTGTTCGCGTGAGTTCGCGTGAGTTCGCGCCCCGCGAATAAGTGCAAAGTTGCAGAAATACGATCTTAGCAAAACTGAAAGTAACTACTTACCAGGTTCAAAAGTTCAGGCTCATCATTAGTAGCCATTTCCTGTAGTGCTTCCTGAGGGGCCCCTCCAGAGTTCAGTTGCCAGTTGAAACTATTATGTGACCCTGCTCTGAACCTCAGAATAGTTACACATATGCCACAAAGGTCCTGAATTACAGCTAAGGGAGACAAGCAGGAGCCAGGCTGGAAGTTAAAATCCATTAATCAGCCCCTAATTCATTATTGTCAGTTGGGGCAGGGCAGGTGTTGTAACTAATTTTGCAACAATGAAAGCACTTAGCAAGTGCAAAAGATCACTAATCAGGGCGCACTAAGGAAGCAGGTGCCAGCTAAAAAAATATTCTGTGACACATTAATCAGCCCCAAATTAATTCAGGTCACTTGAGGCAGGGAAGGTGTGCTTTGCTTTGCCGAAAATAATATACACTGGACAACCAGAGGGTGTGGTGATGAAACAGAGGGTGGCATGGGTGGGCCAGAGGGTGGCATGAGTAGTCAGAGAGTGGCAGTGGTGACAGAGAGTGGCAGTGATGAAGAAGAGTGTCCCAAACAGGCTGGACACGTAGAAACAACAAGTTCGCGAAACTTGCGACCCGACAGGTAAGTTCGCAATTTGCGAAAGTGTACAAAACCCTCGCGAACTGGCAGAAACACGGGCGAACACACAAAAAAAAAAATCCGCAAATTCGCGGGAATTCGCGGATTGCGAATCCGCAAATCCGCAAAATTCGCGAACGCGAGATCCGCAAAATTCGCTCATGCTTAGTGAGTGGCAGTATGGGCAAGTAAGTAAGTGTGTGAGTGGTTGTATGTGTGATTATTTGGGTATTTGCATGGCTTTATAGCTGGGTGTATGGTTGTGTGAGTGTCTGTATGGGTGAATGACTGGGTATGTGAGTGGCCGTATGTGTGAGTGAGTAGGGGTGTGAGTGTCTGAGTGGGTTCATGAATGGGTCTTTGAGCATCTGTGTGGGTCTGTGAGTATCTGAGTGGGTCTGTGAGTGGATGTGTGCACCTGTGTGGGTACATGAGTAGGTGTGTGAGTGCCTGTGTCTGTGAATGGGTGTGTAAGTACCTGTGGTAGTCTATGAACAAGTGTGTGAGTCTGTGTAGGTCTATGAGTTGGTATGTGAGTGTCTGAGTAGGTCTGTAAGTGGATGTGTGAGTGTCTGAGTGGGTCTGTCATTGGCTGTCTGAGTGTCTGTGTGGGTCTGTGAGTGAGTATATGAGTGCCTGTGTGTGTGTGTGTGAGAGAGTCTAAATCGGGCTGTGAATGGGCATGTGAGTGTCTCTGTGGGTCTGTGAGTATGTGAGTGGGTCTATGAGTCAGTGTATGAGTGGGTCTGTGAGTGGGTATGTGAATGTCTGTGTGGGTCTGTGAGTGGGTATGTGAGCGTCTATGTGGGCAGTGAATGGGTGTGTGAGTGCCTGTGTGAGTCTCTGAGTGGATGTGTGAGTGTCTGTGGAGGTCTGTAAATGGGTCTGTGAGTAAGCTTTACATTTTTTTATTACAGCATGGATCCATCAGGACAGCTCAAAGAATCCTCACACAGTACAAATCATTTTTTTACAGAAATATCTTGACGTGCATGGGTCCCTCTGTGACCCTTCTAACACACCCATAGGGTCAGGGTACATTAACTCTGACCCCTTCAATCAATATGCACTCAGATTGTGCTGGTCCAGGATTGTGGCCTGATATGTAAAATTACACACGTAACTTTCCAGTCAGGATGAGGCTAGCCAATCATAATATTGCTGCTGGCTTGAGGAGCGCCACAATGCATCCGCAAAGGATCCACATCTCTAGATATACCATTTTTTTCCTTTAATTGCTTCTCAACTACTGAACGGATTTACGGCAAATCACAAAAAGGGCTCTTTCTGGGTAGGAGTTATCTTTCTGCCAAATTCCCTATGGGATACTGCCGCCACTTGATGGATCACCCCGAAACTTTCCAGACAGCAGATGAAAGCAGATGAAGTGAGTAGCAAACTAGTTTTAACAATTTCTTGAAGATTCATCAAACGGAACAAAAGCTATTTGCAAACCGAAAAACGCTCTGTCTATGGGAATTAGGTCCTAACTATAACTACTTACAGGTGGATCCAAGTAGGATATATGTATATATATATATATATATATATATATATATATATATATATATATATATATATATATATATATATATATATATATATATATATATATATATATATATAGCAAAAGCCCTTGAGCTTCAAGAAGGCTGCCTGCGCTGTTCTGCCATCCAGCCTGTCAGTGCCTCGAAGCAGCGCTCACATCTTTTCTCCTTCACAATAATGTCTACACTACGCCGACCAGAATCCTGCTCGGAGACACGAACATCGCCACGCCCACTCAGGGAAATTGCATTTGAATGTCCACGGTGCATATGCAGTCCTTTTCTTCTAGAATTCCCAGAAGAAGAGGCGTTCATAGCCTCGAAACGCGTCGGAAAACATGTGGACATTATTGTGAAGGAGAAAAGATCCAAAGTTATTTGGCCGATGATTTCACGCCTTCCCACAGCCGGACCCGCAGATAAATCTGTCCTTCGTCCCCCTTATCAGGCAAACGCCGCGTTTGCCTCCTCTCTCCCCACATCTATGTAATAACCTATAAGGATTGCAGGTAAGTGATCACATGACCAAGAGTGGTCACAGGCTTAAACATCGCTACAACGGACCCCTGTAAACAGCAAGAAGGCAGCTGAGACGGGCACTGATGGGGCCAATGGATGGCTGAAACGCATCTGCCCAGCGTTTCAGGGACAATACTGCCAGCGCAAGACAACGAATAAATCTTTACTTGTTCCCCCGGAGCTGTGTCACTCTCTTTCTTGAGTGGGAAGGAGTCTAGCTGCTATGTTTCACCAGAAATCGCAGGTACTGGTTTGTGACACGCCCTCTCGGTTTGGAGCTACGCGGATTACCTGCAATCCTTGGGAGATTGTATTGAAACGCGCCGCCCCCCCATCGTTGGATTTCCACTTGGAGGTTATTACATACATGTGGGGAGAGAGGAGGAAAACGCGGCGTTTGCCTGATAAGGGGGACGAAGGACAGATTTATCTGCGGGTCCGGCTGTGGGAAGGCGTGAAATCATCGGCCAAATAACTTTGGAAGCACCACCTGGTGTTTTAGAAAACCCGTCACTGAATGGGCTCTGACGAAGGACTTCAACGCCCATCATGCAGCGGGACTGCAGAAGAGCGCAAGATGTCCCACACCTGTGAGGCAAGAGGTGGGACCAGTGATCACATGACCAAGAGTGGTCACAGGCTTAAACATCGCTACAACGGACCCCTGTAAACAGCAAGAAGGCAGCTGAGACGGGCACTGATGAGGCCAATGGATGGCTGAAACGTGTCTGCCCAGCGTTTCAGGGACAATACTGCCAGCGCAAGACAACGAATAAATCTTTACTTGTTCCCCCGGAGCTGTGTGTCACTCTCTTTCTTGAGTGGGAAGGAGTCTCGCTGCTATATATATATATATATATATATATATATATATATATATATATCCAACAAACGACTCACTCCACCAAGGAAAGAATCAGAGGGCCACAAGCGGGGAGCCAGAGAAGGAACCTTTAATGGCAGTACAGGCGGCATGACGCGTTTCGGGATAAGTCCCTTCTTCTGATGCCAAACACACTGCAAACTGTCTCCTGAAGCCTTTCAGTCATCCATCTTACTGCCATTGGTGGCAGCCCAGCAGCGCCGATTGGTCTCCTGCACGCTCCGCCTCCACCTCTGTTTGAAGACTTCATCTCCCAGCATGCACCGTCTTGGCTGCCAGGTAAGCGTGTTGCTGTCGGCCCTTTTACACTGTAAATAGTGTGCTGGCGATTGTAAAAAGGCTGGATTAGGGGCATTTACCGTCTGACAGTGTCCCTGCTGCATCAAGGTCTCTCCCGGGCCCCCTTGCCGTCTCACCGCAATCCAAAGTCACAAAGCGGTGTCGAGACTTCACTGCAGTGAGTGGTGCCCCTCCGTGTAGTCACGGGCTGCATCTGCAGAACTCCTGCTGTGTGTCCTGTCTTGCGGGGGGTCTGAGCTGTCCGATACCTCGGAACGACGAAAATGCTGCAAAGCAGAAGCCCAGCTGCTCAGGCCACAGATCGAGACGGGACCCTCAATCACGCTCAGGGCATGGCGTGAAAATATCCAACAAATGACTCACTCCACCAAGGAAAGAATCAGAGGGCCACAAACGGGGAGCCAGAGAAGGAACCTTTAATGGCAGTACAGGCGGCATGACGCGTTTCGGGATAAGTCCCTTCTTCTGATGCCAAACACACTGCAAACTGTTTCCTGAAGCCTTTCAGTCATCCATCTTACTGCCATTGGTGGCAGCCCAGCAGCGCCGATTGGTCTCCTGCACGCTCCGCCTCCACCTCTGTTTGAAGACTTCATCTCCCAGCATGCACCGTCTTGGCTGCCAGGTAAGCGTGTTGCTGTTGGCCCTTTTACACTGTAAATAGTGTGCTGGCGATTGTAAAAAGGCTGGATTAGGGGCAGTTACCGTCTGACAGTGTCCCTGCTGCATCAAGGTCTCTCCCGGGCCCCCTTGCCGTCTCACCGCAATCCAAAGTCACAAAGCGGTGTCGAGACTTCACTGCAGTGAGTGGTGCCCCTCCGTGTAGTCACGGGCTGCATCTGCAGAACTCCTGCTGTGTGTCCTGTCTTGCGGGGGGTCTGAGCTGTCCGATACCTCGGAACGACGAAAATGCTGCAAAGCAGAAGCCCAGCTGCTCAGGCCACAGATCGAGACGGGACCCTCAATCACGCTCAGGGCATGGCGTGAAAATATCCAACAAACGGCTCACTCCACCAAGGAAAGAATCAGAGGGCCACAAACGGGGAGCCAGAGAAAGAACCTTTAATGGCAGTACAGGCGGCATGACGCGTTTCGGGATAAGTCCCTTCTTCTGATGCCAAACACACTGCAAACTGCCTCCTGAAGCCTTTCAGTCATCCATCTTACTGCTATTGGTGGCAGCCCAGCAGCGCCGATTGGTCTCCTGCACGCTCCGCCTCCACCTCTGTTTGAAGACTTCATCTCCCAGCATGCACCGTCTTGGCTGCCAGTTAAGCGTGTTGCTGTTGCCCTTTTTCACTGTAAATAGTGTGCTGGCGATTGTAAAAAGGCTGGATTAGGGGCAGTTACCGTCTGACAGTGTCCCTGCTGCATCAAGGTCTCTCCTGGGCCCCCTTGCCGTCTCACCGCAATCCAAAGTCACAAAGCGGTGTCGAGACTTCACTGCAGTGAGTGGTGCCCCTCCGTGTAGTCACGGGCTGCATCTGCAGAACTCCTGCTGTGTGTCCTGTCTTGCGGGGGGTCGGAGCTGTCCGATACCTCGGAACGACGAAAATGCTGCAAAGCAGAAGCCCAGCTGCTCAGGCCACAGATCGAGACGGGACCCTCAATCACGCTCAGGGCATGGTGTGAAAATATCCAACAAACGACTCACTCCACCAAGGAAAGAATCAGAGGGCCACAAACGGGGAGCCAGAGAAGGAACCTTTAATGGCAGTACAGGCGGCATGACGCGTTTCGGGATAAGTCCCTTCTTCTGATGCCAAACACACTGCAAACTGTCTCCAGAAGCCTTTCACTCATCCATCTTACTGCCATTGGTGGCAGCCCAGCAGCGCCGATTGGTCTCCTGCACGCTCCGCCTCCACCTCTGTTTGAAGACTTCATCTCCCAGCATGCACCGTCTTGGCTGCCAGGTAAGCGTGTTGCTGTCGGCCCTTTTACACTGTAAATAGTGTGCTGGCGATTGTAAAAAGGCTATATATATATATCCAGCAAACGTGATCGCTCAGGACCCCTGCCGCTTCCAGTGGCGGGCCTCGGATGGGATAGCGAATCCTTTCAAATCCAACCTTTCACTCCTCCTTAAGAAAAGATTGTCCGGGCCACTTGCAGTTGTAAAAGCGTGTTTATTTGGGAAGGCTTCGCTCAATGCGTTTCGCAGGTAGAACCCGCTTTATATATATATATAAATACATATATATAAAAATATATAAATATATATATATATATATATATATATATATATATATATATATATATATATATATATATATATATATATATATATATATTCCTCACAAAGTTCGCCTGTAATGAGGAGCCCACACCGGTAAGTTTAAGTTTGCCACCATTTAATGCAGAAACAGCTTCTCTGACGCGTTTCGTGCTGGCGCACTTATTCATGGATGCCAGGTTTTTGCACGGCAGGAAACACAGCCTACTAATCAATTAAGAGTCACCGCCCATGTGGGCGGGGCCATCCCGTGGCCTGATGGTCCGTGTAGTCCTGTGTGGTATTCCTCAAGTGAGCCTCCGTGCAAAGAATGTTTGTTCAAAAGTGTTCTCCCTCTAGTAGGCTGTGTTTCCTGCCGTGCATCGCATTGCTTCAAAAACCTGGCATCCATGAATAAGTGCGCCAGCACGAAACGCGTCGGATCAAGGTGGTTACCTTCCTGCGAAGCCCTTTGTCTGTCAGAGAAGCTGTTTCTGCATTAAATGGTGGCAAACTTAAACTTACCGGTGTGGGCTCCTCATTACAGGCAAACTTTGTGAGGAATATTGAGCGGCATTGCCTAAAGCCGCGAGGTAAGCCCAGCTGCGCCTTGTGTGCAGTCCTGCTGCCCCGTCAAGCGGCGGAGCGGTGAGAGCGCCGGTAAGCCTGATGCTGAAACGAGGACATGCCTTTGAAGACGGGCAGAGTGAGCAGCTCGCAACCCACTGGGAGAACACTTTTGAACAAACATTCTTTGCACGGAGGCTCACTTGAGGAATACCACACAGGACTACACGGACCATCAGGCCACGGGATGGCCCCGCCCACATGGGCGGTGACTCTTAATTGATTAGTAGGCTGTGTTTCCTGCCGTGCATCGCATTGCTTCAAAAACCTGGCATCCATGAATAAGTGCGCCAGCACGAAACGCGTCGGATCAAGGTGGTTACCTTCCTGCGAAGCCCTTTGTCTGTCAGAGAAGCTGTTTCTGCATTAAATGGTGGCAAACTTAAACTTACCGGTGTGGGCTCCTCATTACAGGCGAACTTTGTGAGGAATATTGAGCGGCATTGCCTAAAGCCGCGAGGTAAGCCCAGCTGCGCCTTGTGTGCAGTCCTGCTGCCCCGTCAAGCGGCGGAGCGGTGAGAGCGCCGGTAAGCCTGATGCTGAAACGAGGACATGCCTTTGAAGACGGGCAGAGTGAGCAGCTCGCAACCCACTGGGAGAACACTTTTGAACAAACATTCTTTGCACGGAGGCTCACTTGAGGAATACCACACAGGACTACACGGACCATCAGGCCACGGGATGGCCCCGCCCACATGGGCGGTGACTCTTAATTGATTAGTAGGCTGTGTTTCCTGCCGTGCATCGCATTGCTTCAAAAACCTGGCATCCATGAATAAGTGCGCCAGCACGAAACGCGTCGGATCAAGGTGGTTACCTTCCTGCGAAGCCCTTTGTCTGTCAGAGAAGCTGTTTCTGCATTAAATGGTGGCAAACTTAAACTTACCGGTGTGGGCTCCTCATTACAGGCGAACTTTGTGAGGAATATTGAGCGGCATTGCCTAAAGCCGCGAGGTTAGGGGTGGGCGGAAAATCCGTTCCGCTCGCGGATTTTGCGGATTTTCGGGAAATCCGCAATCCGCGAGATTTGCGAATTTCCTGCAAAATCCGCAAATCCGCGAGCAGCGGATTTGGCTCGCACTGCTCGCACTGTTCGCGTGAGTTCGCGCCCCGCGAATAAGTGCGAATAAGTGCAAAATTGCAGAAATACGCTCTTAGCAAAACTGAAAGTAACTACTTACCAGGTTCAAAAGTTCAGGCTCATCATTAGTAGCCATTTTCTGTAGTGCTTCCTGAGGGGCCCCTCCAGAGTTCAGTTGCAGGTTGCAACTATTATGTGACCCTGCTCTGAACCTCAGAATAGTTACATATATGCCACAAAGGTCCTGAATTACAGCTAAGGGAGACAAGCAGGAGCCAGGCTGGAGGTTCAAATCCATTATTCAGCCCCTAATTCATTATTGTCAGTTGGGGCAGGGCAGGTGTTGTAACTAATTTTGCAACAATGAAAGCACTTAGCAAGTTCAAAAGATCACTAATCAGGAAGCACTAAGGAAGCAGGTGCCAGCTAAAAAAATATTCTGTGACACATTAATCAGCCCCAAATTAATTCAGGTCACTTGAGGCAGGGAAGGTGTGCTTGTTGCCACAATAATGTACACTGACTGGACAACCAGAGGGTGCTGTGATGAAACAGAGGGTGGCATGGGTGGGCCAGAGGGTGGCATGAGTAGTCAGAGAGTGGCAGTGGTGACAGAGAGTGGCAGTGATGAAGAAGAGTGTCCCAAACAGGCTGGACACGTAGAAACAACAAGTTCGCGAAACTTGCGACCCGACAGGTAAGTTCGCAATTTGCGACATTGTACAAAACCCTCGCGAACTGGCAGAAACCCGCGCAAACACAAAAAAAAAAAAAATCCGCAAATTCGCGGAAATTCGCGGATTTTGCGGATTGCGAATCCGCAAATCCGCAAAATTCGCGAACGCGAGATCCGCAAAATTCGCTCATGCTTACGCGAGGTAAGCCCAGCTGCGCCTTGTGTGCAGTCCTGCTGCCCCGTCAAGCGGCGGAGCGGTTAGAGCGCCGGTAAGCCTGATGCTGAAACGAGGACATGCCTTGAAGACGGGCAGAGTGAGCAGCTCGCAACCCACTGGGAGAACACTTTTGAACAAACATTCTTTGCACGGAGGCTCACTTGAGGAATACCACACAGGACTACACGGACCATCAGGCCACGGGATGGCCCCGCCCACATGGGCGGTGACTCTTAATTGATTAGTAGGCTGTGTTTCCTGCCGTGCATCGCATTGCTTCAAAAACCTGGCATCCATGAATAAGTGCGCCAGCACGAAACGCGTCGGATCAAGGTGGTTACCTTCCTGCGAAGCCCTTTGTCTGCCAGAGAAGCTGTTTCTGCATTAAATGGTGGCAAACTTAAACTTACCGGTGTGGGCTCCTCATTACAGGCGAACTTTGTGAGGAATATTGAGCGGCATTGCCTAAAGCCGCGAGGTAAGCCCAGCTGCGCCTTGTGTGCAGTCCTGCTGCCCCGTCAAGCGGCGGAGCGGTGAGAGCGCCGGTAAGCCTGATGCTGAAACGAGGACATGCCTTTGAAGACGGGCAGAGTGAGCAGCTCGCAACCCACTGGGAGAACACTTTTGAACAAACATTCTTTGCACGGAGGCTCACTTGAGGAATACCACACAGGACTACACGGACCATCAGGCCACGGGATGGCCCCGCCCACATGGGCGGTGACTCTTAATTGATTAGTAGGCTGTGTTTCCTGCCGTGCATCGCATTGCTTCAAAAACCTGGCATCCATGAATAAGTGCGCCAGCACGAAACGCGTCGGATCAAGGTGGTTACCTTCCTGCGAAGCCCTTTGTCTGTCAGAGAAGCTGTTTCTGCATTAAATGGTGGCAAACTTAAACTTACCGGTGTGGGCTCCTCATTACAGGCGAACTTTGTGAGGAATATTGAGCGGCATTGCCTAAAGCCGCGAGGTAAGCCCAGCTGCGCCTTGTGTGCAGTCCTGCTGCCCCGTCAAGCGGCGGAGCGGTGAGAGCGCCGGTAAGCCTGATGCTGAAACGAGGACATGCCTTTGAAGACGGGCAGAGTGAGCAGCTCGCAACCCACTGGGAGAACACTTTTGAACAAACATTCTTTGCACGGAGGCTCACTTGAGGAATACCACACAGGACTACACGGACCATCAGGCCACGGGATGGCCCCGCCCACATGGGCGGTGACTCTTAATTGATTAGTAGGCTGTGTTTCCTGCCGTGCATCGCATTGCTTCAAAAACCTGGCATCCATGAATAAGTGCGCCAGCACGAAACGCGTCGGATCAAGGTGGTTACCTTCCTGCGAAGCCCTTTGTCTGTCAGAGAAGCTGTTTCTGCATTAAATGGTGGCAAACTTAAACTTACCGGTGTGGGCTCCTCATTACAGGCGAACTTTGTGAGGAATATTGAGCGGCATTGCCTAAAGCCGCGAGGTAAGCCCAGCTGCGCCTTGTGTGCAGTCCTGCTGCCCCGTCAAGCGGCGGAGCGGTGAGAGCGCCGGTAAGCCTGATGCTGAAACGAGGACATGCCTTTGAAGACGGGCAGAGTGAGCAGCTCGCAACCCACTGGGAGAACACTTTTGAACAAACATTCTTTGCACGGAGGCTCACTTGAGGAATACCACACAGGACTACACGGACCATCAGGCCACGGGATGGCCCCGCCCACATGGGCGGTGACTCTTAATTGATTAGTAGGCTGTGTTTCCTGCCGTGCATCGCATTGCTTCAAAAACCTGGCATCCATGAATAAGTGCGCCAGCACGAAACGCGTCGGATCAAGGTGGTTACCTTCCTGCGAAGCCCTTTGTCTGTCAGAGAAGCTGTTTCTGCATTAAATGGTGGCAAACTTAAACTTACCGGTGTGGGCTCCTCATTACAGGCGAACTTTGTGAGGAATATTGAGCGGCATTGCCTAAAGCCGCGAGGTAAGCCCAGCTGCGCCTTGTGTGCAGTCCTGCTGCCCCGTCAAGCAGGGGAGCGGTGAGAGCGCCGGTAAGCCTGATGCTGAAACGAGGACATGCCTTTGAAGACGGGCAGAGTGAGCAGCTCGCAACCCACTGGGAGAACACTTTTGAACAAACATTCTTTGCACGGAGGCTCACTTGAGGAATACCACACAGGACTACACGGACCATCAGGCCACGGGATGGCCCCGCCCACATGGGCGGTGACTCTTAATTGATTAGTAGGCTGTGTTTCCTGCCGTGCATCGCATTGCTTCAAAAACCTGGCATCCATGAATAAGTGCGCCAGCACGAAACGCGTCGGATCAAGGTGGTTACCTTCCTGCGAAGCCCTTTGTCTGTCAGAGAAGCTGTTTCTGCATTAAATGGTGGCAAACTTAAACTTACCGGTGTGGGCTCCTCATTACAGGCGAACTTTGTGAGGAATATATATATATATATATATATATATTTGCCAGAGTTTGCATAAAGGATTCTTTCCTGAAGCAGGTACTACACCAGGAAAGGCTTTGGAAAGTGTTGGGGTGACATATGTGAAGTTTGCCAAGATCAGCATTGGAGTATCACTGAAAGTCGGATTGACAAGAGGCATTGTGGTAATTGGAGTCCGAGTGAAGCCAGCACAAACAGTTAAGGTGAACAATTTAAGCATAATGAGACCTTTGCACTAGCCATACTAAAGAACAATATAAGTACTCTTAACCCTTAACCAAAAAAACGTATCTCAAATATGAAAAATGAAAATTGCCATAAAAACGGACTGCCTCTTTAAATGAACGGACATTGTCCTTCTTCAATGTTTTAGTTACGTTTAAAACAAGCTAACGAACCCACCATTGCAAAGAAAGCAAGCATTTGAATAAGAGGTGTGTTACCTCGAAACGCGTAATGCTGATTTTGCCCGGAATAAAGGATTCTTGAAAGTACGCTTGTGTGGCCGGTTTCACGTTGCTGCATGCTGCGCGTGGAATGTGTTCATATATATATATATATATATATATATATATATATATATATATATATATATATATATATATATATATATATATATATATATATATATATATATATATATATATATCTACCGTGGGGGCAGTGGCAGTATTAAAAGGAACTGAGGAAAGGCTTTGCGACCACAGGACAGCGGTCGGTGTGTGTCATCGTGTCCTGTTACAATTTTGGGATCCGCAGCAGTGAAACACAACATCAGCTCTCCCCCTACTATCACCGACCAGTGCTGCTTATCATTTGGGCATTCTGGGAGATGTAGTCGGACGATACACATACGAACTGCAACAGGTGAACGCAATCAGGGAAGGGGGAGGAGCGGACCCATGCCGGACATTCAAAGGCAGCAGGAAATAACACACCGTGATTTCCACTTCAGGTGTTGGGCGCTGAGGAAGGCGAAAGCCGAAATGCATTCGCCGCCACTTGAGCTGTTATGTGGACAACAAAGCTTTTCCAACCGGTCTCGTCTGGGCTCCTGCTTCTTCTGTTGAGGGAGTAGGTATATATATATTACCTACTGGCGGTCGCCAGTAGGTAGTTATAGTTAGGATTTTTTTCAATGTTAAATCTCAGAATTCTATTTGGAATAACTTTGGTGCCGGTTGACGAATCTGCCTGAAAATTTCCTCAAAATGGCCTTGCCGCGTGCCCGTCCTTCCCAGAAAGTTTGGGGGGGATTCGTCAAGCGGGGGCTGAGATAAAAGGGGGTCCCAAAACGCATTTTCCCCATGTTAATTTCCATAGGGCGGTCGATTTCACTTTTAGCCCGAACAGCTGAATGGATTTCCACCAAACTTGGCAAAATTGTAGGGACTGGTAGCCCGATGTGCCTTTGCTATGTCTCAAGATATGTGCTCCAGTGGATTTTGAGTAATTTAGGTTAAAAAAAATATATATATCTATAGGCGCGTCCTGGTACGCGCCCCGGTATGCGCACCGGGCGCGTCACGCGACTTGCGCACGGAAAGCTGATTGGCTCTCGGTTGTCTGTAAACATTCGAAACAGTCCGGAGCGGCCGCCATCTTGTCTGTCGGTAAAATCGAGTCACAAGAGGTGGCAAAAACAAAGGGGGGAATTGACCATAAGGGGGCAGGGTAGACCCCCCCTGACCCCCTAGGTTTGATATGGGGGCCATTAAAGGGCCCCGCGGGGTCTCAAAATATTTTTTTTTCGATTTTCGCGGGGGCGCACCGGGGAGCGTACTATGGGGAAAAAAAAATCACTTTTAAAAATTGTATGTTTAATAATTGTTCTTTTTGTTGTTTTTTTTTTATTTAAGTACCAACATGTAGGTACCAATTCAGAGTCTATAATTTAATATACACCGTTTCCTTTGTAGATATCTTGCATGTTGTTACAGAAGTTATTGTGGTATATGGAATCCATACCATAGTCTGTCAGGAAAGCAGAAACAACATGGAGGCAGGAGATGATAAAGAGATGTTAAATACACATTGGAGATAATATGGTGGGAGAAAGGAAGTAACTATGAGCAAACTTTCTATATAACACAAAAAAGTTGCACCGTATACTATAAGTCTCACTTTATATTTTAAACATTTTTGATCTACTTGATGAATTACATATAAAAATGAATAATGGCTCGAACAATTTTTGATTATTAAATATAAATGTATTCATCTGATTCTTTTTCATAATTTAATAAAACTTCTAATAATATATTGTCTGGCATCTCCTCATTTACATTCTGTGTTTCCATTGATTCCACACACTAAAGTAATTCAAGGTCCAGAGACTCATCCATAAAGTCAATGTTATCATTTTCAGCATTTTTTCCATCATGGTTGTTGTCCAAAACAATTTCAAAAGAAATATTATTTTCTCCTTCCATTTTGTTGCTGTAAATTGCATAAAAAATAATTATATCAGTAGAGATAGGGCACTGTTGGGTTTAAGTTCAGACATGTAGTTTGGATTTTTTAACAGTGAAGTTATCTTTGTCCATGTGGAATGCTAACATGGATATTCAGTTCATTGCTGACAACTCTATTGCTGTGGCTCGATATGTGACATCTTACATCACCAAAAAAGAAAAGACAGAACTGAAGGAAATGTGGGAGGACATTTCACATGAAAAGAGTCTAAGCAAGAAATTATACAGTTTCAGTCTGAAGATGTTGTTGCATCGAGAAATTGGAGCATATGAATGTTCTGATCGGTCATCATCAGCAAGTCTCTATGCTAAATCAAGAACAATCATTTGGGTGAGTCTAGGTCTTGCTGCAACACGAAACCGAGTTTTGAAATCTGTACAAGAAATTGAATATTTGGCGGAGAAAGAACCAAACAGTACAGATATTTTGAAGACAAATATGTTGGATACATACTATCCAAATAGAAGTACTCACCTTGAGAACACTTGTTTGTATGAAGTTCTGCAAAACTACAGTTATAAGAGGAACATCACAGAAGATATCAATAATGGAAAATATGCAGTCATTGGCTATGAAGGATGTCTAGTGAAGCAGAAAAAAGGCCACTTGATTAATCATCGAAAATTGAGTTGCGAAGCTACAAACAAAAGAGAATTTTACTATTTAGCTCTTTTGCAACTCTTTAAGCCACGGCGTACAGAAGAGGAACTACTTGGAGATTTTCTCTGTTATGAAGACTCTTTTAATGCAACTAAGGATACCATAGAATGTCCTATTTTTCTAAATTATCTGCAAATGTTAAACAAAGAAATAGAGCAAGAAACCACAATTACTGAAGAGATTGCTAGAGACAGTTCTCAAGACAGTCAGAGTTCTACTTCATTGAGTCAGGATCCACTAGGAGGACCTATTATCCAAAATGAAGCTGCCACTGCCATGGATGAGGTGGAAAGAGCTATGGAACAAGCTCAAGAGGATGGAGTTAACTTAGAAGATTTGGTAAAGCAACTAAACGTTGAGCAGAAAAAGAAATATGATGAAGTCACAGAACAGATTGAACATGGATTCAGACATGAGAAAAAAGAGTGCTCATTTACATCATTTGAGCCTGTCCGACTGTACGTAAGTGGAGAAGCAGGGACAGGAAAAAGTTTTCTAATTAAAGCCATTGCAAGTTATCTGTAGAAAAGGACTGATTCACCGCTGTCTTGTTTTGTAACTGCTCCAACTGGTCTGGCAGCACATACATTAAAGGGATTACTCTACATCGTTTACTGATGCTGCCAGTTGAGCATGATAATAAATTGCATTACAACAAGTTATCTGGAGATGCGTGTTCTGAAGTTTCAAGAGTCTTGAAGAAAATGAAACTTCTTATCATTGATGAAGTAAGCATGGTCTCAAATCTAATGCTTGCTTTTGTGCATTTGAGAATGCAAGAATTTCTTAGAACAGAGTATGATGTGTTATTTGGAGGAAAACACATTATTGTTTTTGGAGATCTATTGCAGTTGACTCCAGTAAAAGGACAACCAGTGTTTAAAATGCTCACGCATGAAGATACTAGGAAGTCCCTTGGAAGCATTGAAAACGTTAATATATGGTTAAATTTTAAATATGCTGAACTGCTTCAAAATATGCGACAGGCAAAGGATGAAGATTATAAAAATATTCTACAAGATGTAAGAATTGGAAAAGTAAGCGAGCTTGGGAAAGAAGCTTTACATGCTCGATTAATTTCAAATTTGTATCCAAATGAAAACATTCTTCCAGAGAATATTTTTTTAAAAATGACTGAGAAGAAATCTGGGATATGTTTGATGCCAACTCTGCAAGAATGTTCCATCTTCAACAACAAAATGTTAGAGTTAGAAAATGAAGAGATTGTGAAACTGGGAGCAATAGATAAAATAGAGCATATGGGTGCAACAATTGTTTTGTCTGAAAATTTGAAAACCAAATTGGATTCATTAGAGAAAAGTATTTCTAAAACAGCTGGTTTTGAAAAGACTCTGAATGTGTGTTTAAATTGTCGTATCATTTTGAGAAGGAATTTAAATGTTGAAAGAGGTCTGGTAAATGGAACAATGGGTTATGTTGTTGATTTTGTGAATTATAGAAATAGAGATGGAATTGAATTTTTAAAAATAAAATTTGATGGCATTGAGCAAGTACAACAAATCAGTTGTTGTTCTGCTAGATTTTTACTTGTAAAAGACTTATATGTTCGCCGAAAACAGTTTCCTGTTTGTTTGGCATATGCAGTAACAATTCATAAATCTCAAGGTTTAAGTGTAGATAATGCTTTAGTGAACATTGGAAGATCTGTGTTTAAAGAGGGTATGGCATATGTGGCATTATCCCGAGTCAGAACTTTATCAGGATTGTACTTGATTGAGTGTGATGAGACAAAAATTTGTGCAGATCTAGATTGTGTTAAAGAATACAATAGGTTAAGAAGAGAGTATGCTCCACATTTGCCTCAATATCCTCTGTTTGAAAAACGTGTGGTAGGCCGAAAAAGAAGAAATGAGAGTAATTGCAGTGAGGTAGTAGCAAAAAAGACAAAAAGTAGACGAAACTGTAATTGAAAACAGAAAGAAAAAGGATTGTGAAGAAAATGTTGTTGGATTTCAGTTTGAAAATAGTTCTGGTGTCAACTGCTATGCTAATGTAGTGGTTAATGTTGTTTTTTTTCTTCAAACTTTACAAGAGCAGATTGTTGAAAATCGGTATCAAAGATTGTGTGGTTTATTGGATTCTGTGTTTGAGAAATGTAGCAGTGATAGAGCAAAAATAGAAAGTGTAACAGAAATCCGAAATATTTTAGATATGTGTTCTGGTCAAGATACATTTTCACAGAACATTTAGCAGGATTGTCAGGAATTTTTAATGTATATGTTTGGTGTTTTGGAAGATGAAGGTGTAGATGTAGATAATCTTTTCAGCCTTTCTTATCAATGGCAGCATGACTGCGACAATTGTAGTTCATCAAGTACTACTAGAATAGACACTGAAAGATTTATACATTTGACTTTACCAGACTGTAAATCAGTGTCATTTAAAAATCTAGTTAAAGCAGCAGATCATAATATGGTGTGTACCCAAACATTTTGTGGCTTCTCAGTTATCAATTTCAGGAAGAACCTTTACAACTGAAGCTATTATTTATCATGACGGTTCTTCGACAACATCAGGACATTAGACATGCTACTTAAAATGTGAAAAAGGATGGAGTTACTGCAATGATTCTCATTTGACTTATAAACAACGTTTGCCTTATGACTCTACCAATTCTTACCTAGTGTTTTTAAAACCAAAGTTTTAGTAAAGCTAATTGGCCTTTGAAGACGGGAATAGATAATAAAAGTTAGTTAGTTAGTTAGTTAATCTAATGTTTTAAATTATTTATCTCATATAGGTACTGTAAGTGGATCTCAAAGTAAAAAATACTGATATATCTGACACAAATTGGCCATGAGGAAAGTGTAAGGTATGATGTTCTTAGATCTTTTTTCATAGGAAGTCGATGAAATGGAAGTTATAGAGCACAGCAGACTTTTTTTCCACCAAAAGGACCTTCACTATCTTTTATTTGGCCTCACGGAAAAGTAAGTGAATCAAAGATTAGTGTACATATTTGAGATGTAAGTTTGAATGGTTTTTTTTAAACACAATCTTTTAGATTGTGTTTTTTTTTCCCCGCTGTTATATGATGAAGACTTTGAACTCACTAATTTAAGTGAAATTCAATATATTCTGAGAACAGCAAAAATAAATAATGTAACATATTGTAGAAGTTATTCTATAGTTTGCATTGTGTAATTTATATTGTATTCACATTGTCTCACACTCATTTTCCCTTTTCACCCTTATTTACCTCTCTTTACTCATTTACACTGCCTTTTTTTAACTTTGTTTCATCGCTGTTCCTTTACTGCACTTCATTCACAACTTCTCAATCCAATTTGAACTGTCTGTATTTCCTCTCTTCCTTCCACCACTTTTTATCTTTTACACATTCTCTCAGTACCACTGCTTTAGTTTTCTTCCCCTCTCTTTCTTTCTTTTTCTCCTTTTTTTCTTTCGCACTCATTGTACTGTAGTTCACTCAGTCTTTCTCTTTGTTTTTCTGTCTACTTACTATCTCACTCCTTTTTCATCCATTGTTCTATATTAACCTCATTCCCTTCATCCCTTCACTCTGTGACTCCCCTTCACTCACTGTCAGTCATCTTCTATTACTCTTTTTTATTAATAGTTCCTCATTCAGACTTCTCTCCTTTTCACTCATTTTCCTTTTACTTTCTTATCTTTCCTGATTTCGTTTTGGTATCTCACATTCTTTTAGTATCTTACTTACCTTCAGTAATTTGTTCTCTTTCTATTTCTTTTTCCTTCTTTTTTCTCTTTCTACATTACTTTATTTCTGTTTTTGTATCCTTCACTATTGCTTTATTTCTTAGTAAACTTTTTTAGATTTTTTACCTTTAGAACTGTTTCTTCTATTTTAATATATATTTTTTACTAATTATAACGTGTTTTTTCTTTTGTCTTTTACAGATACAAGTAAGTTTTCATTAATTATATGGTAAGTGTGTTTACAAAATGTAGTTTGTTATCACCCTTTGCTTTAACCTCACTACTTTTCTCTCACTCTACCTCACCCTTGTTTCCTTACTTTGCTTCCCTCACTTATTCTTATCCTCCATGTTTACTTCCTACCACATTCAACTTCTTTCAGTACCTCTGCTTATCCACACTCCTTCACTTACCTTTTTTACTGGTTCACTTAGTCCCTTTCTGACACTCCTTCCTTTACTCTTTCTCTTCTTTCTCTCTGTCACTCCCTATGTCTTACCCTTATTCACTTATATACACCCTCTTTCACTCCTCTTTACTTACACTCACTGCTATTTTCTTTCCCTCCGTCACTGCTGTTTTTTTTCTCTGGTTCCGTCACTATCTGTCATTCCCCATACTTAAGTCTCCTTCCTTTTACTTTCATCACCCATTCCCATTTTCCCAGAACCTCTGCTTTAGTCTTCTTCCTCTTTCTTCTCTTCTTTTGCTCCCTTATTCATTTTCTTTTTCTCAGTTACTTCCTCTTATACATTTTCTCTGTCTTACTATCTATTACACAGTCCCTCAGTGTTCCTCCCTCTAGCTCTCTTTCTCTTTCTCTCTCTGTCCCCATTCCTCATGCTCACTCCTTCATTATTTTTTTTAAAAAAATTTTTTGTTGGTGCGCTGACGGGACGCGCACCGGTACGCTCACCGGGGCTTTCACCGGTACGCGCACCGGGAGCGCACCAGAGTCAAATATGAGAAAAATACTATATTTAAACAAAACTATTATCATAATATACAATATAGGGTTCATTTTTAGAAAAACATACCTTTCTCAGCTAAAGACATTTGCGAAAAAATAACCTTAGAAATTCACTAAAAAGTACATAGGTATGAAGCCCTATAAAAAGTTAAAAATTAGCAGTTAAAAAACCTATGAAATTCGCAGAAAAAACCAAAGGTTTCACACCAGTTATAGTTAGGAATTAGCATAAAAAAAACTATGAAATTCACTGAAAAATCCACTTTTTTGAAAATGTTAGTTTCTATTTTTGAATATGTGTTTCAAGGGTTACTTGACAGTGAAAGGAGGTATGTCACTCTGTCACAAGGATGGTGTCATCAGTGATGTCATGAGTGATGTCACTGACTATGTCATGAGTGATGTAATATGTGATGTCATCAGCAGTGCATTACACGCGCAAGTTATAGTGAGTCCAACTAACTATAACGTGGAATTTCATTGGTTTTATGTCAGTAAAATTTCCAGCTAACTATAACTGGTGTGAAACCTATGGTTTTTTCAGTGAATTTCTTAGGTTTTTTAAATGCTAATTCCTAACTATAACTGGTGTGAAACCTCTGGTTTTTTCAGTGAATATATATACATATATATATATATATATATATATATATATATATATATATATCCAAAAGAAGATTTCTCCACCCAAGAAAAACCGGAGAGGGACACATCGGGGATACACAGGAGTATGCATTTATTGAAGCACCCTCGGCATGACGCGTTTCGGCATACTGCCTTAATCATATGCCCTTAAACCAGTAACTTGCATCAGTCCGTTTTTAAACAGAAATCCTGCCCTCATTGGTTGGAGCCCAGCTGAGTCAGGTTTGTTAGAAACGTCCCCACAGTCCATCTCGGCGGACTGCATATCCCATACTGCACCATCTTGGCTGAATGGGAACCCGTTTTCTGTTGACTCCTTGAATCTCATGGTGAGTGCTGGTTATTTAAAATGTACGTAAATGCGCGCAAATTTCATCTTCTGGTATCACTGCTAAAATAACACATCTCCTGGGTCCCCTTTACGCCTTACCGCAAATGTCTAATTCATGCCGTACCAAAGACTCTGCTACAGTGATCCGGTCTCCCCGTGTAGTCACAGACTGTATATGCTCACAGCAGTTCATGGCGATCCTTGGATGCAGGGGCCAAAGCTGATCTTTAATTCTGTGTGCCTAATTATTTGCCTGAGATTATTGACAGGATTGTCATTATATATAAATGTACATAATGTAGTGGACCCATCTGTTATATGCTGAAAATACTCCACTCAAAGATGGCCGACACAATATGGGTACCTAGTCCTTTGTTTATTTTGAGCACACATCACGTGTCAACTTTATTTAATGTTTGGAATACTGACAATGTAATTACCCGTGACCCGGCGAAGGATCGCCGAAACGCGTTGGGGTTGTTTTCGTTGTTTATGTTCACGACGCTGCACATGATGGATTAAAAGAAAATTTGAAACTGCACACAAAGGATTGGGAGTGATCTTTTCTCTGTCGGGGAGAGTGCATTTGCGTAGCCGTGCTGACTACGCGCTGTGAACCTGAATATATATATATATATATACATTTATTCACTGAAAAAACATAGGTTTCAGGGACGTTATAGTTAGTTGGACATTTCACTCATACAAAACTATGCTATAGTTAGTTCAGCTAACTATTACTCATGCCCCCGCAATGCACTGCTGATGACGTGACATATTACATCATTCATGGCATGGTCAGTGACATCACTGATGACATCTCAAATGACATCAACTCAACGGAGGTAGTTCTGTGAAAAGCAAGCAGTAGGTAATATCGGACATCGTCCATTGTGGGATCAAGATACCGTTCCACTGTTGGGACCTACAGTTGGTTTAACCTGGTCAAAAGGAGTGCCTTCATCTCCACTCTCAGATGCAGTTCTAACATCATCCATTGTGGGATCAAGACACCGTTCCACTGTTGGTACCTGTTCGACTACTGTATTTGTAGTATACAGAGCACTCCACGATGCTGGGCCGCAGGCTGGGCTTTGTGTGCCTGTGTCACGGTAGCCAGCGTTGATCTCAAGAGCCTTCCGAGGTCACAGACCTCGGCCCTGGAGCTTCCGCCGGCAAGTGGTGAGCCCTCTTTCACATACGGCGGTGTCGAAAGATGAACTGTGTGGAATATATGCGTAGCAGCGTCCATGACGGTTTCCGAGTACCAGCACGCAGAGAGCATTATTCACGCAGCCACCTTCGCTCATGTGGGCAACCTCGTGGCGGTGTAAGATGCGCCGACCTGGCAGATACGTTCGCCATTCCATAAGAGAACCACACCCAGTGAAACTTGCCTTTAATTCCTACCCCTACGCTAGCCTTGCGTACGCTGAGCCAGCCCACTACGCTAAAGATTTGGGGGGAGCATATACGTGATACGTTTCCGTAATCTTCCCTACTGACTGTACTATCATGGTAGCATCCACTATCCACTTCTTCCAATACACCATCAGTGTATGTTGACATGTCACGTCTGTGCTCTGCATATTCAAGTCTGTATGGCACATCCCCTCAACACTTTGCATTGTATACTTTTATAATCGAGAATCACTTGCCACCTTCACACATACCTTGCTCCCATCTCTCCCCGCATTCTGCATTGTGTGGCAGAGGATGTTTGGTTTGTGTACTAGGTATCAGGTAGTGGTATGCACTATTAAGCTCCCAGCCGTTTTAATTCACCAGTACACACTAGTATGAATAATAAAGATATATAGTGAGTGTGTCTGATGATTTTATATCACTCTTATGTGTTGGTCACACCAGTGAGCTATTGTTGTAAGCTTTCTGTCTAGCACCTCTTTGCACGCATTTTTGCTTTTGTGTTGTACATTTTCTGTGTTTTGTACACTAATTTATTTTGGAATTGGAATGGCAACCAATGATGAGAAAGGGGCATAGAATTGGTAACATCTGCCAAGTTCCCCGAGGGTCGTTCGCCCGCGAGGTGCCTTCCTTTCCACCACACATTTTTTCATTATTTCATCTGTCTAATTGTGGGTGGACATACTGTCTGAGGGCAGACATCGTTGGACATGTTAAGTTGATTGCTACTCTGAAACTTTAGGTTTTTAGATACAAACAGTGGTTTGTTGTGGACTGCAAGACATTAGAGAACACACACCTCACCGTGAAGAGAAAGGGGGTTTTTCTGGCACATTGTAGTAATATATCCAGAATAGTGTACACTCATGTCGAGTAGATAGACACTACTAACTGTCCTTGGTACAGGGATCTTTTTGTGAATTGACTGATTAGAGTGGAGGGCGATCCCTCTTGTACCTTTCTTTTCCCTCTGGGCTCCTTTGTGTTATTGCATGCTTGTGTACATGGCTAGCCACGGTTCCCACAGTATGTAGTGTTGTTGTGTCTGCTAGGTGTACATGTTGTTTGTCATGTTGTATGTGATTATACAAGGTAGCACGTTTATACATGAGCAGTGGTTTCTCCCATTTACATATCGCTGTCTTAAAGAGCATACAGAAGTTTTTCCTCACAGATAAAAACTCCGACCACAATGGCAGCCAATCATTACTATCCAAGAATGTCCAGCTGCATGCCGCTTCTAAGCTTACAGCCCCCAGTCTTGTGTGCTTTCTTAATTAACAATTAGACCAACATTCACACAGCTTTCTAACAGCAGTTATCTGCTTCTCAATAACATTCACTCCTACGGAATGTGAGCTGGCATTACTGTATGTCCTTACTGTTTCAAACCGAGTAACTTCCTGTGGCAATGTCTATTCCCACCCACACAAAGTAACTCCCAAACTTCAACTTGGCCTTCAATCCAGAAGAAGAACTGTGGCTCACTGGTTAGAGGAGGCAGACCTGGAAGCAGAGGTCAGCCCGGGACCAGGGTTCAATTCCCGGCTCGGCGGGGTCTTGAGTCCTAAAAATGTCCATGGACTCGACAATTCTCGCTCCGGTGCCTACTTGATTCACGGGTTCACACTCTGTGACTCTGGGCAATAGCTTGCTTAATCTCCACAACGGCCCCTTGCGGCGGGATGCCTGGCTTTCACCTTGCGGATACCCTGCCGGGGTCATCTCACAGGGGAATACCAGGACGGGTTCCCTAAGCAAGCGCTTAGAAACCGCTCGGTGATTTGCGCTATATAAATTCATTTACATTTACAATCCCTACCTTAAAACAGATTTCATTAAACTAACCAAACTGAAAGCGCTTTTGTTCAGAATAGAAGTGTCCCTCACGTCGCTTCGCTTTTCTCACACAATGGCAACAATGACCTCTTGGAACATTACGCATCTCAAGCCGCTGAAGAACTTCCGTACTGCAATTTCCAAGACTTGTAAGAAACTCACGTTGTTCTTAGATTGATTTTTTCCATCTTTTTTTACTTTTTCCTTTATTTTTTTAATACACTTCAATTGTACAACTTTCATATAATAACTTTCTAAGTATACTCCCGCATTTGAACTCTGTTTTCATTACCCCTTACGTCTCCAGTCTAACCAGGGATGGGTGATGTATGGCCTATGCAAATACGCTATTTACTTGCTAAATTAGCTTTACCCCGGCATCCATTTTGAAACCATGTCTATTCTTTGTGCATACGTCTCTCTGCCTGCCTGTTATCCACAAAGCCCGTTCACATAAATTTACTCTTCCTCAGCCTGTGCTCAGAAGCTGCTGATTAAGATAAAAAAACACAACATTGTTTAGGAACAGGTTGGCACAGTGTGGTAATTGTATCCTACTTTTAATTTTAGTCATTCATGTCTAATAGCTATTGTTCATGTCACATGGAACTGTAACATGTAATGTGGAATTCACTGATGCAGGAGCTTCGGTTTGAACACAGCAGAAGCGGTTGGAGTTTGCCTCAGCTCGATGCCTTAGTTCTCTGCACAGGAAGGTTTATTTGAAACAGCTGAAGACAATAATGTATGGTTTGACCAGAAGGGTACCGAATGTGCTTCTCAGAAGCGCAATGTTTGTATGCCTCCTCAAAGTTCCAATGTGGGTAGAACTATTATCAATTCTGACAGGCACCAGATTGAATCTACTGTACAACAGATTCCTGACTGTTCTACTGTTGATAATTTTGTGTTACAAAAAAGAAGTACCAGAATACCTAAAAAGTTTGATGATTACATTTTGCAAATTCTTTTTTTTTTCTTTGTTTTCTTAAAGGATACATGTGGTAATCGTATCCTACCTTTATGTTCCTTATAGAATTTAGAGTCATTCAAGTCTAATAGGTATTGTTTATGTCACATGGAACTGTAACATGTAATGTGGAATTCATTGATACAGGAGCTTACGTTTGAATCCAGCAGAACAGGTTGGAGTTTGCCTCCGCTGGATGCCTTAGCTCTTGCACCAGTGGGTTTGTTTATGGCACTTAAATAAAGACATTTTGTATATAACTTTCAAACTCCATTGCTTTATTACACACAGCCACTTTCTTAGACACACCTGATTTCACCATTTGTCTTCTGTGGCATAGCAACATTCTGCATTATATTCTTCACGATTGTTTATTTATTCCTGTATGCTAAAATACTACATTTCAGTCTTCAAACCGGTAGAAGTGAGTAGTTCTCTTCCCACTCTCTGTATAATATAAACGCATCTCACGGCTTAGACTCACGGTTTCATCCCTGAGTCTTCAGACCGGTACCAGTGAGTAGTTTGCTTCCCACTCCGGCTATACTCTAAACGCATACTAACACCACCTGCACAGCTATGCTACAGCGCCCAGTATGCTTCAGTGCCCAGAGAACATCTATTTACAGTACTCAGTTCATGGTTTAGGCGCACACTTTCATCCCTGAGTGTACCGGCCCCTCACCTCAGCACCATCTCACAGTTGACAAAACAGCATTTTCACACTGGTACGGGTAAATACTTCACTTTGGCCAGAATGCTACAGCGCCCAGAGCACATCAGTTTACAGCACTCAGCTCACGGTTTAGAAGCACGCTTTCATCCCCGAGTGTCCCTGCACCTCACCTCAGCACCATCTCACAGTGGGCAAAACAGCACCTTCACACCAGTAGGTGTAAATACTTCGCTTCCACCAGTACGCTACAGCGCCCAGAGCACATAAGTTTACAGCACTCATCTCACGGTTTAGACGCAAGCTTTCATCCCCGACTGTACCGACACCTCACCTCAGCACCATCTCACTCTGGGTAAAACAGCACTTTCACACTGGAAGGGCTAAATACTTCACTTAACACTCCCTGTATAGCACACCCTAAACACCCCACAGACGTTACAGTGCTCTTACCCTCCTCTTTCCTACCTTTTTAGCTCTTTTTTCACCTTACTCGCTTCAACAGAAACACAAAATGGCGGCCAACACTTCCTAATTGCAACCACGAAAATCCGGCGTTCTGCAGAACGCTGGATTTTCGTGGACTGCCGATACGGAGTACAGATCACGTACACGTGGATTGGATATTAACTGGGAACGTGAGAGTTTTGATGGAGGACTTTCGGGATTAATGAAGATCACGTACATGTGGATTGGATAATAATTGGGAAAGTGAGAGTTTTGACTGTGAACTTTCGGGATTAATTAAGGTGAAATTGGGATATTGGATACGGTGTAAAAGGGTGACATTACTGCATTGGTTTTTACAATTAGATTTTATGGCGAATTTGGATTAATATGGCATAATTGTGTACATGCAATGTGACGGAACATTGACCTTTGAGATTTAGATAAACCCTGAAGAAGTCTAATGCCCTGTACTGGCTAGACGAAACACGTGTTGGCTGTGCATTTTCTTTGTGAATTGGAACTTTGATTTCTTTGGAAAAATAAAATGTTGGATGCTGTCGACTGGAACTACGACTACTGGAGGATTCTTCTCTACTTAAATATTGACTTTTTGAGTGCTTGGAAGAGCAATTCTTTGTACCCCACGGATGTTACAGTTCTCTTACCCTCCGCTTTCCTACTTTTTCCGCCCTTTTTTCCCCTTATTTGCTTCAACGGAAACACAAAATGGCAGCCAACACTTCCTAGTTGCAACCGTTCGCAGCCAATAAGCAGCAAGCTCGTGCTCGTAACGCCTCAGCCAATCAGATGACAGAATTCCCAAATATAGATATCTGTAAATTTTGATATTTCTCCAAAACTAATGAACGGATTGACACCAAATAAACAAAAGCGTACTTTCTAGGCCAAGGCCCTTCTCCCTGCCTAATTTGGGGTAATTCTGTACACCCGTTCGACCTGTAACCTTGTGTAAAGTTTCAAATGGAAATTAACATAGAGAAAACACGTTTTGGGACCGCCCTTTTATTGCAGCACTTTGGGAGTCTGGTTATCATTACTGACGAGGATGGAGTAATCTTGAAGTGTGTTGGGTTATTCAGTAACCCCTACCAGACCGTCCACGGACAGTTCTATCTAACCGGAACTGGTTGTTTATATATATATATACATATTCTCGTAAAACCACAATATATATTATATAATTATAATAATAATATATAATTTATATAAACACCCAAACATATATGTATATGTTTGGTCGTTTATATAAATATATATATTTATATATATATTGCTAAGATTTAAGGAATGTATTTAATTTACATTATATTAAATGTATATAATGAAATATTTCAGATTTACTACTTTAAACTCTATT
The DNA here is from genome assembly GCF_964263255.1 of Lissotriton vulgaris. Classification (NCBI taxonomy): domain Eukaryota; kingdom Metazoa; phylum Chordata; class Amphibia; order Caudata; family Salamandridae; genus Lissotriton; species Lissotriton vulgaris. Next base: position 1,759,970,703 of record NC_141691.1, on the reverse strand, counting down.
TGTATAAAAAAACTATATGTTTGGACAATATTAGTGTCAACAATATTTTCCCTATATTTTGGTAGTTACCATTATAAGTAGAGGAGCATGATGCTGTGGTAAACATTTTTTAACAATATTTTTTACTACAATAGCGTTCCAGTGATCTTCGATCAGATGAGGGCAAGGGTTTGGGGATATACTGCTAGGAAGGATGGTTTCAGTAGTTGGACTTGTCATCTTCAGGGAGCAACCTCTAGCTTTAGTTTTGTGCTTGGTAGGTCAACAATTAGTTCAGTCTTACCTGAAAGAAAAATATTAGTTGAGCGTTCATAATTCCAAGTGGCTTGTGGCCAAATTTGTTACAGTTCCATGTAAGAATGTTTGTAATGTGTCTTACGAGAACTTGGGTCCGTGAGTTCCCGTGGGTGGGAGACAAGAGCTGCAATGAAAAATAAAGGGTAGTGGCCAGGCCCAGGTGCAAACCCAATGCTGAACTTGTCTTTTGAATTTACAAAGCAAAACCAAAGGAGATGATGGGCTGAGTGTTGAACATTGCAAGCACTCACCCCCAGTCAACTGATCTGGGTTTAATCCATCATCATTTTTTAGCTCACTCCGCCACTCCAGTTCAGACATGGCCATATGCAAATCAGTCTGACCCTGTACCTCATGGGAACAGTCCAGCCCGAACTGCCAAGCCATGTCTTCCCTGGGCCAGAAACAAGCATCCTAGGACCGGTGTCTGGCTAATCATTGCACCGGCTGGTGCAGAATAACCTCCATAGATTATTAAGAACCAGGAAGTACCCCAGGCGTTTGTCGCCTGACATGCACCACCAACATTAGAAGACCAGAGGAATAATACACCTCATAATAAGGTTGTCCAACTGACGAAGCAGACATTTATATGATACCAAATACATATGTTTTCAGGCCTATAGTCTTCTTTGAACTACTAAAGAAAGACACCAGCAGAAATCCACAGAATGGTCGCGCGCTCCATTCTGTGTGTCAAGCCAGTCTGAGTCAGCTGCAACGTGCAGAGCAAACGCAAGGCTTCCGAGAACAAACATGCCAGCTTCCAGCTTTTAGCTTGCTATTGCTAAACCTCATATCTCCAGTAAAAGATGTCGACATGACCTGCCCTAGCTGGTCAAGTACGTGCCAAAATCCACGTACACTAGAAACGCAGATTTCACCTTTAGGGAAAAACCCAAATCTGCTCTTGTAGATGACACGTGGGTAACAATATTAGGGTGTAGGCACACTTCGAGCCTTAAAAGGGTATCACACCATATGTGCACTTTACTGATTGGTCTAGCAGGTCATAGCCTGATCCAGATTACGTATGCTATGATGCCCATCCTGTGAGGGCTTATACCTATAAAATGTCTCTGCACTGTCATACCAATTGGGCACTCAGTGAGCTTTGCTGAGGTCTCCGTGCGGCATGTATATTGCATTGTGATTACTTTCTAATTGGGTTCACAATAAATCTTGCAAACTCAAACACACTGGGAGCGAATTGTTTATTTTACTGTTGTCATTGATCTTTTTATTCTTGCAGTTAAATACTGAATCTTTGTACCCCACAGATGTTACAGTGCTCTTACCCTCCGCTTTCCTACTTTTTCCGCCCTTTTTTCCCCTTACTCACTTCAACGGAAACACAAAATGGCAGCCAACTCTTCCTAGTTGCATCCGTTCGCAGCCAATAAGCAGCAAGCTCGTGCTCGTAACGCCTCAGCCAATCAGATGACAGAATTCCCAAATATAGATATCTGTACATTTTGATATTTCTCCAAAACTAATGAACGGATTGACACCAAATAAACAAAAGCGTGCTTTCTAGGCCAAGGCCCTTCTCCCTGCCTAATTTGGGGTAATTCTGTACACCCGTTTGACCTGTAACCTTGTGTAAAGTTTCAAATGGAAATTAACATAGAGAAAACACGTTTTGGGACCGCCCTTTTATTGCAGCACTTTGGGAGTCTGGTTATCATTACTGACGAGGATGGAGTAATCTTGAAGTGTGTTGGGTTATTCAGTAACCCCTACCAGACCGTCCACGGACAGTTCTATCTAACCGGAACTGGTTGTTTATATATATATATATATATACATATTCTCGTAAAACCACAATATATATTATATAATTATAATAATAATATATAATTTATATAAACACCCAAACATATATGTATATGTTTGGTCGTTTATATAAATATATATATTTATATATATATTGCTAAATATTTAAGGAATGTATTTAATTTACATTATATTAAATGTATATAATGAAATATTTCAGATTTACTACTTTAAACTCTATTTGTATAAAAAAACTATATTTTTGGACAATATTAGTGTCAACAATATTTTCCCTATATTTTGGTAGTTACCATTATAAGTAGAGGAGCATGATGCTGTGGTAAACTTTTTTTAACAATATTTTTTACTACAATAGCGTTCCAGTGATCTTCGATCAGATGAGGGCAAGGGTTTGGGGATATACTGCTAGGAAGGATGGTTTCAGTAGTTGGACTTGTCATCTTCAGGGAGCAACCTCTAGCTTTAGTTTTGTGCTTGGTAGGTCAACAATTAGTTCAGTCTTACCTGAAAGAAAAATATTAGTTGAGCGTTCATAATTTCAAGTGGCTTGTGGCCAAATTTGTTACAGTTCCATGTAAGAATGTTTGTAATGTGTCTTACGAGAACTTGGGTCCGTGAGTTCCCGTGGGTGGGAGACAAGAGCTGCAATGAAAAATAAAGGGTAGTGACCAGGCCCAGGTGCAAACCCAATGCTGAACTTGTCTTTTGAATTTACAAAGCAAAACCAAAGGAGATGATGGACGGAGTGTTGAACATTGCAAGCACTCACCCCCAGTCAACTGATCTGGGTTTAATCCATCATCATTTTTTAGCTCACTCCGCCACTCCAGTTCAGACATGGCTATATGCAAATCAGTCTGACCCTGTGCCTCATGGGAACAGTCCAGCCCGAACTGCCAAGCCATGTCTTCCCTGGACCAGAAACAAGCATCCTAGGACCGGTGTCTGGCTAATCATTGCACCGGCTGGTGCAGAATAACCTCCATAGATTAATAAGAACCAGGAAGTACCCCAGGCGTTTGTCGGCTGACATGCACCACCAACATTAGAAGACCAGAGGAATAATACACCTCATAATAAGGTTGTCCAACCACATTTGGGTGTAGAAGTTTGTTAAGCTCTGGAAGACCTGCAAAAACATGCTGACGATATTTGAGAGCAATAATATCTAAGGACAAGTTTTACGGGTTTGTCCTATGTCCTTTTTGCGATGAAGTTCAATCTCAGGCAGAGGTCAATTAGCTCTTCTTGCTGCAGTTCTAGCTTTGTATTCTGGAGGAGTTCTGGCATAAAAAAACTAAGTCAGATTAGAGAGAGCAAAATCAGGAGGGGCAGGAAGGAGAGCCCAGTAGCAAGAGCACTTGGATGACTACAGCTTTGAAATTTGTCTCTCTCAGAACTTTTGGCACTAAAACCAAGATGAAACCCCTAATTTAGAATATCTGACCTCATGAAGTCCTCGCCAGTCATTGCATCCTGACTTGCCCCCTAAAGGATTATGACCCAAAGGAAAGCATTTGTCAAAAAATAAATTTGTTGACCTGAACGAACATCTAGTAAATTCGTTGACTTGAAGGAGCCGCTGAACCATGCTCCATTTCAGGAACCCTGAACATGCTCTTAGTGCCTAGCCACCTATGCACTTTAGACAGACATTGATATTTCCCTAGGCCCTTTTTTGTTTATCTTTAATAATTAATTACTCAAGATCCCCTTTACCAATTTTTGCCAATTTTGAATAATTTTACTCATTACATTTTTCCTCTTTTTCTCAATTGGTTTGATATTTGTATCCGTTCAATTGCTTGACTTTATTGTAGTTTTAAATACATCACTTGCATTTGTTTTAGTGTGTTCTGTTATTTTATGACACATCTAACAAAGCAGAGCCCAGAAATGTGCATTTTGCTTCTTGGATATTCAATTACTTAACTGGGTGAAAGTTCAGTCATTGTTCTCTTCCCTAGTTAGTGCTCCTGTTTTTCACAAGGTAGAATGCAGATACCTGACTAAAATGCATCCAGGGAATTTCATGTTTATTTTCTCCCAAAACTTGGCAGAATTCCTTCACATTGACGTATCAACACTGATTTTATCTCATCTAGAAGAGATAGAAATATATTGATATTATGTGCTGTCTTAGAGAAAATCATATAACTATATGTGTGTTATGATATTCTTAAGAGACATTGATATTCCGTGGCAAAACATCTATTTCCACACATTCTTTAATCCTGTGTTGTCTTAAGTGTTACAGACCCTTGAAATATATCAAATTATATAAGAAGCAAGCCTCCTGATCACATAAAATGTTGCTACAACCATCTGAGTTGGCATTGACTCACACCTTTTTCTATTAAAATTAAACATATGACCAAAAGCAGGAAACCGCTATAGTTTCTAGGATTGCTCCCTTGTATTCCATGCTTTTTCTGATCTGCCATGGAAGGGAACATGCCCCTTAATGGAACGACACACAACAATGTGGCAAGCAAGGATGGTTCTTTAAATTAATATAATGGCTTATTTATCTGAATAACATTCTTTTAAAAAATAATTAACATAATTTAAAAGCCATGTTAGAAAATAACTGTATTCTTTCAAGGAGTGGTTTCTGTGGCTATCAATACTTTAAAGAGTAAAGGACATCATAAAATCTTAACTTTGATCTATATATTGCATAGAAAATCTAGAGATGCTAAAAAGAAAATCCAAAATATCCCTTTTGGGAAACTTATAAGGATAAAAGTAAATTCTAATACGAAAGATCAGTATTTAAAGATAACTAGGTTCTCTGCAAAGAATAGACTAATTTGCTAGACTCTCCATAAACATTGGAAGGCCCTGATACTTGCTAATGGTCTTTCAAAATACATATCCAGAATGCTTATCCAATGGTAATATACAGGAAGACAGAAACTCAATGGGTCCGATTTACAGAACGAATCTGAGATAAAATCCTAAACTTGCTACATTTGGTATTCACAGAAGGCATTTAGTAGTAGTAGTAGTAAAATTATTTAATTTTAACGCCGTACTTGATAAAAAGCCCCTGTGTTCTCAATTCTTAAGCTGGCAAGCTGTTTATGGGCCTTTTATGTTTCAATCATTTGCAGCAAACAGCAAGGGAGTTGTGCAATACTGTTGTGATCTTGATATTGAACTAAGAGCCAGATGTACTAAGCATTTTAAGTTACAAATGCTCCAGCTCAAGGATTATGATCATTAAAATGTTTTTTCTTATGTGCCAATCCCTTTTAGGATCTATGAATGTTTTCCAAGTCCTAAAATGGAATTGTGAATGGATACAATTCAGTATCTGGAAGGGGAGTGTTGTGGACCTCCCTTCCAAATACCAAAATGTTATCTAATGCATCAATATTTTGCAGCTGAAATTCGGTTGCAAAACATTTATATTTTACCAAATCCTTAAAGGATGTGTTATTGCCTTGTCACAAAAAGGGAAGGGTCCACCTGTGATCCTTTCCCCTTTGTGAATGATAAAAAACATTTTTTTAAGAGTAAGCAGTGGTCCACAGCACCACTCCTAACTTTTAAACAAACAAAAATAGAACTTTTCTTTTTAAACTCAGTCCCATTTCCTTTAAGGAAAACAGGCTGCATTTAAAAAAACATTTACTTCATTAGTTAGCAAACACACATATGGTGGTCTGCTGGCCCTATATGGACACCATCGCTGGGATGGCCTCCAAATGTTGTAAGTTCCAATTTACAGCCTGCTGCATTAATATTTATGAGGTAGGTTTTATTGTGACCCACTATTATTTGGATTATTACGAACCTACCTATTCATACAAACTGCAGTTCTTAAATATACTTATGGGTCATTAAAATACTTGTTGCAATTTGCAAGCAATATTTTGCGAGCAGATATTCGTGCCTCTGGTCTATAGTAACTATATCAGTTAATTCGTAGTCAGAATCAATAGGATAAATGATATTTGGAACAATACCTGAAGATGTCAAATGAAAACATATTAATGCCTTCATTCCTTTGCTCTTATAAAGAGTTCCCTAATGGTAACTGTGTAAAGAGAAGCCAATACCGATTTAGTTGAAATTAAATTATACACTTTTCAACGTATTCTTTGTATCCCTCCCTGAGCAGGTTGAGCCTCCCCTAGATGGTTCACAGTGCTTTACAAACACCATAAAACAATTAAAGAAAGAAAGAAAGTGTACTTTGGTGAGCACTGGGCCAATTATCTTCAAGATCAGCCTGATATGATTAGTGTTTATTTAGTATTTGTTGAGTTAGTTGTTCGTGAACCCTGTGTTTTTGCATCCATCCTGTACTCCATTGGTTGTTTGTCGTTACAGGTGTATTTCAAGCTTTGTGAACATTAGAGTTTCAGAAACATTAGACCTTTGTGAACATTATAAAGAGGGCTCAGCCAGATATTCTTGCTGCATGGTTTGCTTATCCTCTTCTTTATGTGGTTAATGGTTTCTCTCGTGCTCACTGTAATGTTTCCTTTGTGTATTGTGCTTTCTATTGACTGTTCATACTGTAAATATATTCAGCATGTATATGCGACATTATCCAGTGTTGTGTAACGCCAACCATTGGCTGAACATTCAGACTTTATTGCAACAGTGATCATTGAGGTGCTCTGTTCCTGGACTCACCGCGCCCACCTTCCTTGAGTTAATCCTTGGCTGCTCGCCCTCCTCTACCCAGGGTGCCAAGGCAGAGTAGATGAGGCTCACTTTCAATTGCGGTCTCAACCAAATGGCTATTGGTAAAGCAATAACAGAACTTTACTGTATAATTCGGAAACTATATGTCAAAATATGCTTTGGTATTATCTTCTTTGCAGATAGTAACAGAGTCAGACATTTTATATAACTGGGTATTGAAAAAGGTCAATGAACCAATTGTTAGAGACACAAGTGTTTGTGTGCAGAGGACAGCAGGTTCCCAGCCTGGACGAGAAACCAGGAGGCCTGCCTCTTCCACGGCTGCTCATAATAAGTGCATGGAGTCTAGCCAGTTTTTGCTATATGCACAGCACTATGCTGGACTGCACTGCTTGAAAGGAAAGGGCAGATAGCTTCCTATTTACAAACGTATGGATCATTTCTGCTCTCAAATTGTTATGTGCTGTGTTGCAGGACTTTGGGGTCTATGTAAAAGGAAATGATGGAGCGTGGTGTTAGCCTTCATGGCTTAATGCCACACCACTTCTGAAAGGCAGGGCTGCAGTGTATTTACAACAATACAGTGCAGCCCTGCGTTTTCCCATGTGCTGGCGCTACATTTAGCTGCCTAGCGGCAATGCAGACTCCCTTGCACCGTAGTGCAAAGGTGTCTTCGCTGTGGGGAATGATTATTTATGTGCAGGAAGGTGTCCTTTCCTGCACATAAACAATCTTAAATGGCGATTTGTGACCACTAAATGTGCTGCATTCCTTCCTTCCTTCCTTCCTCCCTTCCTTCCTTCCTTCCTTCCTTTCTTCCTTCCTCCCTCCCTACCTCCCTCCTCTCTAATTGGCAGAGGTATGCACCTTTGTCTAAGTAGGGACCCTTGCTTCTAATCAGGGTAAGGCAATATACACACTCTAGATAACCTCTGCTCACCGCCTTGGTAGCTGGGCACAAGCAGACAGGCTTATCGAGTGATGGATTTGGTGCAAGGTCCGGTGTCAGGAATGCCGATTACTGCGTCTGAGCTGCAGTGCAAGCAGGGTGGTGCATTTTGCACTTCACGAGGGGTGCCCCTGGCTTCAGTGCAGGTCATGGCGCCAGGGTGGCATTCCGGAAGGCGTCAAAGATTGCTTTTCTTGCTTCTTTCAATTTGCTTCCAGCTCCCAACAGCAGGAACAACCTTCAGGGGCCCAAAACTGGAACAGTTACCTTCTGGCAGGTCAGAACTCTCAGCAATAGAGTTCAGGGGACTGGGAGTAAAGTATTTGTGTCCCGAGACTTCAGAAAAGGAGGCCAGCACACATAAGCCCTTGGAGATTCTTCTTCACACAGGTTTCTCAGCAAAGTTCCAATCTTTGTCCCTTTCCTTGGCAGAAACAGCAACTGCAGTCCAACCGCACACAGCGCACAGCAAAGGGTCAATACTCCTCCTCACAGCTCTCCTGCTCTTCTCCTTGGCAGAGGTTCCTCTTGAGTCCAGAAGAGATCTAAAGTGCTGGGGTTTAGGTCACTACTTACACCACACTTGACTTTGTTGTTCTTTGAGCAAAGGTCTCTGAACCCAGTCAAAACCAGTTCTGTCCTCACTGGTGCAGTAGGACCACTGGGGATTCTAGACAGTATTGTGCAAGGGAGACAGGCCCTATTGTGGTGCAAGGAAAACTCCTCCCACTACTCTAAATGCAGTCATGTCCCATTCAGCTCAGCTCTGAGTCATCCAGGAAGGGCCAGGTAGACCTCAGCCCCCTCCCTCTAGTGGTTGTCTACAGTGAATGTGCATTCCCAGCCCCTGTCACTCCAAAACCAGACAGACAATCCACAATCAGGCAGAGACTCACAGAATGGTTAAACAAGAAAATGTCCACTTTCTAAAAGTGACATTTTCCAACACACAGTTTAAAAAACATCTTTACTAAAAGATGTGTTATTAAATCCTGAGTTCAGAGAGCCTACATTTTAGTTCTCCATCTTGTCCCAATGGGAAGTTATACTTGTAAGATGTTACAAAGGATCTCCCATTCTATCCTATGGGACAGATAGCCTTTCAATAGTGAAAAACAAAATTGGCCGTATTTTACTATCAGGACATGTCACACACACCAGTACATGTCCTGCTTTTCAAATATACCTGAGGGGTGTCTTACATGTCAATAAAAGGAGAGGGTTAGAGCCTGGCAAGTGTGGGCACTTGCCGGGTTGACATGGCAGCTTACAACTGCGCACAGACACCAGTGGCAGGTCTGAGATATCTTTTCAAGGCTGCCCATGTGGATGGCACAATCATTGCTGCAGGCCCACTAGTAGCATTTGATTTACAGGCCCTGGCACACTCAGTGCACTTTACTAGGGACTTACCAGTAAATCAAATATGCCAATTAGGGAGAACCAATTGTAGTAACAATTTACACAGGGAGCACTTGCACTTTGACACTGATCAGCAGTGGCAAAGTGTCCAAGCATCTTAGCCAGAAAAAAACAAAATCCAGCCAGCATAAAAAAGTACAGTGGTAGAGGCAAAAAGTCAAGGGAAACCACGCAAAAGATGCCAACTCTAACATTCCCTCCCTCTCTCCTTTCCTTCCTCCCTCCGCCCCTGCATAAACTCCCCCTGCCAAATTAAGAATTCACCGCCGGCCCGGGAGTGAACGCTAAGGGTTTGTATGATCCACAGTCACTGTGGTTCATACAAAGGCATTTAAAAGTTTGGGAAGGCCATTGGTGACAGATGCTTACACCAAACTTTTAACAGTTTTTACTTTTCCAAAAACCAACTCCCAAAGCAGGAGTTCTTACCCATGATGTGGTGGGTCCTTTTTCAGGTCTTGCCTAAGATAGTGCATGAACTGTGTGTTGCCAGACGTATTGTTAGCTTACAGTGGGCTTAGAAGACCGCCCATTGGCTTTATTGTCCCTCTCATTTGCATGCTTCTTATTTGTCAGCTTCGATGGGTCTACCTTTCTCTTCTGGTGTTTGTCTCGCCCCTGGAGCGTGGTCCAAATACTTATGTCCTTCCACTGCTCTCCCTTTGGTACTACTTATTTCTGTTTGGTTAAGCATGCACCGATAGCGCATGTATTTTCAACTGTGTTCCTTGTGTTCTACGTGGTTCCTCTTTCTCGCCTCTGTGTTCCCCCCTCACTCTCCTTCCTCAGTTGCGGTTCTGGCTTACTCCCCGGTCGCTCACCTTTCGTGGCCATTCTTGCTTTCCTACCCTCTGATTTTTTATTTTTTAAATAGGTTTTTTTATAGCGTGAAAATGACCCTTGCAGGTATCATAGAGCTTTACAGAATGATAGTATGCAAAGCAGTAGAAACCATAATATCACATTCACTGAAAGTTCATTAACAATCGAATAGAGCCTTTGTTAATAGCAACATAATGTCATTGTTCATGCCAGTGAAGGTACCAGGCAGAGATGAGAAGCAGGGGTGTAAAGTTGGAGCTGCGTTGCAGAGCATGTTAGGTACCAAGAGATAATTGTTCATTTGCTTGCCCCTTAACTGCCCTTTCACCCTCCATTGTCCGTTTGCCTCCCCATCCCCACCCATCCACCCTCCATTGTCTGTTTGCTTCGCCATTAACCATAGGCCACCCTCTATTATTCATGTGTCTCCCCATTCCCATTCACCTTCAGTTGTCTCTGTGCTGCCCCATTCTCAATTCGTTACCGACCGGTAAATGCCTACCTACATCTGGCCCTCAGTTCCTTAAACCGTTGAAGGAAGGTTTACACTTACAGAGTCCATTTTACTCTGTCGGTGTAAACCTGGCAGTCAGCCCTACTCAAAATTGGGCAGGCTGAAAGAGAGACAAAACTCTAAATCAGGCACATAATTGTATGCATTTAGAACCAGACACACACCATGGAAAAACCCAAACAGGAAAATGTGGGAGAAACTAGACGCATACCTAAACACATACAAGCCGCCATGAAAACCAAAGTACAACCCGATCCAAAGGAAAGAGACCCCAACCTGACCGATCGACCGGACAACAAGACCCACCCGTCAAGTATATGTTCTATGTCTATATGTTAGTTTGATGTTCCAACAATGAAGAAAACGAACGTAACAACGGAAGCTCTAAAAAGGGATAAAAAACGGGGGGCAAATATAAGTTGACCCGCAGCAAATGATGTCAATGCCTACAAACACTTGACTGTAGTATGTCATGTGCGATGTTTATTGTTGATTTCTGTAACATGTAAATACCAATAAAAATGTTATTAAAAAAAAAAGAAGAACATTTTTAAGTATATATTTGAATGTGTTGAGAGTGGGTGTTTTCCTAAGGGAGAGGACCATGAAGTCCAATAGTTTTACAGAAGCTTCAAAGAAGACTATTTTCCATGCCTGGTATTTAAGATAATTGGGAACTTCTAGTCATCAATCCCTTTCTCAACTTGAAATGCAGGCACATTCAATTTACTGGCATTATTGTGAATGTAAGTAGAACGTCTTCTAAATGATGCAAGCAACTTTGCAAGAGAATCTACTTTATATCTGAGGTCAGAGTTTTGTGAGCACTCGGTTGAGGTGTAGGACTAGTCGAAATTTAAATGACGCCTGTATAATTTGCATAATTTCGGGAATTTCACTGTACCTTTGCTACCTAAAATTCTTGAAATACCCCATTACACCATTTTATATCATTGAGTGACATTTGCGGTCAAAATTTACAGCAAATAAAAGATCGCGAGCTTTTGATTTTGTACTTCTTTTGCGCGAAATTCATTCTTGAGTCAAAAATTTACACAAGGACGCATTACGCTCCAAAATATAGTGCTAAATGATGGATTCATAATGTACATAAGTACACCTAATTTTGCATAATTTCCCAAACGTTTTTCGTAATTATGCAAAAGCATATGATACTGACTTCACATACCCCTAGGGATGTGATCATTACAGCTGGTACCAGTCATAAGGCCCTCAGCTGCATACATTGTAGCTTTCAGCGGCACAAGCCTAATTTTAGAAAGACTAATCAGTAAGGCACTGCTATAGTTAATTCTAGAGCTTTTACAATATATCTTGGTGGAGGATGAATGGTTTTAATTTTCTAAGCATGTTTATTTGGAGTTGAACACCTCTGAGAATGTGCCCTGTGGTCTTGAGTCTATTATAGAGGATACATCGAAAAGATTTCCCCTTTTTTCTCCAGTATCAAGAAATCCTTAAGAGAAAACAACTTTAGTGTCATTGACTCTTCATCTGTAGAAGATATTAGAAGGAATTTCTAGATCCCATTCAATTTCAGGATCACCTTGGAAAATTAACATTTTTAAAGACCTTTCAGGATCAGACACTAGGAAGCTTGCACCAATCTCATATACGTAGACTAAAACAGCAGTATTTACACCAAACATATATGTTTAGGCTTCAAACAGCAGTAGTGATAATATCATAAAAGCGGCATTAGTATAGATTATGAAATGCCTCCAAACAAGTCATGAAATAATAGCCATAACAGTCAAGATCAGAAATATTCTTCCCAAACGTAGTAATAATCTTTATTCGGTAAAATTGTTCACCATAAAAGAGTACATATGCACAACAAATATACAATTCCCCCGCTAAAACAGTAATAAAATATAGCAGCATAAAAAAGAAAAAAAAATGTATCCTGAGATAAAGCATACTCAACAGTCACTAAATTAAGTGAGGGTATCTTCAGTTACATGCATCAATCAGTTGGTGACCTAGAATACAACTTCAGTAACCGTGAGCGCGTCAGCCAAGCATGACTCAAAAATTTTGCCACCCCGCATATCATGACAGTGGATGATGAATCGGTAGAGAGTACACGTAAGGCCATCCTGTGACACCTCAACCCCAACTCCCTGCATACAGGTTTCAGCCAGATTTTCCGGGCCACTTTGTAAGCGGGACAGGCAAAAAATAGGTGGGCCACAGTCTCCTTAGGTGCTGCACAGCCTGGGCACGAGCGCAAGGGGGCACCAGATTTGGACCACCTCGTTGTGAAATCGTGCACCGGGAGCGTCCCGTACCTCAGTTTTAAATATAGCGCTCTGTCTAGCGGTTTGGTTATCAGGTCAAGGAAGGGTTCCAGTTTTCTCACCCATTTAAATTCCAAAAACCGATCCGTGAGTGAACCCCCAACCAATCCACACAAAGCCTCGCCCTGTACCCAATCCCAGTATAGCTTCTTGATCACTTCCTTGGGCGGCGGCATTTGTGACTCCCATGCATCTCTTAGTCCTAGTTTAAGAACCAGGTCTCTCACATTGTTCAGCTATCCAATTTTGTTACCAGTGTCGAGCAATAGAAGGTCATCCAACCCTTCAGCATATTTAGCAAGCTCCTCAGTCCTTCTTAAGCGGGTCCAGAAAAGCAATGGGCGTAGCCTCACCAGGTCCTTGAGGGCTCGTCTGCCCAAGTCTAATCGCAGGGGGATCAGCGGAGTAGAGGCTGGAAGAGCCACCACCTCCCTCAAGAAGTTATTTTCTGCTATGGAGAGTTCTGAAACATTTTCGAACCCCCAGAGTTCAGAGCCATATAATGCCGCCGGGAGTATCTGGCCCTCATAAATCGCCATGGCCGGGGAGACAGGTTTGCTAGTTGACTCACGAAGCTCCCTCAGAGTCACCCCAGATACTCTTTTGTGACCGAGTAACATTTTGGCCAGATGGTCCTTCCAAGTCATTCGACTATTTATCCGAACTCCAAGATAGTCGAATGAGTCGACCATCTCCAGGGGGGCCCCATTAAGCGAAAAGTTATTTTTAAATCTTTTGGAAGGTGAGAATGCCATCAATTTAGTTCTCGAGGTGTTGATGATTAAGCCTCTGTTAGTGCAAAAGGAACTAAATCGGTTCAAGAGTTTTTGCAGACCCACTGGGGATTTGGAGATCAATAAGGCACGGGGTAGGTCCACCTATTCTGGAGGAGATGGTCCAGCCCTACAAGGCCTCTCGTTCCCTTCGCTCTGACCACCAACATCTCCTTCAGGTTGGCAGGGTGAAAAGGGCAAGAACTGGTGGTAGAAGGTTTTCAATTAATGTGGCCTCCTTGTGGAACTCATTGCCCCTACAACTGCGCTCCGAAGCCAGTCTTCTCAGGTTCCGTAAACTTTTAAAAACTTTTCTGTTCTCCGTTTAATCCCTGCTTTCTTTTAGTAGTGTTATGTTCTGATCAGCACTGGGATGCCTATTGGTAACCAGGCACTATACAAAACTCAGAATAATAATAATAAGGTGTCATCGGCGAAGAGTAGGGTGGGGATTCTTTCCCCCGCCAGGGATGGGGCATCCGACTCTTCCCCTTTCAGATGGTCCACCACTCCATTCACGAACAGGGAAAAAAGAGTCGGGCCATGACACAGCCCTGGCGTACTCCCCTCCTTACAGGGACCCTATCCGTTAACTGGCCCTGGGTACCCCATCTGATCCTCGCATAATTCCCCTCGTGGAGCTTTACGATTAAACTCAAGAGTCTACCGGGGAATCCCATCCCTCCTAGGATCTCCCACAATTTAACCCGAGGGACCAGGTCAAAAGCTGTTTTAAGATCTATGAAGGCCATATATAAACTGCCTTTTTTGATGGTAACTGTCTTCCAATAGATGACAAAAAAGCGAAAGACCTGGTCCATTGTGCCTACCTTTCTACGGAATCCCGCTTGGAAGTGGGAGAGGATGCTAGCCTCCTCCATCCAATCGCCAACCCTTGAGATGATGAGCCTGCCAACCACTTTCTGGATTACATCTATCAAACTGATAGGTCTGTAGTTGGCAGGGTCATCTCTTGCCCCCTTCTTAAACACTGTTACCACCTCAGCCCCCTTCCAAGAATCTGGCACAGGGTATCCCCTAGCAATCAAATTCATTATTGTGGCGATTAGGTTGGTCCAAGCCCGAGGTTCCGCAATCAACAGGTCCCCAGGGATCCCATCCGGACCGGCCGCCTTCTTGGGAGTTAGGTGTCTAATAGCCATTGCAACTTCAGAGGCCGTGAATGGGAGGTCGTCCACCCCTGTGGTATCCCAGTCTCCAGAACTGACTACCCCGGGGCTGTTTATATCCTCGTTACCGCCATATAGGGCTAAAAAGTGATTTAGCCATTTCTGGCTAGTTATATGAGCTGCTAATGGTTGCGATCTCATTTGCCTGGCTCTGTTAATTAAATCCCAAAAAAGGTTCGGGTTCCTCCTGCTCACAGCATTAGTTAGGTCTTGCCAATGCTGTTCCTCCCATTCGCGTTTAGCCAGCGATAATACTTTCAAGTAGTCCTTCCTAGCCGCTCTAACTAGCAAAGGATCCCTTGAGAGTAGGGCTTCTGTCAGATTTTTCCTTTTGCCCTTGCACTGGTCCGAATACCAAGGTTTATTTGAGATGGGGGGTGTGATGATTTCCTATGGCTTTTCCCTTTGGAAGTAAAGAAGTGATTTACTTGCTCAATTGTGGCTTTATAAACTGAGTCAAGGGAGGTGTGCGGGTTCATGCTAATCTGGTTTTCACAATCCCAACCCTCCAGATCCGAGTATAGGCCCTCCACCAGGGATTTAATGGTCCCTAGATCGTCCTCCTTCAGGTTTGCCTTATCCCATTTCAATCTACGGTTATTATTATATGGGATAATCTCTTTAGTTATTTTTGTGGGGGCATTCGCCCTCCTATCTTTAGAGATGCCCCAGTTGAACTTACTACACAAGGGGTTATGGTCGCTATCCTGACTTGGAAGCACCTCCATATCAATTAGGTCAGCCCACAAACTAACATCCATTAGGATGTAGTCAATTCGGGACGGTCCAGTGAGCCTATTAAAAGTCAGTGCACCTGCCCGGTCGGACGTAGTCCTACCGTTAAGGGCTCTTAACTTGTGATCCCTAGTTAGTGCATTGATTTGGATTGCCCTAGCTGACCATTTTCTAATAGGGGGCAAGGACAGGGTTGGAATGGACCATTTCGAATCTTCATCTTCAATACCCAAGGGATCATCTCCGAGGAGGGGTTCAAACGTACAATTGAAATCCCCCCCACAATGATTTTCGCTGCATGAGGGCAATTAGCTAAGGCTGAATCCAGAGATAATAAGGTTGATGAGGCGGTATCCCCTGGTGCCCCTCGGGCATACACGTTGAATAGATCAAGCCTACATCCCTCAGTATGACCCCTAGAAGAGAGGTGAAGTATGTCACTGCACTCCGAGTCGTGGCGGGTCACATCCCAGTCTAGATCAATTTTTATCTAGACCGTGAGGCCTCCCGCCGGTCTGCCCTTCCCTCTACTTACTGCCGGGGAAAAATAGGTGCTGTAACCCGATTTGTTTATGGGTAGCAGGCTCCAGGTTTCCTGAAACAGACAAACATCGAACTTCTCGATGAATGTATGCCATTCCGGTATATCCAGCTTCCTTTTTAACCCCGCTACATTCCAAGATAACAGGTTTATTACCCGTCGACCCTTGCATACTTTGGTCTGGACCCCCTTACTCCCCCCATCATTACCCACCATGGTCGTGCACCTACCCACCTCCCGAATAAGAGATGTAGGGTGTGTAGGGTAGCTAACCGTGCTAACCATACTCACGGCTACAAATGGAGCCCCAGTAGTGTTGGTGGTAGCGGCAGTTTGAACTGTATGGGATCTCTCCTGCCGTATATCTATACTGCCACCTGATCGCGGAGCCTCCACACATGACTGACCAGGTCTCTCCCCCTTGGGCTGTGAACATCAATCACAGTCTTCCAGCCCAGAGAGCTGCGAAAACCGATTATAAGTGTCTAGAGGGGTAAAGGGTCTTAGATGTTCCATCCTAGTGTCGTGATTCATTGCATGTCTATGGGGCACTATAGTCCAGGCAGAGTGGTCAACAGCCAGGGTGGAGTACTGCCCATGCTGAGAATAAATGTTGCTGTATGGTAAAGGAGGGGGTGGTCTATAGCAGTGGAACTTATTTTGGTATTTAAGAGGGAGGGCCTCTGACCTGGGATAGAAATAAGTTAGGGCCCGAGGAATGATACGAGTATCCCCATTTCCAGGTGGCCAGTTTAAGATGTAATCTACTGCCCGAGGGTCTCTAAAGTTAACCACCACTAAGTCCCCTTCAATATCTTTTCGTCTGCTACCCAGCCAGTTAATCCGCCTGACATGGACTATATCCCCATCTATATTGTGTGCTATGGGCCTATATGTCCTCAACCAGTGAATGATTTTATTTTTTAAATCAGCATATCCCTCCTTCTTGCTTTCTGCTAACGGTGGGACCCCGGTCCAGACTACCACAAAGGGCACTGCTTCTGGGGGAATTTCCACTTGCGGCACCTTTTTCCGGGGGTCTCTAGTACATCTGCCTTCCCCGTGATCGTCCTGTTTATTACTTATCGGGGCCTTCAGCACTGGCCTTTTAGGGTCACCACCCGTTTCAATTACTGGTGTGTTTTGGTGTTTAGGGGGTGGTGGATTTTGGGAGCCGAGATCGGCCCTACCCTGTGGCTGTGACTTATGTTTGGTCGGCTGGGGTGGGGCAATTGGGGTGTTAGCAACATTGGTAGCGGGTAGCCGAGCTGAAGGTGTGGGATGCACCACCCCGCTCCCCTGGGCTTTGGTTAGAGTAACCATGCTATTTATAGCAGTCTCCAGAATTGTCAGTCTAATTTCAACCTTTTTAATGGTCTCATTAATAGGTAAGAGGAGGGATCTTAATAGGAATTACAAGTTCCCTATTAATGAGGGGGGAGATGGGATATCTGGTGCTACAAACCCAGCATTACTATCTGAATCCACGGCCTGTATAACTACTTCAGATGATCTCGTTTTTGGCGGTGGTGCTTCAGCTGGTGGAAGATCCGGCCCCTCTACTAGAACACTCTCATTTGAGTTTTTAACCGTTTACCAAAATCGGAATGCGGGATTTTGGCTTTACCTTGGGCCGCCCTTGATTTCCTCCTTTTTTTACTTGGTGGTGGGCGGTGAATCTGGGCAACAACTAATTGCTTAGGTTTTGGCTTCCTAGGCTTGGCTGTAACAGTGATACGGCCGGAACTAGGGGTAGGGGAGACAATTACAATATGATCCGAGGGCAAACAGGGTGTGTGTGTACAATCACGAAGCAGAAGGGGAACACCTTCTTGACTAGCATTTTCCCCACTCATGTCTAGTAAACCTCCCTCCCGGGTCAAAGCAAGAGGAGTGCTGTCAGTGAGGGATCTGTTTTTCATGCTCTCGACTGAATAAGCTAAGATAGAGTCCTTGTCACCCTCACACAGAACCTTAGGGAAATAGTTGTCCAAAGACCTGTTACGTAGTCTTCCTCTCTTCCCAGGGGTTTCCTCTTCAGCCAGCATGGCCAAATGCCTGCCGGAGCACGGACCACTGAGCTACAGATGTAAAGGGGTAGGCCCAGCCCAGCCTACTCTGGCCTACGAGGGCCTCAGAGGGCCCGCCCTTTGCCCGGGCTTCGCCCCAAGCTCCGTCCCGCGTGCGTCCCGCTGCGCAAGACGGTTAGGATGATTTTATACTCCTGGGTAAATGGGGGGGGCGGGGCCGCTGCGGGAAGAGGCTTCAGGTGTGAGGACTGCCTCGCAGTCCCGCAGCGGTGTGGTCGGTGAGGGCGGGTCCTACCACCAGCGGCAGAGCTCCCACTGAAAAGCCGCTTCCTGGGCGTCAGGGGTTGAAATCCAGCGAAGGTAGGAGCAGCAAGCGCCCAACAGGTCAGCCCACGCACTGTCCTTGAGTAGCACCTGCGCAGCGGGTGCTACAAAAGTTTATGCCACACCAGGCGGGGGCGGGCCGCTGCGGGAAGAGGCTTCAGGTGTGAGGACTGCCTCGCAGTCCCGCAGCGGTGTGGTCGGTGAGGGCGGGTCCTACCACCAGCGGCAGCGCTCCCACTGCAAAGCCGCGTCCTGGGCGTCAGGGGTTGAAAATCCAGCGAAGATAGGAGCAGCAATCGCCCAACAGGTCAGCCCACGCACTGTCCTTGAGTAGCACCCGCGCAGCGGGTGCTACGAAAGTTTATGCAACACCAGGCGGGGGGGGGGCGGACCGCTGCGGGAAGAGGCTTCAGGTGTGAGGACTGCCTCGCAGTCCCGCAGCGGTGTGGTCGGTGAGGGCGGGTCCTACCACCAGCGGCAGCGCTCCCACTGCAAAGCCGCGTCCTGGGCGTCAGGGGTTGAAATCCAGCGAAGATAGGAGCAGCAAGCGCCCAACAGGTCAGCCCACGCACTGTCCTTGAGTAGCACCCGCGCAGCGGGTGCTACGAAAGTTTATGCAACACCAGGCGGGGGGCGGGCCGCTGCGGGAAGAGGCTTCAGGTGTGAGGACTGCCTCGCAGTCCCGCAGCGGTGTGGTCGGTGAGGGCGGGTCCTACCACCAGCGGCAGCGCTCCCATTGCAAAACCGCGTCCTGGGCGTCAGGGGTTGAAATCCAGCGAAGATAGGAGCAGCAAGCGCCCAACAGGTCAGCCCACGCACTGTCCTTGAGTAGCACCCACGCAACGGGTGCTACGAAAGTTTATGCAACACCAGGCGGGGGGGCAGGCCGCTGCGGGAAGAGGCTTCAGGTGTGAGGACTGCCTCGCAGTCCCGCAGTGGTGTGGTCGGTGAGGGCGGGTCCTACCACCAGCAGCAGCGCTCCCATTGCAAAGCCGCGTCCTGGGCGTCAGGGGTTGAAATCCAGCGAAGATAGGAGCAGCAAGCGCCCAACAGGTCAGCCCACGCACTGTCCTTGAGTAGCACCCGCGCAGCGGGTGCTACGAAAGTTTATGCAACACCAGGCGGGGGGCGGGCCGCTGCGGGAAGAGGCTTCAGGTGTTAGGACTGCCTCGCAGTCCCGCAGCGGTGTGGTCGGTGAGGGCGGGTCCTACCACCAGCGGCAGCACTCCCACTGCAAAGCCGCGTCCTGGGCGTCAGGGGTTGAAATCCAGCGAAGATAGGAGCAGCAAGCGCCCAACAGGTCAGCCCACGCACTGTCCTTGAATATTCTTCCCAAACATGAGTTATCACCCAAACATCAGATAGAAATAGATTTAGGAAATGCAATATTTTTGATGCAAAACATCAGCTTACCATTTGATCAAGGACACACAAGTACTATTGTCATTCCATGAGCAGATGTTACCTTTCATGATCATTAACTATCATCATTAAAACGAGAGATATTCACAATAGGGAAGGGATTTTCAGAACCATTATGACAGGATTAGCAAAAAACATGTAAAAAAATGTCTTCAATTTGGCAGATGCAAAAGAAACAATTAATGGACGGAATACTGGACAATGCAAACATTCACCCCCAGTCACAAAGATCTGCGTTTAATCCATCTTTCTTTTGCTCACCACACCACACCTGTTTAGACCCAGCCATATACAAATCAGTCCTGACCCTGTTCCTTGTGGGAATAGTCCAGCCGAAACTACCAAGCCACGTCCTCCATGGACTAGAAACAAGCATCCTGGGACCAGTTTCAGGGCATCACCCTTCATTAGCCAGACTATCTTGAACAGTGGCGTAACAAAAGTTGAGGGGGCCCCCCTGCCATGTACACAGAGGGGCCCCCACTCCGTATTTAATCCAGGGCTTTTGGGCCTGAGTATTGTGCTGAGGGGGCCCCCTGCAGCTCAGGGTCTGTGGTGGCCTGTGTTATTCCCCTGAGCTTGAATCCAGTGGTGTGGTGAGCACGGAACCCACTTCTGGTCATACCCTTCCCACTTAGGGTGGCATATGCAAAAGAAACAATTAATGGACAGAATGCTGGAGAATGGAAACATTCACCCCCAGTCACAAAGATCTGAGTTTAATCCATCATTCTTTGCTCACCACACCACCCCAGTTTGGAGCCAGCCATATGCAAATCAGTCTTGACCATGTTCCTTGTGGGAACAGACCAGCCCGAACTGCCAAGCCAGGTCCTCCCTGGACCAGAAACAAGCATCCTGGGACCGGTTTCAGAGCATCACCCTTCATCAGCCAGGCTAACTTGAATCCAGTGGTGTTGTGAGAATTGGACCCATGTCTGGGTATACCCTTCCCACTTAGGGCAGCATATGCAAAAGAAACGATTGATGGACGGAATGCTGGACAATGCAATCATTCACCCCCAGTCACAAAGACCTGGGTTTGATCCTTCATTCATTTGCTCACCAGACCACCCCAGTTTGGACCCAGTCATATGCAAATCAGTTTTGACCCTGTTCCTTGTGGGAACAGTCCAGCCTGAACTACCAAGCCAGTCAGAACAATGGATTTAACCCAGATCTCTTGACTGGGGGGTGAATGTATAATTCATTCAGAATTCCGTCCATCATTTGTTTGCGTAGCACTTTTCACCCTAAGTGGGACAGGTATGCCCAGATGTGGGTCCCTTGCTCACAGTGCCACTGGATTCAAGCTAGCCTGCCTGATAAACAGTAATACCCAGAAACCGGTCCCAGAATGCTTGTATCCGGTCCAGGGAGAACCTGACTTGGCAGTTCGGTCTGGACTGTTCCCATGAGGCACAGGGTCAAGACTGATTTGCATATGGCTGGTTCTAAACTGGGGTGGCATGGTGAGCAAAATAACAATGGATTTAAGCAGACCTCTTGACTGGGGGTGAATGTATGATTCATTCAGGATTCTGTCCATCATTTGTTTACGTAGCAATTTTCACCCTAAGTGGGATGGGTATGCCCAGACGTGGGTCCTTTGCTCACTGTGCCGCTGGATTGAAGCTAGCCTGGCTGATGAAGGGTAATACCCAGAAACCGGTCCCAGGATGCGTGTTTCCGGTCCAAAGAAGACCTGACTAGGCAGTTCGGTCTGGACTGTTCCCATGAGGCACAGGGTCAAGACTGATTTGCATATGGCTGGGTCTAAACTGGGGTGGCATGGTGAGCAAAAGAATGATAGATTTAATCTATATCGTTTGTCTGGGGGAGAATGTATGATTCATTCAGCATTCAGTCCATCACTGGTTTGCGTAACACTTTGCACCTCAAGTGGGATGGGTATGCCCAGACATGGGTCCCTTGCTCACTGTGCCACTGGAACCTGGCTGATGAAGGTTAATACCCAGAAACCTGTTCCAGGATGTTTATTTATGGTCCAGGGAGGACCTGGTTTGGCAGTTTGGTCTGGACTATTCCTATGAGGCACAGGGTCAAGACTGACTTGCATATGACTGGGTCTAAACTGGGGTGACATGGTGAGCAAAATAACAATGGATTTAACCCAGTTCTCTTGACTGGGGGTGAATGTATGATTCATTCAGCATTCCGTCCATCATTTTTTTCCGTAGCACTTTTCACCCTTAGTGGGATGGGTATGCCCAGACGTGGGTTCCTTGCTCACTGTGCCACTGGATTCAAGCTGGCCTGGCTGATGAAGGGTAATACCCACAAACTGGTCCCAGGATTCTTGTTTCTGGTCCAGGGAGGACCTGGATTGGCGGTTCGGTCTGGACTGTTTCCATGAGGCACAGGGTCAAGACTGATGTCCATATTGCTGGGTCTACACTGGGGTGGCATGGTGAGCAAAATACCGATGAATTTAACCCAGATCTCTTGACTGTAGGTAAATGTATGATCCATTTAGCATTCTCTCCATCATTTGTTTTGCATAGCAGTTTTCGATTTGGCAGAAGCACCATTGTGCCAGAGCCATCATTACAACATATATAGAAAGAATGCCACCAATATGTTTAGGGTCGATACCATTATGCCTTGACCTGCATTATGAAAGTAATAGGGCAATTATTTTAGGCTAGTCATTATATAATGGACAGCACCACTTATGTCATCAATACCCCAAACATGTTGTGGGTGGACCCATTATGTCTGGACATCTGGTTTGCGTGGGATAGCCACAACTATATCAAGAACCCTCACACCCATGTCAAGAATGTAGATAATATGTCAATGATTAACCACAACTAAGTGAAGCATGCCCACAATATTTCCAGGTAGGTGCCATTAGCTGAGTGCCACCATTATGCCAGTATAGCCTCCATACCCTTTACAGTCAAGAGGGACAAGTTTAGTTTTAACCAGGGTCAACATTATACCATTTCACACCCTCAAATACACACAGACATCCCTGCAAATGCTCACATGCATTAATTCACTCAAAAACAGACATGTATCCTGTCACAGGCACATACATACCTGCATACACACACACACACACACACAAACATGCACACTCGCAATCGCACACACACACACAACAGGATTTTGGTTTCATCTTTTTACATTCCACACACACATACACGGAATGCAGCTTTGAGCCAGCACAAATCCAACAAATCACTCAACTCCACAAAACCCCACTCCATGCCACTTTATGCCACTCTATACCACTCCACTCTACACCACTCTATTCCATGCAATACACTCTACAACACTCTATTCAACACTATTCCTCTCCACTCCACTCAAATTTATACAACTCCACGCCACTCCACTCTTTGACACTACCCCACTATATTCCATTCTACACCACTCCACTCTATGTCACTTCATTCTAATATTCTACTCCACTCTATGCCACTGCAATTTATAACACTCAGCTTCACTAAACGCCACTCCAGTCTACGACACTCTATTCCACTGTACACCATTCTACTTTATGCCATTCCACACCATTTCACCATACTCCACTCTGCATTACTCCACATGACTGGCAGGGTGGGTGTCTCCCACTCCACTCTACACCACTCCATGCCACGCAACACTACAGCACTCTATGACACTCCATGATATGACACTCCATGATGCAACACTGCTCTCCATTCTAAAGAACTCAACCCCACTGCACTCCACAACACTCCACTCTTCAACATTTAACTTCACTCTATGCCACTCCACTCTATAACACTATATGCCACTTTACACCACTGCACTCTACATCACTCCACTCTACAGCAGTCTACTCCACACCAGTTTACTCCACTCTTCATCACTCGACGCTACCCCACTCCAATCTACGCCTCTACACTCCAATCTACCCCAATCCACTCTGTGAAACTCTACTCCACTCTATACTGCTCCACTCCATGCCACTCCACTCTTTGACACTCTTCTCCACTTCACTATATGCCACTCCATGCCACTTTACTCCACTCTCTGCCATTCCAACCTACAAAATTCAACTTCACTCCACACCGCTCCACCCTATGCCACTCCAATTTATAACACGCTACTTCACTCAACGCCACTCTACTCTACAACACTCTACTCCACTGCACACCATTCTACTTTATGCCAATACACACCATTTCACCATACTCCACTCTGCACTACTCCACATGATTGGCAGGGTGGGTGTCCCCTACTCCACTCTACACCACTCCTTGCCACGCAACACTACTCCACCCTGCGACACTCCACGATATGACACTACATGATGCAACACTGCTCTCCACTCTATATAACTCCACCCCACTCCATTCCACGTCACTCCACTCTTCAACATTTCACTTCACTCTACGCCACTCCACTCTACAACCCTCTTCTCCACTCTATGCCACTTTACACCACTGCACTTTACATCACTCCACTCTACAACACTCTACTCCACACCAGTTTACTCCACTCTTCATCACTCCACTCTAAGCCACACCACTCTACGCCTCTACACTGTACTCTACCCCACTCCACTCTATGCCACTCCACGCCACTTTACTCCACTCTACCCCACTCCACTCTACGACACTCCACTCTTCAACATTTTACTTCACTCTAAGCCACGTCACTCTACGCCACTTCACTCTACTCCACTCTACACTACTGCACTCTACACCACTCCACTCTACAGCACTCTACTCCACACCAGTTTACTCCGCTCTTCATCACTCCACTCTACTCCACACCAATCTACACCTCTACACTCCACTCTACCCCACTCCACTCTATGGAACTCTACTCCAATCTATACTGCTCCACTCCAGGCCGCTCCATTCTTTGACAGTCTGCTTCACTTCACTCTATGCCACTCCATGCCACTTTACTCCACTCTACCCCACTTAAACCTACAAAATTCGACTTCACTCCACACTGCTACACTGTGTGCCACTCCAATCTATGGCACTCTAATCCACTCCACTCCATTTCCATGCTACTTTACTACACTCTATGCCACTCCACTCTACAGTACTTCACTGTACTCCACTCCACTGTAAAACTCTACTCTACTCTATACAACTCCAATCTATGACTCTATTACAGTCAAGTTTATGAAACTCTACTCCACTCTACGGCACTCTACACCACTCAACTTTATGACACTCTACTCCACTCTAAATCACTTCACTCTACTTAACTCTGTGCCACTCTACAATACACCACTAAACTCTCCAATACTCTACTCCACTCAACTCTAAGACACTCTACTCCTCTCTATGCCACTCCACTCCACACCACTCCATTATATGCCACTGTATGCCACTCTATGCCACTACACTCTATGACACTCTATTCCACTCTAAGACAGTCTGCTCCACTCTACACCTCTCGGGTCTATGCCACTCCACTCTATTCCAATCAGTTTTACATCACTCTATGCCACTTTATGCCACTCCACTCTACACCATGCTACTCTATTACACTCCACATTACAACACTCTACTCTGCTCTGCTTTACACCACTGTATGCTACTCAATTGTACTCTATGACATTCCACTCTACGATACTCTGAGTCACTCAACTCCACTCCACTCTACGACACCCTACTCCACTCCATGCCACTCCACTCTTCCCTCTGACTCCACTCTCCGCCATACCACACCACTCCACTCTACACCACTCCACTCTACAAGGAGGATTGCTCATAGCTACCATTGATGGTGTGGTAATCACCCCCTTAGAATCTAAAAGTGTTGACCAACTAGAATTATGTATTTTTAGAATAGACAGTCTATTTCAAAGCACTTTCAGAGGAGCCTTAGTTTACAGACCCATGGGCCCGAAAAAGGACTTTGTACATAAGCTGGTTGAGTCCATTGCCCTTCACGTGCTGGCCGCTGAAAATGTTCTCCTAATAGGAGAATTCAATTATCACAGAGAGATACACACTGACCCAGACAAAAATCAGTTGATCTCTAATATGGGCACATTGGGGTTAATCCAAATGGTGACAGGTCCTACCCATGCTGCGGGACACATGCTTGATCTACTATTCACAAATGCCTTAGGTATTATAGTCGAACCTCCATCTCTGCTACTATGGTCAGACCATGACCTATTGAAATTCACAATCCCAGTCCATATTATTAAAAACGAGACCAAGAGCGAATTTATAAGAAGAAGGTCATGGCGGAAAGTTACCTCCGCTCCTTCGCAGCTCACTTTACTCTCCCTCCATAGTGGCAAAAGAATAACATCGATCAGGCAGCCACTTCCCTTGAGAGAGCAATAACAACTTCATTTAAGCAGGTTGCTCCTTTTACCAGGATCAAAATTAAATCAAAAACCGCTCCCTGGTTCACAGAGCAAATAAAAATAACAAAGCTTTCCTATCGGACTGCGGAATGTACATGGAGGAAAAGTAAAAACCCAACGGACCGTGAAAAATCCAAAAGTATTCATAGAAGCTATTTGGAGAATAATAGACAAACGAAAAAACTATTCCTCTGAAACCAGATTGAAAAGGCGGCAAACTCAAACAAAGAGCTCCATAAAATTCTAAAAGAATTTATGACACCTCCAGCTCAGATAGGCGTCTCTGTTTCACAGGACTGGACAGGCTCCCTTTCCAAATTTTTCAAACATAAAATTGCTGCAATTCATGCCTCCTTTCCACCATATGAAAACATAAGCACTTTGAAAAAATTTCCCACTGTTCCCATAGGTGCACCTCCCCTTTTAGAGGAATTCTCTTAGTGCTATCCTGATGACGTGGTTAGAGCCATGCTAAAAATTAAATCAGGCTTACCTGTGGATCCCGTGTCATCACGGTTCCTCCCTACCATTGTTCCGGTGTTTCTTGACAGTCTCACCAATTTATTTAATAGGTCACAGTCACTATCAACGGTCCCAAAGATATGGAGGGCCGCTAAAGTTTCGCCAATGCTGAAAAATCCACTGCGGACCCCAAACTTCCAAACAACTATCATCCTATCTCACTGCTCCCCTACTTCGGGAAGGTACTTGAGTCACTGGTGAACCGACAGCTCACATTTCATCTCGAGATCCACGGTTTATTGGATCCTTCACAGTCAAGCTTCAGGGCCGCCCATAGCACTGAATAGGCGCTGGTAGAAGTCACAGATAACATCAGATTAGACAGGCCCCCGAAACCAATCCTCACCAGCCTTTCAGTGGCGTTTACCCATGAGAGCAGGGCTAGACAGATGTAGAATCCTAGAAAACCCAATATAAGAGGTCAAGAAGTGCTCGCAGAGGCAACTTAAAGTATGGGAAAGGTGACTCAAATATTGAAACACTACTGATTGGTATGCTCTATTGAGTTTGTAATTCTAATAATTGTGCTTGCTACGTAATACTTCCAAATACTTCCAAGTTACTTGGAGGATGCAATGTTTTCATTGCCTAAATTGTTCTCTGTTGGTTGAAATGCCAATAAAGGTTTATTACAAATTATGTTGGTTTTCCAGAGCTTATTTGTTTTAATCTCACTGTGTTAATTCAAACATATGAATGAATTCTCATATCCTTTTCTTTGGTCTTTTGTATCAGTTTTTTCCAAGTAAGTTTGATCACCTGATGTATATCATCCCTCTGGTACTCGTTAACCATGCATATCCTCCCATTTTCATTCTTTCACTCAAAATAGTGGAATGATCTAGTGACACCTCTGTGACTAGCTCTCTCCTTATTTTTAGAAAGAATCTAGGATTATTGCACTATAGCCAGCCCCTTTTTTCCACATTGTGGAGTTGTTTTAATTCATTTGCCTATGTCATTTAGAAGAAATATAATTAATATATACTAATGACAAGGCATTAAGCGAAGTACTAACTTGGTGCCATCAAGCAGAAAAAATGAATAAGATGAAAGAGAGGCATAATATTAAGATTAAAGAGTGTAGGGCTCAAATATGAACTTTGAAGCAAAAAAACAAGGAAGGATTGGAAATTCAGAACAAAAAGAGGGAAGTTAAATAGCCAAAAACTGTGCTTCAGAAAGGACGAAAACCACATGAAGGCTTTACTGTATATACTGCAGGCAACTACAGGAAAAAGCACAAGAAAATGAGAGACTCTGTCAAATGCCACAAAGAAATCAAGCTAAATCAGGGTATAACAACTAAGTATGAGCATAAAATCCGTTTCGCTCACGGAATTTGCGGATTATCGGCAAATTCGCAATCCGCAAATTCTCGCGAATTTGCCGACAATTCGCAAATTTGCGCGCAGCGGATTTTTTTGCTTGGTCGCGCTTGATAAATACAATATTGCGGCCCGCGGTGTTCACTTACCGTCATTCAGCGTTTGAAGAGTTGTTTTTCTCCATGTTTGCTTGCGCTGCGCCATTTTGGATCTTGCTGCGTGATCCTGCGGGAGTTTGTCGACCGCGATTAAGTTATCGCGGCTCGCCACCTTGCACAGCAAAAGTTTGTCATTGCGAGTACGTCATAAAGGCTCGTGAACACGTATCGCGTGAGTAAACAATTGCGAACTCGTAGATGCGGCGGGCAGCAACAATCTCGCACTCGCTAAATTGCAAAATTTGCAATTCTGCAGAAGAAATCCACCAGCAGGCAGCATAAACCTTCTGAAAATGATGATTTTTATCAGAATAACTCCTCAGGTTGACATTTGCCTGCACTTTTTTTGCAAGGAGTCCATTTTGGGGGTGGGGGGTGGGAGGAAGGAAGTGCCCCACAGTCTCCAACTTCCTGTTCCTGTCAAGCAGGCTCCTCCCAGTGCTTTGTTCATTTCCTGGTCACTTTGATTTGGATCTTGACCTGGAAGGATTACTTTTTGTGGATGCTGCTGGATATTTGGATTTGAGGCCTTTTTGACTTTCTTTGGATCACTTTTGGATTAGAAATTTCACAAGTAAGTTGATGTTGTTTGTTTGGGGGCATGGATGGCATTGGATTGTGGGGATTTTTGTGTGTTTTTCAATTTCTGGGCTGTTGTTGGGGCCTTTTGCCCAGGGGTACTCAGTTGTGCATGGACTGAGTCTTTCTGTGGGGTGTGTTGAATTTCAACATGATTGACGGCATGGATGGCATTGGATTGTGGTGATTTTTGTGTGTTTTTCGTTTTTTTGGCTGTTGTTGGGGCCTTTTGCCCAGGGGTACTCAGTGGTGCATGGACTGAGTCTTTCTGTGGGGTCTCTTCAATGTAAACATCATGGAGGGCATGGATGGCATTGGATTGTGGTGATTTATGTGTGTTTTTTTATTTTTTGGCTGTTGTTGGGGCCTGTCCATGTGGGTGGGAGCCATTTTGAGGCCTGGTCCAGGCAGGGCCTGGCCATGTGGGTGGGGGTCTAGGGGCCATTTTGAAGCCAGGCAGTGTGCTTTGTTGTGCCATAGGCCTGCACCCAGTCTGCCATGCTTTCATCCATTATGCCCAGGGGTACTCAGTGTTGCATTCACCGAGTCTTTCAGTGGGGTGTCTTGAATTTCAACATGATTGAGGGCATGGATGGCATTGGATTGTGGTGATTTTTGTGTGTTTTTCGGTTTTTTGGCTGTTGTTGGGGCCTGTCCATGTGGGTGGGGGCCATTTTGAGGCCTGGTCCAGGCAGGGCCTGGCCATGTGGGTGGGGGTCTAGGGGCCATTTTGAAGCCAGGTAGTGTGCTTTGTTGTGCCATAGGCCTGCACCCAGTCTGCCATGCTTTCATCCATTATGCCCAGGGGTACTCAGTGGTGCATGGGCCGAGTCTTTCTGTGGGGTGTCTTGAATTTCAACATGATTGAGGGCATGGATGGCATTGGATTGTGGTGTTTTTTATGTGTTTGTCGATTTTTTGGCTGTCGTTGGGGCCTTTTGCCCAGGGATACTAAGTCGTGCATGGACTGAGTCTTTCTGTGGGGTCTCTTCAATGTAAACATCATGGAGGGCATGGATGGCATTGGATTGTGGTGATTATTGTGTGTTTTTCGATTTTTCGGCTGTTGTTGGGGCCTTTTGCCCTGGGGTACTCAGTGGTGCATGGACTGAGTCTTTCTGTGGGGTCTCTTCAATGTAAACATCATGAAGGGCATGGATGGCATTGGATTGTGGTGATTTTTGTGTATTTTTCAATTTTTTGGCTGTTGTTGGGGCCTTTTTCCCAGGGGTACTCAGTGGTGCATGGGCCTAGTCTTTCTGTGGGTGCCTTGAATGTAAACATAATTGAGGGCATGGATGGCATTGGATTGTGGTGATTTTTATGTGTTTTTCGATTTTTTGGGGTGGTGTTGGGGCCTGTCCATGTGGGTGGGGGCCATTTTGAGGCTTGGTCCAGGCAGGGCCTGGCCATGTGGGTGGGAGTCTAGGGGCCATTTTGAAGCCAGGCAGTGTGCTTTGTTGTACCATAGGCCGGCACCCAGTCTGCCATGCTTTCATCCATTATGCCCAGGGGTACTCTGTCAGTGGTGCATTTTATTTGTCTTTCCATTTTGGGGGGTGGGTATAATAAAAATGCTTACTTGCAAACTATTAATTGAAGCGCTACATATGCAACATTTATTTAACTGATGTTCCTCTGGCTTCGTTTGCTTTTAGGTGCAGAAAGACGAATCATCAGCCTCATCGTTCTTCATCAGTGCCAGGAACAAGTCCTGCTGCGGTGTGTGTAGCACAACGTCAGGTGTGGCCACAGACAACTCTGCAACTTGTGCAACTGCGGCCTGCTGTTCTGACATCTGAAGAAGATGGCCCCAAAAAAAGTTGCCCGTAGCTCCTCTAGCAAGAAAGTTGCCAGTAAGGAGCAGAAGAAGCAAGTGGCGCCACTTACCAAGGAGACTGGTGTGCCGACCGCCGCATTTTTTGGGGAAAAAAAAGTATGCCTGCCGCAGCAGCGGGGTCTGCTGGGGACCAAGCTGGGAGCAGCACCTCCGCTCCATTGGGCTCAGTGCCACCACCACCACGCCAACTTAGGTCCAAGCCCTTGAGTGCTGCAGAGGCAGCCAGTATAGTTGTTCAATCACCATCGACCAGTGATGTTGGCTCATCGCAAGAAAGTAGCAGCATCCCTCAATCAACACAGGTTGTTGTAACTCATCTGACGAGTGTTCAACAACCACAGCCGCAACAACAACCACAAGTGCTGCAAGTACAAGCCCAAGTATATGTGGAAGGAGAGGCGGCGCAAAGAGAGGCGCAAGCAGTGGTGCATGGAGCGGCACAAGTGCCAACAATAGTTGTTCCTCTCCACTAAGAGTGTGGGAGAGAGTGAGACACCAATGCGACGAAGTTCATCATCACCGAGCGTAACTGGGTCGAAGAAGTCATCATCATCCCGTAAAATGGTCCAGCCCACCATTAGAAGAATGTTGTTTTCAGATGCGCCATTTGAACGCAACCACCCAACGGCGCGTCTGTATAACACTAAGCTGGATAAAATGCTAGCACTGGACCTTCTCCCTTTTTCTTTTGTGGAAGGGGTGGGGGTTCTTGAATTAGTGGCAACGCTCTGCCCTAAATGGAACGTTCCTAGCCGGTTCTATTTTGCCAGAGTTGCGGTTCCAGCACTACATGAAGATGTGCTGGAGTTGATTGGGGCAGCTTTGCAGAAGAGTGCTGTTCACACTATACATCTGACAACAGACATGTGGACCAGTTGCCAAGCCGTTGATTACATGTGCATCACTGCACACTGGGTCTCTTTTTCAGGGGTTAAAGCAAAGGTAACCGCAGGTGTTGACACAGACAAAGTTTATAAAGCTGCTCGGAAACATGCAACACTAGCCATGTTTGCCATGGAGAAAAATCATACAGGAGAAAACATGTTGCATGAGTTTAACACAAAGGTCTTTCAATGGCTGTCCCCAAGAAAACGCATGATTGGTTATGTTTCCACGGATAATGGCGCCAATGTAGTTAAGGCCATGGATAAAGGTAATTATTTCAGAGTGCCGTGTTTGGCGCACTGTATAAACCTGGTTGGTAAAAAATTCTTGAGTGAAGAAAGTCCAGTGTGCGAGTTACTGACCACCTGATCGGAAGAATGTGCACACATTTCAACCATTTTTTTAAGGCCCGGAAGCAGCTGAGGTGCCTGCAATATGAACGTAAAGTGCCAGTGAAAGCACTCATCCAGGAGGTGGTAACACGTTGGAACTCAACCTTCTACATGCTTGAGCGTCTGTATGAGCAGTATGCGGTAGTCGATCAATATTTCTTTACACTGGGTATACATATGATTGGCCTGAGGATACAGGTGGAGCAATGGAAGCAAGTTAAAAGCCTGACAGACATGCTTCATCCTTTTGAGGTATTCACGCATGCAGTCAACAGGGAGGACTGTCATTTGGGAAAAGCTATCCCATTGTTGCGCATGCTAGAGCACCAACTGAAGGCGGTGTCTTCTACGTTTCAAAAAGATGGAAAGAAAGAAGCATTTGAGTTGGCGGAGAAGTTATTACAGCGCCTACTTTGCGGTGAACGTCTTCAAAAGATCCACACAGAACAGCATTACATTTCTGCTACTATTCTGGATCCACGGTACAAAAAGGCAGTGGCAGGCAGAGTGTTCTTTCCTATTGATGACGCAGATATTACAAAGTACAAACATTGGCTAGCTGTGTCAGCCAGTCGGTTTGAAAGAGATTGGCAGGAAATTGAAGGAAAAGGCAGTACATCAGCATCAGCAGGCCATCCGTCAAAAAAATCCACTTTTGCATCTGTGGCTGTGGTAGAAGTGAGTGATTTTCCCTCTCAGCCGTTAACGACACCAGCAACCGTATCATCTGCACCAGACACAACAGTAACATTGTGTGAAGAAGAGGATTGGCTAACTCAGCTTGGGTTTGCTTCTCAAAAGGTCCCAGAAAAAAGTAAGCAAAGTGGAGGAACCCTGGAGATCCTTGAGTCGATGGTGCAGGACTATCTGAATGACTCAACAGAGGTCTATGTTCATGATGACCCATTGGCGTAGTGGCATGGGAAAATAGATGTGTGGCCAGAGATCACCAACCTGGCTATAAATTACTTGTCTTGCCCACTCACAAGCGTGTCTTCTGAACGTGCTTTCAGTGCTGCTGGTGGCATTGTAACTTCCAAAAGGACCCGCCTCTCGCCCAAAAATGTGGAGAGGTTAACAATGATCAAGATGAATCAGCACCTCATACCACCAGATTACAAAATACAAGAATGCACGCAGGAAGAAGACGAGGAGGACACCAACTTAGATGAGGGAAGTTCTT
This sequence comes from Lissotriton vulgaris, assembly GCF_964263255.1. Taxonomy (NCBI): domain Eukaryota; kingdom Metazoa; phylum Chordata; class Amphibia; order Caudata; family Salamandridae; genus Lissotriton; species Lissotriton vulgaris. Next base: position 1,759,937,677 of record NC_141691.1, on the reverse strand, counting down.
CCCTGTTAACTGACCTATTCCCGTCTGAATTCGCCGAGTTTGAGGAGGAGCTCTTCTTTCCTGACACCGAGCCCTGAAAATGAGTCAATGAATCACTAACTTTCTTTTTCGTCCTTTTTCACTTTTATTCCTGTGTGTCTGTCTTTCTTTGTTTTGCAAAATCTATATAAAAAAACTTTAATCACCTAATCACAAAAACAAGCCCATCAGCAGAACTGTCTTCACTTATTTGCTTATTGATTTGAAGGTGCCGCAGTCTGCATTCCTCAGGTTCACAAGTTCACAAGAACATGCTCCTCTATCCTCCTCCTCCAGACTCCTATTTCCCTCAAAGCAGATGGCTGGATTACGCTCAATGAAGAAAGACTCTGTACTTGTGGGGGTGTTCTACTTCTTTGCGGGTGAGTTGATGGGTCTGGGGCATTGCTGTGAATGTCTAATACCGGATAAAAGTGGTTTAGAGAAAATCGGAGCAGAACATTTTTTTGCACTTTTGATCACTTGCCTGTCTTTGGGGTGCTGTTTGGCGGGCTTCCATGTTTTTGTGGGTGGGTTTTGGGGTCTGGGAGCACTGCTGGCACAGTCTAATGTTGATTGCATTTGTTTATCAGGAAATCCATGGTGGAAAAGGGGAGTTAGGGCCTAGCTGCACAGAGTATTTGGACTGAATTGAAGGTAGGCCATTTTTGCTTTTTGCCTTTTTTAGGGGTGTTCTTCTTTTTTGCGGGTGGCTGCAGGGGTCTGGGGGCATAGCTCGGAAGGTCTAATATCGGAATCAAGTGTTTTGGACCAAATCCATGGTGAAAAAGTTTTTGCATTTTTGCTCACTTGTCTGTCTTTGGGGGGCTTCCAGGTTTTTGTGGGTGGGTTTTGGGGTCTGGGAGTACTGCTGGAACAGTCTAAGGTTGATTGCATTTGTTTTATAGGAAATGCATGGTGGAAAAGGGGAGTTAGGGCCTAGCTGCACAGAGTATTTGGACTGAATTGAAGGTAGGCCCATTTTTGCTTTTTGCCTGTTTGGGGGTGTTCCGCTTTTTTGCGGGTGGCTGCAGGGGTCTGGGGGCATAGCTCGGAAGGTCTAATATTGGAATCAAGTGTTTCGGAGCAAATCCATGGTGAAAAAGTTTTGGCGTTTTTGCTCACTTGTCTGCCTTTGGGGTGCTGTTTGGGGGGCTTCCAGGTTTTAGTGAGTGGGGTTTGGGGTCTGGGAGCACTGCTGACACAGTCTAATGTTGATTGCATTTGTTTTACAGGAAATCCATGGTGGAAAAGGGGAGTTAGGGCCTAGCTGCACAGCGTATTTGGACTGAATTGAAGGTAGGCCCATTTTTGCTTTTTGCCTGTTTGGGGGTGTTCTGCTTTTTTGCGGGTGGCTGCAGGGGTCTGGGGGCATAGCTCGAAAGGTCTAATATCGGAATCAAGTGTTTTGGACCAAATCCATGGTGAAAAAGGTTTTGCATTTTTGCTCACCTGTCTGTCTTTGGGGGGCTGCCAGGTTTTTGTGGTTGGGTTTTGGGGTCTGGGAGCACTGCTGGCACAGTCTAATGTTGATTGCATTTGTTTTACAGGAATGTACATGATGTACATGATGTACATCATGTACAGAGCGCATTTGGACTGAATTCCAGGTAGGCCCAAAGTTTTCTAAGTGTGGTTTTTCCCGGGTTTTGCCTTTTGGCTTGTTGGAGGTGTTAAACTTGTTTTCGCCCGGGTTGACAGTCCTGGGGCCATTGCTGGGAAGGTCTAATACCTGAAAGAAAGTGTTTTGGAGACAATCCCTGGGGAAAAAGTTTTTGCATTTTCTGAGATTTCACTCACTCTACCGTCTTCGGGGGGCTGTTTCTGGGGGTTCCTGGTTTTTGTGGGGGGGGGTTTGCGAGTCTTGGAGCAATGCTGTGTATGGATCCTTTTCCTTGCTTGCAAGTGGTTTGAATACAATCCATGGTGGGTAAGGGGGGATTTGGGCCTACTTTCCTTTCAAAGTACGTTTTGTCACCATTTTCTACAAGGCCTCGTTCTTGGAGATCTGATTCGGGGTATTCTACATTTTTGCGACTGGGTTTAGTAAGGGTCTGGGAGCACTGCTGGGAAGGTCTAATTTTGTTCTAAAACACAGTTTACAGAGTACATCTAGCTTGAGGGAAAAGATCCGCTAAATTAATTCGCCCATACTTGTTTATCCTTCAAAAGGAGACTCAGACAGAGTACGCACTTTCAAAAATATTGTACTGTCTATTAGGAAACTCAAAGTGTGACTTTTTGCACTACACAGCGTACATACCTTATATTTATTTGTCAGTGGTGTTCTAATATCACTTCCTGTTTTTCCATCAATAATTACAGGCCGGGTTTCAGCCTGTGCAATGGGAAAAAAAGGATGAAGTCAGGCTTCACATTAGCGAGCCGCAATTCAGCATCCGCCAGGCAGGCAGAGGACAGGGTGTCTTCTGGTCACCAACATTGATGGACGGAGCGTCAGATGGAATGGAGTAGTCCCGCTAATAAGAGGAATGGTTGGATGCATGCAACTTACCAAATTCAACAGGACAACTACAACAACATACAAATACAGTATCCGTTCTTTTCTAATTATCTTTTAAGTAATGTTATTGCTGTGAACTTCTATGAGTGTCACTCTGCATTTCTTTGATCTCTGCTTCTAAATTCATCCCTACAGCCATTGTATAGGTTTTACTTCTGCTATTTTTCAAACCTAATTTAATGTACGAAGTGTTTCTCTGAGTGCAGAGATAGGCAAGTGAAAACGCATAATTATTACTGCAGCCCTGTACTGTCGCATTCTTTCATTCACGGTTGTCGAAAGTACTACTTAATTTTCAGTAACCATGCATGCAGTAGTGCATGCACTTCCTTTATGTCACTTAAAAGATTTATGGATAACTTTGTACCCACAGATTTGTTTATCTTCAATTATTGTTTGTCCATGCTGTGCTTTTTTTTCTTCTCTCAACAAAACGTTCCCAAAAACCCCCATTCCCATCCATTTTCCAAACCCTAACCCTCTTCCCCCGTGCTGTGTGGTTTTGATTGATTTGTGACTAAATGACAGCAATAATTCCACACACTTGCTGGGGAGGATAAGGTCATAGCAACAGGCTGGAGAAGGAATCCGAAGAAATATTCTTACTCAGCTTGACACAGAGTCACTATTGGCAAATGAAAGCAGATTTTCATGTGCGCCATCAATTTGATTGGTCATCAAGAACATCCTCCTCCTAGACGGGACAAATTATTATGCTGCTGTGTCCTTCACCTTCAGTACTATTTCTTGTAGTAGTAGCCAATGTCAAAGAAATTCAATGGAAGTACTAGTTATACTTTCAATACTTTACCATTTGTTAGGCTACATTGTGGCACTGTTCTAGAGTACTGTCACCTGCTATATTCTCTATCGTACCGTTCTAATGCTAAGGTAAGGACAAACAAGGTTTCATTTTTCTTTTTTTTCATATGCTGCAACTGCCACTGTGTAACACCACTAGTACCACCGCAATGATGACATTTCATCCGCCCAGGATTGCCCACCTTAATGGCCATTTCCGTGCAGCCAGTCCTGTGCCTAGCACTATTTCCAAACACAAATTACAGGTAAGATAAGCGTTTGGGGGGAGGTAGTATAATGGAGTATTAGGAGAGACGAGAAACTGACGGTAGTACTAGTAAAGTCCTAGGACTATTGAATTCACTTACTCTGTGAGAACACTTAGTTTTGAAAACATTTGGGCAATTAGTAATTACTTACACAACTTGAATCAAGATGCCACTTACGTTTCAGGAAAACAAACTTACTGTTAAACCCCCACCCACCAGCCTCAAAAGCAGTAACAAACAAGTATGCTAAGATAAAGTTTAAAGTATATTTATATCCCTGACATAAATAATCTCTCGCAAGACCTCCATCCCTAACCCCAACGAATGTCCGTAAAAAGTCCAAAAAACCCAACTCCCAATTCCCACCCCCAGAAGTCTTTAAAAAAGGGGCAAGGCACAGTCTCCTCCTACTGCTGGCTGCTGTTCACTTTTCGGGCCAGGTCGGCATGCTCCTTGCAGAGGGTCACGAGCAGGGATTTGGTGTTCAACAGCTCCTGATCGAGGTAGGACACCCTAAGTGAAAGGAGGTGCAAACTTTTTTTGGTACTGCTGTGGGAGGCAGCTGATTTGTTTGCTGATCGGCGGTGGCGGGTGGCTGCGGTACCCCGGCTCCGTTCCGCTGGAGACCTGCTGTGCTGACTGGCTGACCCAGGGAGCACGGAGGAGGATGCAGCTGTCCCGGTAGATGTTGTGGCCGACTGCGTGTCCCCCTCCTCCTGGGCCACCAGCCGCTGATATTCAGCGACAGTTGCCTCTAGCCTCTATTGCTGGGCCCTTTTAGCCAGCTCCTTCCGTGTTGGTTTGGAAGAAGCATCTATATGAAGAAAGAAAGACATAGTCTGTAACCAATGCTCTTTAAGATTAACACACAATGATTCAGCAGAAAGTTGTGTCACAGTAGAACTAGCAACTTGCAAGCGCAGTACATAACTATTGTGGCCAGTATCTATCTAACCTCCCACTTCTTCATCCTTGCTCTAACATTAGTGGGAGTTTAAGGAATCAATTCTACAAGCACTATGGACTCACTCCATTAGAGTTGACTATGACAGTACACCAGTCTTCTTCTTCTTCTTCTCTCTTATTTACCAAAATTGGTACGTTAACTTCTGCAAGCCGGCATAATGCCAGCGCAGTCAACTTGCACCCGAGAAAAACAGACGCCCGCCATGATGAGTGAGACAGACTTGCGTTACTGTACCAGTCCAGTACATGCAGGTGGTGATGCTCTTACTTTTCTATTATGGGTGGCACTGAGAATACTCTGTTACAAGGGCTACTGCTTAATTAATTTAACTTTCACCCTACAGTGCCAATGAATACTAGAAAAGGAAAATGAAGAAGGTAAATAATCTGATTATCTATCACTGCACTTGGTATGTATTTGTTTACATATGGGATGACTTTAGGTGCTTTGCTTTTTATTGAGTGAACAGTGATACATCGACATATGAAGGACCGAGTTCTACTAATCTTATTAACAGAGGTAGTTAGTGGCCATTGTAACAGCCGGATATATGCTGTGCTTGCAATACAAACTACTGCTACTATTCATGGTAATATTCGGACAAAATTACAACTTCTTTTCCTTGCCTTTCCTACACTGGGACGGACGTGCGGGTGTGGTGTTACTTGCTCTTCAAAGTAACACTTAGTTCATCTAGTGACCGTCTACTCTCTCTAGATACACATATGCTATCTAAGAGTCAGATAGTACCATGATCCAGGCATCCATCCATTCAAACTATATGTCAATCATTCTTCTTCATGTCTCTCATCTGGACAAACCTTACGTTTTTTCACGGGAAAACAACCTTTTCATTTTATTTGGGAAACCGCAAGCCATACATCCGTGCTTGACTTGCATTTGAATTTTAACCAAAGCATATATTGCGCACACATACAGTTTCTGTTTCACCCACCCTGGCTGTTCTCCTTCCACCCATCCCTGCTTCATCCTTCACCCAGCCATGCATCATATTCCTTCCCAGCCACCTCGGGCACCAATCAAACACGTATCATTCTTCTTTGTCAGTCATCATTACTTTTAACTTGCTCGTCCTTCCACACTTACTTACACCCTTTTTTTCACTTTTCGTTCATCCCATCCATCATGTTTATCTCAGATCTGATTTGGATTCTCGAAAAAAAATTCACCGCAGAGTTGAAGTAAATTTAGAGGAGGCTACTACCTGGTTGATAAAAACTTTGTTCTAAATGTGAAAGTCTGCTTAACAGTATAGTAACTGAACTGTAGAACATACATACTACACACTTGCAGAGAGCACTCTCTGCAGTCTGCAATCTCAATAAGTAAGGAATATAAGAGCTTACCACTGCCCGCCACTACAGTGGCAACCCGCATAGCAGTTTCCTCCGGCACTTGCACCGCCTCCTTCCCAGAAGTGTCCTCCTCCACCTCCGCGCTGGGCCCAGCACCAGATGTTCCACCTACAAAGTACATTTAAGAATGTTAGATGTCATAGACATACACCACTCACTAGTATTTTGTCTAGGAATAAGAAATGTGAATACAGAAACCAATGTATTAATTTGTGACTGTCTACTCTAAAGTAAAAATGTTCCCTTTTCCAGGGAAGGGTGTTGTCTTGCTGCACGTTTTGGCACAACTGATGAATGCTTGCTTTTTAACATGCACCATTTTTCTCATAACAGACAGAAGCTTCATTTCTAAGAACAAATCATCATCACTAGGATGGAGTGACCAACGATTCAGCACCAAAAAGAAAAATTAAAGTTCAACCCAGGTGAGGGCTCGGCTCGACAACAATAAATGTGTGAAATAAATCACTAAGCATTTTTCCATTTTTAATCAACCGTTTATGTTTTATGACAAGCTTGATTTTAATAAATATTTTTACTTTTAATAAAGCTTTAAAACTTAAATAGACTCTGTGGTTTTTGGTCAAGAGTGAATGAGCAAAAGGTTTTGCAATTTGCAAGCATGAGTCTGTGCCTCTGCAACTTCTGGACTCTGACTCCGAACTCTTGTCCTGCGTTGGATAATCATCATTGGGGATCAATCATCGATGAATTCGGGAGCTAAATGACTCTGCCACACTATCTAGTCAGTAAAGAGATGGGGGTTCTTCAAAGTCTGATATCACTGGGGTATGTGGAAAGTGTACCTGCGACTATTATAATTGATAAACAATGCACTATTTAGTGTCCATAGTTCTGTTTGTGCAGATTTGTCCCTGCAACAGTAGTATTATGGATTCTCCTCCTATCCAAACCAAAAGTAAAGTAGTATCTTATTCTTTCTTGGTGGTCATTCACATTTTATTGTTGGTAATTGTCAAAGCATAAACATTTAGAAGACTTGAAAAGACATTATGGACAATCCCAGAGGACTGAACTCAGTGCATAGAGCTATTGCTGACTAGAATGGGAGTTTCGTTTAACACCTTTTGCCAAATGTGCAATCTTAGTTAGCTACACAGACACACTAATAAGAATAATCTAGTAATACCACAGGGAGTCATAGTAGAGGCAGTAAAAGAATTTAGATACAGTCTACAAGAAGATCAAAGACGATTTCGAAAAAATCGAATGAGGAACGCTAGCAAAAAATACGTACTCTATATTAAAATTAAAACTTACCGGGGCCAGCAAAGGAGCCCTCGCCCGACCGATCCTGGCCTTGTACAGCAGCAACAGCAGCCGATAACCCCTCCTCCTCTGTCCTCTTGCCCCTTGGGGGAGCTGATGTACAACATGAAAGAAAGAAAGACCCGAAAACATGGATGATTGTTGTCAACCAAATGAAACATTTCAAAAGAACAATAACAAAATATTTTGGAGAAATAGCAAATAGACAACTATTCCACGGGATATATTGACCTATCTCATGAGGTCTACTACGATATTGGTATTGCTTGATTTGCGGACCGTCGACTTGGAAAGTTATGTAACTCACTAAACAAACTACTAAAAAGGTTCGAGTAGGACTGGAAGGCAGCAGTCCGCAGCACGCGAAGTGACAGACAAACTCCATCGTGATTGCAGATCAGTGACAACACTAAAAAGTTTCCTACTACATTAACCAGTCATTAAAATACTCAAACTATCAATCCACCACCACTATTTCTTCTTATTGCCAGGTGTGAGTCTGTAGGGGCAGATTTACAAGCCCCTTGCAGCTCTTTTGCTCCATTGCTGCGGAACTTTTGTGACACAGCGGCAGAACAAAAGAGGCGCCATGGTGCGGCGTATATAAACAACATGATGCATATGGGAGATGCATCACGTTGTAAAGCCCTGCGCCATCAGGGGGCGTTCTGGCGCAAGCGAGGGCGTTCCTGCGCAGGAACGCATCCTAAAAGTGGCTGAGGGAAATCTACAAGATTTCAATCAGTCACTTTTAGGACAATGATGCGTCACTCAAACCCTGCGCCTGCTTGAAGCAGACGTGCGGCTTGACGCAGCATTGGGGAGACAGGGCACCCCAGAGCATTGCTGGAGCTGCGCCATCGTTGCGACGCAACTCCAGCAATGCGCCGCCTTTACGGCACAGATGCGTAACGCTTCGGTGACGTTTTGGGCCCATGGTGCGCCGCATTGTAAATACAGCGCACCATGGGTGGTGGCGGCGTGGTGCACAATTACTGGCGCATCCCTGCTACTTTGCAGGGATGCACCGGTAATTGCAAATCTGCCCCTTAGTGTCTAGCATTACGCAGTTCTGTAAACTACACTCATACATAATTTCTCAGGCCAATGAAATGAACACAAAATCGAAAACAAATAAGCATAGTAGCAACGCTACTGAGAAGGAGAGCAGTGCACCTGAAATGCACAGAAGATTTTGAAATATAATTTACCTACAATGTAATCGGCAGCATTATTGCTCTTAGTAAAAAAACAAAAATTTGCAATATAATAACACACAGAGCAGGAGAAAACAGAGTAGTGATGAAATAGCTACTACTACTCACCAAGCCCGGGGATCTCGATGCCGAGCAGGTCGAGCAAGTCGCGTTCCCGGTCCAGGAGATCCGTCTAACGGTGGTTGGCCTGGTTGTAGGTGCGCCGGACCCGAGAGTGAGAATACATGGCCCGGCACACCTTCTCCCACTGCTTCCGGCGCTCCTGGAGCCCGTAGCCGCTTGCGATCTTGCCGCCTGCCATGATGGTCCTGGTAAGGCGGCGCTGTACATAGAATACTAGTGCGGCCACCTCCTCCGCACTAAAGATCTCCCGTGGCATCACTAGCTCCCCCCTCAAACGCCCGCACGGGAGCCGGGCACGGGGTGCGATACCCTTCCCCTTCTCGGGCTGCTTCCTGGCTCCCTTTACCATGGTCTGGGTAGAAAGGAAGGTAAATAATAAATTAGAAATAGAATAGGGAAGAAGAAAAGAAAAGAGTTTAAAAAAGTAGTTTAAAATTAACCAAAAGTAGCAGAAAACACAAAAATATAGAGCTAGAATAATAGAGGGATAGATAATAAGTAAAATAGATCAAAACAAACTTCAAACAAGCAAAGGATGGCAGAGATTGAGAGAGGATACAGAAAGCATGCCCAGAACCATAGCAATGAATGAAAAACAAGATGGCAGCGCCCGTTCACGACCGCGTGGGTAGGTTCGCGCGAGATATTCCCCGCGATCACACGCGAACTTGTACTAGAGAGCCGCACACTTTGCGAGATTACACATAGCGCCCGGAAACGGAAATACGTCACACAAACAAGATGGCCGCGCCCATGTACGACCTCTAGGGTAACTTGGCGTTGTTGCGCTACCAGCGGCTTGCGAAAACGCAAAAAAACACGCGAACTAACACGCCGCAAAAAAACAAATCGCATATTCGCACAAATTTGCAGCTTCCGAATTCGATCTCACGCAAATTCGCGCCCCACGAATCCCACGAAATTGCAGAACGATTTTTGCAAAACTGAAAGCACTCAGCAGGTGTAAAAGTTCAAGCTCATCATTAGTAACCATTCCCTGTAGTGCTTCCTGAGGGCCCCCTACAGAGTTCAGTTGCCTACTTGCAACTATTCTATGATCCTGCTCTGACCCTCACAGCAGGCTCAGAGAATAGCTACAAGTATGCCACAAAGGTCCTGTTAAAAAAAATTACACTGCAACAGAAAGCAATTCCAGATAAGGAAGCAGGTGCCAGACTGGAAGTTCAAATTCAGTGACACATTAATCAACCCCTAATTCATTCATGTCAATTGAGGCAGGGCAGGTGTGCTAACGAATTTTGCAAAACTGAAAGCACTTAGCAGGTGCAAAGGTTCAAGCTCATCATTAATCAGGAAGCACTTACAGCTAAGGAAGCAGGTGCCAGCTCAAATTCAGTGACACATTAATCAGCCCCAAATTAATTCATGTCAGTTGAAGCAGGGCAGGTGTGCTTTTTCCCCCATAATCTACAGTGATGAACCAGAGGGTGGCAGTGATGTACCAGAGGGTGGCATGGGTGAACCAGAGGGTGGCAGTGGTGAAACACCGGGTGCTGCGATGAACCAGACGTAGAAACAACATGGTTGCGACCGTTGCGACCCGACACGTAAGTTCCCGTTTGCGAACTGGTACAAAACCCTCGCGAACTGGTAGAAACCCTTGCGAACACAAAAAAAAGAAAAAATCTGCAAATTCGCGAAAGTTCACGGATTTTACGGATTGCGAATTCGTAAATACGCAAATTCGTGAATCGCGAATTTGCAAAATTCGCCCATTCTTAATAACAACCACGCTGATGAAGAAAGGTAATTCTCCTATTAGCATACAGAGAGAATCTTGATTTAATTAAAGACTACATAGGCTAACATTATGCATTAACCTTTTATTGCTGCCCCAACAAGCAGCCCTTTAAAGAACTTTAAACACATCATAAACAAAGATTCCAAGTTGGAATTTTCAAAACTGTATATAAGTCCATGTCACATAAGCACATTCCTCTTTAGGCTTTGACAAAACTTGAGATGCTCCTTTGGCTTGATAGCATAAAGTTCTTACTGCAAAGAATTATCTGAAAGAAATAGAACAAAGTAAAATGAAAGTCTCAGTAAACAACCATTTCAATCTGTAAAGTAATTAAGTTAATAATATAGTAACATAAAAACCAAGTCAACAAATCAAGGTTATACAATTTGAAAATAAACAAAATGGGTGTTGTGGGTGGTTTAACGTCAGCCTCCATTGTCTTTAATGAAATCAAGATTCTCTCTGTATGCTAATTGAAGAATCGCCATTTTAGTACAAGACCGGAGGCTACCATTATGCATGTTTAAAGCTCTTCAGTGCCAGATTGATCACATGCTTAATCGGTTTTAGGTAACATTTTGCAAAAGTGCTAGCACTTGACCAGTTTGTCACTGTTAGAATGTCAGCAAGTGTACCACCTGCCCAAAAAATGTTACTAGCGTCACACCTCGAGAGGAGTGAGCTCCAAACATGAACAAGTCAATTCCAGCCTTAGTCATCACTGCTCTTACCGACAGTGAAATAGTAGCTGTTGATATTGCCTTATAGGGTTTCACATAAGAAATTAACAATTGATCTTCCCCATCTGCTCTGAATTGCAACATTCTTTTTCATAAACCCTCATGCTGTTCACAACACACACCTTCTTGCAGTCCTTGAAAAAAGGATAAAAAATATTTTCAGACATGGTTTTAGTCCTTTTCTAGATATCAAAATTGACTCCATCTGGGGAATTAAGCCTATTGCAAAACTCTGGAACCTTAATGTCTGAAAACTCTTCTAAAAGAAATTAGACAGAGCAAGGTCACTCATTTCCATGATATTAGCCTCAATGAAAGATAGCTATTATCTGGCAAGGAGACAAAAAGATAAAAAACTAAATTAAAGTTGCATTAAGATTCATAGCGAGCCATAGGTGGCCTTTTAAGCCTTATTCCCTTCATCACTCTGCGGACCAAAGGATCACTGCCAATAGCAAAATTATTCAATATCCTGCTGAGACACCTGATATGTAACAATTAACTGTTCTATAGGATAGAACTGGATTGAACAGCTCAGAGAGCTAGTTTGCCACTTCTAGCAGGAGCCTCCACAGGATCCAAATTCCTCTCCAAACACCAACTATACCACTTTTTCCCAAACTCCTCTGTACCTTTTTCTGGTACCTGGTGCCCATAACTCATCAATAACTTCTTAGCCTCTCCCGAAAGGCGAGAGTATCAACAAGAAGGTGCATGTTTTCCTCTAGCACTAAAGGGTGCTTCTTTCCTTTCTGTCCTTCTAAAAGGTTTGGACTCACTAGGATCAAACTGGGAATTTCTACTGCTTGTTCCTTTACCCCCAAGGAACCAAATATGAGTGGTCCAAAACTGAGGTACCAGAACAATGCTGCATTGTTCTTGTTGAACCTTTAACAACACTTTCTGAATAAGAGCAAACGGAGGGAACTCGTAACAACTCTCTTGCCCCTAGGTTTGCACAAACGTATCCACTGCATTCACTCTGGGGTCTGGCCTCCAACTGTATAACTTTTTAACTGAAATGTCAATCTCCTGGGAAACAGATCTACATGAAAGGACCCCATAAGTCCTGAATCTTTAAAAAAAAAAACACTGGATTCAGTTGCTGGAATCCCTCAAGTTCCTTGAGGTTCAATCTGTCTTATGGTTCCACTTACATGAAATAAATTCTGCTTTTAAAAGTATTTTTTGGCCCAACAAAAATACCAGATTTCTTTGGCTAGATCTGGTAGTTGTTTTGATCTTGTTCCCCCTGAATTATTGATGTATGATACAGCTGTGAATTTGTCCAATCTAATCAATACTATGCTGTTTGCTAGAATAGTCTTGAAGCTCAGCAAAGCATTCAGACCTGCTAGCACACAATTTAAATGTAAAGAATCTTCCTTCCTGGACCATTTCCCTCCCGTGTCTATGTCCCCCAAGCGAGCTGCACAATCAAGGTTACTAGAATCTGATTTTACAGTAAATTCTGGAATGTTTACGAAAATTACTTTGCTGTTCTAGCTTTCCAGATTGTTCATCCACCGCTCTAGATCCTCTCGAGCTTCCTGGGACAGGGTAATTTTATCTGCATACCACATACCCTTCCTCAAACCCAGAGATTTTAGTCTCTGGATAGCTCTGTAATGAAGTGGACTAGAGGAAACGACCTGAATGGAGAACGATGAGAGTACAACCACCCTGGACAAATCCTGCAAAATCACTACTTCCTTTGCTATGTCTTGACCTACTGCTTTCTTTATTTTGTGAATTTCTTCTGAGGGAGACTTAACTGGGCCAGATGTGTATCTACCTGAACCCCACAAATTCCACATTTTGTGCTGGAGTCTTGATAGATTTTTGGAAAGTGATGATTAACCCTAAAGCCTCATGGAGATCCCTTGTCCACCTTATGTGTTTCAGCAGCTCCTCATGATCTTGAGACATCACTAATATATTGTCTAGATAGATTATTAAATACCCTCCCCTCTCTCTCAAGAAAGCTACCACTGGGCGTAGTACTTGGTGAAACACCTAGGTGCTGATAACAGACAAGAAAAATAAGACAGGAAAACTGGTACCAATTACCTCTCCATCTGATTCGTAAGTATTTCTGGGAACTTAGTCCATAGGGACTGTGAAGTAGGAGTATTTCAGATCTAACTACTCCGGTCAGTCTTTCGCCTGTAAAACATCTGGTAAAAGATGAATTCCCTCGGCAGAAACTTTTGGCAAGGAGTTTCCTAAAACTCTATCTTGAGACCTTGAGAACCAGGCAAAAGATTGAAGCTTACCTTAATCTCCTGAGCCTTGAGATCTACCTCTGTGACCACCGGAGTGAGGGGTTCATCCTCTCTGCTGAGAGAAACCCATGTTGAAACAGAAGTTCCTTCCGGATCTCCGGCTCTTGATAGTAGAACTGGGATCTTTGTCACCCTTAGTTGACAGCGAGTCGCCTCCTGTCAGCCCTTCCAAAAAGGTTTGCGTTAAACACGCATCACATACTGGATTGGGCTCTGCTACAGACAGTAAAAGTGGGCACGTACTTGCCCAGGGACTCCCTAAAAATTTGCCAAAAATCAACCCATTTGGGTTACCTGGTGCTTCCTTGTTGGCTAAATCATCCAGTTTAGGATTTATCCTCATGAGGATGGCCTTTCTCCTGTCTGCTATTAGCCTGGCATTGGCATTTCCAAGCAAGCATAAAGCTTGTTGGCTCCAACCTCTCAGTAGTTGCACATGTACAGGAAAATCTTTGCAATTTGCCTCTTTAGCCATGTCTAAAATCCTGGCTAACAAACCCAAAACATTCAATAACTTGTCCTAGCACTGCTTATGGCAGTGCTACAGACCTTTTCTAGGGGCCTTTCCCAATTTAAAAAGGAATGTTATTAATTTGAGATCCAGGTGGGGTTAGTTCCTGATTTATTATCCAGACATCGTCTTGGGCATTCAGCCCTCATAAGATTGTGAGTCTCTTTATCAACAATATTTCATAAAGGTAGTCACCTTGTCCATTGGCCATCACTCCGAACCTTAGGGATGAGTAATGAGGTTGGGATTAAACATATCTGCACCCAATGGGCCATTAATAACCTAAGAGGTTGAAGGTTGTTCTAATTCTTCATCCAGAAACTCACTCTCCAAGGTCTCTTGTGGATCAAATACATATTCATCCATTTGATCTATATCTTCCTCAAATATATTGTCATTGGTATTTGTATTGAAGAAATATTTACCAACTTGTGTGCCTTTAAAGCCACTAATTTTATTTCTGTGGTGAAGGACAGCCATATCTATTGTGCCAACATAGTTGCTCCTGCTTGTTATGCCGTCATGAACACCACAGTCTGATGTAGCGTTAAGACTATCCTGTCACAAGTCTCTATCGACTATGGAATCCTTCCTTATCAGGTGTTTCGATTTTCTTGAAACCTTATCAATCAATCAATCAGGAGAACCTTGTAAAGCTCGACTTGTCATACTAGGGGGTATTGAAGCGCTGGCGTGCTTAGTCGAAGAGCCATATCCTGAGCTCTTTCCTGAAGTCAGTGTGCAAAGGGGAGGTTCACATGTGGAAGGGGAGGTTGTTCCAGGACTTGATGGACTTGGTAATTATAGGAGAATCTTCCTCAGATAATTTGAAAAAAATCATCTTCAGAGGGAGAATCTCTTTTTCGTTTTGCAAAAACAGCATATACTGCCTCGGTAAGGGAAGATCTGAGTTCCCTGTCAAATTATCTTTTGAATATATCCTCACTGAGGGCATTGGAAGGAGGGCCCGGTGATGATGAACCATCTGCCATAATGTCAGAAATAAATCCCCGATGTTTGGAGAGAATAACTCATTAAAAGAAACAAATAAATCTTCTTGTCGCAGTGTTTTTTTGGATAAATATAAGCCTTAGTAGCTAAAATATTCACTTGGGGTCTCTCCGAGTCTAACCGGCACCAGTTTCAACTTCACATTGCCATAGCAACACTGTGCACATGCCAACACATTGCAGGAATAAATAATCACCCAAAATGGCGGCAAATTGTGAGTCCTTGTTCTATTGTTATTGAGGCGTCCAGAGCCTGAGGAAGTGGGATGGTTCTTGGCGCCCTCCTTTTCTCTTCAGTGAGCGGGAGGAGCACGCTCCTTCAGTCCCTTCGGCTCCAAAAGTGGAGAGTGGATTAAGAGTGGCCCGTTCGCGCATCTCTCAGGCTAAAGGGAGCATATCCGCAGCCCGCAAGCCACATCCCAGGGCCTGCACCAAAACTCCAGAGACAGTCACATGCTGATAGGCCTCGAGAGCTGTTTAGAGGCCCAGGCTTGGAACTAATGTACCTACCTGAAAAAAATAGAAAATAGCCATTTATTTTTGTAGACAAACTTTATTAGGCATTTACGAGACATATATCAATACAGTATAAACCTTGAAATGAGCATATGAACTAACATGGATCCTCTGTTAATAAGAATGCAGCTCGTCACTGCCGCACAACCTGCCATAGTCAGTCAACAGTCCTTCAGGAGATGCATTTGCAATTAAGTTCACACCACACGCTAATAAGTTGGGCTATAACAAAAATGAACCCCCATCCTCCCCCAGTTGGCATCTCCACCCACTCAACCCTCCCCCCTTCCCCCAGGCGCGTCTTGGAGTACTATGCTCAAGGAGCCATCCTAGGAGCGCTCTTTAGCAATTATCACTCCATCGCTGTAGGATTCGTGGGTTCCAAAGTATTGCCGGTACATGGGCTCCTCGCAACATCTGCTCCCCTCCCACACGCAACCACCCAATGCACTTTACAAATTGTCTAAATTTGGGGCGTCTCTATTACTCTCATCTTCGATGTTATTTAGCTGCTTCAGATGCAGCATCAAAGCTTCCCAGGCCCTGGCTGCGTCCAACGTCTTCTCACTCCCATTACGTCTAGCATCTCTTAGCCATCCCGTTCCCTCATAGCCTGTTCAGCGCTCAACTTCTCTTCTCCATCTGCCTCTTCTAGGACCCCTCATTGCCTTTCAATGACTCATGATATACTGCTTCGCTAGTACCAATCCAAGGTCTTGAAATTTACCGGTGACTTTGTTCTTGGCAGTGCGTTGGAATCTGTGGAGCAAACAGTATCCTGGAGTCATGTACACCTCCTTTTCAGTAATTTCTGCTAATAGCTCCATCGCCTCCCTCCAGAAATGTCCTCCCACCAGACAACTCCAAAACATATTAAGGAACTCTGCGCCTATTTCTCCACATCTGGGACAAGCCGCTGTTACCATATTAAAATACTTATTATGACGTCCTGGGGTAAGATACGCCCTATGGAAAACATAAAAAAGTACCAGCTGGAACCGAGCATTCCCAGAGCGCTTCCTAACCCTCTCTGTGTGCTCTTCCCATGCTATGTCCTCTATGGGCTCTCCTAAGTCCTCCTCCCACTTCTGCTGCAAACCCTGAAGCAGCAGGAGCCCGCCTATTTAAAATGTCCCCGCTGCAACACCACATATTGACACCCTTCATTTAAAGGAGGTTCAGTCAGTCCGCTCCCCCAATGCTTACGGATTGCGGCAGTCAGTGCCGCATGAAGCAAGAAATCACCCCCATGTATCCCGTTGGTCTCACTGAATACGTCAAACGGTAGTAACACTCCATGTTCGTATAGCTTCCCCATGGTGAGCACTTCAGCCTCCTCCCATGCCTCTAGCCGCCTCCCATCTGCCCTGTGCAATAGTACCATGCAGTGCTTCAGAGGTATCTCCAGCGCATAAGGGCGCCTGATTTTAGTCCTCTGCAAGCTGCAGACCCAACACTTATGGGCCACCCAAAATTCTGCCGACATATCTCATTCAGGCACAGGAAATTGCAACACTATTCTAGACAGCAGATCTGATGCTGGACATCCATCCCCTTGCTGCACTGTTCCCCCGGGAGCTGGCTAGCCACCCATATTGTCAGCCATTGCAGTTGAGCTGCAACATAATAATACTCAAAATCTGGCACCGCTAGTCGACCTTCCGCCTAGGGCCGCATCAAAGTCTTCATAGCCACTCGTCTCCGTCCGTCCCCCCCAAAGGAACTCCGTCACCATCATCCTGAGCTCCTCAAATCTCCCAGCTGGAATCCACACCGGCAACACCCCAAACACATACAGGAGCCTCTGGAGAGTCAACATCTTTAATAGGGAGGCCCTGCCAACTAATGACAAGGGGCATGTACCCCAAAAATACAAACTGGCTTTTGTCCCCCATATGACCGTACCAACATTTCCCTCTAACAGATCCACCCTGTCATCGTATTTTTGCACCCCACGATACGGGATACATCTCTCCTCCTATTCAATCCCCTCTACTGTCTGTGGCTTCTCCCGCCTCTGCATGATGGGAAACAAAGAAGACTTATTACAGTTCACCTTGTGGCCTGCTACTCTCTCTAGCGCCTTCAGCAGGGTTTTGGCTCCAGTGAGATCTGGTCCCGCTGTACTGAGAAATAGAATCAGATCGTCAGCATACAGGGCAATGTGGTGTATCCGACCCTCTATGTTGAGTCCGCAGTACCAATTTCCAGTTCTGGCTTTAGCAGCCAGCGGCTCCATGGCCATCGTGAATAATAAGGGCTATAGCGGGCACCCCAATCTCGTCCCTTGCTCCACCTCATACCTATCCGATATAAGCTTTCCTGTCCGAACCCGAGCCGTGGAGTCTCTATACAACAGGGCAATGCATTCTCCAAACTCCTGACCCAACTCGAAGACTCACATTACGCTAAATAGATACTGCCATTCAAGACTATCGAAAGCCCTTTCGATGTCAACTCTATAATAAGAATCCGCCCCCATCACTCGTAGCAACCATTCTGTTGTTATGTTATGTTAGCGTTATTTGCTATAGCGCACGTATCACCCGGGGGCATCTCAACGCTGTTGCAGATCCATGACCGGAGGAGCAGACCAGGTAAGTTTAATAGAGATAAGCCTTTAGTTGTTTCCTGAATTTGCTTTATGTGGGGTTCTATGGCAATGCTATGGGTAGGTTGTTCCAATATCATGGGGCACAATATGAAAAAGCCTTACCCCCGGTACGGGTGTGACAGATTCGGGGTACGCACGGAAGGGATTGGGTACTTGATCGGAGACTTCGGCTGATGACGTAGGTGGTAAGTTCTTTTTTTAAGGTAGCGTGGACATTATACGTGAGGCAATAGATTTTGAAATGGGAACGCTTCTTCACTGGGAGACAGTGCAGTTCCCTAAGCAAGGGCAAAGAAAGGGTGTCAGCACGGCGGTTTAGAATAAGTCTAGCTGCGGTTTTCTGGATTACCTGCAGCTTCGTCAGCAGGGTATCACCCACGTCGGCCAGTAGAGCTTTCCCATAGTCCAGTTTGCTGATCATCATAGCCTGGACCAGGGTTCTACTTGCGTTTGTGAGGAGGAGGGGGAATATTCTGCGCAGGAGACGCATATTGTAATAGCAGGAGCTTGTGATGGCAACAATATGGTCTTTCATTGTTAGGGCTTGATCAAGTTTTATTCCTAGGTTTTTTACCTTTTGTTTAGGCACTGGGATGGCACCCAATTGATGGGGCCACCAGTCGTCCGCCTAGATAGCCGGTGCTGGAGACAATTCTCAGTCATCCAATTAGAAATTGCTATCATTCCAGCCGAGAAGCGCTCTTTCTCTGATTCTAGGTATTGAACCATGTTAAAAATAAGCTGGGAGTCGTCAGTGTATGAGATGATCTCAAAGCCAAATTGCTCTGTGATCTTTGCCAGCGGGGCCATATATATATTGAACAGTGTCAGGCTGAGGCACGATCCCTGAGGAACACCCTTGTCCAACTTCATTTTGCCTGAAGAATATGGACCTAACATGATTCTTGTTGTCTATCTGACAGAAAATCCTGCAGCCATTTTAGTGCCTTACCCCTGTATGCTGCTGGCCTTCAATATGTTTGTGAGCCGTAGATGAGAGATGGTGTGAAGGCCACGGACAGATCCAATAATATCAGTACTACCGGACTTCCTGCACCCATCCCCTGTCTAAGTGAGTCAGTCACGGCCAAAAGTGCAGTCTCTGTGATAAAACCTGTGCGTAACCCCGATTGAGAAGGGTCCAGGATATTGTTTGTTTCAAGGTAAGACCCCAGCTGTCTGTTTATTTGGCCTTCCAATAGCTTACCAGAAGAGGTAGCAGGTAGATTGGACAATAGTTGCTGAGTACTTTTTTCAGTATGGGTTGTACACATGCTTCCTTCCATGCTGAAGGGATAATTCCCGTTTGCATAGAGCAGTTGAAACATTATTGAATCCATGTGGCGCAGACAGAGACTAGAAGAGCCATCGTTTTGGGGGAGCATGGATTTCAGGGTGAGCCGAATTTAGCTGTGGCCAGGGAGTTGGATACTTCCTCTATAGTGACAGGTTGAAAGCAGTCCAACGTACTACGGGTTATTTTTGCTTGTTCTCCTGTCTTAATGGTGATCTCTGAGTCCTGCGGCAGGCAACCGGGAATTTTGCATAGATATTGGAAATCTTTTCCTGAAAGTAGGCAGCAATGAATCGCAATGCTCCTGAGATTCCACTGGAGATTGACTGCAAACTTGTGGGGAGATAATGACCTGTACAATGCAATAGGCAATTGGAGACTGGATGGCCTCCAATTGTCTAAAACTCAACTCTGAGAAGACGGAGGTTGTCATATTAGGACAACTCTCCCCAAGCTGGTCCCCCGCCTGGTGGCCCACGTCTTTCCGAACCCTGCCTAAACCTGCCCCCAAGGTAAGGAATTTGGGAGTTGTTTTTGATGATCACCTCAATTTAGTTTCCCATGCCAACCAAATAGCGTCCTCAGCCTTTCATAAATTGCGCTTAATAAGGAAAATCATTCCATTCCTTCCCAAAAGTGCTGGTAAGTCCCTGGTGAGTTCCCTAGTGTTGTCCACACTGGATTATTGCAATGGTCTTTTTGCTAATGCTCAGACTAGGGTAATCAACAAAATGCAGACTATACAAATTGCGACAGCAAGACTCCTCGCCAGAATTCACAAACACAAGACCACGACCGATACAATCATAAACTATCACTGGCTCCCAATCAGAAGCTGGATCAAGTTCAAAACTCTGTGTATCGTATACAAGGCACTGCATAAACAGGGACCTCAGTTTCTTAAAGAACAGCTGATTCCCCACTGTCCCCCTAGATTACTGCGATCCACTACTCTTAACGAATTAGTGGTGCCTCGCACCAAGACTGTCTCCTAGGGAGACCGCCGGTTCCTGGTCAGGGCCCCAAAACTGTGGATTATCTTACCTCAGTCTATTAGGACTAGCCCCTCTCTCTGGTCCTTCCGTAAACAGCTAAAAACTTGGCTGTTTAATCAGTAATATCTCAAAATATACATAAGCAGTTGGAGAATTTGTTGCAGATGTCGCAGCGCCGAGACGCCCACGGGCATTTGCTCGCGATTAATCAAATGTCATAAATAAATAAATAAATAAATAAATAAATAAATAAATAATGCTTTAAAGGGCTTTTGAGGAGTTACTGGCTTGTTCTATCTGGTTGATAATAAAAATTTGCCTGGCAGTTTTGATGTTCCGGTGGTACTAAGACAGAGCCTCTTTAAAAAGTTCCCTGTCTGGGGGGCCTTTTCTTCTCTGCCAGAGTCTCTCCAAGGTTCCCACTCCGATGCGAGTGTTGAGGCCTTCCCTGCGTTCTCTGCAAAATATTGTTCAATAACTGTACAGATCTTGGCCTGATACACCTGATCCTCCAAATTCTCTGACCAACGACGCCATGTGGGAATTCTCGCTGTAACCCTGGACCAGCTAAGACTAACCAGCAAGAGATTAAGGTCCAAAACCGTGTGTGCCAAATACTCACTGTTCTGCTCACATCCATGAACATCGGGCGTGCATACAATGGCATCCAGTCTGACATGTAATTCATGAATGGGGGAGAAGAAAGAGTAGTCCTGCTTCCAAGGGCGGTGTGCCGTCGAAGAGTCCACCAATCCCTATTGTTGTTGCCAGTAACTACGCGCCCTAGCCGCTCTGTGAGCAGGGGAGTCATGGAGTAGAGAATGTGACTGGTCAAGCCCTACATCCTCAACACTATTATAATCTTCCACCAGGAGCACCAACCCTGTCAGTGCCTGCGCCAGAGACCTTGAGAGGTCCGCTAAGAATGAAACTTGGTCTACATTCAGGGCATATATGCTCCCAATCGTGACATCCCTCCCATCTAGTTTACCCAGCACCCCTGCATAGCTCCCTTCTGGATCTATAAACTGTCTAATGCACTGGAAGGGGACTCCCGCTTGCACCCATACTAACAGCCCCCTGGCAAAAGCTGAATAGCTTGTGTAGAATAATTGACCATGCCAGTGGTGCTTCAAGGCATCC
Organism: Lissotriton vulgaris; assembly: GCF_964263255.1. Taxonomy (NCBI): domain Eukaryota; kingdom Metazoa; phylum Chordata; class Amphibia; order Caudata; family Salamandridae; genus Lissotriton; species Lissotriton vulgaris. The sequence continues at coordinate 1,759,916,219 of NC_141691.1, read as the reverse complement.
CCCTCTCTTGCATTGATATGGATCCTCTGTACTAATGCAACCTTCGCCCCCCTACGCACCAGGAAGGCTTGCACCTTATGTCTCTTTGCCATGGAGTGCATCCCACGGACATTCCAGGAGATACACTTGTAATCTACGTTGGTTCTCATGTAAAAAGAATTGAGCTAGGACTCTCGAAACATTTCCTCCAGACATGCCAGAAACCCCAATTGACATCACCAAAAGAAGTTAACTACCCAACTCCCCTTCCTCACAACAGATTGAAGTGACACCCCTCCCATCCAAACTCTACAACAAGAATGTGTATATGGGTGCAGTGGATGTCACCCAACCTCAGAACCCCTCTGCCCAGACCCCCCTACAGATGAAAACTATTGGTCCCCCCAACCCCCTCTGCTCTTGTGTGTGCAATACTGTCCACTGAAACACCCCTCCAGATAGCCCTACACATTTAATCCTAAAAAAAGGATATAGTCTGTCAACAGTTGCAGTCTCTTAATTCTGAATCAACAAAGTCAGCCCAACTCATCTGCAGTGTGGGGCATCACAACAGGTAACTCTGTTTCCGAGTACTCTGCAGCACTCAGTATTGGAGAGCTCTCAGATCGCCCATCCTCCCGATCACTCCTCACCGACCGAGGACTGGATCCCGCTTGACTGAGCTCCACCACCGCCCTGATGACTTTGCTCTGCTCGATTTGTTCCTCCGTTGAAGTTGGGGCTCTCCCGGACCACGACCCGCTCCCCCATCTCCTGCAGTCGGTCTCGGAAAACTTCCACCCGATCTCCGTCCCGGTACAGTATACAGTCAGTCCCAGGCCTCCTGCTGTGTCTGAAAGAACAATGTGCCTTTGGGCTGCACAACCCATGGCCTGGCTGCAAACAGCATGCACAATGGAACTGAAGCTGACATAATTTGTTGTTGTGCCTCCCTGCCCGGACCTCCGCCCCGCCCCCGCCTCCCAGCTGACCCTCCCTCGCCCCTCCCCCCTCCTCTTCTTCACTTATGACAGATGCATTTGCGCGCAGCATTCACGCGCAGCGGTCGCACCCCATGCGCGCCAAAGGTGCACCAATGGTAAGCCCGTCTACGCCCGCCCACGCCTGGACCGCGCCCAGCGCCAGTCCCCCTGGTCCCTGCAAACCCCTCTCCACCCGCATAACGTACGTCGCCGATACCCTCCTTTGCCTCAACCCCGGACGTACACCGCAATGCTGTAAAGCTACCCCAGGACACACCCAGGGACCATTCGCCTGCCACCCCTGCAAGTTTTCCTGCATCAAGACACACACCAAATCCACTTCCTCTGAACACACCTCCGACTCTAACCACCTGAAGTGCATCCTGCTGAACACCCGCTCGATCCACAGACACGCCACCGAACTCTGGGACCTACTCGACACCACATCACCGGACGTCGCCTTCCTTACTGAAACATGGATGAACGCCTCATCAGCACCCGACATCGCCATAGCCATCCCGGACAATTACAAGATCATACAAAAAGACCGCCCCATCCAAACAGGAGGAGGTATCGCCATCGTCCATAAGAACACCATCCGAATCACGACCAGCTCCGATGTTAACCTCGCGGCCGCCGAACACCTTCACTTCCAAATCCACACCGACCCCAGGACCACACTTAGAGGCACCACCAGGAACCCGCACAAAATTCAACAAAGACATCACTGACTTCATCAGCCCACATGCCCTCTCATCCGAGAACTACATCCTACTGGGAGACCTCAACTTCCACCTGGAAAAGAAAAACGACAGCAACACAACCACCCTTCTGGACAACTTGGCCAATCTCGGACACACGCTCGGCCCTATCTTCACCTCCAGCAAACACATCTCCTTCGATCACACCACAACTCTCCACTGGACGGACCACAGCTGCGTCCACTTCAGCTACAAAAAGCCCTCGACCCACAACCCCCCACAACCTATTCCTCGAAGAAACTGGAACAAAATCACCACCGACCAACTCTTCACATCACTTAACCAAAACCCTCCTGCCATATCATCGGACCCAAACCAAGCTGCCACCATACTCACACAATGGATCACCCACAGTGCTGATGAATTAGCACCCTTGAAAAACCATCAGATCAAACTCGGTAGCAAAAATGCCCCCTGGTTCAACGATGACCTTAAGAAATCCAAAAAGTTATGCCGTACCCTCGAGAATACCTGGAGAAAAAACCCAACCACTGACAACCTGACCACCTTCAAAGACGCCACCCGCAAACACCACCAATTGATCCGATCCACCAAGAAATCCGCATTCAAGGATCGACTCGACAACAACACCCACAACAGCAAGGAACTATTTAACATCGTCAAAGAATTTACCAACTCCACCGCCGGCTCCAACGACATCACTCCCTCCCAAGAACTCTGTGACTCTTTATCCTCTTTCTTCCACAACAAAATCGCCGACATACATAACAGCTTCAAAAACCAGACCGACCAACAAACCACTCCACCCACCTTCGAACCAAAACAGCACTCTCACAACCTTTACGCATGGAACCCAATCACTACAGAAGACACCATCCGCCTGATGAACTCCATCCACTCAGGCTCACCAACCGACCCATGTCCCCACCACATCTTCAACAAAGCAGACTCCATCATCGCACCCCATCTCCGCGATGTCATCAACTGCTCCCTCAACTCCGCAACCTTCCCGGAAAGCTGGAAACATGCCGAACTCAGCGCCCTCCTGAAGAAACCCACAGCAGACCCCTCGGAACATAAGAACTACCGCCCCATCTCACTCCTCCCTTTCCCGGCCAAAGTCATTGAGAAAGCCGCCAATAATCAGCTCGCCGCCTACCTCAAATCCAACAAATCACTCGACCCATCACAATCCGGCTTCCAAGCCAAACACAGCACCGAAACCGCACTTATCGCAGCTGCAGACGAGATCCGAACACTACTGGACAATGGAGAAACAGTTGCCCTCATCTTACTTGACCTCTCAGCAGCCTTCAACACAGTCTGTCATAGCACCCTCATACAACGCCTCAGCAACGTCGGAATACAAGGAAAAGCTCTGGACTGGATCATCTCGTTCCTCGCAGGAAGAACCCAGAGAGTCCGCCTCCCCCCATTCAAATCAGAGGCCACCGAAGTCATCTGCGGCGTACCTCAAGGATCATCACTCAGTCTCACTCTCTTCAACGTATACATGAGCCCCCTCGCATCCATCGCGCGACAACACAACCTCAACATCATCTCCTATGCAGACGACACCCAGCTGATACTCTCCCTCACCAAAGACCCTAACACCGCCAAAACCAATCTACACGAAGGAATGAAAGAAGTAGCCGAGTGGATGAAGAACAGCCGTTTAAAACTAAACTCGGACAAAACGGAAGTCCTTATCTTAGGATCATCCCCCTCTGCCTGGGACGACTCATGGTGGCCTCCAGCCCTGGGAACCGCACCCATACCTACTGATCATGCACGTAACCTAGGCGTCATCCTGGACTCCTCCCTCTCTATGACCAGACAAGTCAACGCCGTCTCATCCTCATGCTTCAACATCCTACGCATGCTCCAAAAAATATTCTGTTGGATCCCCACCGAAACAAGAAAGACAGTCACCCACGCACTGGTCACTAGCCGACTGGACTATGGAAATACCCTTTATGCCGGAACCACAGCCAAACTACAGAAAAAACTCCAACGCATCCAAAACGCCTCAGCCAGACTCATACTGGACATCCCACGCATTACCCACATTTCCAGTCACCTGAAAGACCTCCATTGGCTTCCCGTAAACAAGAGAATCACATTCCGTCTCCTCACCCATGCACACAAAGCCCTCTATGACCTAGGTCCAGAATGCCTCAACAAACGACTATCCTTCTACACACCCACCCGCCAACTACGATCATCCAATCAAGCCCTGGCCGCAATTCCGCGCATCCATAGATCCACCATGGGAGGAATATCCTTCTCCTACTTAGCGGCCAAGACTTGGAATTCTCTCCCCACTCACCTCCGTTCTACACAGAACCACCTCTCTTTCAGAAAACAGCTAAAAACCTGGCTTTTCGATAAATAATGCACCGCTAATCCCCTCAAGCGCCTTGAGACCCTCTGGGTGAGTAGTGCGCTATACAAATTCTTGAACTTGAACTATAATTTCCTCTTTACTGCTAGGAACGTAGATCTTTGCGTTGGACTTCCCTGGTAAAATTCAAGAAAAACAGCACTTTGCTGTTTCCAAGTTGCAGGTCCGGTAGCTGCCTAGCCTGTTTAAGTATTTGATCTCTTTCTCTGAAATGGAGCAGATGAGCAATAATTGGTCTTGGTGTTGCCCCCGGCTTGGGAGGCCTGGCCAGCACCCTGTGCTCCCTTTCAATGGCGTAAAATCGAGACAGTCCTTCAGGTGCCACATCTTTCTGGATCCAATCCTCCAGATATTGCACTATATTGTCCCCTTCTTCCTTCTCGGGGACTCCAATGATGCACAGGTTATTGCGGCAAGACCTCCCTTCGCTGTCCTCAGCACTGACCTCCAGGACCTTGACTTTCACTGCTACCTCTGTGAGAGATTTCCTTCACTCCGTAGTCTCCAAGGGAATATCTGCAAGCATTTTCTCCATGCCAGTGACCCCTCTACGAGTCTGCGAAGGTCGTCCTTCAGGAGGCCAAGGTCGGTACCAATAGAGTCTATTTTGGTTTCAAGCGCTTTTCGGGATGCCATGATAGCTTCCATAATGTCAGCTAATGTGGGCTTCGTGGGGGACGTATTTTACCCAGGGTCCATGATGTCCCCTTCTTCATCAGTTTGGATGCCCCCACCCCCTGCAGTCGCAGTGCTCTGTCCCCTGCATTTGGGGACTTTCCCCATGGCCACCGTCCACCTGTGGTCACTATGCGGGGGCCTCTCAAAACTAGGAAATAGCCATATAAGTGAACAAGTATGAAAAGTGAAAGAAACCCAACCATAAATTGGAGGGGCCAAATATAGAACACCTACCTACCAAGTATGTAAAAGGTGATATAAACGCTAAATAATACATGTAAAGGTAAATCCATAGTACTTATCTTTGTCAGGAGCAGCCAATAAAAGAGGAATGAGCTTATGTGACATGGACTTATACATTATTTCAAGAATTCCAACTTGGAATGTTTGTTTTTGATAAATTTAATGTTCTTTAAAGGGCTGAATTTTGGAGCAGCATTTATGCATAATGGTAGCCTCCAGTTCTTGTAATAAAATAATCCTTACCACATCTGCTACAGTGAGTAACACCAACTCAGTACAATGGGAAGGGTGACAACCTGACTAAGGGCCTGATTATGAGCATAAGTGCTAGTTATCACACCTAATAAATAACAACACCATAGGGTTTATCATTTATTGGGTGCGATAAATACCACCTATAATGAGATTGTGGAGAATAACATGCAGATTTTAGTGTTTAACGCACCGAAATCTGCCTGATACGGTAATTACCTTATGCCTTTCCCCTGGTACCGTTTGGCAAGTTGACCTGCTTAAATATACCATATTTTGAGGTGCTAAGCCTATCTAATAATTAACAGATGCATTAATTACCTACTAACTCAGAAATTCAACCCGTACTTAAATAGGGGTTTTCGCACGGTTCGGAATATACCTACCAACTGAGTTATAATCAGGCCCTTAGATGCATCCAGTAAAGCCTGTAAATGAATGTAGTATCATAGTTTGTTTTGTGTATGTTTCTCCAACACTTCTAAGAAAGAGAAAAATTGAATAGTAGTTTGGCAACACAGAGGGATCTGCTAATGGATTTTCAGCAGAGGAACCAGCATTGCCTTTGTTCAGTCATCTAGGGCTGTAACTTTCAACACCGACCAATCACAGAGGTCCTGCAGTATTGGGGCAATTATAGGAGCAACTTCATGCAGAATACCAGGTGCCCGATTCACAAAAGGACTTATGTGTAGCAAAGTTACGAGTGCGAAGTCAACACACAGGCATATGACATGTGCACAAACAACTAAATTGCAACAAAAGTGTGCATAAGATGGCACTGGTGGAATTCTAGGAGTGCAGCAGAACAACAATAAATCATGCCCACCACTTGCATCCTGCAAGCGTACGTGCACACTAAGTAAAAACAAAAGGAGGGCTCCCCAAACCTGAAATATATTACTAAGAGCAGATTGAACAAGTAATTATGATACTCTCCTCTGCAAAGCAGTCATGTGTACTCTATGTGAACCACTAAAATCAACAACATTGCAACTAGGACACTATTAACAAAAAAGATAATACCAACTCCCAACCTGTTTCACAAACCACCATAGAAATGTCCACCTTAAGTGACTAAATGGCCAATTTATAATCTGGGCAGTAGCCTTTATATACACAGGATGCATGTTGGACCTGGCACTTTTTGCAAGGTTTTTTGCCTTCTTCCTCCTGTTTTTATGACCTTTTGCTGGTTTCAGGACTCTATGCACTTTACCGACCAGTGCTAAAGTGTTAGTACTCTAGGTCAATCTTGTAATGATATTTGGTTTCTACATGATCCGCCTATTTGATTTACTAGTAAATCCCTAGCATAGTGCACCAGGGGTGCCCAGGGCCTGTATATGAAAAACTACTAGTAAGACACAACACAGCCCTGCAAACATGTCTCTGGCTTGCCACTGCAGAGCCTATGGGACAGTTTAAAACTGCAATGTCGACCTGGCAAGGGCCCCTACTTGCCAGACCCAAACCTTCCTTTTAATTACATGTAAGGCACCTCTCAGGTAGGACCAAGCTATCCCCATGGGTAGGGCGCAATGTATTTAACAGGCAGGACATGTACTGTTATGTTTTATGTATCCTGGTAGCGAAATACTACTAATTTCATTTTTCACTACAGCAAAACCTATCTCTCCCATAGGTTAGCATTGAAGCTGCCTTCTAACATCTTACAAGCATATTTTCCAATTGGGAGCTGATATAACAATTGGAGTTTGGTGTCTCTGGACTCACAATTTACAAATACATCTTTCAGTGAAGTTGTTTTTTTTAATTGCAGGCCCGAAAATGCCACATTTATAAAGTTGGCATTTTCTTACTTTAACCATTCTGTGCCATTGCCAGTCTCTGAATACAAGTCTGGATCAGGATGACAGTTGGGTTGTTTGTGCATTTAGTCACACAAAGAATACTGAGGTGTGCCCTGCATAGCATGAAGGCCCAGACCAGGCTGATGGGCCTTCTGAGCAAGGTTGGTGGCAAGTCCTTTAGTGTTTCTGGAGCCAGGGCAGGGAAGGGCAGCATCTTGTACATTACAGAGACCTTTATTTTAAGTTTGACTACTTCAAAGACTGAATAGGGTATGGGAACAAGACCTCTGACCCCATATACTCTGGACTAAGGACCTTCTGCCAGGAAGAAGAGCTGTTTTGCTGTCAGGAGGGACTGCCACTTTGCTATTTGTTTTGCTGTGTTGGCCTGTTGCTTGATGCTTCTGTCAGGGTAGTGAAAGGGCTGGACTTTGCTATCTACATCCTACTACCAAAGTTCTTCAAGGGCTTGAGTTGAGCTTGCCCCCTGTTGAGAAGTCTCAGGGCCATCAAAGACTTCATCTGCAAGCACCTGGGTTCCTCTGCTAAGAGCCTTGTCTAGCCAAGTGGTGCCAAATCCAGTTACTGAGCCCTTGGAAGTGAATTCTGGTGCAACAAGAAGAGATATCAATGCATAGACTCCAAGCGTCATTTTGGAACCGGCGCATCATCACAGAACTTTACACATCGCCGCTGCCTTCATCGGAGCATGGTCCCCACTCAACGAAACAACTGCTACGTTCAAAGCAGGCCCTGATGTTTCATTGCAGCGCCTCTGAAGAACTGCCGCTGCAAGAGTCTTGAGCACCACATCACCGAAGTCCGTGACACACCGCTCTGACTCCGGTACAGCGTAACTAGCCCTTTAATGCAGCAGTGACGCTTTGTCTCTGGGTGCCGATTTCATCAACAACACAACAACAAAGTACAGAAAAGAGACATCTTGCCGACAAATGACACATCACCTCCCCTGTGCCATGCATCGTCACAGACGTGGTTGGCTCAATGACTCTGCACCACCTTAAGTAACTGGTGCATCCCTTGGTACAAGCAACGCATCACCTCCTCTGCGCAACACACTATCCACGAATGCCACCGTGCCAACGACTCCTTTTCAACACATCACCTCTTCTGTGCCACATGTCGTCCTTGATAATTAATGCATCTAAGGTACTTTGTCCTGGTCAAATACAGCCATTGATTTTTAAGAACTACAACTTTATTTAAACTTTGAAAATTCATATCTTGATGTTGGATTTTTGGCATTTTGTTCTTGTCTGATTCAGAGAAATATTGGCTATTTTCATAAACTGGATTCCTTTTGTAGTGGTTGCACTGTGTTGCTCTGTGTGTATACATATACTTTACACAATGCCTCTGAGATAAGCCTGACTGCTCTTGCCAAACTACCAAAGGGGTGAGCACTGATTATTCTGAGGGTGTAATTTACTTACCCTGACTAGAGTGAGGGTTCCTACTTGGACATGGTGCAAACTAATGCCAACTAGAGGCTCCATTTCTAACAGTGCAAAACAGATATTTTTAATACAATCCGCCCATGGTATTAGTGATTTTAGAATTTGCTGAATATTATAAAAGCTAATGGAGGAATTCATGCCGTAATTGCTTTAGCTATTTACATAATTTTACTGTGCTGATAGAATTGGACAAAATCCTACATTTTTATCATGCTCTGGCAAAATTAATGAGAAAAGTCTCACATACAAATCAATGTGCCCTTTCTTTAGATAAATAAGTAAAAAACATGCTAATTGCTTTCCAGAAGAGAAAATAGCAGAATAAAATTTGCTCTTCATTTATGCTTCAAACATCATTAGAAGTATCATACTTCCTTTCGGATAAGTTTGCCTTATTTCATTACCACATATATACATACTTAAATCATGGCAACTGCACGAATTTTATACAATTTTATGAAATGTATAAAATTCAAATAGTATTTCACATAAATTCATGAAGTGTACTGTGGGAGGAAGTACCGCGTCTTCTGTAAGCTTTAGACACCCTAGAAACAAATATCAGCACTTTAAATCATATTCTATTGAATGGAACATCAATGTACATATATATATATGCATATATATATATACATATATATATATACATATATATATATATATATATATATATATATATATATATATATATATATATGTATATATATATATATATATATATATATATATATATATATACACACATATATATAACATGAACTAATTGGTACAATTGATTTGGCCACGGCAAACCTCAAACCACTAACAATTATGACTTGCGATGCAGCTAAAGCGTTTGACAGGGTGAACTGGGTGTTTTTACAAGAAATAATTTGGCGTTTCAATCTTGGAGATAAGTTTTTACAAGTTATTAAATCCTTATACAATAGTCCAGTTGCACGAGTATTGGTAAATGGTTCCCTGTCACCGCAATTTAAAATAGGAAGAGGAACCAGGCAAGGGTGTCCCCTTTCTCCATTGTTTTTTGATATGTTTATTTAGCCACTAGCTATTAAGCTAAGGAAACCTTAGGAAATAACTCCTTTTGTTTGTAACGAATGGTGAAAAAAATAAGCTTATATGCAGACGACCTAAGGATTTTTACGGGTCACTTAGACTCAATATCGACTATCTGGGAAATCATAAAAAGCTTTGGGGAAATATCTGCCTATGCAGTGAATCACAGCAAAACTGAAATTATGCAATGGAACACACTTTACAGGTGTCCACAAACTAAGCAAAGCATCAGATATTTGGGCATAGAGGGGTACAGAAGATTGAATCAATAGCAAAGGTTAATTTTGATAAAGTAACAGCGGAAGTTAGAACACAACTACATAAATGGGACGCACTTCCGCTATCCTTTTTAGGCAAATCAAATCTCTTAAAGATGTCTATCCTCCCAAGGTATGCGTTTTTATTTAACTCTATTCCTCTGGAGTTTAAGAAGGAATGGATAAACAAGGTGCATTATTTATTAGTTTCTTATGGCAAAAAAAAGCCCCCGAATAGCTTGGCAAAAGCTTAGAGCTAAAAAAGAGAATGGTGGGATAGCAACTCCAGACCTTCTTCAGCATCAGAGGGCATTTCATCTAAAAATCTTCAGGCAGCTAGTGGGTGACACTCCAGCATTTTCACCATTATTTCAGGCCCTAACATTTACTTATAAATCCCAAGCTAGTTTCTTCTTGTTTAAATTTGGCGACCCAAAATACTACAAGAAAGTTAAATTAAAAGTTTTATTCGCAGCATGCAGGGGATGGCATCAAATAAGATTATCACTACGTATCCTTTACTACAGTACATTGGCCCCAATATGGAACTCACCGGGAACTCCAATTTGTCTACAAGACTCCCTAGCCAAAACAATTCAAGACAATGGAATAGAAAGGTGGGGTGAGCTGTTGGAGGACGCAGTATTAATATTATGGCAAAAACTTCAGGATGCAACAAAGGGGGACATTTCTAAATTCAAGTATCTTCAATTATTAAGCTGGGCTAAATCACTTAAAAAAACTGGAAATGGAAATGGTTGGCTTGAGCGGAAGGCAGCTACTTTTCCAGTGGGACGGAAGGAAATCGCCATATGGTACTTGAATTTGATCTATTCCCATGAAGATTTGCAGCAGTGGCCCAGATCTATTTTGAGGAAAGAGCTGCCGAGCTACGATCTGGATACCTTATGGCAAGTATCTCTATCTCTTTTATGGCAAAGTGTTAAAGCTGCTCCATTAAGAAAAAAACATTTATTTACTATCCACAAAGCTCATTGTCCCCAAGAAGATTATCCAAGATGGGTTCCAGGAGAGTGAAATGCCAAAAGTGCGGGGAAATGGAGGCAGATGAAGCACACATGTTTTGGAGATGCCCAGCAATTCAATCGTTTTGGGAGAAAGTAGGTGAGATGATTTTCAGCATTATGGGGGTTGAAGGAAAGGTCAGTCTCCCACAGGTAATTTTTGGGGTAATACCAGACGAGGATACATTAACCAGCCTCCCGAAAAAGTATAAAAGTCTACTGTTTGAGCTAATTTTATTGGCACGTAGGGAATTGTGCATTAAAGGGGTTTTACCTCTTCCGCCGCTAGAGAGCGAATGGATCATTTCGATCCACAGGGTTGCCAAATTAGATAGGGCAATACGTATAACAAAAAAAACTAGATTTTGGGATATATGGGAAAATTTTTGTAAAACTAGATAGGGACAGACGATAGGCTACATTATTCATGGTGTATCAAATATTCTCTCAATATTTTTCTTTTTTCTTTCTCCTCCTTCTTGGTAGATACGTTTTCTTTCTCATTCCTTTTTTTCTTTTTCTTCTTTTAGTAAATGGTAGGCGATTTCAGTCCTATGATTATGTTCAGCCATACAGGTCTGGGATAGTCCATTGGGTTTGGACTGATAATCCTCGGGCAGAGCACTCTGCAGGACCTGTTATACTGGAGAGTGAGCCTGGGGGGGTAGAGTGACAGTCTACGAGGATAAAGGTCGAGGCCAGGCGAGGACCCGAAGTGTTGTGAACATGCCTTCAGTGAGAGAAGCGATCGGGAGACCCCACTCTGGTGACCTAAGGCCGTTAGACTCTGGGCCTCTTCCTCTGTGTGTCCTGTGCCTGCCTCTACATTTGATCTCGCAAATATATATCGGTTATGTACAAATGAGGAAAACAATACATATATATATACATTTATTTATGTATATAACATAAATAAAAAAAATATGGAAAAATAATAGGCGGACCAATTGCCACTGCCAGGATCTGTAGTATGCTTAGATCTATACTCTGTTAATGGGAGAGGCCTATATCTATAGGCACTATTATGCTTTTCTGAGATCGATTTATGTTAACAAAGAACAACATTCCTGATAGAATTACCTTTGTGTATGTTGTCTGTATATATAACTTATATGTGGTACTCAGCATACCACTGGACATGCTACTGTTTAGAAATCATGCACATATTTCAACTAATGTACAGCATTACTATCCATACACATTCACTTGCATTCCTAAAATCAAAAAGCAGTGTGAAACCACAAAGAGGAAAAGGGTGTATGCTGTGCATATTGCACTTAACAATAATACTAGCCTTGGCTCCCAAGGGCCACTCAATATTTTATGAAAATGTCTCCTACTGAAGGCAGGGAGAATGCATTACTTTAATAGTGCCTGAGTACAAAGCGGCCATTAGTATCTCAATTGTTTGTGTGCCTGTAATCAACGTTTGGCTATTATTGTTCATCATTTGGAGGCAGCACAGTACGATGGTGTCCCTGTCTATATTCATTGCACACGAGCTATGCGGGCCTCACTGCCGGTATTTGCACTGCATTATTGAAGGCACCCTGTGTTACAGTAAGATGGATGATTTGCATATTCCGGTGGATGAGCTGATTATGATTTATAGTGGTGACAGCAGCCATTGAGTATGCTTTATGAGCTAGGGAATCACATTTATGACACTTTCCGCATTGGTATGCTGGCAATTGTGCTCACAATGGCTGGATCCAATCTATTATATCTCAATGCTAAATCAATGTTCTTATAATTATCCAGATTAATCTCTAGTCTTACATTTTAAAGCTAGATCTAAAACTGACATTTTCTGTACGAAGGCCCAATATTCCAAGCCGTTCAGCACAACCATCCTGGCATACGCTAAGCTATACCATTGCTGTTACGGTGCCTTATGTTTGTTTCTGCATTGCTTAAAACCATCTCTCCCTGTTCCTAACTGGTGCATCGGAAATGCTTGTCCAGTCCTCACACAATATTAAACTCTTGCTACAGAAAGGGCTCCTTTCCAGGATACACCAGTGTTGCAGTGTTTTGGGCCGACCCTCTCACCATTCATCCTCCGATGGACCTTTTGTCCCAACTGAGAGATGAGGAGAGTTAACATTACATCAATTAATTCCAATTAACTATGTAACCCATTTAGCTACACAATAAGGAATCAGCGACGAGTAAAGAAGGTTTATTACAAATGTGCATTCAAGTTAAGTATCATGAATCTCAGCACCATGCTATAAAGATACAGAATAACAACTGGGAAACCCAAACTCCTAAAGATGGTTAGACCTACCAGTATTAGACAAACAAGAAGTTCAGTCACAACAATACAAAAGATCAGCAATAAGATCTGGTGTTCAAAGATGAGTTTCTAGTCCTCTCTTCTATTCATGAATAAATCTAGAATCATCTAAGTTAAAGTCCAAATTACGAGGATGGTTTGTTACTCTAAGTAATCTCACAATTCAGAGAAATGCAGAAAAATAGGAATATATAGGAAAATGCGTGAACTAACAGAAGTTGTCAGCATTGCAGAAGCTTTGTCGAGAGTCTTCTTGGGTCAAGGGAATTTTGAGTATTAGCCTAAACCACACTCAGCAAGAATCAAAGGGACTAAGCATACAGGTCTACACCTCTCAAAGTCCAAGGAAAGTGCCTCTCGCATCAAACAGTGTAGACTTTTGTTATTCACACTACAATCACTCAGCGACCACCCCTCTGTTCGCATCATCAGGGGTTCCATTGTCCTTTTCCATTCTCACTTTGTAAGCTGTAACATTTGTGAAATATGCCACGCTGAACATGGAACGACATTGTTCTTGCTTGACTAAGCCATGTTGTAACTTTGATCAAAAAGGACTCTTCAGAAAAAGTTGTGGCTTTCCATGTTCGTTAGTCAAGGTCTCCGTCTCAGGCTCACTCTCTATCGCTAATACAGTGCTGTGTCTGTCCTTAAACTAAGAATGTATGTGAATTAAGCATGAGCGAATTTTGCGGATCTCGCGTTCGCGAATTTTGCGGATTTGCGGATTCGCAATCCGCAAAATCCGCGAATTCCCGCGAATTTGCGGATTTTTTTTTTTTTTTGTGTTCGCCCGTGTTTCTGCCAGTTCGCGAGGGTTTTGTACACTTTCGCAAATTGCGAACTTACCTGTCGGGTCGCAAGTTTCGCAAACTTGTTGTTTCTACGTGTCCAGCCTGTTTGGGACACTCTTCTTCATCACTGCCACTCTCTGTCACCACTGCCACTCTCTGACTACTCATGCCACCCTCTGGCCCACCCATGCCACCCTCTGTTTCATCACCACACCCTCTGGTTGTCCAGTGTACATTATTTTCGGCAAAGCAAAGCACACCTTCCCTGCCTCAAGTGACCTGAATTAATTTGGGGCTGATTAATGTGTCACAGAATATTTTTTTAGCTGGCACCTGCTTCCTTAGTGCGCCCTGATTAGTGATCTTTTGCACTTGCTAAGTGCTTTCATTGTTGCAAAATTAGTTACAACACCTGCCCTGCCCCAACTGACAATAATGAATTAGGGGCTGATTAATGGATTTTAACTTCCAGCCTGGCTCCTGCTTGTCTCCCTTAGCTGTAATTCAGGACCTTTGTGGCATATGTGTAACTATTCTGAGGTTCAGAGCAGGGTCACATAATAGTTTCAACTGGCAACTGAACTCTGGAGGGGCCCCTCAGGAAGCACTACAGGAAATGGCTACTAATGATGAGCCTGAACTTTTGAACCTGGTAAGTAGTTACTTTCAGTTTTGCTAAGATCGTATTTCTGCAATTTTGCACTTATTCGCGGGGCGCGAACTCACGCGAACAGTGCGAGCAGTGCGAGCAAAATCCGCTGCTCGCGGATTTGCGGATTTTGCGGGAAATTCGCAAATCTCGCGGATTGCGGATTTCCCGAAAATCCGCAAAATCCGCGAGCGGAACGGATTTTCCGCCCATGCCTAATGTGAATACACCTGCAAGGGAAAAGTCATGTAAGCAAAAAAGGAAAACAGTATTGCATGCAGACTATAAACAGGCCTATTTAAGGCAACTTTAAATTATTAAATCAATAGTGCACATTTAATATGTATGTGCCCATTTAAACACAAATGAATATAACGTTTGTCAGCACATTAAATTCATATTGCATGTGGCATTCAGTAAATCTTTAATAAGCATGTGTAAGTATGGCTAAGAACCACATCATATATAAATATATGTCAAACATTAGTGCACACATTTCATAAATCCATTATCGTTTCTAGAGTAATCAAATCACATTCTAAATATGTGAATATGGTTTATTCATCAAGTTTCCAAAGAATATCTCATTTAATATGGTTAAGGCAAACAGTGTTATGTATGAATACTCTAATCCTGGAGAAGTGTGGCTCAGGGGTTAGAGGCGGCAGACCCGGAAGCTGAGATCGGCCCTGGACCAGGGTTCAATTCCCCGCCTCGGCGGGTCTTGGGCTCAAAAATTCCACGGACTCGATAATTCTCGCTTCGGTGCCTTCTCGACTCACGGGTTCACACTCTGCGACTCTGGGCAATAGCTTGCTTAATCTCCACAACGGCCCCTCGTGGCGGGATGCCTGGCTTTCACCTTGTGGATACCCTGCCGGGGTTATCTCACAGGGGAATACCAGGACGGGTTCCCTAAGCAAGCGCCGGGAAACCCTTTGTGGGTAGCTGTGCGCTATATAAGCTAAAATACATTTACATTACATTTACATTTACATTTAATCCTACAGTGAATGCACTACAATAATGATGTCAAGTGCAACATTTCTTTTTAATGCTGTTAGGTCACACAGAAATCAAGTGCACTTCCATGTTCTGCTTCTGTGGCGTGTAGAGGTGGGGTCAAAATTACACTGTACCAGCAGACAGTTGATAAATGGTGTTCAATCAGGTGTTTATCTACGTATGGCTATACTCTTCAGCAAAGGGAAGCATTTGTGATCCTTCCAGGTGCAGCAGCACGAGATCAAGCATAATGGTTGATATGCAATTAAAATCAGCAGCTGCTTTGAAATGACACTATCCTTAAGCTACCACAAAAGAGCGTTTAGAGTGCTAAATGAGCTGAAAGCTAAAGAGCAAGTAACAATTATAAGCATAAATCTAATTATGAACACTGTTTGAGACCAGGCAAAAGTCATAAAAATAAGACTAAAGCTCAGAGCCACCAACAAGCAGTTGCAAACTACCGGTAAAAGGAAATGAAGACATGCTAAAATCCCCAAGCAGTATGGTCAGAATCTGGTTAACGTCTGTCATATTTCTCAACCTATTCCATCCAAACCTAGTCAATCTCCATGTTCTTGGTATCTCCTGCCCAGCTCCCAAGCCCGTGTTACTTGCTCAAAGGCACCCCTGTTATCAATGAGAGAGGTATGACCTACACCAGAGTCTCTAGGTAATAATTTGCAGTACCCATCATCCTTCTTTTTCGTCCCAGTCCTTATTATGTTGAGGAAAAACACCAGCAACAAAGGCGATGATAGCTAAAATCCACCGCACCAGTGTCTAATTACTTATAATTACCAATTACTGTGCTTCCACCCCTGAGGTTCCAACACTCAAGTAACCCCACCAAAATCAGCAAAGAAATGGCAAATATAATATCAACCCTGCAGTGTCCAAAATCCAAAAATGTATATTCTTCATTCAGTATGTCTATTGATTTCAGGAAACTGACAAATATCCCTTCCAACTTTATTCATGCATCTTCCACAATAAGTGTCCAGCCCAGCCAACACATTTCGTCCTTACAACAGGACGTCATCAGGGCGGTAACATAACATACATACATATAAACTATTTACAATTAAAAAAAAAATTATGTATATGAAAAAGTTAATAAATACTCTCTTGCCCCATCTACCATCCAATGGACTAAACTAATCTTAACTCATATCTATCATTCAAAGATTAGAGATTCCAGATGTATATTTCATAAAAGTATTACATAGCATAACATGTGTATTTGTAAAGCACATGTTCACTCAGAAGGTTATCTTGACGCTAAATAGCTGATATTTATTGTTCCCCAGCTCAATGGTACTCATTTCATTTACTTCAGAAGGATGAAAGGCTGAGTGGACCCTCTAAGATTTGGACCTGTGACCATGAAGTCAAACACAGGCCCCTGCAGTGGACGCAATAGTCCACTAAGCCGCCCATAACGATACAAAACGCATCAATTGTATGATTAAATCCCAATCCCATCTCATGTGGCTAACTATTACTCACATCCAAATTCTCAGGAATCTTGTAAAGACCTCCAGATCATGGATATTTTTCAATTCCCATTTCATTAGTACTCCAGTCCTAAAAATGAACAGATTGCAATACCCATCTCTAAAAACCCGTAAAATGAATGGAAATAGTTTTTGCAATTCTAAACTCCAAGTCCTATATCAATTGCTAAACATTCCATCATAGAAATGACATAGAAATAAAAAAACCCGATCCCCAACCAACATCAATCAACTTAATCAGTGTCCTCTATTACCAAGATTATCAAGTGACATCTCCAATAAACATATATAACCGTGCAATTCAGACCAAAACAAAGGTTATCAATATGCAGACTCAGATCCAAGGCTATATATATGGATGTTATCACTAACCACACGAGCATATCCAGTCCGTCAAATCGCTTATCATTTGTTTATGTCTGGGGGCGTGGCTTAGGTGCTGATGTGATCGGAAGCGGACCTTGGGGCTCCTCCACGCCGACCTCCGTAGCAACTAATCCTGAGCGCTAATTGGGGACCCCGGCACTGAACTCTGTGTCGGAACATCTCGTGCCCGTTTTGGTGCTGTCTGTGGCACTACTGCAAGCGGCCTAAGAAAGATACAAGGGCTTTTTCCCCAGCGCAGAAGCCCGTCGACTCGAGCCCTAAAATGGCGTCCTCCTTTTGCAGGACAGTCGCCTGACTGGGGGCGCGACAACGGTGGCTCGTGGAGGTCCAGGGAGCATCTCTGCATGTAGACGCCACCACCCGAGGAAAGGAGGCGACTTACCTGGGCATCCGCGGTGAGGAGGGGCCGAGGGGCAGTGGGAGCGAGCAGCTATCTTCTGGCTGGTCGGCACCAGATGCCTGACTTCAAGATGGCGGCGCCCGGGACACGGCTTGAACTGCAAGGAGACCTCAAACACTTGACTCCTAACGTTACACCTGCGGTATTTGGGGGTATTACCTGGACTTGAGAGCCTTAATATGATGCAGCCTGCGCTCTACTTGGAGTGAAGAGGACGACTGGCCTGGTGAGCGGTACTGAGGTTCCCTGGGAGTGCCTGGGGCCCGGGGCGCAGTGGAGGTGCAAAGTGCGCGAAAACCCAAAGGGCAGACGAAGTGGGCCTGGTTGCAGTGACCCTGTCTGGAAAAAGTTTGGGAGACTGTGGTGTGGGCGCCAGCTGGCTGGAGCCCGCCGCTGCGAGCTGAGTGGACCACCGTCGGGGCTGTCCATAGGGCCTTAGCAGGTGCCTCCTGGGCCCAGCTAGACACTGAGTAGAATAGAGGAAGGGATTGCCATCGCCACGAGGGCCCCATCCTGGGAACTACTGCTGCCGTGGAAGGCCTACGACTCGGAGCAGGACGGACGGGCTCTGATGGCTGGTGAAGACGTGGGAAGCCTACTACCTAGCTGCACGGGCTCGCAGCAGAGTCGGGGACTTTGAATCCCGGAACAAGCATCAGGGGACAGCAGCCTTTACTGGAGCGAGCAAGAGCTCAGTGCATCCTCGGCACGACTGGCGGTGCGTGGTGCTCACGATGGGCAGAATAACCAAGAAAAAGGGATTTGAGGTGTTGCGCTTTTAAGAAGTGGAGCAGCACACAGAGGATGAGGATGGCGCCGTTCGGCAGCAGAGGCCGGAAAGAAATGGAGACCCCACACTGGGGGAAATAATGCAGGCCATTGTGGCCTCACGGGAGGCACTCGAGAAGAGAATGGACGCCTATGGATCAGCCCTCACCCTCCTGAAGGATGACCATTGGAAGCATAAAGAGAAGGTGGTGACTCACAAAACCACTCTGAAGGACATCCCGGACACAGTGGCTGCCCTACGCCACTCGCTGAACGAAATTACACGCAGGGTAAAAGTGCTGGAGGTACGAGCGGAGGACAGTGAGGGGCGCTCAAGGCGCAACAATCTTTGCATAGTGGGGATCCCGAAGCGTGAAGAGGGGGCCGATGCGGTACGATTCTTGGAAAACTGGCTGAGAACGGAGGTAGCACCGGAGGGCCTATCTCGATTCTATGCACTGGAGCGGGCGCATAGGGTTCCGGCTCGCCCGCCTAAACCTGGAGCACCGCCTCGACCAATGGTGGCGAGACTGTTGCATTATCGCGACCAAGACTTTATCCTGAGGGTGGCTCGTGAACAGCAGAATTTGCAAATAGGGAACAGTAGGGTGCTGATATTCTCAGACTATACCAGGGAGGTCCAACGTCAACGCTCATCCTTGCTGGCTGTTAAGAAAAAGCTATGGCAGCTCCATCTCCCCTATGCCTTGCTGTTTCCAGCATGGCTGCGGGGGATCACAGATGAAAAGACCCGCTTCTTTCTCACACCGCAATCAGCATGGGACTGGCTAGAGGCTCGGGATGGCGCGGATGCGCCCACCTCTCAGGTGTCTTCGGCTCGTGAGCGACAGACGAGGTCTCTGCTGACTTCTCCGGTGGATCAGCGTCAGGAACATGATAGAGCGTTGCAGGCGGTGGCAGCCATCAGTCAGGGGGTGGTTAGCTCGGCGAGCAATGTCACCGACATCGAGAAGAGTGGAACGGAAAGCCCAAGATCTGGTAGCGCCCAAGGGCTATCGGATTCGGAAATTCCAGACGTCACCCCGCAGACAGCGGATGGGATCTTTGGGTGAGGGGGTTGCAGCGGGAATGCGGGCCCATTCTACAAGGTCAGTTGCGCATGCCGGACTCGGGGGTCGATCTGATGGGGGGCAACACGGCAGACAATGACTCTCCAAGACTGCTGGGGGGGCCAACGGGCCATGCTGACTTCCAAGAAGGCGGGGGGCCCGGGAGGGGGGTTCTGGGGGCATTGTGCGTGAGCCACACGTTACCTGCTAGTTACATTTCTGTATATGACCAGTTTGGTTTGGATGGGAACCTGTTCTTGTGTGCCTGTCCTGGGGTGTGGGAGTTGGGTGCAGTTTGATGGTTGGGTGGGATGGGGGAGGGTCAGACATGTCGCTAGGGGGGTTTAGAAGAGCGAATACATACGTTGGATCCATGGGCACCTCCGTAGGTCTTAAGATTCTGTCTTGGAATATCAGGGGGATGCACACTATGTGTCGGCGACACAAAATACACACCTACCTAGTGCGGCGGGGAGTACACATCGCACTGCTTCAAGAGATCCATCTGACAAAGGCAGAGGGAATGGCATTACAGCTCCGCTGGAGGGGGCAGGTATTCCACACTACTTACTCGGCATACGCCAGGGGGACATTGATCTGGGTATGGGCGGGGGTACCATTTCAATGTGTGCAACAGGTGATTGACCCGGAGGGCAGGTTTTCAGTTGTCTCAGGGCGCCTGGATGGGCGAGACATTACACTAGGAAGCATTTATGCCCCCAATATCGACCAGTCCTCCTTATCTGCACAACTCTCACAGAAATTGGCGGGGGAACTTGCGCGTCCTGTTCTCTTGGGGGGGTACTTTATATGTGTGACTGATGTAGAACTGGACCGATCCCACCCACTGCTCCCGGACGACCCTGCCCGTATGCTTGCAGACATCAGGCCCGACTGCCAGCAGCGTTGGGGACTTACGGATACTTGGAGAGCCCACCACTCTAGGGACCGAGACTACTCTTACTTTTCAGCGGTCCATGAGCTGTATGTACGACTGGACACTGTGTTGTGTTCCCCTGATGTCCACATGATGATCAGGATGAGTGAGTATTTGGCTAGAACAGCCTCGGATCACAACCCCCTCTTGGTGAACCTGAACTGGGTTCGACTAAGGACAATGATCCCTAATTGGCAGCTCCGAACGGAGGTCTTGGAGGACCAGGTCTTTAGAGCCACCATAGGTACCGCCATAGAGGACTATTTCCAGCACGACATGGGCACTTCTTCCAGTCTGCATAATGAGTGGGACGCATTCAAGGTAATGCTGCGTGGGCGGTGTATTGGGGAAGTGGTGGGAGTTTGAAGAACATTATTGAGTGAGGTGCAGCAGGCAGAACAACAGCTCATGGAGAAAGAAAGGGAGAGACCGGGACAGCAGGACATACAAGAAGGACTACTGCAGGCAAAGGAAGCGCTGGCAATGCAAGTGGAGAGGTTGAGGTGCTTTGATTACAGGGTATACATGGTGCGAGCGCACGTGGAGCGGGATAAGACTGGGGCACTCCTGGCTTGGTTGGCAAATCTGGCGTGCAGAGGTACACCGATTCTTGAACTCAGGGAGGAGGGGGGGACAGCCCACTATGGACAGCAGGTCATTAACGAGTGATTCTTGGAATACTATTCCACCCTATATAGTAGCAGGTTGGACCCTAGAGAGCTAGAGGAAGGGGATTTCCTTGATATAGAATTACCCCAGCTTAAAGCGAAAGAGGCAGAGAACTTGGGTCGTCCAGTGGACCTGGGCGAGATCCGGGGGGCTATCAAGCGTATGGCTGGGAACAAAACGCCAGGCACTGACGGGTTACCGTCAGAGTTCTATGTCACTTATATCGACCTGTTGGCTCTGCAGCTGATGACCCTTAATAACCGGTCAAAACAGACTGGCTATTTGCCTAGCTCGACGAGGGAGGCAGTGATTGTGCCACTCCTTAAACCGGGCAAGCCAGAGTGGGACTGCACAGCGTATCGCCCTCTGGCGATGTTAAATACTGGCTACGAGATCCTGAGTGGTATATTGGCCAATCGCCTGATGGGGCACATAACAACATTGGTGCACAGGGACCAAGCTGGGTTCATTCCTACCCGGAACACGGCCATGAATATTCAGCGCTTGTGCCAATTGCTGGGGGAGGCGCGGGCGGGGGCGATGAGGCGTGTGTACTATGAATGGACATTGAAAAGGCATTCGATAGCTTGAGGGCCTTTGGTTTAGTTGAGGGATTTGTGGCCTGGACGAAGATTCTCTATGCCCATCCGACAGTCAGGGTGTGGACGGGAGGGGCGATCTCCAAGGCTTGTGATGTGGGCAGAGGGACGAGGCAGGGCTACTCACTATCTCCCCTCCTGTTTGCCCTGGCAATGGAGCCGCTGGCGATTCGCGCACGGACAGGGAAACATTACAGGGGTCTAGAGGGGGTGGGCCAGATGCACTATTTTGCCCTTTATGCTGATGATTTGTTAATGTTCCTTGCCAATGCTGCGGGCGAGCTGCGGGGAGCCCGGGACTTGCTTGAGAGGTTGGGGTGAGTGGCTGGACTCAAAGTTAATTGGGCCAAGACCTGTGTGTTCCCGGTGCGCGAGGAGAGGGGCGGACTAGATGTCCGATGGGAAGGCACTTGTTTACCTTATTTGGGAGTCCGCATTTATCATAAGACTACTGATTTATTTGAGGGTAATGTAGGGTGGGCCCTGCGAGCTACAAAGAGTAATCTTGAATTCTGGGGGACACTACCTCTGTCGGTCGCAGGGCAAGTGGCATTGCTAAAAATGTTCACCCTGCCCAGACTGCTTTATTACTTTGTTACGTTGCCACTCTGGATGCCCACGAAGTACTTCGCCCAACTCAACTCGATGGTCTGGAGCTTTCTATGGGACTCAGGGAGGCGCAGAGTGGCGCTGACTACTATGACGTGTCCCAGACAAGAAGGGGGCCTCGCAGTACCTGATTTTGAGGCTTACTACCATGCGGCCCAGTTGCAGTGGTTCACGCAGCGGATGGTGGAGAAACTGGAAATTGAGCCAGATCAGAGAAGTAGGGATCAGGGTCTTCGCCTCCTGACTCGGATTCCGTTGCAGCTTCCGGTGCGCGAAAGAGAAGTGCCCAAAGATTTGTGGGTTGTGAGGCAATGCTGGACCAGGCCTCTACGGCGCAATAAGGTGGGTCCTGCGTATGCCCCTCAGATTCCGGTGGGGTTCTGCGAGGAACTGCCCCATAGAGGGGATTCGCAGCGGTTGCAGGCATGGGAAGAGCTGGTGATCTCCTCTATTGGGGATCTATATGAGGATGATACCCTCTTACCATTCCAGGACCTCATCGACAGGTACGAGCTGTGTGCTCAGGACTTCCTCCTGCATGCGGCAGTGACGGCTGCTATGTGCAAACATTGGAAAAAGGGGATGGAGGAACCGCAGGTTTTCCTCCCTTGTCAATAAGTGGTCACCTCTTCGGGTAAAATCAAAGCGGTCACATGCTTGTACTGGAGACTGACGCAGGGGTCCAGAACTCCTTTGGAGTGACTGCGCGTGGAATGGGAGGCTGATCTGGGTATGCCTATAGAGGCAAAACCCTGGGAAATGCTGCAGGAATGAGCATGGAAATGCTCTCGCAATGCGAGATTCCAATTCATACAATTCTATGTGTTTCACCGGGCGTATCTCATGCCTTGCAAAATCAATGATTTCTTTGGCACAAAATCAATGATTTTTTTGGCTCCCGCACGGCCTACCCGCGCTGCAGACTGGAAGACGTAGCGTTCATGAATATGTTCAGGGATTGTCCATTACTCCAGGGGTACTGGGGGTAGGTCGTGTCTAAGCTGACAGAGGTGACGGATAGGGAATTGCAAACTACTCCAGGAGTGTGCCTGTTACATTGGTTCCCCCACACTAACCGCAACAAAACCACTAACAAATTCTTGGACCTGGGGTTAGTAATTGCCAAGCGTGAAATTACCAGCCATTGGAAGGCAGTCACAGGCCCCAGTGTGACGCGCTGGCTACGGGAATTTATAAAATGGGCAGACTGTGAGGCGCCCCTTCGGCTCCAGCTAGCCCAGAGAACTGATAATGACAAACTATGGGACGCGGCGAGAGCTTGGGTGGCAATGGTAGATCTCCGTAAGAACCCGGTGAATGATGAAGACTGACCTTGTTGAAAGTTGGTATCACCCTTGCGATGCATGAGAACACAATCTTGGGCTGCAGGGGGGAGGGGTAGATGGGGAAAGGGCCAATGTAGGTGCACCCACCAAAGTGTGACTTGGGTCAATGCCATAGGGAATCCAACGGACCATGGAACATACTTAGATATGTGTTGTTAGGGAGAGCGACATGTCTGAGGGGTGGAGGGAGGTGGGGCTACTGGGATGGGGCTGGGGAAGGGGGTATGAGTTGGGGGGGGTGTTCCTTTCCTGGTTATCCTGTATGGTGCGTAGATGCTGACAGTGCTTGTACAACCTTGGAATTCCATGTCTCAGCCGTCGGCTGGGTGTGATTCGTCTACTGCAGCATTTGAGTGACTCCTCCCCCTGTGGGAAAGGAACAGTCGGCCTGAATGATCCGATGGGACACGAGGATGTTATATGGTGGGGTTGTAACTGTATGTTGAGTTGCGCATCTATGATGTACTTTATGTGATCCTATGAGTGATGCACTTGTATGAAATGTGAAATTGGAATAAAGTCTGTTTCGGAAAAAAAAAATCATTTGTTTATGTCAAAATGTAATGCACACTTCCAAGCAACATGTTTAATCCAATCATGTTGCTTGAAAGGTAGAGAGCAAAGTCACCTAAAAAATTATTTGGCATTGTACACATCTAAGCCATTCAAATAAAATAGTATTAGTTCATGCCAATCATTCTTACCTCCCATGAAGCGAATCACCTCACATGTAAACAGAGCGGCTAGTAACAAGCAATAGCCATTATGCATTTCACCTAATTTAAATGGGAGCGCAACAACTCTCAAACGTCAGTACCTCAGAACCACACCCCTAAGGCTGTTTCCCATATCACAAATCACCTCCTCCGTAGAAAGAGCAGCCAAAACTTAAGCAGTCATTGTAGACTCATCTCTGTCAGTGCCATCTTATACTGGGCAGAACTTAACCGAGGCAAACAATATGAACTGCCTTCCCTTCCAGATCATCAAGTCCTTCCATGTCAGCTCACAAAGTCTAATAAATAAAAAACAAATATAACAACCCAAGTTTTATCTATTGTAGTACCAAATCCATATGATGTAAAAAAATATGGTTAGCAACCAAACCAATTTTAACCGGTCCACCCATCTCAGAAGGAGTCATTGACATTTCAAATAAAGACTGCCGTCTTACAATGATTATTCTACAGAAAATAATCAATTCAATCACTAAATAAATACACTCACATTTCACTGCATACACCGCAGAAACACACACAGCCATTATATATTGAATACTGCAAAGGGACGGTATAACCATATAAGTTAAACTATAGTCAACCTACACTAGGTGTTCAATACTTACTCACCAAATGTTCCCCACTGTCTTGTAGGATTTGACAAATATTATTATGTTCAGGGCTGTAGGTGGCTACTAGGGTTAATCTGTTTCCCTCAGTTTTTTAGGTTTCTTTATGAAGGTAATGCTCCTGTTCACAGTTTGGATCATTCTTTCTGCATGATCCAAAAGGGTGTCACTATACCCATGTCATCAACCAATTTTCCAATTCATGGATACCCTCATCAAAATTTCGATCTTCACTACAATTACACCGTAATCTCAGCAATTCATCAAATTTAATTTCTCTAATTTCCGATGTGTGATGAGAACTATAACCCTTAGAATGTTATTAGTGGCTGTGTGTTTCCTAAATAATTTACTATGAATTTCTCTACCTTTTACGTACAAGTCAACATTCAAAAACTCACATTCAGATTTTTGGTGACTCTGGGCATGAAGGACACTTATTTTCAATTCCCAATATATGTAGATAGCTAGAAAACCCTGTGATTTGCAAATGTCAAGTATCATTACCAGTGCCAAGCTCTTCTGTTGTGCCTTGCAACTTCCCCACGTGTGTTCACCAAGGTATTGGCACCAGTGGTAGCAGAATTGCAATTACACAGAATATCTGTGTTTTTATATCTTGATTAATTACTTTTATGTGCTTCTTCCTCAGCAGCAGCCAGCCCCAAACGGAGGTGGAGAAGCGGCGGGGGGTGTGACATGGGGTGTGGGGGTGGGAGGAGGTTAAATAAAAAAAAAATTAACTTACCTTTTTGCCACATGCTCCTTAACGCTCCTCCTGGTCGCGTCTCTCCTTCCGCCGGCAGTAGCAGGAAACAGCCTGGAAGCACCCAGGCTCCGCTGAGCCAATCACAACACTGCAATGCTGCATTGTGATTGGTCTGACGACCGTGGCTCAGTACTCAGACAGGGCCTGGGGGTTTAGCCATTTCCCCCAACCAGGCTGTAATGCAGCCTGGGTGGAAAAGAGGGAAAGTGTGCAATAGTGGTTTTGGGGGTCCGAGAGGGCCGGCCAAACAGTTATTGTGCACTTGCGAATGGAGGCAAACCTCTCCTGTGCTGCTCTTTCAGCCCCGACCCCGCAAAGCTAGCATGCACCAAAAAGGACAAAAATTGAGTTATTATCATATTATTTTTTCGTATGCTGCTGAAAAAAACAGTGGGGCAACACTCCTCCGCCTTAACGGAGGAGCCGCTACTGTTATTGGAGATAGTGTGCAATCTTCTTTACAACTCAGGGCTGGTCATCAACCTAAAGAAGTCAATCTTTCCCCAGTATAGTAAGTGACATTTGTAGAGGTGATTTTCAATACTCAAGCCGTTTGGCTATTCCTTCCTCAGAAGAGGATATCCAGTCTACAAGCCAATCTCTGCAACTTACTTGCATGTCATACTGCCCCAGCAAGAACATGGATAAAAGTACACGGAGTCATGGCAGCATACAGTGTTGCGGTTCCATGGGCCCATTTCCACCTAAAGCCTAACCTCATTCATCTTTTAAATCATTGGAACCAAGTGTCCCAAGACTATGAGTGACTGGTCCCAGTCATTTCTCAATTTTTTCAAGATCTCCAGTGGTGGTTATTGGACGAGAATGTATTGAGAGGGTTACAGATCCATCTGCCCCCCCCCCTCCCTAGTAGGTTGAGGGCAATTCTCCAATATCAGAAGGTGAAGTGTGAGTGGAACAAGTGCAGTCTCCCAACTGGAAGTAGTTAGTAGCGAACTGGAAAGCAATTCAAGCTTTCCAAGCCAGTTGGAAGGAATTATTCATTTAGTAAGAACTGACAATTTGGTTGCCAGATGTTACCTCAATTGGCAAGGGGGGACATGGAGTGGAATCTCAATGGCTTGGAGACGAAGATTTTTTCTTAGGCAGAAAAATATCGAGTGACTGCAGAGGCGGTTTTTATTTGGGGCAAGCTCAATCACCAACCAGATGGCAAAATAGTCAAAATAATAATCATTCATCAGAAACTTATCATATCTCATAATGCCATATCCGAGGGTGCTGCACAAGATTCGGGAGTAGAGGCATAGATTCATACTAATGGTCCCATTCTGGCCAAAAAGATTGTGGTCCTCTCAACTCTTGCAGATAGCAATATAGGCTTCATTACATCTCCCTCTTTATCCACATCCACTCCAGTTTCATACACTTCCACCTCAACCCTTGCATCATCTAAGCTTAGCAGTTTGGAACCCTAGAAGATCAGGTTGGAATGTTTGTGGTCTTCATGGCAGTTAGCATTAGACATTCAAACCTCAAGAAAGTTATCAACACTAACCCCTTTTAACATTCAGGATTTTTTAAGAGAGGCCTTCCTGGAGAACTCTGCAACTTTGTCAGCCCACCGGTCAGTGATAAAGCCTTTTCAAACACCTTCATATAGCATTTTTTTAAGTTTGATATATTGAGGAATAGAAAGGGGGAGGAAGGGGAAAGGGAAGGAAAGGAGAAGAATTACAATAAGCTAATGGCAGAAATAAACATTAAAATAAAAACATCATAAAAGTAAGCATTACAAGCATGAGAAAGCATGAACATATTGTATAAATAGGAATACATTAAGCAAAGTACAATATATATGAATACAATAATAATAACAATTAAATACATGTATGAATAATCAGATAATAAGGAAATCATGGGGGTTTGCGAACTTCAACTGTGTCTGGAGCAGGAGAGGGAGGAACAGGGGCAGAGGTAGAGAGATATGTTACCAAAGGAAGCCAAAGTAGGTCACGTTTAATAGCCAAGGAGATGGGAGATACATAATTGGTGTCTAAACGATGATTAAAACAAATTGCATTCCACCAGGATTGATAGGTAACATTCGTAGCTTGTTTCCAGTTAGAGGTAATAACATGAAAAGCTATAGCAAGAAAAAGGTCAAGTAAAGGGTAATGGCTGGAGGGGCGAGGAAGTTCCGACAAGAGGGAACCAAGGAAAATTAGTGAGGGCGAAAAGGGGACCTGGAACTGAAAAATCTTTTGAATTTGCTTTTAGACCAACTGCCAGAACTGGGAAATAGGAGGGCAGCCGAATAACATATGTTTGAGATCAGCAGAGGGGGATGGACAGGACCAACAGGAAGAGGGAGTGTCTGTTGAGAAACAAGATAGAGAGAGTGGGGTAAATAAAATCCTATGATAATTGAAAAATAAAGTCTGGGTAGTATTAGCAGCCCTGGAGGTCTTATGGAGTTTAGTCCAAATTTAGTCCCAAAAAAGGACCGGCCATGTCTAAGAAAAGTCCAGCTCCCAAGCAAGCTCAGTACGAGATTTTAATCTATCATTGGTAAGATGAAAATAATTATATAAAGCGGAAGCAGAAGGAGACGTTTCCAATAAAAGGGAAGTGGGTCTGCGATCTACCGGAATTTCGTTAGAGGATGGGAGAGCTTGAAGATATGAAAGCAAGACTGGATAAAGGGTGTTATATTGCGTTCGGGCAGAAACGGGTAAAGAGAAAAGAGATTGAAGATGCTGAAACGAGAGAGGTTTACCTTGAGACAATAATTGAGATATCCAGGAGAGACCTCGAGAATGCCAAGTTCTCCAATATATAGTACGGTTGCGGATTTTGAGAAGAGCGTTATTCCAAATCGGTTGTTCGTGAAGAGAGAGAAGAGATGAGTAAGAGGAAGAGATGTAGGGGGAAAGGAGGTTACGAGAGTGTGAAAGAATAGGTGTGCGAAGACGAGTTAAGGAAGATGTAAAAGACAAGAATTCCCGGAAGGTGAAAGGGGAAATGAAAGAAGATTCCATGCTTAACCAAACAGGGGGATGATGTGGCAAATTAGATGATAACCAGCGAGTCGATTGTTTCAGGGAAAAAGCGCAATGGTATTGTTTGAAATCGGGAAAGCGCACTCCGGATTGAGCTTTGTCTTTACGTAAGGAAGCAAGGGCTATTCGGGACCGTTTACCATTCCAAATTTCAGTAATAGAGAATCAATTTTCTTAAAGAAAGAGAGGGGAATGTGTAGAGGAAGCATGGAAATAGTGTAAAGAAGTAGGGGAGACAGCATCATCTTTATAGAGTTGAGTCGACCCCACCATGACAGAAAGAGCGGATGCCAACGAGTGATAGCTGTATCCATTTTCTTATATACATAGTCAAAATTTAGCGTGAGAGTATCGGATATCAAAGGAGCAAACCAAACTCCCAGGTATTTAATTTTGGATGGTTGCCATGCAAAACCTGTACAAGAAAAAAGATGTTTCTGACAAAGAGGATTTAAAGGTAGAATCTCACACTTATCGGCGTTCAAGCGATATCCGGAGACTGCTGAAAAAGAAGAAACCTGTTGAAGAAAAGAGGGAATGGAAATAGCCGGGTCGTAGCAATAAAAAAGAATATCATCAGCATAAAGCGAGAACTTGACTTGTTGGGGACCAAAAGGAAAACCAGAAATAGTGTCATCTAAACGAATTTTAGTAAGGAAGGGTTCTAAAGCTAAAATAAAAAGTAAGGGAGATAATGGACATCCTTGTCTAACTCCCCTGTGTAGAGAGCAGTAATTCGAAGACATCCCATTAACAAAAATAGAAGCTTGGGGATTAGAATAAAGTAAGGAGATAACAGAAATGAATTTAGAGGGAATACCAATCCAACGTAAAGCCTGAAACATGAAATCCCACCCAATGCGATCGAAAGCCTTCTCCGCATCTAGGGAAATAGCTGCAAAAGGAAGAGTGAGTGAAGAGGTTTACCAAGTATGTTAAGAAAAACTCGGGAATTATCTGAGGAGAGACGCCCCTTGACAAAACCAGATTGTTCTGGTCCGATGATATCCGGTAGAAGAGGATCCATACGTAAGGCTAATATTTTTGCTAGAATTTTATAATCAGTGTTAACCAAAGATATTGGTCTATAATTTTTGCATAAGGAGTGAGCTTTATCATCCTTTGGGATTAAGCAAATTAAGGCTTGTTGGAAGGAACCGCTAGAGGAGCCAGCGTCGGAAAAGGATTGAAATAAAAGTAGGAGTTTGGGAAGAAGAAGAGAAGCAAAGTGACTGTAAAATTCAATTGTAAAGCCATCAGGGCCTGGAGATTTACCATGATGGAGCTTAGAAACAGCTTAGAAACAGCATGGGAGATTTCAGAAAGAGAAATATCGCGTTCCAGAGTGTTAAAATCAACATGAGAGGTTGGAGGAGAAGGGAGAGATTGAAAATAAGCAAGAAGATCATCAGGAGTAGGAGTTTGTTCTGGGGTATAAAGCGTATCATAGAACTTAGCAAATTCTGCAAGAATTTCTTTATCTTTAAATGTGGATTCACCAGAAGAGGTTTTAATAGATTGGATTTGTGTGCGTTCTTTACGAATCTTCAAGTAGTTGGCCAAGAGCTTCCCCATTTTATTCTTACCACCATAATATCTAGAATTAAATTTGAGGAGGATATTAGAAGCGGCATCTGTTGTAAATTTATTAAAAGAGATTTTTGCATCGATACGAGCTTTAAGGGATAAATCAGATTTAGAGGTGAAGTAAGCGTGTTCTAAAGCCTTGATGTCCGCTAATATTTTCTCCGACTTGGCCGCATGTAGTTTTTTCCGCTGTGACACAAAGTTAATAATAAAACCCCTAGAGGCTGCTTTAAATGAGTCCCAAACCATGACAAAGGGAGAATCTGGAGTTTGATTTAAAAGAAAAAATTCCTTGGCAAAAGCAGTAAATTCAGCACCAAAAGTGGGGTCTGAAAGTAAAGCATTATTAAATCGCCATCTGCCAGAATGTGAGGAGAATGGGAGTAAGTCTAGGTCTACAATAACTGGGGCATGGTCTGAGAGTAAAATGGAGCCAATCTCCGAGCGAATAGCGTGTTGGGATAAGGGTTTACTGAGAAAAATATGATCGATACGGGATTGGGATTGATGAGGAGGGGAGAAGAAACTATATTCACGAAGTTCAGGATTGCATAGTCTCCAAATGTCTACAAGGGCATTATTTTTAAAGGAATTGAGAAATTGCGTGTGCATTCTAGAGGGGGTAAATTTGACTTTTGAGTGTCGGTCAAGGAAGGGATCTACAATCTGGTTGCAATCTCCAGCAAGGAGTATGTACTCACCAGTAAGGGAAGACAATTTGGTAGAAATAGCAGGCCAGAAAGACTTATCAATTGCAGTAGGGGCGTACACATTAAAAAGGGTAAGTGGGATGTTATTGATGAGTAAATTAACAATGAGCCAATGGCCATCAACATCACATTCATGAGTAATCGAGGAAACATTTAACTTTTTATGTAACAAGAGTGCAACTCCATTCTTTCTAGAAGTCGTAGGGGAACAAAAAACATGACCCACCCAACAACGTTTAAGCTTCAAAGCCTCCGGTTCAGTTAAATGAGTTTCTTGAAGGAGGGCAACATCAGTTTTAAGTCTTGCTAAATGTGAGAGAACCCTCTGCCTTTTGATGGGGTTATTTAACCCTTTAACGCTCCATGTCGTTACACGGAACGAAACAATTTAGAAAACAGCTATAAGCAACATGCTTAATAATGAATAAAAATACAATTGAGAAGAAATGAGAAAAGAAGTACAGTAAATGTTATAGAAAAAGTAATGGATATCAGAAGAAAGAAAAGAAAAGAGAAGAAGAATCCAGGGAAGAAATAAAGAAGAGTGCAAGAGTAAGAAAAGGAGAAAGAGGATAGTGACAGAAATGAACATAGAGACAGTACAAGTTCGAAACGAACGACTGAAAGACATACTTACGAAAACAGAAAAACCCAGACATGAATGGGGGTGTTGGTTGCGGGAGATGACGACGACAACAACCAGAGCGAGCAACCAACCATTGTTATTTAGGAATCCAGTGGGCACGACAGAAAACATTAGGAAGCATCAAGATGAGTTGATGAGGGAAGTATCTAAATGAAGGAGAGATACATTAAGGAATAATGTAGGAAACCACAGTGAAAACATGACTTAACTAAAGATAATAGTATATAAAACAGTAAGGTGAGTTGATAAAACAACCATAATAACAAGAAACGGCAATTAAAACAACGAAACAACACCAGGGAAGAAAAGCAGAACCATAATCAGACGAAGTCAGGAAGAAGTATCAGACAATGGACAACAAGGCTATTCAGCCAGGTTTGGAGGTATCCATGACATCCGGATTCTGCTGTCGAAGAAAGGCTTGCAGAGCCGCAGGATCTTCATATGTGGTTGTTTTGTCTTTATAAGTGACCTTGAAGAGGCAAGGGTGTAGGAGCCCATAGCTAGCATTAATAGCTCTTAGCTGAGGTCTCAAGTCTAAAAACTTTTTCCTTCGATCTGTGGTGGCCTTGGAGACATCCTGCGAAAGATAGAGACGGTGACCTTCCCACATGATTTGCTTCTTGAGCTTGGCGGCTGAGAGGACCTGCAGGAGATCAGTATACTGTAAGAACAGCATGATAACACCTCTAGGCTTGGTAGCAGCCCTGGGGCCAAGACGATGTGCTCGCTGAATGTTGATGGAGGATAAGGCCGGAGTGTCTAGTATTTTCGCAAGGAAAGATTGGAAAAAGATAGTGGGATTGGACCCTTCTGTGAGTTCCGGAAGGCCGTATAAGCGAAGGTTGTTCCTGCGATTTCTGTTTTCCAAATCCTCAGTTTGACGCCTGAGGAGAAGAATTTCAGCCTCTATTGAAGGAATGCGGGAGCAAGAAGAATGTAATGAATCTGAGGATTTCTCCAAAGTCGTGACATGTGAGTCTAAAGATGTCCACTTCTCCTGCATGGCCTGCATATTTTTGTGGTGGCTTCCATAAAGGTGGAAATGCGACCTCACACAAGTTGCGTAGATATTGGTGACTGAAGCTGTGAGAATGGGACCCTAACGTAGCTTGTACAGAATTTGAAAGACTTCCTGAGGAGGCATTGGAAAAAACAGCACAATAGAGGTGCAGTTGTGAATGCTGTGAAGCGCTGCTGCAGTAGATTACATAGCCTTATTTAGACTGAAAATGCCTCATAGAGTAGCATAAATGAAGCTTGAGGAGGAGTGCGCTTCCATAAAGCCAGTTGTAAGGTCTGAGAGGCTTACCAAGGAATGCAGCGTTGGTGAAGTCGTCAGTTGAGCAGAGGAATGCCTGCAGAGAGAGAAGTGCCGAAGAGCCTGCCGCCGCTGGAATCCGCGCCCGGCGCACAAAATGGCGGCAGCAGCCGCGAAACAAAACTCCTCGGCAACTCCTTCGTTTACCCACGAAATCGGAAAACAGTGAGGGCGCCGGGCTCTGCTCACGTTCCGATTCGCGGAACGGCCTTCATTGTGTGGAAAGTCGCCGGTAAAGTTCCCGTTATGTGGAGACGGGAGTCGGTCGGTGCCGGAGCGCTCGGTTTACGCCGCCATCTTGGCCGGCGTCCAAGCCACGCCCCCACCTTCATATAGCATGATAAAAGTTTCTTCTTTAGACCGTAGGTCTCATAGAAGTTTTAGGCTCAGAAACCCAGTGGTCCCTAGCCCAGTCCAAACTTTGGATCTTTTGGTTGTTCTGAAAGGTTTCCAGGAGGCACCTTATGTGGCTTTGGAGTCAACTAAGTTTATATGGCTGTCTTCTAAAACTGCCTTCCTGATAGCCAGAACTATGGCAGGGAGATTGGGAGAGTTAAATTCCTTGGTTATGTCTTATCCCTATCTTGGGTATTTCCTGATTGAGTATTAAGACCAGAACCCAAATTTGTATCGAAAACTAATTCAAGATTCCACTCATCACATGATATTATTCCCCTGACTATCCATTCAGAGCTACAATCCACAGTACCATCTATCTTACATGCCTGTAGGTCTCTCCTAATTGATCCAGATAGAACATGGTTAGTTTGGGTCTCCAACTCCTTATGTGGTTATTTTGGTAAGGCCAATCACTGCAAGAAAGTTTCTAATCCCATGCTTAGCAGATGGGTTAAGTTGGTAATAATTCAAGCATATCAGTAAATCTAAATTTGTATGCCAGATGGTGTTCAAAGGAGGTCTACAAGATTCATGTCTGCTAACTGGGCAGAAGCAGGAGCCGCCTCCCAAATAGAGATATGTAGGGTACTGAAGGACCAGGTTTTTAGAACCCAGCGGCGTCAGGGAGAACGCCTGAAACCTTCGAGTTCACCTGTCTTGGCAAACAGAGACACGGGATACTTCTTGATGACGTCAAAGACCAAAGTTTATTGGCTGCAACCAGGAACAGAGATCTACGAAGCACACACGGGTGGTTCGTCAGAGACTGCACAAATTCAATAAGCGGAGCATAGTCTTTTATGCCAAAAATCAAGCCTCAGGCAACATTTCAAATTAGCCTTCAGGGCATACAAACTGACCAATGACAATGCAACATTTCAAAAGTAGCGTATGACGACAATCCCATTTTCCGTTGTCCAGCCCACCAGAAATGACCAAGCAAATTCCAGGTTTTCCTGCTCGATCAGGCCGGACAAACCCATCATAAAGCCTTCAACCCAAATCAATGATTATGTCATAAAGGAAAGGCAGAAACAGATTGGAAAGGAGATAGAAAGGTGGGAGCAGTGTACCATAAACTCGGGCACGTCCTGCTCTTTGATCCTTATCAGGCCAGCTGCTGAACAAGGAACTGGCTCAGCGAGGTCAGCCTCGGGCAAGGAGTCAGTTCGGCCAGGTCACCCAGGAGTCAGCTAAGGCGTACGTGTCTCAAGGACTCGTTCGGCCACAGTCATCGGGCCTATGTTAGGGCAACCACACAAAATGGCTGCCGTATACAAAATGGAACCCGGAGGTTCAAACTAAATCCTTGAATACAGAGTGTTCTCCTATATCGATTCATACGAAAACACTCAGACACGCTACACTCGCCATTTGCGGTCTGCCGACACCAAAATCGTCCATTTCCGACGATCTTTATTGAACGGGTTCGGAACCATCGAACCCAGTTCGAGAACCACGGAACCACAGACCCTCCATTTGCCCTAATATAGGCAACAGACCCAAACCCATGTTAATCTGAATCCGGATCTATATTCATCAGATCATCGATATGTTGCTGTAGCATCATCCTATTACTTAGTACCTCTCTTTGGACAGGTCTCCTTGCACACGAAGTAGCACAGAGGCCACAAATAGCAGGAGCACACTGTACACAGAGACAGAACATGAAAAGGATTGCTAAGACCATCCCAATGATCATCAAAATCTTCCAACCCCAAGTGGATATCAATCCCCATAACCATCCCATCAAAGACCAATCTCCTTTGTCCAAATGGACAGAATCTGAGATTTTATGCAATTTGGAAATGGCCTGGAAGACTGATGGAGCGTTGTCTGGAATGAAAACACAGCAGCTCGATTGAATCAGCTTGCAAACTCCACCTCGATCTGCTAGAATAACATCAAGGTCAACTCTATTTTGGAGTGTCATAAGTCTATCCGACTGGAGCTCAGCAGTCAGGTTACCAAGGGCACCAGCAGTTTCGACTATGGTGGACTCAACCACTCTCGTCAACTGGCGAATATTCCTACTGTTAGCCATAGGTCCCCAGAACGGCAGAAAACCCTTGAAGAAATCTCCCAGTTCTTGTCCTGCAGTGTTTTCTTGGCTAAAGACACCTCTAGCAACTCTCGTCTTATGGTAATCTGCCGCAGCTGTAAAAGTGGGAGGTAACAGAAAGGAAACAAAACATGTGCCCGAAAAGTCAGGGGGCAACCATGTATACGCTTTGTCATAGCAAACAAAGTAGGTACCCTTAGCAGCTAGGAACGCTGGGGAAGTCTGAGACGCAAATACATAATTCTCAGCGCAAATACTCTTCCCTAACTGAGCCTTTGGATTCTTACCGTTGCCCTGCAGACAATAGTGGCCCTGATGGGGCACTATCCAAATCGGTGGAGAACTCTTCGCTCGCTGGTTAACACTCAGACTAACTCCATATCCAGTAACGTTCCAACCAATGTAAGCTAGTGTCTCATCCCTCGGAATAGTCTCATTCGAGCTAATCCCTCTAATCATGTCAACAATGCCTTTAACTATAGCACTGTTCTTTGGGTTGTCTTTCAGTAAATGTTGGGGGTAAACACTATGAGCATAAATAAACATTGTTCTATAAGCCCAAATCGAACCGTTTAAACTAAAGGGCAAAACTAAATAAGGAATACCCTTATCGGTTGTATGAGGCATCAAACCACAAATCCAACAGTTTGTCGTATTCATCACTAACTGGTGTTGGTGCAAAAGTTTGATGAAGGAATTGTTAGCAAATTCCAACCTCATGCTCAGGCAAAGGATGGAGTGAATGAGAAGAAATAGTAGGTGAAGGTGTAGGTTGTACAGTGGGATTAAACGTCATTTTAAAAACAAATGTTACATAACTAGCTATAAATATCACGAAGCTCAATAGTAAAAATAAACATGGTATCAAAAAACTTTTCTTCGATATTATTTTACATATTCGTTTTCTAAAAGTCAGTGTCTGTACAGGTCTCTCCAACTCAAAGAAATCCATCCTAAACTAAATGTGCTGCCCGCACTGGTAGGTTCTTTCTGCTCCGGAATGCCTCTGCTAACCCAGGAAGGCTGCCTTGGGCCAACAGAACCCTCGACCTAGTGTCTCAGGCTTGCACCCCAAAGACTGATGTCAACCGCGACCCTAGCAGCAAGAACCGGATGGCGGTTCAAGAAAAACAAAAATGAGTAGATCCTTGGTGGAGAGTTAACCTACAAACAGAAAAAAATCATCAAACTTTATTAGTCTTTATTTATTTGTCCGTAACTCTCGATCTCAAATTATAGCGGCTCTTTCCAGTCAATTCTTGATCAGCGAACAAAAGGTGAGGCTCTGTAGTGTCCAATCGATCTGCAGAAGGTACTGATGCTTGCAAAATTCTATCGCTCTCTTTCTCTGAGTTTGTTCCAATCAGTCGAGCATCGCTGAACGGTATAAACCGTGGGACAACTTCTGTTTCAGAGTCTGCAAGTCCCTCCTGGACCCATTTATCGTATGGCAAGGGCAAAGGAGCCCTTTTAGTATGAGATCCGTGGATCCAGTTACGCTTGCCTCGCACTCGGACCGCAGATCTTGTTGACAGGAGTACTTGGTAGGGCCCCGTCCAACGGGGCTGTTCGTTCTTGGTCCGCTGGAAGTTACGTACAAAAATCCACGATCCAGGTTCAATAGAATGACCTGGATCCTCTGCAGCTCGTGGAAGGCTGTCATGCACCTGTTGGTGTAAAACACTCATTTTAGTTGTCAGTTCACGCAAATAGTCAAGCAACACAGGATACTCGAGGTCACTAAACCTCGTTGGTCTTGGTACGCCCCATATATTTGCCGGACGACCAAACACAACCTCATACGGACTCAAACCCATTCGCGAATGCACAGTCATTCTTGTGGACAAAAGTGCTAATGGCAAGGCATCTGGCCATTGTAAACCAGTGCTCTCTTGAATTTTGGCCAATTTTAACTTAAGAGTGCCATTATAACACTCGACTAAACCAACTGATTGGGGGTGATTTGCAGCATGGAATTTCTGCCTAATCCCGAGACCCTCACACACTCTCTTCATAACTTGACCCACAAATTCACTCCCATTATCACTCCAGATAATTCTTGGCATTCCGAACCTCGGGAAAAATTATTTTATCAAGGCCTTCGCTGTGGACAAAGTCAAGTCAAGTCAAGTCAAGAGATTTATATAGCGCGCTACATACCCATAGGGTCTCAAGGCGCTAGAGGAAGGGTGGGGAATTACTTGTCGAATATCCAAGTTTTAAGTTGCTTTTTGAATGCTAGGTGGTTCTGAGTAAGGCGAAGGTGAGTGGGAAGTGAGTTCCAAGTTTTAGCTGCCAGGTAGGAGAAGGATCTACCTCCCATGGTGGTTTTGTTTTTTTTTGTTTTTTTAAATATATTTTTATTGCAGGAATCAGTAAATCGTTACATAATCGACCAGCATTATATCACAAGCAATATCAGTGCGATACAACCCTCCGTCCCCGCGCCGTAAGTTTCTTACACAGCCATCCGGCCCACAACCCTGGGGTCGGGCGGCGAAATTCAATGGGGGCTCAGAAGGATGTCGGAGCTGGTCCGGATGATCCACTGTCCGTCATCTGCTTTTCCAAACAAGCCTATAAACCCAAAAGGAAAACCCCACCCACAAAACACTACTAACCAAAGAAAACCCCACCCAACCCCGCCATCAGCGCCTGGTAACAACCGCAACAGGATCAGCAAAGGGACCCACGGGGAAAGCAACAGGTCTAACAGTGCAATCGTTTATCGGGACATGGGGCGAGCCGCTTCTTCACCTTCAGAGTCGCTGGGGGCGCAGTAATCCCTAAGGGCCTGCACTAACGTTTCCCACTCCAACTCTGCCTCCTGCGCCTTCTCATTACGCTGCCTCCAAGCTAGCTGGTATCTTAGCGTGCTCTCCCCCGCCGCCCACTTCAAGAGCTCGCTGTGCCATCGGCTTCCTGTCGGACCAACTCGTGCCTTCCAGTTCCTGGTCACCTCTCGTTTAGCAAGGAGGAGCCCTAAGTCGATAAATTTGCTGGAAATTTTATTCTTAGGGGTATGAGGGAACCAGTGTAGGAGTCCCACCGCCGCGTCAAATGATAAGGACCTCCCCGTCACCTCCTCCAGGGTCTTACCCACTTCTACCCAGTAGGATGACAATCCCGGGCAGGCCCATAGCATGTGGAGAAGGTCCGCCTCCTGGGCTGGGCACCTGGGGCAGTCCGCCCAATTCGTAGCAAAATATCGCCTGATTTTCACCGGGGTCAGATATGCTCTATGGAGCACGTAATAGTGGACCAGCTGAAAGCGGGCGTGGCGTGTGCCCTTCCAGGCTCGCCGCATCAGCTGGGACCAGGTCGTCTCCGGGATCTCCCTGCCAATGTCCTCCTCCCAGCGGTTTCTCAAAGTAGTGAGGGGAGCCAATCCCTCGTTGATCAGTCTGCCGTAAAGGCAAGTGACCGCCTTCACCGTGCCCGCAGACATCATCACGTATTGGCACACCGGAGATAAAGTGGGTTCCTCCTGCCCGCTTTTCCAGTGCGCCTGGATCGCTCGGACAAGGGCCGAGTGCAGCAGAAAGTCGCCGCGGGGGATCTCGAAGCGATCAATAAGCTCCTGAAAGGGCAAGAGCGCCCCGTCCTCATACAGATCCCCTACTAGCTGTAAGCCGGCGTCCTCCCAGGCCGCCAATCGTGACCAATCGCCGCCATGGGGGAGGGCCGTCAGCATCCCCAAAGGTATTTCGGGCGCATACGGTGTTCTCAGATGGCCTCGGGCGTGAGCTCGGTTCCAACACAGGCGAACGGTCCGCTCCTCCAGCGACAAGTCCCGTAGGGCCAAACGTTGTCGCAGCGCTATGAAGGAGAGAACATGCCTGGCCATACCCGTCCCCCTTCTGTCTTCTGGGCCCCGGAATTCTCGGGCGATCTCCTGGGTGAAGGTCTGGAGCTGCGCCGCCAAGTAATACTTTTCAAAGTCCGGCACCGCAAGCCCACCCTCATCCTTCGGCCTCATCAGGGTCTTGAGGGCCACCCGTCGGCGGCCCGAGCCCCAGAGGAATCCGACTATCATTGATCTTAGTAGTCGAAACGTGGCCGGAGGGACCCAGATCGGCAGTGTCCGGAAGTAATATAACAGCCGGGGAAGCGCCACCATTTTAAGCAAAGCGATCCGCACTGCCACCGAGAGCGGCAGCGTGGCCCAGAAGTCCATACAGCCTCGAAGTGCTCGAGTGCTGCGGGCAATGTTCCCATCCAGGAGGTCGGATGGGTCGTGATAGACGTATACCCCCAGGTACTTAAAGCAGTCGGGTTCCCATCTGATCTCCCTACTTAGAGTAGGGGCGGGGGCGCCCTTGCGAACCGGGAAAAGACAGGTCTTAGACCAATTCACCCGGAGGCCCGAGACCTCCCCAAACTCCGTGAGCGCCGTCGCCGCTCCATGTAGGGCGGCGAGCGGGTCCTCTAGGAAGAGCAACAGGTCGTCTGCATACAGCGAAACGTAGTGCGGGCCCGAAGGAGTCCACAGGCCCGTATAATGGGCTCCCGATCGAAGAGGCAGCGCGAGTGGCTCCACCGCCAGCGCAAAGAGAAGTGGGGACAACGAACACCCCTGCCTCGTGCCTCGTTCCACCGGATATTGTGAGGAAATCAGTGGTCCCGCCCGAACCCTGGCCGATGCAGAGGCATAGAGAACCGTGGTCCATCTGACGAAGCCCTCACCGAGGCCGAATCTCCGTAGCACAGTGCAAAGGTAGTCCCATTCCAGGCTATCAAAAGCCTTCTCTAGGTCCACCGATAAGACAACCGGGGACGGGGCATCCACAAGCGGCTCCCCTAGCAAGCGGAACAACCTGCGAATGTTCATAGCCGTGTTACGCCTAGGGATAAAACCAGCTTGGTCCTCATGCACCAGGGAGTTCATGTGTCCCAGCAGCCTCGAGGCCAAGATACTGCTCAGTATTTTATAGTCAACCGTCAGCATCGATAAGGGACGGTAAGACCCCGGGTCGGACGAGTCCCTTCCTGGCTTGAGGAGAGGAACCACCAACGCCTCACACATCGAGCTCGGGAGCCGCCCGAGCCTCTTCGCCTCTCTGTAGACTACCAATAACCTAGGGGCTAGGAGGTCAGCATAAGCTGCATAAAACTCCACAGGCAGGCCGTCCAGGCCCGGGGTCTTATTCCTCGCCATCCGTTTAATGGCACTGCGGATCTCTCCCAATTCTATGTCGGACCCCAGGGCTTTCGCCACTTCTTGCTCTACTGTTCGGAGCTCCAGTGGCCGTAAATAATTATCGAGCAGGTCAGGGTCTCGGGCTGAGCGACTGCGGTATAAACGTTTGTAATAATGCCGGTAGCAGCCGAGAATCTCCGGCTGAGTGTACACCTCGGTTCCGTCTGCCTTACGCATAGATGTCGTCAATGAGGACTGACGCGTAGGGTTGGCCAACCATGCCAGCAACGCGCTCGATCTATCCCCCTCCGCGATGGACCGGACCGTATAGGCCTTGTAGTCAAAACAGCGGAGCCGTTCGACCTCCGCCGCCACCGTCTCCCTCGCCTCCGCCGTGCGTACCTGTAATTCAGGGCGCCCGGGGCGGCGAATTTCCAGCTCGCGGAGTTTCCGGTCCGCTGCATCTAGGTCGGCGAGTATAACTCGCCTCATGCCTACCTTTTTAGAAATACAGTAACCCCTCACCACTACCTTAAAAGCGTCCCACTCTAACGCTCTCGTGCTCGCGGTGCCGCCGTTGGACGCAAAGTACTCTGAGACCTTATCACCTAGGTCCGCCCTGAAAACACTGTCCTCAAGAATCTCGGGCCGTAATTTCCAGGTGGGCACCGCAGGCGCCCCTGGGAACCAGCGAAGGTCCAGCAGGAGGGGGTTATGGTCTGAAATGGTTCTGGACAAATATTCAGACCGGACCGCTGCCGAAACCAGTTCGGGCGAGCCAAGAAATCCGTCCAGTCTAACATGCAACTCATGGAGGCTCGAGAAGTAGGAATAGTCCCTAGATGTGGGGTGGTGCGCCCTCCAGATATCCGTTAGACCCCAGTGGGTCTGCCAGTCCTTACGACCCTTAGCCATGCGACGAACCGGAGAATCGGGAAGGGGTGGATGCGAGCGGTCAGTGTCTACGTCCACTACTGAGTTGAAATCTCCCCCGAGCAGAAGGGGCCCGGAGAAGAAGTGGGCCAACGAGCCCGATAACCTGGAAAGGAAGGCAGTCTGGTCTATATTAGGAGCGTACACACAGCAAACGCTTAAGTCCCTCCCTCCCAAAGTGCCCGAGATAGCCACGTAACGCCCCTCTGGATCTATCACTGTTTTCGTGACCTGGAAGGGGACCCCAGCTCTAACCCATATCAGCGCCCCTCTGGCATACGCGGAGTACGATGTGCAAAAGACCTGCCCCCTCCATCTACGCTGTAGCGCCGCCCCTTCCGCCTTGTTCAGATGAGTTTCCTGCAGCAGCGCCATTTGCACTCCCCTACGCACTAAATAAGCGTGGACTTTGTGGCGCCTGGACATAGTATGAAGCCCCCGCACGTTCCAAGTAATACATTTCAAGTTAGCAACATCAGCCATTGTCCCATATCGTTCTCGCAAAGTCTCCCCATCTGGGTCCCAACAAAGAAAGGACATCAATCATCCCAGCACCGATGGCGGCCATTTTCCCCAACCAAAACCGAACAACCCAAGAATGAACTAGACCCCCATCCACCCTCCCCAGAACAGGACCCAAATAGCACCATCTAGATCCCATCCAAACCACACCCTCCAACAACCCACTAACCCCTACTAATCCTGCGGTCGCCACCGTAGGAAGGCCTTAAGGGCCAGGTGCGGGCCGGGCGGAGGCAGTGGGCCCTCGACGCTCAGGCTACCAGGACTAAAGCAAGCCCAAAACAGTGCCGAAAACCCTCGGGGCAAAAACAGGGCACCCCACCCTCCCTGCCCCGGTTGTCAGCATCAATTGATGGCATCCGCCACCCCCCTGCCGGGCCCCCTCCCAAAATGAGGTAGCTCACCCCGTTACCCCTGTCCATCCAGAAGGTCTTCCACCGATTTCGGTGTGATCACCGGTGTATGGGCGCTATCAGTCACCGAGTCCTCGGAGTCCGTTGGTGCCCCCTCGTCACCCGGGTCTGCTTCCTCCTCAATGGCATCGTCCCGTGAGCCAGATAGCGCAGATAACACCTCCAGCACTCCCCTCCGCTCCGTCGACGTCTCTGCAGTTGAGGGCCCTCCCGAGCGGCCACGGCGACTCCGAATCCTCCTGGATCGCCGTCTCTGCTCCGGCTCCTCCGCCTGCTGGGATGAGGAGCCGAAGCCATCTTTCCCCGCTCTATAAAGCTCGAGCCAGGCACAGACATCCTCCGGGGTGTCAAAGAATTGAGTTTTGTCATCGACAATTATGCGGAGCCTTGCAGGATAGAGGAGCGAGTACTGGATGCCCTCGCTCCTGAGCTCGCGCTTGACCGCCAGGAAGGAGAACCGCCTGCGTTGAGTTTCGTAGGTGTAATCCGGGAAGATGTTCACCTGACTGTTCGCCACTTTGAATGGACCATTATGTCTGGCGGCATTGAGGATTAAGTCTCTGTCCCGAAAGTGCAATAACCGCGCCACCACTGGTCTCGGGGCACGTTCCTGCTGCGGTGGCCTCGCCGGGACTCTATGGGCACGCTCCAGGGTGTAGAAGGAGGATAGCCCCTCCGGGGCCACCGTGTCGCGGAGCCAGGCCTCCAAGTATGCCACCATGTCGCCATCCTCGATCTTTTCCGGAAGGCCCACCACACGGATGTTGTTCCTCCTGTTGCGGCCTTCCGCATCCTCCGCTCTCTGCTCCAGGGTCGCAATCCGGGATAAGGCATCCTTCATAGTCGCAGCCAAGGTTCGCTGCGCCGGCTCCAAGGTTTTCACCGAACTCTCCACTTCCTTGACCCGGTCCGAAAGTTTGCCGTGGTCCGCTCTAAGGAGACCTAGGCTCGTCGCTACCTGGGCAATGTCCTGCTGGAGGGCCGATCGCGTGGTCGCTATCGCCTCTAAGACGCGGTCATATTGCTGTTGCATCTATGCACCACCAGAACTCTCTGGGTCCCCACGTTCCTCTTTGTCCTGGGTCTCCGAGTCTGAGGCGGCTGGGGTAGTCCCCTTGGCTCCTCTAGGTTTCCCCATGTCGCCGGGAGCACTCCGTGCTGGTCCAGGAGCAGGCGTCTCCGAGTGTAGGCTCCGGCTACGACTCTCCCGGTTACTGTACCTCAAATCGAGTACCGGAGATCTCCTTCTCCAGGGCCTGTTGGACCTTCTTCGCCTCGGCTCGCGCCACCACCACGTCGTCCGAGGGCACCGAGGAGGAGGCGGAGACAACCGCTGCCAGGTCGGGCAGGCCCGCACAGCCGCTAAAGTCCCGGGGTGAGGGTCACCAACTCCACCGGACGATTTGCGGCGCCAGAGGGTTGCGCCTCCCATGGAAGTGGATTGGCCAGGAAAAATTAGCTAGGTGC
Source organism: Lissotriton vulgaris (assembly GCF_964263255.1). Taxonomy (NCBI): domain Eukaryota; kingdom Metazoa; phylum Chordata; class Amphibia; order Caudata; family Salamandridae; genus Lissotriton; species Lissotriton vulgaris. The sequence goes on along the minus strand of NC_141691.1, from coordinate 1,759,871,939 downwards.
GGTGTCGTGAGTGGGGCCACCGCCGGGAACACCAGACGTCCGCGTGCGGGATCCACTATAGCGTGGGCATCCGCCCAGTCACCCAACCGAGTGCATTCTCGTTGTAAAAAGTCCGATCTGACCGATATCCAGAACACAGATCACTGGGGGATGGCAAAGCCGGGGGCGAGCCGCCGCCGGTGACGCTCCTCCAGTTCAATGGATCCGGCCAGGGGGACAATGAAGTCCGGGCGCCATGTTGGGTCGCACTCCGCAACTCCGCAAACTTCGGTTTTACGCCGGATCATCACTCGTTCAGGCCGCGCCAAGGGCCCTGGCAGGTCTCCGTCGGGCCGTTCAGCAGAATGCGGGGTCTGGGGTGCCCCGCAGCCTCCGATTTACAGGATAATCACGGGCTCAGTCCCGGAGCCGAGCTCTCAGGCGACCATCGCCATCGGCGCCCAAGCCACGCCCCCCCATGGTGGTTTTGTTGATGCGGGGTACAGTCGCAAGGGCTTGGTTGGAGGATCGTAGCTGACGGGAGGGGGTGTAGAAGGACAGTCGAGTGTTGAGGCATTCGGGTCCAAGTTCGTAAAGTGCTTTGTGTGCGTGGGTTAGGAGGCGGAAAGTAATCCTCTTATTTACGGGGAGCCAGTGGAGGTTTTTCAGGTGATCAGAGATGTGTTCTTTACGCGGGATGTCTAGAATGAGCCTGGCTGAAGCGTTCTGGATGCGTTGGAGTTTTTTCTGGAGTTTTGCGGTGGTACCGGCGTGTAGGGTGTTTCCGTAGTCCAGGCGGCTCGTGACCAGTGCGTGGGTGACCGTTTTTCTAGTTTCGGTGGGGATCCAGCGAAATGTTTTTTTGAGCATGCGAAGAATGTTGAAGCAAGATGATGAAACGGCGTTGACTTGTCTGGTCATCGAGAGTGAGGAGTCCAGGATGACGCCCAGGTTCCGTGCGTGGTCCGTCGGGATGGGTGCTTTTCCAAGGGCCTCTGGCCACCAAGAGTCATCCCAGGCGGAGGGGGAGGTGCCTAAGATGAGGACTTCTGTTTTGTCTGAGTTCAGTTTCAGACGGCTGTGCTTCATCCACTTGGCTACTTCTTTCATTCCTTCGTGTAAGTTGGTTTTGGCGGTGTTAGGGTCTTTGGTGAGTGAGAGGATCAGTTGAGTGTCGTCAGCGTAAGAGATGATGTTGAGATTGTGTTGGCGAGCGATGGCCGCAAGGGGGCTCATGTATACGTTGAAGAGGGTGGGGCTGAGTGACGATCCTTGTGGCACGCCGCAGATGACTTCAGAGGCCTCTGACTTGAATGGTGGGAGGCGGACTCTCTGGGTTCTTCCGGTGAGGAACGAGGTGATCCATTCCAGTGCTTTTCCTTGGATTCCAACGTTTCTGAGGCGCTGTAGAAGGGTGCTATGACAGACTGTGTCGAAGGCAGCGGATAGGTCGAGGAGGATGAGGGCGACTGTGTCTCCGTTGTCCAGTAGAGTTCGAATGTCGTCTGTTGCTGCGATAAGTGCGGTCTCAGTGCTGTGTTTGGCTCGGAAGCCGGACTGTGAGGAGTCGAGGGATTTGTTGGTTTCGAGGAAGGCGGCGAGCTGGTTGTTGACAGCTTTCTCGATGACTTTGGCCGGGAATGGAAGAAGCGAGATGGGGCGGTAGTTTTTGAGTTCGGTGGGGTCGGCTGTGGGTTTTTTCAGAAGGGCGCTGAGTTCTGCGTGTTTCCAGCTTTCCGGGAAGGTGGCGGAGTTGAGGGAGCAGTTGATGACATCTCGGAGGTGTGGTGCTATGACGGAGTCTGCTTTGTTGAAGATGTGGTGAGGGCATGGGTCAGTTGGGGATCCTGAGTGGATGGAGTTCATCAGGCGGATGGTGTCCTCGGTGGAGATTGGGTTCCAGTCGTTAAGGATGTTCAAGGGGGGGTGAAGGTCCTGCAGAAGGTTGGGTGGGTTGGTCTCCGGGTCGGTTGTCGAAGCTGTTGTGGATGTCTGCGATTTTGTTGTGGAAGAAGGAAGCTAGGGAGTCGCAGAGGGCTTGGGAGGGGGTTATGTCGTTGGAGTTGGCTGATGGGTTAGTAAATTCTTTGACGATGTTGAATAATTCCTTGCTGTTGTGGGCGTTGTTATCTAGTCGGTCTTTGAATGCGGCTTTCTTGGCAGACCGGATTAGTTGGTGGTGTATGCGGATGGCGTTTTTGAAGGCGTCCCTGGTGCTGGTGTTTGGGTCTTTTTTCCAGGCCTTCTCGAGGGAGCGACAGAGTTTCTTCGATTTCCTAAGATCATCGTTGAACCAGGAGGCGTTTTTACTGCCTAGTTTGGTTTGACGTTTTTTCAACGGTGCTAGGATGTCGGCGCTGTTGGATAGCCATTGGGTGAGGTTAATGGCTGCTTGGTCGGGGTTTGAGGAGTGGGCGGGGGGGTTTAGAAGAAGCGATGAGGAGATCTGGTCGATGGTGATTTTGTTCCAGTTTCTTCGCAGGGTGGGTTGAGGATGGTTGTGGATTGTGGTCTTATTGTAGATAAAGTGAACGCAGCTGTGGTCCGTCCAATGAAGAGCTGTGGTGTGACTGAATGAGACATGTTTGCTGGAGGTGAAGATAGGGTCGAGTGTGTGACCTGCAATGTGGGTGGGGGTAGTGACAAGTTGTTTGAGTCCGAGGTTGGCGAGATTGTCCAGAAGGGTGGTGGTGCTGCTGTCATTGCTCTTTTCTAGGTGAAAATTGAGGTCTCCCAATAGAATGTAGTCCTCGGAGGGGAGGGCGTGTGGGGTGATAAAGTCAGTGATGTCGTCACTGAATTGTGCACGGGGTCCTGGAGGCCGGTAGAGGAGGGTGCCTCTGAGTGTGGTCTTGGGGTCGGTGTGGATCTGGAAGTGGAGGTGTTCGGCGCTGGCGAGGTTGACGTCTGAGCTGGTTGAGATGCGGATGGAGTTCTTATGGACGATCGCGATGCCTCCTCCTGTTTGCTTGATGCGGTCCTTACGGATGATCTTGTATCCTTCCGGGATGGCAATGGTGATGTCTGGGGCTGAAGAGGCATTCATCCATGTTTCTGTTAGGAAGGCGACGTCCGGTGAGATGGTGTCTAGTAGATTCCATAGGTCGATGGCGTGTCTGTGGATCGAGCGGGTGTTGAGCAGGATGCATTTTAGGTGGTTGGTGTCAGGTCTTTGTTTGGTGTTGGTGGATGAGGAGTTGGTTTTGGTGCCGTCGAACTTGCAGGAGTTGCAAGAGAAGGGTCCATGGGTGTGTCCAGGAGTGGCTTGGACGCAGTTGGGGGAACGGCCGGGGTTAAGGGCTAGGAGGGTGGTGGCATCGTAGGTGATGCGAGTGGGCTGGGCATTGCGGGAGCCAGGGGGTCTGGCGCAGGGCGCGGTCCAGGCGCGGACGGGCGTAGACGGGCTTACCTTTGGCGCACCATCGGCGCGGCCGTAGCGCGTGGACGCTGCGCGTTGGGACATCTGACATAAATGGAGAGTGAAGGAGGGGCGGAGCGTGGGTGGGTCAGGCGGGAGCGAGGTGGGGGAAGGGCCAGGGGCTGCTACACAAAATGGCCGAAACAACAACAAGGTATGCAGCAGAGTAAACGGAGGCGCTTTTAATATTTCAACTCTGTAGCAAGCACTACCAGGAAGTGCGCGCTAGCGATCTCAAGGACTATGACTATGCAGGCAATATCAATTTGTACACACAGAGCACAATGCAGGCAATATCAGTTTTTACACGCAGAGCACACAATCGCTACTAGCGGTGAGATAGTTTGCATACAAGCGCTACGATTCGAATTGCAGAGACAGGCGCTACAAAATCAGCGTGATGGTGAAAGGGCAGCAGAGTCAGGCGCTACAATACCACGTCTGCGCAGGAGGAGGCAAGGGGAGCGGCCGTTCGTGTCCAGGACAGGACGGTCACAGCTCCAAGGAGGGTGCGAGGTTGGCTTGTGGTTTCCGTGGGTGGGAGGGTCAGCCGGGAGGCGGGAGCGAGGTAGGGGAAGGGCCAGGGGCTGCTACACAAAATGGCAGAAACAACAACAAGGTATGAAGCAGAGTAAATGGAGGCGCTTTTAACATTTCAACTCTGTAGCAAACACTACCAGGAAGTGCGCGCTAGCGATCTCAAGGACTATAACTACGCAGGCAATATCAATTTGTACACACAGAGCACAATGCAGGCAATATCAGTTTTTACACGCAGAGCACACAATCGCTACTAGCGGTGAGATAGTTTGCATACAAGCGCTACGATTCGAATTGCAGAGACAGGCGCTACAAAATCAGCGTGATGGTGAAAGGGCAGCAGAGTCAGGCGCTACAATACCACGTCTGCGCAGGAGGAGGCAAGGGGAGCGGCCGTTCGTGCAGTATTGTCCTTAAGGGGGTAAGCTTCTACCCATCTAGAAAAGGAGCAAACAACCACTAACACATATTTCAAGTTGTTGCATCTCTCCATATGGATGAAATCTAGCTGCAGAGCCTCGAACGGGTACGTAGGAGGAGCAAAATGACCAGCTGGTATTGGAGTTCCCTTAACAGGATTATGCATCAAACACACCATACAATTCTTGACCAATTCTCTGCACATCTGGGGATTCCCACATTCTGCCAAACAGGGGCCAACAGTTTGCAAATCCCTTTCACACTAATATGTGCCATTCCATGAGCCATTGTAACAACTGGAAGCACATACGCGTTGGGCAACAACCATCTCTGATGCTCTGACAAATCAGTCCAACAACCATTCAAATCCAATCTACCCTTACTTTCTCTCCATTCATTCAACTCTTTCTCTGTGGCCTCACCTTGAATCAATTTCACGCTCTCAATGGTATCTTCACACATACTCTTCTCTGGAACCCATCTCGCTGGACCCACAACATACATTCGACTCATCACATTCCTAGCAGTTTCTTTCGCAACTTCATCTGCAAACGCATTACCACGACCAACATCATCCGTAACCTTTTTATGGGCACTGCATTTCACAATCGCTACTTGCAATGGTAACGTAAGAGATTCGAGAAGTTCATTCACCAGTTGCCCATGCTGGATCTTCGTCCCATGCGATGTCAAAAATCCACGTTCACGCCACAAACGTCCAAAGCTATGAGCCACACCAAAAGCATACTGACTATCCGTGTACACATTCACTCGTTTTCCTTTTGCCAACACACATGCTCTCGTAAGTGCGATTAACTCAGCTGCTTGTGCTGAGTTATGTGGGATACGTGCAGCTTCAACAACTGTATGCGAAGTTGTCACAGCATATGCTGCAGTCGTATCACCATTCGGCAACTTAAAGCACGAACCATCAACCCACAAAGCATCATCACAGTCAGGAAGAGGAGTATCGCGGAGATCTACTCTCCCTTTCGTCTCTTCTTCGGTTCTCAGAAAACAATCATGCTGTTCTTCGCTATCATCATCTGTTTCAAGCGAAATCGGCAACAATGTAGCTGGGTTTAAGGTGTTACACCTTTTGATGTGCACATGACTCGCTAACAGCGTAAGCTCATACCCTGACAACCGAGCACTAGTTAAGTGCTGTGTCTTGGTACGATTCAACAAAGTATCCACTGCATGTGGAACCATAACCACTAACGTGTTGTCCATAACCAAACCAGCAGATTGTCGAATTGACACAGCCGCTGCCGATGTGGCTCTCAGGCAACTTGGCAACGCTCTAGCTACAGGATCCAAAGTCGACGAAAAGTACGCACATGGGCGTTGCTTATCGCCAAACTGCTGAGTCAAAACTGACAATGCACATCCCTCTCTCTCGTGGACATACAATGTAAAAGGCTTACTGTAGTCGGGAGTGCCCAACACAGGAGCCGAACACAACGCATTGCGTAATTCAGAAAAGCTCTTCTGACATTCGTCAGTCCAAGGAATAGGATTTGGAGTATCCTTAACAGTAAGAGCTATCAAAGGCTTCGCTAACAATGAAAAATTAGGAATCCACTGTCTGCAGTACGACGTGATACCCAAAAACGCACGTACTTCTCTCTGTGTCGTAGGAACACTCATTTTTGCAATAGCCTGAATTCTCTCTGGGGTCAGTTTCCTTCCCTCCTTCAATAAGAGGTGACCTAGGTAGGTGACTTCTTGTCGACAGAATTGTAGCTTCGAGAGAGAAACTTTATGATGACAATCAGATAAATGACGTAATAATGACAAAGTGGCATCCTTGCAAATCTCCTCAGTATTGGCGGCAACTAACAAATCATCAACATACTGAATAAGAGCTGCACCTTCAAGTAAAACCAACAAATCAAGTTGTGTCTTTAAAGCTTGACTGTAAATCGATGGACTCTCGCAATAGCCTTGAGGAGCGCGCTTAAAGCGGAAACTGCGTCCTCCTAAAGAGAATCCAAAGATATCCCTGCTCTCCATGGCAATCGGGATGCTGAAGAAAGCATTCTTCAAGTCGATCACCGAAAACCAGGTGGCAGAAGCCGGAATCAAAGTCAATAATGCAGTAATGTCTGGCACAACTGGAAATTGTGGAACAACAATCTTGTTCACTACACGAAGATCGATGACAAATCTATATACAGGAGGCTGTGAAGGATCAGTTCTCTTTAGAACAGGCAAAACAGGACTATTGCACACATTACCTCGCTTCTCTTCAATAACACCCTTGTCGATCAGATCATAAATGATCGCTAAAAGTGCACGCTCACCATCACTCGAGATACGATATTGTGGAATGCGCGGTAACTTAGCATTCACCTTAATGTCACCACATACGGGGGAATGTCCAACAGGCCCACATCATTTGGACCCGTGGCCCACAGTGAATCCGGTAACAAAGACAATTCCGATGGAAGGCAATCTTTCGATATATACATCGGGGAGATCACACTCTCACCCGATGTAAGATGTACTCCTGCCGGAGAACAATACAAAGTTGCATACAATCTCTTCAACAAGTCCAATCCCAACAAATTTTCATTACAACCTGAAGTCAAAAGAAGGGGTGCTTCAAACTTACGAGGACCAACAGAAAGGGGTAATGGAGCGGAAATAGGATTCATAACGGGGGCGCCAGAAAAACCTACAGAAACATTATTAAAGCCAGACAAAGGTGCGCCAGGGAGTTTAGAATGCATAATAGAACTCTTCGTAGCACCAGTGTCTAGCAGAAAAGGTTCTGACACACCTGATGCAATCACTTCAACATAAGGTCCACTCTGATCTACTGGAACTGAAACAACTCCCTCTCTTTGTCCACGGCTGTCCTAACAATTATTACCATGTGCTTCGTCACCTTCAACGTAATAATCATCTACGTAGTACTGTGCTGTCCTATTAGACGAATTCTGCTGTTGGTCAAAACTATTCATTGAGTTCTGTGGAGGCAAGGAACGTACGTTCTGTCCGCGACCTCTACCTCTAGGCGCTTGCTGAGCACCTCTACCTCTCACACCAGGAGCACTATTCGCTCGTTGTAACAAGACCGGACAACTATTCTTATAATGACCCTCTTCTTTACAATACGCACACTGATTAGGGCCATACGGAAAACGCTGTTGAGAAGGCTTGTCTCTTTGTGAGTTTCTCGAATACTGTTGAGGTTGCTGATAATCACGCTGATTATTAACACGAGGTGGATAAGCTTGTTGTAGAAGAACTTTAGTCTTCTTATCCGCTTTCTCTAACTCGTCCTTACGTCTATTCACATAGTACTGAGCCGTAGCTAAAATCTGCACTGACGTAGAAACAGGCCAAGCACTCTCAGAATCCTTCAACTTAGTGCATAACTCGGGAAGAAGATTGTGTACAAATTTGTCGACGAACAACCTCTGGCCACCCTCGGTAGCCATATCCTGCCCACTATGATCAACAAAAGTTTCTTCGAAACGTGAGAAAAAATCTGACACAGTCTCATCTTTCTTCTGCTTTACATGCAGACAACTTGTCCCAATTAACACGTACTTCAGGCATCAAAGTCTTCATAAAAGTAATAATCCTACCAGGAAGTTCTGTAATGATATTTTCAGGCTTAGCACCTCCAACTTGTCTATCGTTCGCAGCAACAAGATTAACCCACGAATCACCCAATTCATTATCATGATCCGTATGTCGAATGACATTCCAGATGGGCTGTGGAACAACATTCCCAAACAACATGTCTATGTCCGCCAAATTCATGACGCACGAACTCACAGTTTGCGTAAGCTCTTCATAATATCCCGCAGGATTCTTCCTCGGATCAGGCAAAGTCTGCTTAAGCGCTAAAACTTTAGCACGCTTCCATAGAACATGTACCCACACTCGCTGAAAATGCGCAATAACATGCGGAACAGCATTGGCATCAGCAGGTCTCCAAACCGGAGGAACCTCTCGCATCTGATATTGATGCGCTTTCCTCGCAACTAACGAATCGGGCTCAAACAGCCGTTCAGAAGAAGCATTACTTCGAAATGACAATAACGTCGACACCGCTCTCTCGATGTCGAGGAGACTCACAATAGTTCCTTTTGCAAACTCAGAACGCAATCGAAACAACTCTTCAGGAGGTTTACCCACTTCGTCCATCCATTGGTCATGGAGGAACGCACACATGATCTCAAAAACATACCATTGCTTAGGTGCTTCCCATTGCCTAAAGACATCCATGATACCCTCGAGATCGTACTGAGACGTGTACGTGACCCATCTACGTGCCATATGATCCAAAACGATTCGTTCATCCGTATCAGGCAACTGACTACGTGACTGTCTACGCTCATTCACTGGAGACATACCCAATTGTCCCAACCAAGGAGTCAGAAAACCGGAAAAGGCAGCAGTCATCCGCTGCCTAGGAGAAGGAGTAGTCGGAAGAATAAGGGAAGACGAAACAGTAGTAGAAGAATCCAAAGTCGGAACTGAAGAAGTATTAGGGACAGGCATAAAAGTAACAGTCGGAGAAGAAGGCAAAGTTGGCGGCCCCTGAGGAGGCTGCGCCAAAGGAACAGTAGCCAACGGAAGAGCTGGCTGTGGAGGCATGACAGGAGGCACAATAGCCGGCAATTGCGCCGCCACCACTGGTGGCGGTGGTGCCGTAGCATTCTGCGCATAAGGCGGCGGTGAATTTAACAGATGCGACATTAAAGGATCTTTCGCAAGATCTTTCTCGTCTTTCTGCTCTTTAGGTGGCAAGACTGGGTAGCATCTATTTACCGCTAACTTCCTCACTCTGAGCATCTGTTCACTTTATTGTTCCTCCTCATTATCTTTATACGCAATGGCAGCTTGCACCATTGACATACCTCGTTCTCGCTTATTCTTTTTCGCTAATTTCATCTCTTTCTGTTTGGCTTCTTTGCGCCATATGCGGAAAGAGTCAAACATCGCCGGCCGGGCTTTCTTCTTGAACAACTTCACCTCGAGGTTATCTAGAATTTCAGTTTCAAACTACCGTAACGGGGCCACTGTAGGACACCGTCACTCTTCGTATATTTTATCCAGATCTCATTATAACTAATAGGGCCCACACCATGTTTCACGTACAACTCGTATGTAGGAGTTCCGATCGGAGGAACCGGACACGAATCCTCTAACCGGGTGTCCCTCATTGAACCACAACTAAACAAGTTTCTAAAACTGCTAAAACCAGGCATCTTCCTCACTAGTCTAGCTTCAAACAACAAGGGGAATCTTAAAATGATAGTCTCGTGAATAGCAGGTACCAAATCAAAGCGATCCACTAAAGGATACCAATCAAACTAAGGACTAGGAGACGCTCCGCTTATACTTAACTGAAATGTCGATGGCGTCACCAGAAGACCCGTCAATCGTCTCGCTCTACAAACGTCTAAGGCTCCAAAACAGGGCGACAGTCAGGGCAGCAGTCCTTCGTAGCCGTCGGAAAGCGGGAAACCTCGCAGCAAAGACTTTCGGACCACGACGACATACAGGGGTCGATGAAGTGGCTGGCCTTCCTCCAGAATTTTCACACAAAGCTTCTCACGAACCTCTGGCTTGGACCGGTACCGCTGAAGTCGCCCCACGTTGGGCGCCAACTGAAGGACTGGGTTTTTAGAACCCAGCGGTGTCAGGGAGAACGCCTGAAACCTTCGAGTTTACCTGTCTTCGCAAACAGAGACACAGGATACTTCTTGATGACGTCAAAGACCAAAGTTTATTGGCTGCAACCAGGAACAGAGATCTACGAAGCACACACGGGTGGTTCGTCAGAGACTGCACAAATTCAATAAGCGGAGCATGGTCTTTTATGCCAAAAATCAAGCCTCAGGCAACATTTCAAATTAGCATTCAGGGCATACAAACTGACCAATGACAATGCAACATTTCAAAAGTAGCGTATGACGACAATCCCAGACAATCCCATTTTCCGTTGTCCAGCCCACCAGATATGACCAAGCAAATTCCAGGTTTTCCTGCTCGATCCGGCCGGACAAACCCATCATAAAGCCTTCAACCCAAATCAATGATTATGTCGTAAAGGAAAGGCAGAAACAGATTGGAAAGGAGATAGAAAGGTGGGAGCAGTGTACCATAAACTCGGGCACGTCCTGCTCTTTGATCTTTATCAGGCCAGCTGCTGAACAAGGAACTGGCTCAGCGAGGTCAGCCTCGGGCAAGGAGTCAGTTCGGCCAGGTCACCCAGGAGTCAGCTAAGGCGTACGTGTCTCAAGGACTCGTTCGGCCACAGTCATCGGGCCTATGTTAGGGCAACCACACAAAATGGCTGCCATATACAAAATAGAAACCGGAGGTTCAAACTAAATCCTTGAATACAGAGTGTTCTCCTATATCGATTCATACGAAAACACTCGGACACGCTACACTCGCCATTTGCGGTCTGCCGACACCAAAATCGTCCATTTCCGACGATCTTTATTGAACGGGTTCGAACCCAGTTCGAAAACCACGGAACCACAGTTGCTACATGTTCCTCCACACACACCTTTGTTAACCAGTATAGTATGAATTACATTTAACTCATTCATCCGAGAGGAATTTTGGTTCTGTCATTTTGAGTTCAGCAATGAAGTAATTGTTTTACTTAATTAATATTAATAATCAGTAATATGCAGTTGGAACAAATATGTTCTACTTGGCAAATCCTAAATATTGTAAGGAATGTGATGAGGAGGATTGATGATGGATAATAAAATACATTACTTACTAGTAGTCTCCATTACTCTGATTCATTGCCCCCCTTCTTCCAGTCATCATCATCATCATCATCATCAAAGTCTTTATTTGGATTTCTGTTAAAATCCATAAAAGAGATAAAGATCAGTATTATACATAAAAGTGGCATATATCATTCACAAGCAGCGACGGCTCGTGGAGGGAGTTACGGTGGGGCAGGAGAGTGGGGAGGGGGAGGGGCAGAGCGGAGGTTGCTAAAAATCGTCATATGGATAATTGCAGGTAAGTAAACAATTTAATTAATAAAACGAATTTCGTAGCTCGCACTGCATTGCATTTTGCGATGCAAGGCGCACTACGAAATTCGTTTTATTAATTAAATTGTTTACTTACCTGCAATTATCCATATGCCGGTTTTTAGCAACCTCCACCCTGCCCCTCCCCCTCCCCACCCTCCTGCCCCACCGTAACTCCCTCCACGAGCCGTCGCTGTTCACAAGTATATAAGAAAACAAACAAAATATATTAAGAATTTTAAAATATTAGAATAAAAGTTCAGGGGCTGGTCCTCAGATAGTGTAAAACACATATTCCATTTTTTTTAAATCATTCCAAAGGGTTATTTAAATACATTAACAGACAAATGTTCCTATTAAAAACCGACAAGACATTTTAGCACTATTTAAAAAAAAACAATTAAAAAAATGTACATCAGCCATGCCCCTTCCTGGGAATTGACATATCTCTACAGCCTTTTCAGTTTTCTTCATAGCGTAAACCTTCCAAGTGAGATAGTAATTTTTACCTACGAAGAGCCATGTTAATATAAACGAGGATTGTACCACACATATGCACAATTCTCAGAGCTTTTAAGAATGCAAGGGCCTTCTGAAGGTAAATAACGCCTTGCGACAGGAAAAGAGGTCACAGAATAGAAGATCGAATATCAGAGTATGATTTACCGACTAACATAAAATGAGTCGTCAACTGTGTTCCCTTTCCATCACACGGGCATCTCAGTAGGTTCGAGGGCCGCAGATCTGTTTTTAGAAAGCCCACTAAATGATGAAAAAATTCTAGGCGTAATCTGGTCAACATAAATCTATCATAGGTTTTTCTCACACCTACCAGATTGCCTTGTATCCCCTGGTCATATTGGCCCATACAGTACCTATTTATTGTAGATTTGATTTTTTTTCCCCGGGGTTCTCTACACACATTCCTTTTTTCCCACCAGGATGAATTTGATTTCTCTTTTGCTAAATTGCTGGATACTATGAGGTTCTTGAGCCGTGGTTCCAAAACTGTTTGCCGTGGCACCCCGGTGCGCCCTTAGTACTAGCCAGGGGGTGCGTAATGTGGGAAAGATAGCGTGTGCTGAGGAAGCTGCTGGTAATGTGAACGGATTTAAAATTATGGGTCTTTTATCGCCCCGAGTAACCCGGTTTGGGAATAACATGTGGGGGAATTAAAAGCGTCACTTGCCAGCGTCAAACAGTGTGGTTTGGCCTAGACGCAGAGCATAAATACCGGGGAGGTAAAAGTACTACCTGTCAGCCAGCATCAGGAATTGTGGTACGGCCCAGCTGCAGCGCAACATTTGGGGGTGTTGAAAGCCCCACCTGTAGAATCAGGAATAATGGTTTGGCCCAGAGCATGTGCCATACATACGCACGTATGTGCTTCATGTAGCCTCTGCTAAAGTGGGGCCCGGCATAATCAGAACACAGTGATGCGGAGCTTTATTGCTGCACGTGTTCTGCCACGACTCAAGACCCCCTCTTCCTTACAAGTAGGTTCAGTGAACTCCACCCGACATCTTTATTGTACTAACTAAACAGTTATAATGCACAGCGGCCTCTTCGTAGCATAGTGGTCAATATTAAAGTAAAGTAGTAAATCACCCAGGCAACTGAGAGACTAAAATTACTATGAACTCTGCACAATGTAAAAGCTGTAAGTGAGACTGGCAATTGACTTCATCCCCAGTGGCCATGTAGTCAGTGAGACCACAAATGTTCACGTTAAGGCTTCTAGGAGCTGAACAGAGGGTACCATTCTGCTTTCAAACTATAGCGTCCGTACGCATTCTTCGTGACTGTTATGCAGTCACAATCTATTTTCAGAAGCAGTGGGTTTCTTCCAACTTTTTGGATCTTCACAAGTTGTGTGGGAATACTGATTTAGTAATTGTGCACCTAAAATGACCAGTACTACTTCAGTGTACGGTAAATCGGGTATGTATAATTATCACACTATTACAGTTTTGTCCTGAGAAATGGGCGATTACAGCAGAAATCTGCATATTTCTGCACATTTCCCAATGGATGCAGGGTCAAGACTGATTTGCATATGGCTGGGTCCAAACTGGAATGGCATGGTGAGCAAAAAAGATGGATTTAGGCCCAGGTCTCTGTACTGGGGTGAATGTATGACATTGTTCTGCATTCTGTCCATCAATTGTTCTCTTTGCATTTGTCACCCCAGTGGGATGGGTATGCTCAGACGTGAGTCCCATGCTCTCCACACCACTGGAGTCAAACTATCCTGGCTGATGAGGGCTGAACGCCCGAAACCGGTCCTCGGATGCTTGTTTCCAGTCCAGGGAAGACCTGGCCTGGCAGTTCTGGCTGGACTGTTCCATTGGGCAGAGGGTCAAGATTAATTTGCATATGGCTGGGTCAAAACTGGAATGGCATGGTGAGCAAAAAAACGAGAGATTTAGGCCTAGATCTCTGTACTGGGATGAATATATGACATTGTTTTGCATTCTGTCCATTACTTGTTCTTTTTGTATTTCTGCACCTTTGTCACATTCCAGGCAGCACTATGCAGAAATATTCAGTCAGATTTTAACTGATGAAATGTATCAGTTAAATACTTCAAAGATGTGGTATTAACACATTTGTTAAAATATGGGTTTGGACTGGAAACCCAGTTTCTACCCATATCGGTGTTAAAACTAAACTTGTTATGAGGGTCTTGGTGAGCAGGGGGCGCTCTATCATAAGCAGGCTGCACTTGTATGTGAGATATAAGTTCATGTGATTGTGGTTGCCATCTTTGCGCATGAGATATCTCTGCATATGATCATGGCTGTTATCCTTGTGGGGGAGACAGGCTTCAAGCCCTTGCAAATATCTGGGTCAAAATATCTACTTTATCTGCACGTGGAATTGTGTAGCTAGAACAAATCTTGCTCGAGGCCATAACTAGCAGTTGAAAAGAGCAGATGTGAGAGATAAGACTAAAGGCTTTGCTGGTTGCACCAATGGAAATCTGGCTGCAGAGGGCGTTGTTTCACCCGCACAAGGACTACCTGCAGCAGAGAATAAGGAAGATCGGACCCAATCTTGTGTCCTCAATAAGATCCTTTGGTGTGTTTCTTTTCAATCAGAGGATCTTCCAGAAATCTTTAGTTACTTGCTTATATTTTATCGGCCCATATGCCCACTGTTAAGCGAAGAGTCTACTCAGGTAACAGCTGTGGGGGTTTTAATATGTCGCATACTTTCCAGATGCCTAGACTTTTTATTTCTCCACCTTTCTTTTCAGCAACCTGTAATTTTACACACGCACAGGGAATTCTGAGAAATCTGTTGGTCGTAGATCTATACGAGTCGACTTGCAGATGCTGTTACAGTAGATTTGCTATATTTAACTCCAAATGTTTGTAATTCAAGGTAGTTGAAATTCTGGCTAAAATATTTTTGCAGCACAACATTTTTGTGTTTGATATTTTAGCATACAACTATACTAAACATTATCTGCTTTGTCCAGAATTTTTCGGGTAGATGAGTCCCACCCAGGAAAGCCCACCATGTCCATACCTAGCCCAAGAAGTAGGGCTGTTGTTCGTGCATGGACTAGATACGAATACCCATTGGGGATCTGTCTGAAAGATGACATTTTATTTTACATAGTAGGGAAGGAAAACAAAGGAAAAGGAGATATGCTGACAGGAGGTTGACACCTGTGATATCCTTAAAATGAAAGGAAGTTTAGTGCATGACCTCAGATACCTCAAATTGTATCTCTCGGGTTATGTACATATTTTGACTTGACAGGGTGTAGTAAAAAAGGGTATTGGGCAGTTTAGTCAGTGGAAAACTGCTGCACGAAATAGGGTTATACTTCAGCACTCCCACATATCCTAAAGGCGGCAGTTGGAAAATGAATAGAGGACTTTGATTGTATTCTCTTGTAGGCTCTGTCTACTCAAAGTCACCTTCAGGATCCAGAAAAAAAGAACTTACTGTGGACTGGGGGTTGGGAAACAGCTCATACTGACTTTGGGGAGTTAGTTGGTATCCCGGCCACGAGTTCCCTATTCTCCCTTCTTCACTAGCAGCAGCACTTTGCATGATGGTGCTTACTTCAATTATTACTGAGGTGGAATGGTGGGCAAAAAAACAATAGATTGGGATGTGGCCCGAGCGATTGCCAGTAGTTGAGATAACTTCAAGCATTCCATCCATTACCTTGTTCTTTGTACTTCACTTATTAGGCACAGATAATAAATGAGGCTCTAGTATACATTTAAAAGTAATTTCAAGCTATATTTGCCATCATTTGAAGCGTGTAGAGATCATTTTTTATTTGGATGGCACGCTGCATTAAAAAAGTCAATGCATTTGGTTGATAAAAAAAAAACTAAAGTAATAATTTGTCTCATTGCTTTTAAATCCTTGTTGTAGGGAAGAAGCACGCTGCTGAAGAAAAGCCAATCCCACCAGCTGAACCCAGTGAACCAGTTCTTCCCGGCAGTCCAGTCATCTGTAGCGTATCGCTTGCTGTTGCCAAAGCTGGATCCATCATAAAAAAGAACACTTTTTGTGCATGCGCATCGCTTCATTGAGTACGAGCAGGTAGGTCAAGGGATTTCTACCCAGCTTTTATATGAACTGAGTCAGTCTCATTATTATTATGTTTCTTATATAGCGCCAGAATCGACCCCCGAAGGGGTATCTCCGCGCTTGCCTTGGGAACCCGTCCTGGCTTTTCCCTGTGAGATAGCCCCTACAGGGCATCCCCAAGGTGAAAGCCAGGCATCCCGCCGCGGGGGGGCCGTTGTGGAGATTAAGCAAGCTTAATGCCCAGAGTTGCAGAGTGTGAACCCATGATTAGGTCAGGCACCGAAGCGAGAATTATCGAGTCCATGGACATTTGAGCTCAAGACCCTGCCGCGTCGAGAATTGAACCCTGGTCCCGGGTCTGACCTCTGCTTCAGGGTCTGCCTGCTCTAACCAGTGAGCCACACTTCTCCACTTCATGTTTTCTATTATTGGTTCCAACCGCAGCGCTAAAATGCAGCAAACTTTCCATTTGACATTTTATTGTTCTGTATTTCTATTCTTAGTCTTGTGGGCCCAGAGACTTGTAAAATGGGCATGCTCTTTTTTCGGTACCTCTTGTACTGCCTTTCATTGCTGCTTTGTATGCCAAAACCATCCTGACGAACACAAGCAGCAAATGGCATGCCATCGTACATTTTTGTTCATGTTGATTAAAAAGACACAACAGATATTGGTTGGTTATGTCAGGGAATGGGACCGATAGCCAAAACTTCTGCCATGACAATTGTTGATTTTGATGAAAAATTATGATATGTCCTTGGATGGCCCTAGGAATGGTTGAAGTTGAAGTATGATATCTGCCATTACAAACGACAGTCTAATTTGTCTCCCTTCATCTCTTGAACAAATTTGCTGCTCTTAGATTTCAGCAAAAAGGGAATGTTTTTTCTGTCTGTGTGGGGTTCCAATGAAGTCACAATGGTCGCCATCATCATGTGCTACTATTTCAAAATAACAGTGGAATAGGTCATTAGAAAGAGAATAACTTTAATTCTACTTATACTTACCTGGATGCTTTGCCCAATTCTTCTTATACTTACCTGGATGCTTTGTCCAATTCTTCTTATACTTACCTGGATGCCTTGTCTAATTCTTCTTATACTTACCTGGATGCTTTGTCCTTGAGGCTTATTATTTAATGGGAACTGTGGATGGGCCCAGAAGAAACCTAGAGATGTCCTGAGTGAAGGAAAATAAAAGAAGACAAGGAACTTTACTTATAGAAAGACCTTTATTATATACTTTTGTTGATTAATTTCCGCCCTTTCTTCTCTTCTGCGTGTGAATAATTAAGACGAGTGGAACTGATTGGCATCTTTATGATTGACAATGAAGAGATTTATAACACTGAATTCAAGTTCGTCTGGGCAAAGTAAAGTCGCAGGTTCTTCTGACAAAAAAGAGGGCATGCAATGAAAAACCAAGTACGGACGTACAACGAAAGGTATCTGAATTATGGTTTCATGTGTGTACAGGTTAAAAATGAGGTCATCCTCAATATGTAATCTGTTTAAAAATGTTGGCTGTAGAATCCATGCTTCCAAGTAAACTTAAGCGGCATCTTGAAATACTTCACCCAAATGTGGTCAGAAAGCCAAGGGAATTTTTCAAAGAAAACTTACAGAAGCTAAACTACAAATATCCACTCTCTCAAAACAAGCCAAAGATAATAGTAACACCCTCCTATCTTCATATAAAGTGACCTATCGAGTTACACAGTGTAAAAAAAAAACATACAGTTGCAGAAAGGCTGATTTTGCTTCTTGCTGTTGGATATAGTGACAATCATGTTCGGTGAAAATGCGGGTAAACAACTGTTCAAAGTACTTCTTTCTAATAATACTATCAGCCGGAAGATAAATGATATGGCTGAAGATATTAACGAACAGCTCCTCTGTAATTTAAGAGGCAAAGACTTGCACTCCGGTTGGACGAGGCAACAGACAACCACAAAGACACCCATCTTATTTGATATGTCAGGTTTGTTAACGAAAAACAAATTGTTGAGGATTTATTGTTCTGGGAACTGTGGAACTACAAGTGAAGACTTGTTTGAGGTTCTGGATGATTTTATGGAACAGAATCAGATTGACCGGGAGAGATGTGCTGAAGTTTGTACAGACAGAGTCGTTCAATGGCAGGATGCTACCAAGGACTTCAAGCTTGCATATGATCTAAAGCAAATAATGATGTTTGGACAGAGAAGCACTGGCAGCAGGAAACCTCAGAGAAGAACATGCATGGTATTCTGAAAATAGTCATCAAAGTGGTTCATTTTATTAAAACAAGACCAATGAAAGCAAGATTCTTTCCTAAACTGTGTGATGACATGGATGCCGAACAGGCATGCCTCTTGTTCTGCATTAGTTCTCGGTGGCTGTATCTCGGTAACTCCCTGCTTAGAGTGTATGAGCTGAGAAATTAAATATACTCATATCTACACGATGATGAACACAGTTTCACTGACAAATTTATTGCTGCAGACTTTCTAATACAAGTGACTTTTCTTTCCGATCTATTGAAAAACCAAATGCTTTGAACAAGTCCTTGCAAGGCAATAATACTAACATCTTGCAACTCTCAGACAAAGTTTCATGCTATAATCCATTGGCATTTTAATCAGTGGGCGGGGTTCGGATGGCCCCTGGCCGTCCTCCGCACACGCCCACAGTCACGTGGGACGGTTAGGGGCTGTCCTCAGCACGGAACGGGTTAAGAAGAAAGTGATCCTTTGGAAAAGCAGTGTAAGCAAATAATCTATAAATGTTTTTCTTCATTGGACCAGTTTCTGCAAGACAATGAGATGGTGTTAGTGGAGGAACTGAGGACAGTTTTGTTCAGTATTTATCACAACTGCACTTTTACCTTGACAAATATTTTCCAAAGGATGAAGTTGCGCCAATAAAATGGGCGAGAGACCCCTTCAATGCTGAGATACCTCAGCATTTTAACAACGAGGAAGCAGAATAGCTCATTGATGTTTCATGCGACTCAACTTTGAAAGTAAGGTTCCAGTCTCAGTCACTGCTTGAGTTCTGGTGGCAAATTGAAAATGAATACCTAATGATAAGCAAAACAGCCCTGCATGTTTTGATCCCGTTTGCTACTTCTTACTTTGGTGAAGCTTATTCCTCAGCAGTTGCAGTGATAAAGTCAAAATATAGGTAAAAAATTAACCTTGAAAAAGAAATGCATGTTGTGTTCTCAAAAATAATGCCAAGATGTGAGGAGGTATGTAAGGAAAAACAAGCACATCCATCTCACTAGGTTTTTTAAGATAAATTCAGACTCTGTGATTTTTCCTGCTTATTAAAAAGCATATTTTCTACTGAAGTTTTTAAACTATTTTTGTGTGGTTAAAAAAGGTTGTTAGGTCATGGAAACATTTTTACCAATTTATATTGTATTGTTTCTCACTTAACCAAAGAAAGTTTTTTTATTAAACAACTGTTATATTTTCATTTTGTTACAAATATAATTATAATACCTTTATTGGCTTCATCCCAATTAATTTCAGGGAGAAAACTAGAAGTACTCCCAAGGTCGGGCTTACATCCCCCCACCAGTAAAAAAAAGTGACTTGATGGGAAGCCACAGCCAATGGCCAATTAGGTCAAGGGAGCTACGAGTCGAAAACGTTTGGGAACCACTGTTCAAGAGGGTTCAATTCTTCCCCTAGTTTGTGCAATAGGGTATTTATGTACTGAGGCCAGGGTATTTCATCAAATTGATCCATACCCAAGCAATCCTTGATGATCCCTCTGGTAAACTCGGTGCCCTGCTTCGACCAGATACCATGTAATGTCATCAAAGTACTACAGAGGATGATATCATCTAAGTACTCAATGGCAAGTTTTATATGTGCAATAAAAGAAGGAGTATAATTTGGCACTGCCAAAAGTCCATGAAGGAAAATGTTTTCTTTGACCTGCAACTGGTTACTCTTTTCCTTGCCCCATATTTGATGATTTCTCTAATTACCTTGCTTCCTATTTTCTTAGCAAACCTAAAAACAGCCGAAATAGCCCTTATACATTTTAATTTGGCAATTTCCAGATGAAGTAGCCGGTCACCTTTCTGTGAGAAAATAATGCCCATGTAACTAAAGGTTTTTAAATCTTCTAATTTTTGGCTGTGAACATAGTGGTTCTTCTCTAATTTCTGATTTTTCCCACATACCACAGTGTATGTCTTGGTTAAATTCAAATGTCATCATTCCCATACAAATTCCACCCCATCCCTATATTTGCTACTCCTAGCATGTTATTATCAACGTGTTATGAACAGGAGGAAGGGAGGGTAAGGTGGGGTATTGTTCTGTCATAAAATGGTAGAAGTAGAAAGAGGACTAGCAGTCTTCTTTCTGATCTTGTAATACGACTGGTAGGGGAGATCAAGGCTCCTCAACAAAGTTAGAGCAGGAACGAGAAGGACTACGATTTAGGGCAATGAAGATTATTGGTATTTTTTTCATTATAAATAAACTAAAGTACATTCTAGAGCTCTCTTACCCAGATTGTCCATTGCAGCTGCCTTCTGTTTTCTTGCCTCCTGCCTCAGGGTGTTCTCTCATGCCCAGGGAAGGTGCTGATGTGTGTTCACCTTGACAGGTACAGGCTTGTGATGTTTGAAAGTAGCTGGGAGTAATTCCTGCCACAAATTGAAGCGTTTAAAGTGAGTTAGCCCAGCTTTTTGGAAGTGAATCCCTATGAAAATTATTTTTTTAATGGTGAGTAAAATACTGCATTTTTATAGCACAGAGCTCACGCAGATTGCTAAATACCACAGGCTATGAATAGACACTCAATAATTGTGTACCAAACAAACCCGATCTTCCCCATGAGTACTCAAGGTCAGTTCTAAGAAAATTATGGTAAAGTGGTTATTTTTCAGGCCAAAGTCCTGGAAAAATATCTAAAAGCCATAGAGGTTGTGTAGAAAGTAAAGTCCGTCATTAACCATGGCATGTATTTGGTCTCCTACCCTTCACTTCCACACATATTTCCTTCCTTCCCCTTCCAAGTAGATTCTCAATCTCATAGCAGGGAATCTCTCTAGATGGGGCAGGGTACAAAAATAAAAAAAGTTTATTGCAAATCACAATCTTTGGTAGTTCTTTGAGCCTGGACAAATTTTACATGCTCATACAACGGTGCTGTCTATCTAGTATTTATGTAGGTTCTCCAGAAATAATGAGCTTGATGTACAAAGACCCATTGGCAAACCAGGATATGCAATTTGCACACTGACTGGGTGGGCGATTTACAAAATGTCATATTTCATTAGTTATTCCCCAGGAATTTCATTTGTCAACTGTACTTCTCAAATCTTCACTACTGTAACCATTCCTGGAAATCTCTGCTGGAAGGAGACAAGGGCCTTAATACTAGCGAATTTTATTAAAGCGTTTTCCTTCGATTTTTGAAGATCTAAAGAGTCTTAATTTACCTCAGGCAAATATCATTAACTATCTAGAGGTCTTAACGAATCGATATTCTACTGGTAAACTGTTGCTTTCAATTTGATCATATTCTGATTATTAAAAGGTGCACTTCAGAAGCTTCAGTCAGGAAATATTATGGTACATTGCTTACATTAACACCTTGGCTGCGGAGCATATTCCCCTCCTGTGCTGAAAATGCTTGAATTCCATTGTTCGTGACAAGGTCAGCTCGTCATGAGCACACGAGCACCGTGCCTTATGACGAGCTGAGCTCGTCATGAGCATGGAAAGGGTTAATACCGATATAGTCATATTTTAGCAGACAAATGGACCAAGGGGTTGATGTTGACATATCGGATCTGCCTTTAACCAAATCTCTAGACTAAGTTAAGTGGTTATTAGTCTGTCAGCCTTGCTATATATACCTACAAGGCTTACATCAGTTTCGCCTTCATCTATCCTCTGCGTGCTGGTTGAGCCACCAGGATGAAATAGACTTACAAGATGGCTGCATTATAAATAAATGCATCTTGATGCGTTTGATCAAAATGCATCAAAAGGGGACAGATTATCATTAATTTGTCTCACTATGATATGAGTACACAACATCAAAGCGTATAGAATCACATGTTTATTTAAGATATTGCTAAACATTATTACAAATATTTTTCAAAGGTTATATCAAATGCTCACTACATTTCTTGGTATCTCTTGACTTTTGTAGCATACAGCATTGCCACTGGAATAAAAGTCCTCACAATGTCATCAGGCCACTTATACTTTGAAATATTTTTTGCAGTAAAAGAGTATGCGACCATCCTGGCATACTTATTACCAACGTTTTGGGACTCCACACCATTTTGAGTGTCATCAGGACAATCAATTTGACATAAAATGCCCATGGTAGTTGTTAAGTGCCACATTATTCCATGTACCGACAATAAAATCATATATAACGATCACTATTAAAATAAAGGTTTGAATGAAGAGTGCTCGAAAAAGTACAAGATCACATGCTTAAATATCTTGGGGGATATTCTCAAGAACGTGTGATAATGAGCGCAAAATAAGCATAACGCAACATTGCACATCGCAGTCTATCGCGGGAAAACAACGCCGTGTTAACGGCGTATTCACAACAAGGCGGTACCATGCAATAGGCACACTGAAATGAGTCAAATGTCCGCGTTAAAACCAACGTGATGCCGAAAAAATGCAAAACACCACCGCAAAAATAGTAGCGATGAGACCAATTGAGATACAACCATCAGTAATAACCAGCGACAGGCCTGTGATTCCCACGCGTCATGAGGCAAAAGCTCCATCAAAGCAGAGTAAAAAGTACGGTGAGATGACAACGTACGAATACAACCCCACAGCCGTGACGTACAACAAATGACCATTGTCCCGCAATAGACAGGCATCTCCTCACAAGCAGACACAATGTACATTGACATGCAATCTGTATGCAACCTACGCCAATGCGGAAACATACATGGAACACACTGTGAAACCACATCTCCTCTTCACATTGCAGAGGAACAATCAACACCTCCTGCACACAGACGTGCCATGTCCATGATCAAACAATAATGAAAGCATGGACTAATGTAGGGGCAGTGACTCCCCCTTATGTACATATTGCCCATGTTGTGGGACTTGAGTCACAGGGTGCATCCCTGCATCACGGCGGCAGATATCGGAGCCCAAAAGAAGCCCTGTTGTCACATGTCGACCAGAAATGACAGCCAAAATGGAATGAATTTGGACACATTGTATTGTATTGTATTGTAATTGCATTTATATAGCGCTTACTACCCCTGACGAGGCGTCGAAGCGCTTTTTCGGCGGGTAGCACGCTACTCCGGGACCCACAGAGGATTAGTTTTGAATTAGTATAGTGAAACATGCAAGTACATTTTAAGTGGTGGATATGTTAGTCAGTTATTTGGATTTGGAATGATAGCAGAAGGATAGAGTAGGACAAAGGTTAGTATTTATTTATCGCTCGCTTGTTGACGCATGCTATTCAGGGAGCCTATAAAGGATTAGTGGCGAATTAATATGGTGAAATATGAGGTAATTTCAGTGGTGGATATTAGTGTGTTACTTGGCGTGAGAAGGATAGAGGATGGATAAAAGGGAAGAAAGATTTGCATTCATATAGCACTTGTTACCCCTGATGGGTGTTGAAGCACTTTTTTGGCGAGTAGCACGCCACTCCGGAACCCATAAAGGATTAGTGTTGAAAATTAGTATAGTATGAATATGAATTAATTTGAGTAGTAGATATGTTATTCAGTTATTTGGGCAGTATATTAGTATAGTTGAATATGGAACATGGAATTTGAGAAGTGAACATGTTAGTCTGTTAATTTTGATAGAAAAAGGATAGTGGAGGGATAAAAGAGTGAAGGATTTTTTTTTTAAAGAGAAAAAGGGCAGCATTTCAGGCCCTAGTCCCGACCAGTCTCGAACAGGCCCAAACAGGCAACTACCCTTGTCCTCTCCACCCTTAGCCTTGACGCCCGGGCTGAGACGCCCTAAGCCTGGCCCTTTTTGTAGCCCTAATAATCAGGTGGCCCCTTCAGCCAATGGGAACTCTAGCCCTAACACTATCCAATCACAACACTAGCCCTAACAGCCAATGGTACAAGTAGCCCTAGTCCCTACTTCCAATAGAAAACCTAACCCTACTCTTAGTCCCACAACTGGTCCAAAAACCAATCACACCAGAAGCACTAAATCGCTACTTCCAATTAAAGGTCTAACCGTAGCCCTAGTCCCACCCTACTCCCAACAACCAATAACATAGGAAGCCCTAGTCCCTACTTCCTATAGAAATCCGAACCCTAGCCCTAGTCCCAACCCTGCAATGATTGAATCACAGACCGAGAAACCAATCAGAACCCTCAAATACCCAGCCAATGAGGACATTAACCCTAACCCAATAGAAACACCAGATACAACCACCAATCAGTGTAAACATGTGCCAACCATCAGCACACTATATAAGGTCCCAGCAACCTCAGACAAGGTTTGCTGGTCAGGGAGTTTGAAGCTGCTTGCTCCTGTTCAGAATCTCCTAGGAGACAGACAGGCTCAATCCACAACTTTGGACTTCAGCAGGTAAAGGCTTCACTAACTCGAAATCTAACAATACTGTTTGAATAAAGCTTTACTCCCCCTGCTGGCCAAAAAACGAAGTGCACATGCCCCAGTAAATACCCACACTTGTCTGAGTGATGTGCCTGTACAGATGAGCAACATGTACGCAGGGAATGTGTTTTGGAATGCATTTATTTGCACATGCTGTGCCTGTGGTCATTCATCGTACTGTCCCTTGATTGTGAAGGATTGTCACAATGTGACGTCAACATAAGTAGAAATTGTCAATGATGGTGTTCCTACGTGCAATCCCTGGTGAGGCTGCAGTGGGGTGTGGTCCACCCGCCTCATCTTCATCATCATCATCCAGTGAATCTAGCACACATATCCATGGGGCATTGCTGCGTACACATATATTGTGCAACACACAACATGCAATGATAATCTTGCACACAATGTCTGGGCTGTGCAGGAGCCTTCCACCTGTGACATCCAGGTGCCTGAAACGTGACTTCAACATGCCAAATATGTGCTCCACGATGCCCCTGGTGCGTTTGTGTGCCAAATTGTACTGCCTCTGGGCCTGTGTATTCGGGGCTCGGAGGGGTGTCATCATCCAAGCGCAGAGTGCATATCCTTGGTCACCTTTGACAGTGCAGAGAGTCATGAGTCAAGACTATGCACTGCATGATGTGTTGGCAGACTCACTGGTTCATTGGTGTGTGATAAGTGTGACTTAGTGATTCCTGTATGACATGAACTGCCTGTTGCAAATGAGCGGCATCAATGTGTTTCACCTAGCAGCGGTCAGCAGTGGCCCACAGACACGTGTCATAGGCCTGCGATGAATAGAGTTAGTGGCACCAGTGCAGTTGTTGGTAGTGTCCCATCACCTTTGTAATGGAGACCCTTTTCTCCTCCGGACTGAAGAGCGTCTTCCTCTTAGTCGTCTCCTTGCGTACTGTGACATGCACACTGCCATGATGACATCAAGACTCAGCGAGAAAGGAGTACTGTGGGCCTGTGCCGTGGAGGTCAAGATGGTCTGAGGGGGCTGCCAAGGTCGGGGGCCTAGGGCTTTGAGCTTGCAGAGGCACGTGGTGGGCCCTCTGTGACACACACCGGTGTCAGAAGGTGAGCAGTGATGCCCGGATGCGCAGGGGCGGGCAAGACAGCTTTGGGGACCAGCAGCACGGGATACAGCTGGCGAGCAGGATCGCAGGCACCACCGCTCATGGCGTCGGCCTCAGGCGGGCTGAGAGGCGCCGCCCTGGCAGGGACGTTGGCCATTCCAGGAAAGGCCCACGCCCAGGGCTACGTGCTTTTTATTCACACCCCTACTCTAGCCTGGCATACGCCGGGCCAGCCCACTCTGCAATCGCTTACAGGGGAGGGCGTAAAAAGCTACATTTCTGTGATCTCCCCCACTGGCTGGGGTGACATGGTTGCGTCCACTGTCCACTACTATCCAAACACCAGCGGTGTATCTCAACATGGATATGTGTGTGGTCTGCATACTGCAGTAGGTCCAGCACATCCACGCCACACTTGGCATTGTGTACATTCTCATTCATCTATCACTTCCCTCCTTCGCACCTACCTGGTTCCCACCTCTCCACACATTCTGCTTTTGTGTGGCTGAGGTGCCATGCCGTTGATGGTTTATGTTCATGGCTAGCCCAGGTTCCCACAGTAAGTTGTGCTGTCGTGTCTGGTGGGTGGGCATGTTGATTGGCATGTTGTATGTGACTTTGTGATGTGTGCATTCCCAAAGTTGTGAATTGCATGATTGTGGATTTGAGGTGTGTGGTGTGTTCATTTGGTTCTTACCAACGAGCAGTGCATTTCCATAGATGCCAGTATGGAAGCGCTGTTTGATGATAGACTCTCGGAAGTTGTAGGAATCATGCACACTGCCTGGGTAGTTGGTGACGACGTTGGTGAAGAGTCCCCAGTGGTCCAATATTGCCTGCACGTTGATGGAATGCGTGTGCTTTCTGTTGCGGTAATTGTGTGCAGTGTCAGCAGGGAGCACAAGTAGGACATGTGGCCAGTCAATCGCCCCCAACATGTGTAGGAAGCCAGCTATGGGGTAGAAGCCTTGCTTGGTCTCCAGCTGTTCCGGTGCAGTGTGGGGGAAGTATAGATACTGGGCTACCAAGCTGATGATGGCATCCAGGACAGGTTTGAGGAACTTTGATAGGGCTAGCTGTGGGACTCCTCCGACTCTGGCGGTTGTTGGTTGGAAGGTACCAGAGGGCAACAGATGCAGCACAGCCAGCAGCTTTGTCTGAGGAGGGATGTTGGTTGTCCGCTGTTTTGGTACTGTACACCTGAGGGCAATGATGTTCAGGATGCCGAGGATGGTTGTCCTTTTGAGCCTGTAATGGGCAATGACATACTCTGGGGTTAAGTCTGTGAGGCTGGTGCGTTCGGAAGGTCCGCTGTCTGTGTCTGTGCTGCCTCTGTGGTGGTCCGGGGAGGGGGCGGTGGTGGTCCGGGGGGGTGGCGGGCCTGTGGGTGGTGGGGGTGTGTTGTAGTGGTCCTGTTGGGGCTCCGGGCTGCATGATCAGTAGCTCCATGGCATCTGTTGTTCTTCAGGTGTGGCTCTGGGCTGGGCTCCCTTTTCTGGTGCAGGCTGTCGTCTGACTTTACACCAGGTCAGAGCAGGTGTTAAATTTCTGCTGCTAACGCACCTTATAGCCTTTTTTGGGGATCTAATCGCCGATCTGGCTGGTGGTTGAGAACGTTGTGGAGTGGTGTTGTTTGCTGCTTTTGGCACGGGAACGCCTACTCTGCATCTCATTAGCGATAGTTGCCGGTTCATCTGTGGCGATGTTTTTTGCAGCTCCTATCGCAGGTAAACTGATGATATGGGATGTTATCACCAGCTTGTGAATGGAGCGATAGTTTTATCGCCACTTTGGCTGTGGTAACGTGCCAATAACTCATCGATAGCTCCTTGAGAATATGCCCCCAAGTTGCTTAAATAACTCAGACTTCACCACTAACTCTCATAGCCCTTGCTGTGTAATAAAATGGGGATCATTCAAGAGATCACCCGACTTTGAATCTGCCTGGGGCATTGAGCAATCATGAACATCAACCGAGGTGAGGCAAATTTCCCCAGTAAATGCACTTATTGATTCGTTTTTAAACATTTCATTATTATTATTTTTAGAAGAGGGCCAACTGATAGCACCCAATCTCATTGTAGCAGCTTTATATTGTTCATCATTGTTAACACAAATTCTTAATTGATGGATATCCCAAAAGACCCCTTATAAGTATTTTGATCAATTTTGCATAAACCCACCACTTGCCCAGTGTATCATATTCATAAGCTGAGGGGCAAAACAATTGTTTCTTATTAACACACATGAATGACATTCTGCCCATGAGCTGGACGGATCATTCTCTTATCAAATTTTATATTACCAGCACTAAAACAAGAAAGCTGAACAAAAGCGTTCTACCAGAATTTACGTACAGAGACTGGAAAGCTCTGGAAAAACTGAGCTCTACCACCAATGTCTTCGATGTGGAAGATAGCTTCTCCCCAACTAACTCGGTTGAAAACGACTACAGAGCCTTCAGCACGAGGATAGCATCCATCACGAACTCTATTGCCTCACTAAAACATTGTAAACCTAAAGGCAGAGCACCTACTCCATGGTATAATGACTCCCTGAAAACTCTCAAATTAGCCTGCAAACAGGCTGAGAGGAAGTGGAGACAGGGATATTGTGACAATAATAAAATCATCTGGAAAAACAAGCTCCGTGAATACAAATCTGCCATCACAGAGAGCAAATCGTCCTATTACTGCTCCACTATAGTCAACGCAGCTAACAGTTCGAAAAGTATATTCCAGATCCTTGATAACCTCATACACCCTGACTGCGCCAAGAAAACCATCCCCCCTTCGCAGACCCTCTGTGACAATCTCGCACAGTTCTTTACGGACAAAATCGAGACCATCATTAACAATCTGGCAACCCCCCCATCGCAAAATATTCTAAATTCCCCCGGAGTCGATACTACCAACCGTGATCCTCCGAGTCCAGTCTGCCCTCCTAGGAAAGGTCTACGGGCCTTTCCCTTTATCCCCGAAGTTGAATTCGAGAGACTGGCACTTGGCATCACCTCTGGGTCCCCCCTGGACCCACTGCCCCCTAAAACCTGGAAAGCATGCGGAACGGAGCTATTCCACACCCTCCGGAGGATTTGTAATCAATCTCTATGTTGTGGACTTGTTCCCACCCCCTGGAAGCAAGCACTTATTACCCCGTTACTGAAAAAACCATCTCTGAACCCAGAGTGTCTTTCCAACTTTCGACCTATATCGCTTCTACCCTTTCCAGCGAAAGTGGTGGAACGCTGGGTCAGCTCCTGTCTATCGACACATCTTGAGCAGAATCACGTTCTGGACGACTTCCAATTCGGATTTCGTCCAGCCCATGGCACCGAAACAGCAGTGCTTACAGCCATGGAAGAACTTCGTATGCGGGCAGACAGGGGCCAAGCAGTGGCCTTGATCCTACTGGACCTGTCTGCCGCATTCGATACTGTTAACCACGTGATTCTGCTGGAGAGGTTGAGAGAGGCTGGGGTTGACGGCACTGCCCTGCTCTGGTTCCATTCGTACCTCAGAGATAGGAAACAAGCTGTATCCATTCCCCCTTTTCAATCTGCTTTCTCCCCAGTCCCTCACGGTGTACCCCAGGGTTCTTCTATCAGTCTGATCCTTTTCAATGTTTACTTAAAACCATTGGTTACTCTAATTAAAACCCACAAAATGAAAACAGTAAACTATGCGGATGACACCCAGCTCATTCTTTCATGGGAGGGGGAAAACTCAATCCCCATGGAAGCTTTTCACGATTGCCTAAGAGACACTGCAGGCTGGTTGCACCGCAATTCACTCCAATTCAATTCCTCTAAAACCGAGGTTTTGTTTTGTCCCGGGAGCCGAATCCCTCGCCCTTTGCCGGTGGAATTCTGGCCCCCGGAAAACCCAGATAAACCTCAACCGGTTACCAGTGTCCGCAATCTGGGTGTCATGCTAAATAACAACCTTAGCATGGAAACGCTGGTAACCAAAACAGTTGCTACCTGCTCGGCCCTTATGCGCTCATTGCGTAAAATCCTGCCACTACTCCCCGCCCAGGCCCGAGCATTGATAGCCAGGTGTACTATTCTTAGTCGCCTTGACTATTGCAATGCTCTCCTGCTCGAGTCTCCAGCGGTACTATTGGACAGACTCCAAAGAGTCCAGTCGGCAGCAGCCAAATTGGCCCTTGGTTGGACCAGGAGATCCTCAGCCACAGCTGCTTTAGCCGAGCTACACTGGCTTCCCTTGAAGCAACGAATAGCCTTCAAGGCTCTCTGCTTGGTCTTCAAGGCATTACACAAATCGGGCCCAAGACCCCTACAACAAATGTTTTCCTGGTATATCCCTACCAGAACTCTATGATCCGCTACAGCCTGCCTTGTGACGGTACCCAGATTTAAGAAGGTTAGGACCGGGGGAAGATCTTTCAGAGTAGCTGCTGCTAAGCTTTGGAACAGTCTGCCCGCCGACATTCGTCAAACTCCACAGCTCCTGCCTTTCAGGAAACGAATAAAAACGTGGCTCTTCCCCTAGTTTTCCCCCCGCCACGTCTATCCCCCTAAAACAGTTTCCCATTGCTTCTAGCTCAGGAGTAAGCTTTCAGCGCCAGGATACCTGCCAGGTGACAGCTGCGCTTTATAAGTGTTTTAAATAAATTAAATTAAATAAAATAATAAGTATGAAATTGATTGTTTTTTCATTTTCATACAATGATCTGGAACGTTTGTGTCGATGTTTGTCAATGGATTTCAGACAATCTTTACCTCTCTATCACCTCATTCATTGTGTTTGATATTCTATACCTTGCTGGTATCCCGGCATGCACTGGGCGATCTGTTTCCAAGGCCTGCATGTCTTACACTGGCCAACTCCTGGCACTGGCTCATCCTGGGTCCACCCGCACTGGCTCAGTTGTGGCCCACGCTAATGACTGGGCTGGCATGTGAATACTGAATGTAGATTGCAAGTGAGAGCCAGCTGCTGATTGGAGGGTCCAGTTCAGACACTGTGGTAGGCAGCGTCGGATTGGTAACGCAGGCATTCGGGCAATGCCAGAGGGGCCGGTGTCTGAGGGCTGCTGTGGGCTGCTTTTTTTAACAGTCTGGGGGGCTACTTGGGCGCTGTCTCTGTTTTTCTGATACAGTCAGCGGCCCAGTGGGTGTCTGAGAGGCCTTTCTAGAGGCAGATGGGCACTCATTGCCTCCGTGTAGCACAGGCATCCCTCCATTTGTCTCTCGGTCCGGCCCACTAATGTGTGCACATACTGAGTGGTGGCAGGGGGCCTGAGTAGAAGTGGCCCCACTTGTTTCACCAGTGTAAACTAACGCATGCATTTTTTTACCCCCCCCCCCCCCCTGAAGTTTTTTTATAAGATTACACCAACGCAGTGGGAGCATATGAGGATATGATATGATATGAGTGTTTATGCAAATGTGGCCCGATTTTTTTTTTGTGTGCCCGGGCCGATTTTCATTCCCAATCAACCCTGGTGGTAGGTAACTCCTGACCCTGCACATATCGGAATTATGAGCAAGGCTTTCCTGCATTCCCCAGGCCCTGCCGAAATTTATCGCGGGGGAGAACTGCAAGCACAGAAATCTGCATGCTATGCTCTATTTCTAGAGCGAAAATCTCCAAACAGGTGCTATTTTACTGGACCACATAAAATACTTCACTCAAAGTGTCTCTATTTTACTGGGTGTGGTAAATAAACCTCCGCCCTCTAGTGCCCGAGTACAATTACTGTAGCAGAAGAAGTTAAATAAATGCAAGCCAGATTCTTCCTTGCAGATTGTCTGTGTTTGAAGCCAAGCAAAACCCCACATCAGAATCCCCTTGAGTCACCAGCATGTCTGCTCTCAGCATTACCTAAATAAAACTGATATTAGAGCCGCGTTCTGAGACGTGCCTGAAATTCAGACTTAAAAACCACAATGCAACAGCTGAAAATATGAGAGTGATAACGAGGACTGAAGCCCAGTACATCGGTGCACCAAAAAAAATCAAAACCACAAATAGTTTCATAAGGAGACTAAAGGTGGAAACCATGACTATTTTTACTCTACATTTCCCACACTGTAGCTGCTCACGTTTGAAGGACGCCTCTTTCATCACTGCTGAAGGGCCCTCTGCTGTCGGCGCCAGCTTTCCTCCTTATTTGCTCAAATACCTGTTTTTATCACACAAGTGCACATGAAACGAGCGAGACTACACACAAACGAGTGGCTGGAACGAATGAACGAACTGCGACAGTTGTCACAAAGGTGAAATGTTTCATGTATCCTTCTTGCTAGCACACAGCTAGCTCAGCAAGACACCTGGCAGCTCTGCTGAAAAGATTCAGTCTACTGCATGGTGACCTCTGACCTCAACTGTAGCCACGTTAGACACCATATTTGGATGCAGCTGTAAAACACGGAAAATAAGATTGTTCGACTAAATGTATTCTGTTATGTGACAGAAATAAAATTCACCAGACAAACACGTTAGCGTCTATCTTGCATCAATTACGCCGCAAACTGAATACAATACTTCTGTAGCATAAAGTTCCACATTGGCAAAACTTATGATAAACTTCAGCACCTGCAGTCAATAATGACCACAACGCACGCGTTATGTATAAACCTGTTGCTACTATGTATGGTACATTTGTGGGTGTAAGAAACTGACTGGTTGATTGACTGGGATGTGAGCCCTGGTCAAGCAGGAACCTAACACCAAATTAAACTGTCTGTGCTCAACCCTCGGGTAGCTTGGAGTAGAGAAGTCAGGATTAACTTAGAGGCAATGTGTTAAGTATTTTTGTAACACTTTCAACAGTAACAAAGTGAAAATGTCCATGTAAAAAAGATCCTATGCCAAGTTAGAAAAATAGAGTATACTTTAATAAATAAAACAAGAACAAAATGACAAAAGTACAATCAGTACTGGAAATATGCATTTTAAAGATTCTAGTGAAAATAGCACCAAAAAGCACAAAGCACCACCTGTGGTTAACAGGTCACGCCAGACAGGGAGAAAATCACAAGTTCAGGCCACTACTAAAGAGCACGGGCTGGCTACCGGGACCAGGTTAGGCCCGCTGAACATAGTACTGTAAATCCTGGTGAATGGTCTGCACTGCATTGTGAGGCTTCACGTCGCCCAACACTGGTTTAGAAGAAGCTGTGCCATGAGGCTTTGTGGGGCTTGATATCACTTTTGGTCAGTTCCAGTGCGCTGTGTAGAAAAGCTTGCCAGGCCTTTGCGTCACTTGATGTCGGTTCCGATGGAGTATGCAGCTTGGCAGAAAAGCTTTGCAGGAATTTGAGTCGCTCAGTGTTGATTCCAGTGAGGCTGCCAGCTGTGGGGTGAGGCTTTGCTGGGCTTCTCTGCGCTTTGCGTTGGTTCCAGTGGGGTTCACAGCTGGCCTTGATGGAAGCACCTTCAGGCCCACTTCCAAGGGTCTAGGACTAGAGTGGCACTACTTCGAAGTGCAGGACTCACAGATCGCAGAGTCCAGGTGCTGGGTTCAAGGTTGTTGAAAGCCTGGTATGTACCTGTGGCTTCTGATCAGGAGGCCAGCCAACTAGCCCATGGAGTCACTCTTAGGTTCTGGGCTCAGAGTAGCAGGTCCAGTCCTTCTCACCCACCTAAGAGGGAAGCAGGCAGCAGGTCAGAACAGCAAGGCAGCAGTCAAACAAGGTAGTAGTCCAGCAGGGCAGCAATCCAGTGGGGTTGCAGTCCTTTCAGCAGAACAGCAGTCCTTCTTCCTGGCAGAGTCTCCACAGGTCCAGAAGTATACTGTAGAGTTGGTGTCTGAGGTCTTCGAATGATCCTCCACCCAGAGGGACCAACAGCCCCCCTGTGCCTTGAAACCCTCACGGGGGAGTAGCCATGCTTTATCAGCCCCTGATTGATTGATTGATTGAGGTCCAATATTTATACCCAGTTGTGCCTTTGAAGTGGGAAGAAGCTTCCAGAGGCATGCTTTTGAAGTGAATAGATGCCCTGCCTTCCCTGCCCTGGCTCCAAACAAACAACAGGGGGTATGCAGCCCTTTATGTGGAGGCTGGGTACAGTCTATTCAAGTGTAAGCAGGGCTTTGCCCAGCTCCACCCTCCCATCTTGCCAATGATGGCCCATCCAGGCACACATAAGCTTTCTATTATTCATGGCTGTCTAGAAGAAATACACACTATTGAACTGTCAGCTTACCCCAGTCATGTAGCCCATCGACAAGCTGCAGGCACCAAATGGTAAAAGCAAGAAAATGTAAAAAAGTGGCATTTTCAAAATGGCAATTGAAAATCCGATTTCACCAAAACGTAGGATGTTTCATTACATTTCCAAAGACATCAAACATGAACAGGTTAACTGCACCCATTTGGAAATTTCAGCTTATTAAGTGAAATATGGTAACTCCAATGTGGCCCTGTGGGAGAGACAGGCCTTGCAGTAGTGAAAAATGAATTTAACAGTTTTTCACTATCATGACATATAACACTTAAGTGTACATGTCCTACTTTTTTAAATACCTTGCACCCTGCCCTCTGGGCCGTCCAGGGCTTACCCTGGTGTGACTTACATTTATTAAAAAAAAAGAAAGGTTTAGGCCTTTCAAAAGATTTTGTTTGCCAGTTCCACTACTACTTATCCAAACTCCCCCCATGGTCGGTAACAGTCATCCCTCGTATATTCAGTGGCAGCAAGGCTGTAGCGGGAGACACTAGGGTAGTGGTGACAAATCATCATACCTGCCAGGGACTCCCTGGCCTCATGGAATACTGAGATTACAATGATGCCTTTCTGGAGTGGCCAGAGCCATCACCTCGCCCTGGGGCTTAAGGAATCCCAGATCCTTCCATTGGGATGGTGGTGGGGATACCATGATCTAGTGATACTATTGTTTATTCTTTTTTGGAGAAATGGCCTGCTAAGCATTCATACCTTTGGTTTCAAATTACCAGTGGCTTGAGCATAAGAGCATCTGGATATGCCTCTCCTCTTTTGTGGCCTCCTTATTTAAGTATTTACTTAAATAAATATAAGTAAAAAATAATGCTGTTCATTGATGGCTTACTGCCTAATCCTCATTGTGAATGGGAGGCAGGCAGTCAGACATGTTCAGTAGGCCCATTGTGCCTGCGTACCTATTGCAGCACTGAAGCTATGAGAGGGCTGATCTGCGCATAGCTTTCTTATAATCTCCTCATGATCTCCGATCCTGCATTATGTTGTAATGAAGATGAGGTCCTGTTCCTTGGTAAACCCAGAATGGTATTTATTAAGATAGAAGATAAAGATAAAGGTTCAGTGAGCCCCACCAGGAGCAGCCTCCTGCTGCTTAGCCCATTATCCCAACTGACAATCTCCACTCACCCAACATTCCACAGCATCATCCACACCAACATTCCATACCACATTCACACTGTCTGAGCAGCAGGTACAACAGATAACTTGTTTGTTTATACATATTGCTGTTAAGCACCCAGTGAGGCAGGTTTTATTGGTATACCACATAACATATGCTTCCACTGGTCCTTTGTTAAACTGAAAAATGTTTGGATCTCATGTATTATTTCCCTATCTATAGCAGTTCCCCTACTAGTGATCTTTAATTTCATGTAATATAGTCATTGATAGCTGTATTTGTACAATTGAATGGCCTAAAATCTGTGTTGGAAGATGACATATCTTCCCTACCTTTGATCATATGTCACTACTTAAGAACAAGTAATCTAACCTAGCCTAGTGCCCATATCTACCAGAAGACAAGAAGACAATGTGCATCATCTTAGTTATTTCAAATATATCCCACATTGAGATCCACACACATAATTTTTAAGGCAGCCCTAGTTATAATCATTCTAGAACTCACTTTACGACTTTCGGTATTCACAAA
Source organism: Lissotriton vulgaris (assembly GCF_964263255.1). Classification (NCBI taxonomy): domain Eukaryota; kingdom Metazoa; phylum Chordata; class Amphibia; order Caudata; family Salamandridae; genus Lissotriton; species Lissotriton vulgaris. The sequence goes on along the minus strand of NC_141691.1, from coordinate 1,759,836,446 downwards.
AGACATTTAGGAGTAGTGAAGTTAGGAATCTTTACTAATCCTAAATGCCTTTTGTGAATACCGTAAATCGTAAAGTAAGGATTTTGTCTCAGATTAGGAGTAGTAAAGTTAGGAATCCTAACTTTACTACTCCTAAATGCCTTTTGTGAATACCGAAAGTAATTTAAGATTTTGTCTCAGATTCGTTTTGTGAATCGGGCCCTTCCACATTAACGATTTTATCTAATGACAGTGCAGCATGAATTTTCACATCTAACTGTAGGTCACCTTATTTTATGTGGCAGTGTCCCGTAGGAGTTTATTTTGTGTCAATATCTCTTTGTCATTTGCTTTATTGCTTTTGTTATTTATATATCACTGCAGGATCTCCAATATGAAAGGCAGAAATAGTGCCTTTACATTTATCCAGAATAGCCATTATTACCTTTAGGTATTTTGTGAGTGTGTTTGTAGAAAGATAAAAATGTGGGTGTAAATACTCAGATTGAGAAAAGGGATCCTTGGTCCTGAAGAAAGCCCTGCATCCCTGATGGGGCCCCAAGCTGAAACATGTCAACACACAGATGTAGGAGTAAGCATGACTCATAGACATTGCCTTTTCTTTTGATCACCTCACCACCTAGTAAGTAAATAATAGGTAGATCCTGATTGGAGGGGATTTTTATCCTCATTTTTTTTGGGATCCCAACCCCTCATCCATATGCGTTCCCTGAATCTTATAGGTGAGCCAGCTCATCACCAGAATATTCACTGGCACCAGGGGGGGGGGGGGGGGGGGGGGGGGGATGGGTAAGATCATACCTTTCATTTTTTTTACTGGACTCCCTGAGTATAAGTGTTATTGATATTCAAGGATCTTTGGGTGACTACCAGAAACAACCAAAGTACTTCTGTAAATGGACAAATATTCTTAACTTTCACCTTTCCATGTCTCATTTACTTTGCTGTGTAGCAATGCCTCAATAAACCAACACAATTATTTTGGAACCTGTGAGCAACACATAGTGAAAAAAGTATAAATCTGTTCTATTTTCTGTTATGTACACATGTAGAGGGATGGAGAGTATCAAAATCAAAATCAAACCCAAAGCAACCCGTACAACAAAACAAAAGTGTTTGTTTTGAAAATACTGCCCTTACTCACACACCGAAGTGTGTGACATGCTTCATCATCGGGTCTGCTTACAATACGCCCAGGTGTAGCCACACTCTGGACTGAGCATATGGAAGGGGGTTTGAACATAAAAGACCACTGGACACAATAGAACAACACACAACATATAAACATAAACAAATATGTGATAAGTGAATGTCACCCTGTGACTGGAACTAAAGTGCAACACGTGCAGTTAATCAGGAAGTGTTAAAACTGGTTTGAGGATACCAAACAGGAATTTATTGACAGGTTCCACAACCAGGATTAAAAGAAAAGAAAGGATGGGTAATGTTTCCAAGAGAAAATAAAGTTCTCAAAACAACCCTCCTTATACCGCTGTTGTCAACATGTTTCGACCAACTTACTGTGCCATGAGGGTCACCCCGGTCTTCATCAGGACATGCGTTGCTATCAGTCCTACAATTGGTCAAGCCGCAATTCGGTCAAAGTACCAATTTTACTGATCACCCTTGATTCCAATAGAATCTGTGTATGTGGAGGGGATCCCAACAACGCGGTAAACATAAGCGAGTTGCCTGCTTTCGGATTCGCAGTGATCCGAAAGCAGGCAACCGGACGAGGTCGTTCCTCGAAACAGTTCTGTTCTTGGGAGACAAACCTGCAGGACGCCATGTCGAGTTTACATTAGCAATAAACTCGCTTATGTTTCCCGTGTTGTTGGGATCCCCTCCACATATGCAGATTCGATTGGAATCCAGGGTGATCAGTAAAATTGGTACTTTGACCGAATTGCGGCTTGACCAATTGTAGGACTGATAGCAACACATGTCCTGATGAAGACCGGGGTGACCCTCATGGCACGGTAAGTCGTTCGAAACATGTTGACAACAGCGGTATAAGGAAGGTTGTTTTGAGAACTTTATTTTCTCTTGGAAACATTACCCATCCTTTATTTTCTTTTAATTCTGGTTGCGGAACCTGTCAATAAATTCCTGTTTGGTATCCTCAAACCAGTTTTAACACTTCCTGATTAACTGCACGTGTTGCACTTTAGTTCCAGTAACAGGGTGACATTCACTGATCACATATTTGTTTATGTTTATATGTTGTGTGTTGTTATATTGTGTCCAGTGGTCTTTTATGTTCAAACCCCCTTCCCTATGCTCCGTCTAGAGTGTGGCTACACCTGGGCGTATTGTAAGCAGACCCGATAATGAAGCATGTCACACACTTCGCTGTGTGAGTGAGGGTAGTATTTTCAAAACAAACACTTTTGTTTTGTTGTACGGGTTGCTTTGGGTTTGATTTTGATTTTGATACTCTCCATCCCTTTACGTGTGTACAATTGGATATTAGGGGGTTCGAGTTGGTAGAGTTGTAGATGTCCTTGACTCTCTTCCCACGTCTTGTAATTAATGCTATTCTCTGTTATCCTATCCCTTCCAGTAAATCCAAATGCACATCTCTCGCCTCTTCAGCAACAATGACTTTAGTGCTAAGTGATTTATTGTTATGACTACTGATGCTTGTTTTAGTTCCACTGCACATTATTGACTGTATGTTCTACCTTATATTAACAGACAGTAATCTGCAAGCAAAATAAAAAAGCATTGAGAAATACAGTAACTGCAGCTTTTCATTAGTGACACTGCTGGGTGTTTCGATGGGTCACATTGTTTGTGTTTGTGTGAATGGATAAGTCAGTGATTGGGAATGGTATCTGAGTAATTAGGTAAATGTTGGTGATTCTGTTAGGTGAGTGGCAGTAGAAAGCTTAATCTCAATGGATAAAGGTGAAGTACTTCAATGAAGCCAGATGGGTGAAGGAAGGTGAGTGAAATGGTGAATGCAAGTGGCTTATAGGCACATGCATCAAGCTATGAGTTTGCGATTCCTTATTTCCGATTTTTAAGGAATCGCAAATAAGGAATCGCAAAACGCGATGCATTATGAAATCAGCGAAAAAATAAGGAATCAGTAAAAAACGCTGATTATTTTGCGATTTCTTGTTTTTGCAAATTCGCAAATTGCAATTTTGCAATGCGATTTCTCAATTTCCGGAGTCGCACATTGATGCATGTTGATGACATCAGAACCAGGAAGTCTGCACTTCAAGCCTCATTTTCAGTGCAGAGGCTCAGGGAGAGGAGGGATCTGGCTCTGGGAGCAGAAGAGGGGTTGGAGAGAGAGATCGAAAACACCTGACAAACAACTGAAAATGGAAGCTACACAAACTGCAGAGGACAGCCAAACAGGCAGGAAAAGAAAAATGAAATTTTCTGAAAAAGAAATTGAAACACTGATTGAGGGAGTAGTGCACAGCCATGACAAGCTGTTTGGCAAAGCTTCTTTGAAGGTACCAGAGCAGGAGAAAAGGAAAATATGGATCCGGATCCAGAACAGAGTTAATGCAATTGGGGTGACACAACGCACCAATGAAGAGCTAAAAAAGCAATGGTACGATCTGCACAGTCGGGCTAAGGTGCGCATTACAGACCGGTTGAAGGAGGCACATAAAACAGGAGGGGGAACACCAACAGACACTGGAAACACTCCCCTGGAGGACTTGGTGGAGTCCACAATCCAGCCTGAAGCTGTTGTTGGTGTGACGCAGCTGGACACCTCAGGAGCTGCACATACATCTGAAGGTAAGAGGAATGCATGTTGCCATTGTCCCAATTACTTAAGTCAGAACTTGAGCTCAGCACAGCATAAGTGCACACTGTAAAGCATTTACTATATTTTTTATTAAAAAGGGAAGTGCATCCTGGGAGATGTAGGCATGGAAAGCAGTTACAATGACAAACACACACATATGGAAAAACAAGTACAAATAATGGAGCAGATGTTCATATAAAATGAAAATGTAATAATTGTCAACTGTGACATGACCTCACAAGCATACAGTAATGCTGTCTTGTACTGTTGAACCTCACAGATGCAGAACGTGGTGAGGCCGGGGATAGTGAGGTCCTAGAAATGCAGCACACCAGCGCATCTGAACATGAGGACACACCAGCTCTGCCAACTACACAGTCACGTGTACCACATTCCCGTAGGTCACCTGTCCCAACACTGGTTCCCATGGTGTCAGATGATGAGGCCAATGCAGCACCTGAGGTCAGCCTTCGGCAAAGTACTAGCACCACAACTACACCAACACAGAACCGTAGAGGCAATCAATCTCAGAGTGCGACGGAGAAGAGGCAGAGCACGCAGACCACAGCAGGTGGAGCAGACAAATGAGGTCTGGGGTGGCCTGGAGGGACAGATGCTTCGTACACATCGCCTTCAAAGCAAGAACAGTCGATTAGTCAAGATGGAAATAGCAAAGATGTGAGAAAATATAGCAGTACTCTCCAGTAGTGTGAAGGAACTGACCAAGGTCATGCAGGAGGTGCATGCATCGCACAATAGACAGCATCGGCAACTCATGCAGCAGCTCAAACTGCATGTCAAGTCAAACAATGGGCTGGCCACTACAACTGCACTGCTGGCACGTAGGTCTGTGACCATGCAAACCCAAATGTGTCATTGGAGCGGAGATGTAGCCAAAGCACTAGACCAAGTAACCAATGCTGTTGACATGATGAATGCATCCACTAGTGGAGGCAACATGTCTGTGCAGGAAGAAAGTAGTGAGTGTGCCTCAAACATGGGTAGTACAATAATGCCGGTTACCACTGCAGTGAGACGCAATACACGCAGCGGCACCCCCTCCACTCCCAACGTGAGGCAAGAAGATGCTGCCACTGACAGGCGTCAGGGTGTTCATGGGAGAAAGCGCTAGGCTCCCATGTACATTGCTTTTCTAAGATGGTGACGTAACCATTGTTACAATGTGACCTTATTACTGACTTTCAAGTAATTGTTCCTTTGAATCTTTACATGTTTATTTGCAAGACTCTTGTGCCACTACTCACTTTGAAAGTGTGCTTCATCCCCCTGGTCATAATTTGTTTACATAAAGCATAATTTTCTTTGAATATACTGTGTTTGTGCCATCATTACTCACCTTAGAAGTAATTTTGTGTGATCTCCAATCTTCACCTGCGCCCTTCTGCTGTGCCTGATCCTTGTAGGGCACGGGGGCGTTGCACTTGCTGGTTCCCATCCTCCGAGTCACTGTCAGACAGATCCATTTCCCACCCTCCCTTTGTCGCAATGTTGTGCAGCATGGCACATGCTGCCACTATCTTGCAGCATTGTTCAGGGTTGTATTTCAGTGCTCCACTGGTCTTATGAAGGCGTCTAAATCGGCTCTTCAGCAGCCCAAAAGTGCTCTCTATGACGTTCCTTGTTGATATATGTGCTGCATTGTATCTCTTTTGGGCTGCAGTTGTAGGATTGAGATAAGGGGTCATGAGGTAATTCCGCAAGGCGTATGCGCTGTCACCTACATGTGAGGAAGTAAAGGATGTCAGTGGTTGTTTGACATTGACATACGTACAATGAATGTATTACTGTATTGCACATATTTACCTAGCAAATGTCCCTGTCCAAATTCTCCCCTTTCAAGATGGGTGTGAATGCCACTTTGCCTGAAGATATATGAATCATGTGCACTGCTGGGAAATTGCGCCACAATGTCCGTTATGATGTTTTTGGCATTGCACACAACCTGAATATTGAGGGAATGATAACATTTCCTATTCCTATACAAATATTTCAGTGCTGCTGGGGGACATATTGCCACATGGGTGCAATCAATACAACCCAGAACTTGTGGGAAGCCTGCAATCTGGTAAAACTCCTGCTTAGTCTTAGCAATGTCATGGGCTGTGGTAGGGAAACTTATATGTGAGCCTGTCCAGACCATCATGGCATCAAGGAATGCTTCGAATATTCTTGACAATGCGCTTTGCGACACACCTCCTGCTACTGCAATTACACCCTGAAAACTGCCTGATGCCAGTAGATGTAGGCAACATAAAACCTGTACATGCGTTGGGATTGCATTGGTCCTATGAGTCTGTTGTTGCAGGATGGGGTCCAATTCATTGATGAGATCATGTATCATTGCTGCATTCAGCCTATACTTATCGTATATCTCGTCCTCCTGCTGTCTGTCCTAGCAAAGTTATGCGGACTCTGAAGATGCGCTCATTGATTCGCCTCCCTCTCTGTTTAGCAGCCTGCAGCCTCATTCTCCTCGCCATCAGGTACAGCCCTGCCATTTTGACTTGTGGTAGCTCATTGTGGGTGTGTTTAAATCAGTTTCTGTTGATTTGCAGCTGGTTGAGATTTGCACTCATGATTACTACCTGGTTTTGTCCCTTCTTAATTTGCTATTACAATTTAGCGATTTCTAGGAAAATCGCTATTTGTGATTTTTTATGCATTTCAATTGCGATTCTTTATTTGCGGTTCTGTATTTGAGAATCGCAAAAAAAATCGCAAATGTTTTCTCAGAATATTTTTGCAATTCCTTATTTTTGCGAACAAAATCATATATTCGCAAAAATAAGGTTGATGCATTGCCAGACAGTAATTTGCAATTGCAAATGCCTTTTTTTTGCGATTCGCACATTTTGCAATTTCTTAATCGCTTGATGCATGTGCCTGTTAGAGTAGATGGGTAGGTGAATGTGAATAATTTCATCATCATAATCTTTATTTCGATACAACAGTATCATAAAAGGTACACAAAAAAGTGCAGGTCATACAAAAGAATATCACAATGTTACAACTAGCACGGATAGATACAATTCAAAAATTAATAATTAATAGATGGGAGGAATCAATCATGACTAAAAAACCATGTATAAATAGTTTAAAAAGGCACATATAGAAAAATAAAATCATTCTAATTACAGTAATTGTTTCCACGAACTAATGTACAAATGGTTCCAAGAAGCATATATAACTTGACATTTAAGTATGCATCCTTTGATATTCCATACATTGTATTAGTTCCCAGTCAATTTATACGTTTAAATGACAGTTCTCTGCTAAGTCCTAGAATTTCTTGACAGCTTTTATCCTAAGGAAGTTCACTGCCAGCAGAAACCTGCTAATACCAAAGACAATAACCTGGCGAGTATCTGTTTTTGAAATCCTTTCTGCTTCTATATAAGATCTCACATCAATGTTTATACACAGTGGTTTTTATCCATCTTTTTCTTGGGATCGTATAAGCCGGACAAAAAAGTAGAACATGTGTGATATCTTCCCTAGTTTTTCCTGAGCACATCGTACATATTTGGTTATTATCATTAGTCCACCTTGCTACACATGATTTAATCATTAGTACTCCATATCTATACTTTAAGTATAGTGTTTTTGCCAAAGGTGGATTTACTTCATTCAAAAATTATTCAAAGCAAGGGCTTTCTTTGAACGAAAGAAATTTGCTAATCAAAGATCCATTTGCGCTATCATTTAATCTATTATGATCCATAAAGGCCCAAAAAGATACTTTTAAAATCTTCCTTGAATTTGAGGTCAATGTGGATGGATTATTCCAAAAGTGTACTAAGCCAATCTTCTTTAACCATGTTCTAACGTGTTTAAACCATGTAATGCAATTACTAGCATCTAGATCCTTTATCTCTGTTAGAGCTGCCCTATAGTCAGCAGCTCAGGTGTTGTCAAGATCCTGACCCAAAGCATCAGGGGTCTAATAATTGCATGGTGATCAGTACGCTTCATGTTGAGGTCAAGCATCCACGGTATTAATGGAGTACGTACTGGTAGTTTAAGCAAAGCTCTGTAAAATGTGTTCTCATTCACCTCAAATACCTTATTACATGAGGGGCCCCACAGTTCATCGCCATACAGTGCTGCCGATTGTGCTTTGGCCCGAAATACCTCAAGTGCTAGAAGCACCGCTTTATTGAGGCTATTTCCATGTCTTTTTAGAATCGGTAATGTATTTTGTGTTAATAACAGCTTGCTCTTTTCAATTTGGGTTTTCCATACCATTTTTTAATCAAGTAAGACACCCAGGTAACTAAAGTTTTGGACATATTCTAGTTTTTGTCCATTTACAACCATGTTTTCTCTAAAAGACCTGTGAGGGTTTATTGCCATGTACTTTCTCTTATTGGTGTTAATCTCTTGGCCTTTTTTGCTGCAGTAAGTTTGAAAAGTTTTAAGTAGACATTGTAGGCCCTTTGGTGTTTGCAATATGAGTATATTATCATCCGCAAATAATAGGGCCGGTATTGTCTCACTCCCCAATTTCGGTGCATCATTACTACAGCCTTTTAGGAAGCAGGGTATATCATTAACAAATAAATAAAACAAAGTTGGAGCCAGGACACATCCTAGGCATACTCCCCTTTTGTGGAGAAGTGTGGCTCAATTGTTAGAGCGGCAGACCCTGATGCAGAGGTCTGGCTCAATTTCCTCGGACCTGATAATTCTCGCCTCGGTGCCTATTCTAATCATGGGTCCCACTCTGCAACTCTGGGCAATAGCTTGCTTAATCTCCACAACGGCCCCAACAGTGCTGGGATGCCTGGATTCACCTTGGGGGTGCCCAGGAGTGGACATTTCACAGGGAAAAAGCCAGGAAGGGTTCCACAACGGTATGCGTTACAGCACCAGGATACCCCAGTTGGGGTATTAGTGCGCTTTACAAGTACAAATTACATTTTTATGGGGATTGGACTAGTTAGTTCGCCACCCGGACCCCATCTCACCTCTGCGTAGTTATTTTGGTGCAATCTAATAATTTGCTCCAAGAGGTTGGCCGCCAGTCCCTGGCTATTAACTGTTTTCCATAACAGATGTCTGGGGATGAGATCAAACGCGGCCCTAAAATCAACAAACGGCACATATAAATGGCCCTTCCTTAAGTTTACATACTTCCAACAGATACAGCATAACCTAAACACCTGGTCTATGGATCTAGTTTTGGTTCTAAATCCTGCCTGGAACTTAGTGAGGACATCATTTTCATCGATCCAAAGATTGATACGGTTTAAAATGTGCCTTGCCTAGATTTTTTGTAAAACATCAATTAAACTAATCGGGCGATAGTTTGCAGGATCACGCCTATCACCCTTTTTAAAAATACAAATGATTTCAGCGTCCCTCCATGTCTCTGGTATGTCAGCTCCAGCGGATACAAAATTACACAGGTAATTAATGTAAGGGCCCCAGACAATAGTATCATGTTTATATAAATCTCCGGAAATCCTATGTAGTCCTGGGGCTTTACTAGTTTTAACTGTGTTAATAGCCATAATTGTTTCTTTTAAATCAAATTCTAGATTTCCTTCACTCAAGCTAAATACTAGCCCTTCGTTTCCGGAACATCCAGATTCCGGGGCTGTGTAAAACTTTGCAAAATGGTCTATCCAAGTAGTTTCATCCAGATAAACTTCTCTGGAGCCCTTTTCATTTCTATTTCCATTGGCAAAGTTTTTCCAAAATGCCATATGGTCCCTGCTTTTTGCTGCTGCCAACATAGCAAACCAAATTTTATTGTCTTAAGATACTTTAGCATTCTCTAGTACCCTCTTGTATTTTGATCTAGCTTCCTTAACTATCGAGCTTTTGTTACTTTTAATGGCATGTACTAATTCAGTTCTTGCACTACGGCAATCTTTATCATACCAAGGTTTCCCCATCGGCATTTGACTTCCATTTTCCTTACTCGTTATAATTTTTTTTGTTACAAGTGGGGCAATTGCCTTAAAAAAGCCCTTGTGTCATTCTGAAAATGTGTCCCTATCCACTTCAGCAGTAGCATAGTTGCAAAAAGTGCTAGCAAAGGTGTTGTAAATACTTGCCAACTTCTCGCCGTGCTCCAGCATGTGTGCCCATTTAACCGAGCGGCGATTATTACTAACTATAATGTTATCAATATGGTTACAAGGGATACTACTGCTGTCCACTAAACTGGGCATCAATCTACTTTTTAAGGCAAGTTCAAGTGGACGATGATCGGTCTCCACTCTTGGCTTGACTTCAAAATCAACAGCATATTGCCATAAATCAAAAGATAGAAATATATAATCTATTTTGCTTTGAGTGGTGCTTCTGCAAAATGTTGGAACCTTTAATACATCCGATGGAAGATGACTATTACATGCCCTTAAGCCGTAACTAACTGTCAATCTCATTATTTGGAGTGTTAGGGCAGAACACGGGACAGGTTTACAGCTAGATAAGACAGGGATCTTATTGGCCAAATCTTTATCTTCCAAAATCTTCTCAAGCCCTATAATGGGTTCTTAATTACAATTAAGGTCTCCACCTATTACTATGCCTACACCTGGATCTACTAAATGTAAAATTAAGTCCATTTGATCAATTATTATTGACTCCTTTGATACCAAACCCGGTCGGTTATAAACATTGTATATGTGCAGCACCCTTTTATCCTTAGTCACTATTTTAATACCAAGTATGTCTAAGGAATCTGTCACTAGTTGTTTTACACTGATATAAAAGGTTTACTTTTATCCAAATAACTAGACCACCAGACGGTCTTCCTCTTATGGACGGAACGGCTGCTACATAAATCTTTTATAACCCACCCTATGTAAGATCTCAGTTGCCCAGGTTTCCTATAACAAGCAAATATCACTTGTTTCAATAAATTAATTCCACTCCAGATCCCTGGAGTTCTTTTTTAGTCCCGCGATATTCCATGAAATAATTTTTAAATCAGTGCAGGCTTTATAGTTTAGACCTCTCATAGATTCTTCACTAAATATTAAATCAGTGCTGTTTAAAAATAGCGACTCCTCTTTACTCTCACAACATTTTTCATCCCCTCCTCCCACTTCACGCAAATTCACAATTTGTTCTATGCTTGTCCTCTCAACTTCCCTATCTGGTACAATGGTTACATTTATCTGCTGCAGTCATTCTACTGCTTCCAACGATGACAATTCATGGAATCTATTAAAGGTTTCTGGGACAAGTGGATTATTTGGTTTTTTGTTCACTCCAATATCTAAAGGTTATAAAAAATCCCAGAGGTAATGCATGAATATTCGTTTTCTAGATTAGTGTTTCCTCGTGTGCTCTCAAAAGGAAACAAACTACGTGAGGCTGTCTGAAATTTACAACAATACAATCTCCCTGTATGTTTTTCGGAGAACTCCCCAACCACCCTACCCTATGCACCATCAGTATCTTGCTAGTTTTAGTCAGGTTGAATTTTTTGTATTTAGATAACCAATCTACAACCTTGTTCCTCAAATTTTGACAGGATTCTTTTTGGTCCCTCTTCAGTACAGGGAACCCTGCTAAAACTAGGACATATGGACATGTAGCAGGGGGTAAGTTCAAGATATCTAAGTTGGGAATCAAATCCGTCTCCTTTGGACTATACACTGTTTCCCTTTCACTATAATGCTCCCAACTGGATATAATATTATCAGGACAGACAGGAGCCCTCTTCCTTTGCTCAGGTGCCCCTATAACATCTACACTATTTCTTATCTGAGCTCTACCTAAGCATCCTGCACCTGCTTGAGGAGAATTTTTCGATATTCTATCCACATCGTCACAAGCTATATTGTTCCCTATGAACGATTTTAAGTCAGCTATTACATTTGCCCCTTCTGTAATTATTCCACTTCCTTCTCCTATATTTTTACCTAAATGATGTACTGCATCATTTAATTGGGCAATCTTATTATCCATGGCCCTTAATTTGCTATCCACGCCATCATTTATTTGCGTCTGGATGGAAGTTGGGGCAGTTTAAAAAATATCTGCTACAGTTTGTTCTAGGGATCCTAATACCTCGTTGTCCTTGCCTACTCCAATATGGTCAATAACATCTGTTTGTATCAATATTGATCTCGACCTGATACCTTTATTTTCTAGTACTACTTTGCCTTTTTTTTGGCTAGCTTTTTTCCCCTTCTGAGATTTTTCACTTTTTTCCTCATTAGATGTTCCCGCTGTCCCCGCTATTTTTTGTGCCCGTAGTCTACTCTACTTGAAATCCCCGGGCTTCCCTGCGCATTCGCATCAGTTAATTCCATTGTGTCTAATATTGGATTATTTAAGGCAGATAAGGTATTACCTTCACCATGTTGCTCGTCTATGCCTGAATTTAAACACAAGGTATTTGTATTTGTTGGAGACTGTGCTCTAATTGATGTATATGTTGGAAGTTTAGAGGGGTCTAACAAGAGTCTTCTTTGCGCAAGTTCAATTTCGTTGGACAGTACAATTTCTGCTCGTGTTATAAAATCATCTAATGTCCCAGCCGTTCCCTTCCTTTTACTCATTGTTAGATTTGACATGATCAAACAGCAATACTAAACCGGAGCAGGAAAATAAGCAATATCTAAGACAATAGACAATAATTCTGTACAATCCACTTTGCTACTTATGGGTTTAACACGTGCTAGAAAACAGATTAGCTAAAGTGCGGCGCGAAGTATAGGCAGGTCTATAATTATACCTTACAATGTAACTTTTAAAGTAACCAAAAACCTCCCTTTTGCCACAAAATAACTAGTTAGTGTCTGCAGGTAAGAGAGTCAGTATATTAAAGATTGTCCAAAGTATATTTTGCAGGAATACCTTAAGCAAATCCGGAACCAAGGGAGGGGGCCCGGCCCGACCTCCTTCGGCCTCTGACGGCCGCAGACAGCCCGCCCTTGTCCCGGGCTTCTCCCAGCGCGCGCTCCGTGCAGCGGGTGCCACGCTAAGTTTATATGGCGGCTGTGGGCGTTAGTGGGCGGGCCTCACGGGGCAGGTTGCAGCAGATCAAGGGCTCCTGGGACTTAGAGTTCAAGTCCGTCGGGAACTCCTCTCCCCCGGTAAGCTCAACACAAGCAGCAAAAGTTCCTCAAACAGCAAAGCGGCTCCCGCGCAGCGGCCGCCGCGAGAAGTTTATATGGAGGTTGTGGGCGTTAGTGGGCGGGCCTCACGGGCAGGTTGCAGCAGATCAAGAGCTCCTGGGACTTAGAGTCCAAGTCCGTCGGGAACTCCTCTCCCCCGATAAGCGCAACACAGGCAGCAAAAGGTCCTCAAACAGCAAAGCGACACCCGCGCAGCGGGTGCGGTGAGAAGTTTATATGGCGGCTTTGGGCATTAGTGGGCGGGCCTCACGGGGCAGGTTGCAGCAGATCAAGGGCTCCTGGGACTTAGAGTCCAAGTCCTTTGGGAACTCCTCTCCCCCGTAAGCCCAACACAGGCAGCAAAAGGTCTTCAAACAGGGCAGTAATATGGTGGGTAAACATGGGGCAGTTAAGGGGCGTAATCAAAAGTTAGATTGACCATGATGATGTGGCTGACATGCTGCATGTAGTAGTCAATAAAGCATTTTCAATTTAAAAAAAAAAAAGGTTTAACAGTGAACTAGTTGTGTAATGTGAATTGGCATAATAGAGGGAAGGTGGGTGAATGAGAGTGTATGAGTGGGTAGGGGAATGTCAGTGAGTGGGAGGACCCAACATGGTAATGTTGATGGTTTGAAGGGAACTTGGGCAGTCACAGCCTCTTTATTCTTAGTATGGTCTTGGGGCTCCCAAGATATACAGTGTTACTGTTGTCAAGTTGTGACATTACCAGGCCGTGTACTACCATTCAGCATGGTGAATCTGGTAGCCATCTCAATAGTCTTCTTAGAGAACGGAGCAGGTCAAAAAAGAGGGCTGACAGTTTATTGACCTGGGTTTCCATTGTCAGTTTTTTTGTCCTACCGGACTCCTACGTTTTTAACCTCCATTTTCAAAGTGGGGGGACTGCCCAAACAATCTGGCCAGTTCATTTCCATCTAGTGGGATTGTTACCACTATCATCACATCCGTCTGATCAGTTTATGACTGCTAGCTGCCATCCAGTCTACTACATGTTTATGATAGAAGTTAAGAAAAGTGGAGGGATTTTACATTTGATGTGGTAGACTAATAGTAATTTGTCTGTCATCTGCATAGGAGATTGAAGAAAAGCGATAATATTTTATAATCTCCACCAGTGGAGCAACACACAAATTAAGCAGAGTTGGACTAGGAGATGAGCCCTGTGGTACTCCACACTTGAGGGAAAAAAAGTTGACTGCCTATCATTTTCTTCTACTTGAAAGGTTTGATTGTGGAGAAAAGATGTTAACAATTTCAATGCTGTGCTCCCAATGCCTGCTTCAGCTAGTCTAGGCTAGAATAGTCACAGGTACCTGCTGTCTCTTTATCACTGCGCTATCTGTGTCTGAAGAGGTGCAACTCATTAGGCATGCTTTTTTAAACCATCACAAAGTAAACCTGAGAACAAGAGTGTTGGGTGCAGTATTTCATGGCAGGACGTGGATTCTAGAGACATCCATATACACAGCAATCTTTTTGCCAGCATCCTGGTACCTGAGCTTTTAGGAAGCAAAGCTCTGTCTCGCTGTCAATGAAGGAGCATGAAACCTGGATGTACCTCTTGCCCTGGACTGAGACAATTAGAGTTCAGCTGTGAACATGAAGGTCACATGCAGATGTATGCAGTTAATAATGAGCAGAAGCCATATGATGTGAACCATGTTCCCAAAGCAGGACGGAAGTAGATCCTAGGAGTCCAGGGACCTTGTAGATGGTCACTAGAGCACAATTAGTGGCTTAGCTTGGCCCCAGAGGGGCATAGCAGGAGCATCTATTTCAGAAAACTGCATATAGGTAGAGGGTGTGTTTATACTGTTTACACCAAAGAGCGCACAAGCAGTATAAACGCAGCATTTTCCATTTGGTGGTGTTTTATCAGATATAATAGGTTTTAACTGAAAACCAGAAATTAGTTACCTCTAATATAAAGATTTCTTATGTTATCAGAGTTTATATGGAATGGTGACTGTGTTTTCCCTGCTTCCACACTCAAAATATGATCACCGAGTATACATCTGTCCACTTTTGCCTGCCATGTGCTTTTTCATAACAATCAATTTCCTGTTCTCTCTTTATTTTCATTTACTGTAAGAAATTTATAAATTAACATGTAGGGTAAGTTCAATTTGGCATTGTGATTTACTAACTTATGTGTTTAAGCATAAATGAACATCTGGTGCTGGTTCCTTTTATTTTTATTTATTTATTTAAACTCTTTTTATTAATAAACAAAACAACAAAGAAAAATAACTCTCAGGTAAAAGCAGTCGATTACATCACTTAGGTTCATGTGGCACAATACAGGATAAAACAGTCAAAGATGAACACTAGGGTCAAGGGGATTCCTGTGCTACTGGGTCCGGCACTTGTGTAGGCGGTTCGCAGAGTCCCCCACGATGATTATTCCGCGCTTCCCAAATTTTCCCCCAATTCCGAGGGCAACCCCTAGCCACATACACTGCCCGTTCTCTGAACATGCAACAATCAAGGTCCTAAGCCCATTTGTTGACCAGGGGCGGCTGACGAGCAACCCACAATTGTGCAATATTGCGTTTGGCCACCATACATGCTAACGTGACCCACTGCTCCTGGTAGTCATTCAGGTCAGTCAGCTCCCAAACGTTCAACAAACATCTCCGGGCCTCCAATCACACTTCCAGCCCTACCACCTCTCTCAGCTCATCGTGAATCTCCACCCAATATCTTGTATTACTGTACAGTGCCAAAGGATATGCTCTCTTCTACAAGCTCCGCTCTCGGCTCGCCCCATTCGCACCAGACGCGGCCCGGTCATATAGGACCTGTGCAGTATTTTCAGCTGCACCAGGCGGAGCCTCATCTGGATAGCAACTACCCTGGGGGAGGACACTGCTTCAGTCCAATCTTCATCATCTAATTCCAACCCATCCGCACTCCACTGAGCCCGAAGTCTCACCAACGGGTCTTCTGTGTTCTTAATCAGTTTTCGATAAATGAGAGAGATGGTTTTCTCCGGAATATGCCCGTCCAACACTTGGTCCTCAAGAGGGGATGCCTCCGGGAGCTCCGAGCTCTTGAGGACATGGGTGACAAGAGCATGCCTCACTTGCAGATACCAGAAGTATTCATTCTGATGCAGACTATACTGTTTTGCTAGGGAGTCGAACGTAAGTATCGAATTCTTCCCCCACACATCCTTAATCTGGGTAATTCCAATGAGGTCCCACCTATCAAACCATTTAGTTTTCCACAAATTACCTAATTTTTCCAAATTCAGCAAGGGAGTGGCGAGCGTGAGTTTGCCCTCCCACCCCAAACATTTGGTGGCAGCGTGCCATACCTGTACCGCATGTGCCGTCGGGCCTGACAGCGGATATCTCCCTAGCCTTGAATAAAGCGCTCTGTCTATCTTCCCACCAGGTGCCTGACACCGGTCAATGGCATAGCCCGGATCTCCAGGGAGTCCGTAAACGATTTGGTTCACTGCAGCTAAGTGCGAGGCCCAGTAATACCTACGTAGGACAGGAAGTCATATCACGCCATCATACCAGGAAAGAGTTAATTTATTGAAAGCAATACGGGCCCCACCATCCCACAGAAGCTGCCTCTGAAGAGCCTCTATCTCCTTGAAATACACTACCGGCACCGGGTCAATCCAATTTTGCAAGGCATATAAAAGCCGCGGCAGAGCCATCATTTTGAAGAGAGTGGCTCTGCCAAGAAGAGAGAGTGGAAGGGTTTTCCAACACTCCAAATCGCGTCTACACCGAGCCAGTGGGGAATCAAAATTATTACCGTAACGCAACTTTGGGTCAAGCGTGATAAATATACCCAAGTATTTAAACCCTACCTTCTCTATGTGAATAGGGCAAGACCGCGGGACCTCCAGGGGATCTCCGGCCAGCACAAAGATCACCGATTTATTCCAATTGATAGCTAACCCAGAATACCTTCCAAAGATTGCAAGTACATGAAGAAAAAAACTGAAGGAGTCCTTGGGCCTTGTGAGATAAAGCAAGACGTCATCTGCATACAACGAGATCTTATCCTTCCAGTCTGGCGTAATTTTATTTTACTTTTAAAATATCTTTTTATTAACAAAATCACAAAGAAAAACATCGGTGACATACGCCTCTCCCACTTTTGTCATATATGCATGTCCGTAGTACAAGATAATACATATAGAATAACATTAAGAGATCACGGGCACCCATGCACTGCAGCGTTTTCCTGAGCAACTGGAGGAACACAAATATCACCACGATAGTTATTCCAGGCTCCCCAAACTTTCCCCCACTTTGCAGGACTGCCCCTAGCAACGTAGACCGACCTCTCCCTGTACATACACCAGTCCAGGTCCTCCGTCTACCTCTCGACCCGGGGCGGTTGACTGGCACCCCACAGCTGAGCAATGTTGCGCTTGGCAATCTTTTTTTGCCAGGGTCGCTCAATGTCTCCCATACGCACTCAAATCCGTAGGCTCCCAAACATTCAGGATACACCTTCGAGCCTCCAGTGCTATCTCCACCCCAGCACCTCTCTCATCGTGTCATGAATTTTACCCCAATAATCCTGTATCTCTGCACAATGCCACAGAATATGCATGAAGGTTCCAAGCTCCCCACACCCCCTCCGGCACTACCCACTCTCCATGCGACCCATGTGTACCAGCCGGGGCCCAGTGACATATGAACTGTGAAGAATCTTTAATTGCACTAGCCTGAGCCTCATTTGAATAGCCACTACCTTTGGAGAGGAGACTGCCTCCCTCCAGTCCTCATCATCTAATTCCAATCCATTGGTGCCCCATTGCGTTCTAATGGTTGCCAGCAGGTCGCCCATATTATTGATAAGTTTTTTATATATTAACGAAATGGTCTTTTCCGGGAGATAACTGTCTAACACTCGATCTTCCAGTGGGGAGGCCTCCGGAAGTGTAGTGTCTCTGGGAATATGTGTCAGTAAGGCATGCCTAACTTGGAGGTAGCAGTAGTGTTCACTCTCCTGGAGATGGTACTTTTCTTGGAGTGAACTGAACGTGAGAACTGTGTCCTTTCCCCAAATATCCTTAATCTGTGTGATCCCGATTAGATCCCATTTGTCAAACCCCTTTGATTTCCACAGGCTACCCAGTCTCTCCGTGTTTCACAATGGGGTAGCAAGTGTGAGTTTCCCGAACCATTTAAGATGCTGATTAGCCGCTTGCCACACCTGCACCGCATGAGCCGTCGGTCCAAAGAGGGGAAATCGGACGGTTCTGGCATGTAATGCCCTTGTGATATCGCCCCCTGGCACCTGCCCACGGTCCATCGCATATCCGGGGTCTCCGGGAGACCCATATATGGCGTGGTTCAACGCCTCCAACTGGGAGGCCCAGTAATATTTCCACAAATCTGGCAAGCCAATCCCGCCATCATACCAGGGGAGAGTAAGCTTGGAGAAGGCGATGCGGGCTTGCCCTCCCAAAGAAGCTGCCGTTGAAGGGCCTCAATCTCCCTAAAGTAGGACGACAGTACCAGGTCCATTGCGTTCTAGAGCGTGTACAGGAATCGGGGAAGAGCCATCATCTTGAAGAGCACCGCCCTACCCAAAAGGGAGAGCGGTAGCATCTTCCACATTGCCACATCCCTCTTACATCAGTTCAGCGGGGGCCCAAATTTTGGGCGTACCACAACTTCGGGTCTAACGTCACATAAATACCGAGGTATCGGAATCCTAGCGGTTCAATTTGTATCGGGCAGGAACTCGGGACTACCGGAGGATCTCCACTAAGAACAAAGAGCACTGATTTCGACACCAGAGTATCTACCGAATATAGCAAACATGTCAAGAAAACAAATCAGGGATTCCCTGGTGGTGGTGAGGTATAGCAGGATATCATCGGCGTATAGCAAGATCTTGTCCTCCCATTCCAGCGTCCAACGCAGCCCTCTGATCAACCGGTGCCACCGGACCCACACCGCCAGGGGCTCAAGAGCCGGGTGAAAAGAAGCGGGGACAAGGGACAACCCTGTCTCGTGCCTCTGCCCAGAAGAAAGTCAGCGGATTTTTGATTGTTCACCACAACCCTGGCGAGAGGATCCACATACAACAGACGGGCCCAATTAATAAACTCTGGGCTAAACCCCATCTTCCCCAAAACTGCGAATAGGTAGGGCCAGTCAACCCGGTCAAAGGCCTTGGTGGCATCCAAGGACACCGCCGGCTCCTGTATCCTCTGGGCACTGCCCATTATCCCGTGCAGCCTCCATAGGTTAAGGGCCGTATTTCTACCCGGCATGAAGCCAGATTGATCCGGGTGAACCAGGGTGGTAATGACTTAAGCAAGCCTCGTCGCCAGAAGCTTCGCTAGGACTCAGTGTTTAGCGGCAAAATAGGCCTATAGGAGGAGCAGAGCATTTTGGGCTTTCCCTTTTTGTGAATAACAACAATATTCGGTACCCGCTGGTCAAGAGGGAGTTGACCCCTCTCTTTATTCTCTACAAACATGGCACGGAGAGACGGAGCAAGCCTATTTGCACTCAATTTATACATCTCTATAGGGATGCCGTTCGGGCCCGTGGCCTTCCCGGAGTGCACTCCCCTGATGGCCTGCGCCACTTCATCATTCGTGAGAGGGGAATCTAAGTATCTCTGATCATCTTCCGATAATGTGGGCATACGAATGTCATGTAACATGTCAGCGTTGTCTTCCTCTGTGTACACCCCTGCGGATGTATAAACTTCACCATAGTATTCCGAGAACTCGTCCGCTATAATTTGCGGGTAGGTTATTCTATCAGAGTCACCTTTTTGGAACTCTGGTACTAGCCTTGACGCCCACTCCCCCTTCTCCAGCCACGCTAGGCCTTTATATTCATCCTGAAGTAGTTTCAACCGGTGAGTACCCTCAGGGGTCACTTCCTTGGTCACCTCTGCCTCTGCCCGGTTCACCTCGGCCCGACGTTCCTTCTTTTTCCCTGCGACTAATGATAAAACCTCCCCTCGAATAACCATCTTATACGCCTCCCACAAGGTCCGCGCCAAGTCTACAGAGTCTACATTCTCATGAAAGTACCGTTCCGTACTTGTGACGATTTCTTTCTTGGTGGCGGGGTCTCTTAGGTGCCATGCATTAATGGGGGCTATTCTACCTACTTCAAATTGGCCAGTTTCCAACCGGCGCCAGATCCGTGAGTGATCAGATATTCCCCTACCCAAGTGCCGCACCTCTCGGACCGTCGCCGCCTGAGCCACCGGTATTAGTACATAGTTGATTCTGGATAGGGTGTGGTGAGCAGCTGACACGTGTGTGTAATGTACCCCGCTTGGGTTCCTCAACCTCCAGCCATTCCTATGCCCTGTTGTCTCTAAGAAGTCGAGAAGCCACCTCTGGGACGGCCTCAAAGTTCGGGCTGGGTGTCTATCTACCTCTCCGTCCATCACTGCATTGAAGTCCCCGCCCATGTCAGGAAGATTGCACCCAAATCTCGAAAAGAGTCCGTTTGCAGGCCTGGTGGAACATAAATAGATATAAAGGTAACAGTTCTCCCTTCCCACTGCCCCGATATGCCGATATATCTACCCCAATGATCAGCCCATGTAGCCTGTATGGCCAGGGGAAAGGAGTTTTTCACTAAGATACCTGTCCCCCTAGACCCCGTAGTAAATCCAGCATGTGCCACCAACTTATATTCCCCCTTGTGTAAGGCCATGCAACGATTAACAACTAGATTTGTCTCCTGCAGAAGCACTACATCCGGGGAGTGTCGCCTAATCAACTGGTTCACCATTCCCCTCTTAATTTTATCCCAAAGACCATTCACATTCCAACTGGGCACACTAATCCCCGATCCTCTTCTAACAGTAGACATTATGGTGGTAATGAATCAGTCCAATCATAGCTATGCCACCAGATGCAAGAAGAAAATAAAAACAGAAAGAAAAGAAACATGAATAGCAAACATAGCTGCACACAATACAGTCCCAATGTCAACAAACCCCATCTCTCTCAACCCCCTCCCCCTCCCTGCACCCCTGCATATGGCTGTCGCCCATCCCCAATTAGCAGTGTGCCCGTCGCCCAAAATCTAACCTACAAACTAACTAAATGTAGTAAAAGGAAGGAGGACCAAAATCATCCCCCCCCCTCCAGCCCCCGCAAGCACATTCTCAAAGTTGGGGCAATCCACAGTAATTTCCAGTTAAGTAAGACCAGTCAAGAATACAGCTGTGGAGCCGCCCCACCCCCCAACATTGTAATGTAATGTAATGTAAAAATTATTTATAAAGCGCACGGACACCACTGGTTTCATGGCGCTATAAAACGGATGAGCAAAAGTGGGGAGCAAGGTGCAAGGGGCAGGGTGCAGGAGTTTAATCATCATACGTTACAATACTGCACAGTAGTTTCCACTGCCTTCTTATGCTTATTCCTGGTGCTCATCGTCTCCGCCTCGGTCCCGGTCCTCCGGCTCATTCGAGAACCTGCTGTCCAACCAGTCCGATGCTACCTCAAGGTTATCAGAGTACCAGGCCTTTCCGTTGAGTTCCACCCGCAGGTGGGCTGGGAACATCATAGCGTATTTCAGTCCCTTGTCCCTGAGCTTCTTCTTCAACGGCAAGAAACTCTGTTGTTGTTTCTGCACCATCTGGGAAAACCCAGGGAAAAAGGAGAGTGTTGCATTCTCATACCGCCGGGGGGGTCCTCGCTCGTGCCGCATGTACGATCAAGTCTCTGTCTCAAAAATTCAGGACCCTCACGATCATCGGACACGGGGGGCCCCGAGCCTGGGCCTTCCCCCCGGCACTCAATGTGCGCGCTCGACTGTGAAACGGTTACTCAGTCCCTTGGGCTTACGATGGTTAAGAACAATGTCCTCGACAAACAGATCCAGGGCTAGGCCTTCTGATTTTTCAGGCACCCCAAGAATGCGAATGTTTTTACACCTAGCCCTCCCCTCATATTCATCAAGCTTGCGATCCGTCAGGGTTCTCGAGGTCTTCAGGTCTCTTACCTTTTGCTGCAACAATGCCACACCATCGATCAGACTAGCAGTCTTGAGTTCAAGTGATTTAACTTTCTCACTCGCCTTCGATAGATCCGTCGGTATCAAGTTCACCTCAATTGTGACCGTGTCTAATTTATTGCCTAAAGCTTCCATTTTCTGGTCAAAGGACGCCTGGACCCCATTTATAGCTGACATAACGTCCGTCAGAGTTGGTTCTGTGGGAGGGCCTGTAGCTTCACCCCCGCCGACTGAGCCCTCTTCGTTTCTGTGGGGGACCCTTTAGGCATAGTATATCGGTCCAACTTATTGGTTTGAATGTTTCTGGACCCCTTGGGGGATCTGGTTAAGGATTTTTCGGCTTCCGGCTTAGTCGCCATCTAAAGGCTGTTACTGCATCATTGGCAGTCACAGGGAAAAGGATTACACCCAACGCCTAGGGTCCTAGATCTCCCCGTGCACTTCCAGGCACTCCAAGTCCAGCCGCCGTGCCGCAGCATCCCCAGGAGTCTCAACAAACCAACGTCTAGGTTTCTCAGTCAACAGGTAAATGGGGCTGTCTGCACGACCGCTGGACATCCAAGCACACCATGGACAAATCACTGTTCACTAGCGCCCACACCTCCGCCCATAGAGCGGGCAGCTTGAGTCACCTGTCCAGATGCTGGGCGCAGAAACTGCCATCATAGCAGGGCCACTCTGTTTCGGATGTTCCACCTTCTCCACAGCAGCTCGACCTCTCACTTGACCCCTTCCACCAGGACCCAGGACCAGATGGGTCATTAGGGGTGGTACACGTGTCGCTGCACCAAGCAGACTCCAAACTCACCTTGTGTCATTAGTAGCAGGATAGTCAGACCACTTGAAGGAAGGGTATGCCCGGCCAGGATACCTCTGGGGCCGCCCCTCTCCCACAGCCCGTAGAGCACATCACCTGAACAAGGTATCTTCTTGGCCACCACTACTCGTCGCACAGTCAGTGTGTTGGGCACCACCTACAGGCCATCAGCTCACCCCGTCGGTCCCTCCACAGTCATGGGCAGCGCAGGACCATTGTGTGAGCGCCGCAAGGGGGGCCAGCACCACCAATACACTGCCCACCGGGGCTTCAATGTGCAGTTCCTCTCTCTCTTCGTGTCCCGCTGAATCACCGCCGGTCCCGGGCCGCCGCCCCACAGTGCAGCGCCCTGTACCTGCGCAGGGCGGCTCCTCTTATAAGCTTCGTGGGGCAGTCCAGATGGAGCACACGGTGCCGAGGCCTCTCCGCAGCCGCACCGCTACCCCCTCACATTCCGTGGGCTCACCACAGTATCTGAAGGGAGTAAGATGATTCACGGGACCAGACCGGTAACTTCTGGTATGCGGCCCTGATGTTTGTGCACTCGGCGGCGGGCTCTCCACTTACTCGAGCCCCCTGCTGCAGACGCCGGTAGGCCGCAAACGATCGAGCGGCATAACTCCGGTCCTGAGCACCGCAGGCGGCCCGGAGAAACAGCAGGAGTCGTCGCTTCGCCTAAACTTTCAGGGATCGGGGTTGCATTTCAGTATTGATGCCAGGATCTGGAGGCCGGGAATGGAGGTGAGCGGAGCCGAGCTCTCACGCGGACAACTTAGTCTCGCGCGTGGCTCCTCCTCCTCTTCCTTATATTTTTACAGGCATGGCTGATGACTCACCTCAACTGACTAATGGCGGTGAGTATATTGAGTTACATAATAATAATAAAGTATTTTATAAAGTGTGTAGCTACTTCAGTTCAAGTGTCCCCACACTAGGTACAAGCCCCTGCTTCCAAAGATGTAGCAATTATCCCAGAATCAGCCAGAACTGAATAACCAGGTTTTAAGTTTTTTTCTGAAAAAGAGTTTCCGACTGGGCATGAAGAACATGGCACCTGCTGATCTTAAATTCCTAGGTTGAATCTATGGTTTGACAAAGGATTAGAGGTACCGTGGACCTCTGTTGGCAAATGCCTTATAGCAGTAGATTAGAGCTTTAAAAGAGGATCTCTGCTTCATCACAAGCAAAAGCAGTTTCTGAAGCACATCCCCTATAGAAGCACACTTTGTCAGGTTCAGTAGAAGACGTGCAGGAGTGTTCGGCACTCGTTGGAGTCTCCTTATCTGAGACTGTGTCACTCTGAGATACAGAACATTACAGTAGTGAAACCTGGACATTAGCAGTGTTTGCACTACTGTTTTTTTCACCTACTCTGGCAAAAAAAGAAGATTTTCTTAAAAGTCTTGAGCAGTCCAAAACATTTCCCTGCAATTGTGGTAATTTGTTAGTCAAAATAAAGTTTTTCATCAAACCAAATGCCAAGATTCTTGACCTTAGGTTTAGGAACAGGTAGTAGGCCCAAATCATTGGGCCACCGAGCAGTGGACCAGATATTAGAATGATTGCCCACTGTCAGAACCTCAGTCTTCACAGCATTTAGCTTGAGACAATTCAAGGACATCCACCTAGTGACATCTGCAAGGCAAAAGCATAGAGAGGAAGCCATGTAGGAGGAGTTCGATAACAAAGTGATCATGAGCTGGGTGTCATCCGCATACGAAATAATGGTAAACCCATAGCGTTCGATGAGCTCAGCCAAAGGATGCACATACACATTAAAAAGTGTTGGGCTCAAAGAGGAGCCTATAGTACTCCTTGCTGCAAATGAAACTCTTTTGACTGGAAGGGTTTTTGAGACACCTGAAAGGTGCACTCTTGCAGAAAAGAGGGAACCCATCTCAGACCTTTATGGACCATGCCACAGCTCCAGAGTCTTACAATCAGAATGCTATGGGTCACAGTGTCGAATACAGCACTGAGATCCAACAGCAACAATGCAGCAGAGTCATCAGCATCCAAGATTTGATGAATTGACTGTGTTGCATGCTGCATGGCTGACTCAATACTGTATGCAGGACGAAAACCCCTCTGAATCCTATAAAGCAAATCGTTGGCCTCCATAAAACTTGAAAGCTGCTTATTAACATGATTCTCAATGATCTTAGAGAAGACTGAAAGCAGCGATACCAAATATTACTTTTGATGATATCCAGTAAAGGTTTTTTGAGGAGTGGGACCACAACAGCATGTTTCCATTGCCGAGGCACCTGGACCAGGGCCAGGGAGCTGTTAAGCAGATCACCTAGTACTGGGTAGACCACCTCCATGCCTTGCTCCAAAATGGATTGGGATGCTGGATCAAGTGGGGAGCTGGACTTCACTGAGGCAAGGAGCAAGATCAGCTCCCTTAGTTCGATGACTTAAAGTTCAACAGCCTAGAGCTGTCATCAGAGGAGTAACTCCATCCTTCGCAGGAAAGTAGGCATAAATATTTGCCACATTTTCCAAAAAGAAATGAGCTAAGGCATTAGAGCCCTCCTCTAATGGCGGAGTAGAGGCTGAGACTAGAAATAGCGAAGAAACAGACTTCACAATGGCGAACATTTCGCAGGAGGACTTCTGGGCAGACTGAATTTTGTTAGCATAAACGTCATGACATGATTTACTAATACAACAGAGGTAGACTTTAAAAACTGGAATATAGTTTTTTTTACAGGCTGGATCATAAGCTCTACACTAGAGGTGTTCAAGGCCCATGCACTTATTTTTTTATACTAACAGTTCATCATTAAACTAGTCAGCAGATGTTTTTTTTTGCTGAAAATGATGGCTCACCAAAGGAGTCATTTGATCCAGTGCTGTGCAGATTCAATCGTCCAATTGTGCGTCTGCTATATCAATAGAGCCATTCCAATTGGGTTGGCTGGTAACTAACACACGTCAGGGGCTGCCTTTAGCCCACAGGGAGGTGACTTTAGCCCACAGACGTGCCCGTGCCGCATGACTGGCCGCGGGAGTGATTGGTGACTTATCATAAGAAACAGAAAAAGGGAATTGCAAAATGATCAGACCAAGTGAGTGGAAGCGGGTGGTCAGTCACAAATCCAGCAAGATTTGAAAAATCAGGATCGAGGGTATTCCCACCTCTATGTTTAGGGGAAGAAACACATTGAAGTAGGTGAAAACTCTCCAAATCAGCAGCCTTGGTAGAGGTCATTGAGCAGGTGGCATCCTCAAAATGCAGGTTAAGCTCCCCTGCTACTATGAAATTAGAGTAACGGAATACTAGTGGAGACAGCACATCAGCTAAGGAGGAGTCAAAGTTAGAAGTAGGCCCAGTCGGGCGATAAATCAGAGTCCCTGATATCTTAAAATTGCTGGTAAGGGCCAGAGAAAAATGAGTTGTTTCACATCTATAAATCGCAAGCTCAGACAAGGTGCAATGTAATGTCTGCTTATAGGTAATAGCAATCCCACCTCCTCTCTGAGATTGTCTATCAAGTCTCACATTAGCAAAACCTTGGGGAATAGCTTGCATTAGACCATGGGAGGAGTCTTCCGTGAGCCAGGTCTCAGTCAAAAAGAATCATGGACTTCGAATTTGTGCTTCACTAATGATCTGCAATTAATGGAGAAGAACTTACCCGAGGCAAGTCAGATGCATTTACCTCTGCACTTGCAATCCGATAATCTGAGTGAGAACCTGCATCTTCTGCAACAGGTCTCCACCTTAGCGAGGTCTAGTGCATGGTAGCGGGCATAGGGTTGAAGCAAAGTTCAGCACTTCTAGTTTAGAGTACTCTATGGGGGCTGGGTTAAAACTACCACAGGGCCTGGCCCCTGGTGTAAAGTTGGTGAGGGCGCTAGGCCCTCATGCTGGTAAATGATGTGACACAGACGCAGTGGGGTACTGGATGCACCTGGCCCAGAGCACGTGCGCTCGGCCACTTTTATTATATCAGCGTCACCTGACCGGTGACGTCTGTGGTGGGTGGGTGTACAGTGTAGTACACAGTAACTGAGAAACACTAGTGTGCTAACTGCACGTCACTACACCTGGCACTGTCCATGCGCAGACGTGTGCAGACCAGCTTGCCTTTGGAATGTCAGCACGGCGCCTGCTGCATGTCCGTGCATCAGGCTGCTTTTTAAAGGCGTTAGAGCACATAGGAAGAGTCAGCGCAAAACTGCTAATCTGCTCCCCTTCATGGTTGAGCTAAGATGGCCGTGGGGGAGAGGAGATACGGTGAGATCAATGAGTTACTGTAGGGCTCGAATAAAGTGCAAAAAGTAAGTGCAAACAGGCTTTGTATTCAAAAGAGTGCAAAACAGGAGTATAGAGTGAAAACTGTTCCAAACTGTGGCAGCAACTGTGCCTTAACCTAGCACGCCAAGTGCTCATTTTATTTGATAGAGTTCACGGTCTATGACACAGTTGTGGGCTGTCTGGTGTCTGAAGATTTTAAGACCCTAGACAGTAGTAAATGGTCCATTGAAACAGAAACTTTAAAGGCAAGTGCTACTTTTGATTGGAAATGGAGCAACATTTGTTGACAAATCTAAAGTAAACATAAGAACATAACACATTAACATACACAAAGCAACATCCGGACACATTTACAATAATGGGGCACAACACATTAAAACAGTCCAGCAAGAACACACCATCACATTGCCATATTGCAGTACAAAAACACAGTAACTCAAAAATTAAGTGAACACATCCCCACCTCAGCAAAATGGCAACCAACAAGTGTATAAAAACATTTTTATCACACACTGCCACATCCAGAAATCAACGTTCGTAATACTGTGGTGAAAGGTGCTTGCACTGTGCACTGCCTTAACTTACTACAAACAACAGGGAATTGTGCGAGTTAGAGTTGTTTGTGAATTGGTCCATGGAGTCAAAAGTGATTAAGCACCTTGAGCAGACATTTTTTTTTTTTGTTTAAGAAATTTTTATTAAGCATTGAAAAGTGATACAAGAAGCATGTCATGAAGAATTAGGAAAAAGTACATATGAGTATAATAATAATTAAAAGACATCAATCTATAGGAATTTATATAGAAAAAAGAAAGGTATGAAGAGATAGATAGAAGAAAGAAGAAAGGAAAGGAAAGGAAAGGAAAAAAGAAAAGGAGGAAAGCAGAAGACAGGGAAAGAGAAGAGGAGAGAGAGAGGAGGATAAGGAAGTAAAACTAAGGGATCATAAGGGACAAGGAGCACGCGGTAAGGGAGAAGGATTAGAAGAGAGATAGGAAGTAAAGGGAAGCCATAATAAGTCAGATTTAATTTTCAAAGGGATAGAGGTAGAAGAGGCTATAGAAATTCTATGTTCATCACATATATAATTCCACCATGTGTGGACCGAGAGTTTTGAATTATCTTTCCAACACGATAAAATAACTTTAAATGCAAGTGCAATAAAAAGGTCTAACAACTTAGCAGAAGAGGGTGTAACAATATCAATATCATCAGATAAAGAACCTAAAAATACGTGTATAAAGGATAATTGTGAAGAAAGAGATAACATTTTCATACATATATTCCAAACATCAGTCCAAAAAGATAAAACTGGGGAACAATGGTATATTTGGTGTTGTAGAGTACCAGGAACTTTGGAACAGGACCAACATAAAGGTGAAGAGGTTGGAGAAAATTTATGTATAGTAACCGGGGTAATAACAACTCTGTGGTAAATAAAAAGTAAGGATTGGGTAATGCGTGCAGCAACAGAAACTTTGAAGAGTCTAGACCATAAACGATCCCATAATGCAGTGTCAAAGGAGACATCCAGATCAGTTTCCCAAGCAGTCTCTACTGTAGATTTAGATCGAACAGAACAATTAGACAGTAAAAGTGAATATACAAGAGCAGCTTTAGGTTGTTGAGTAGAAAAGAGAGGATAAAGTGGAGTGACAGGAGTGAAAGAGGAAAAGGAATCAGAGGAAGAAGATAAAGAGGATAAGTGAGATTGAATAGCAGAGATTATAATAGAATATTCAGCAAGAAATGAGGAGGGTAAGTTAAACCTATTTTGTAAATCTATAAAAGAAAGAAGAGTGGAATCAAGGAAAAACTGATGTACAAACATTATATCCTTTTCTTTCCAGTGTTTAAAATAGAATGATTTACCTTTATATCTAAGAAATTTGTTGTACCAAACTACAGATGATAAAAAACATTGTAGAGGGGAAAGGGTAGAGGAAAAAATATTTTGCAAGGTAGATTGGCAATATTTCAAAATAGGATACTTGGATATAAAGGTACAATTTGACATGAAAGGAACATATTGAAAGGAGAAATCTTTTAAAAAAGAGCGTTCCAGAAGAACCCACTTAGGAACAGGAGTATCAAGGAAATCATATGCCAAGGAGAAGGATTGTTTGATGAAAAAGGCAGAATGATAATTAATTAATTAATTGCAAGTTTATATAGCGCTAGGATCGACTCCCGGAGGAGTATCTCCGCGCTTCGACCGCTGCGAAACCCTTCCTGGCTTCCCTGAGAGATGGTCCCTTAATGGGTATCTCCAGGGTGAGACCAGGCATCCCCGGCGGTCTGGTGGGGCCGTTAGTGCAGATGAGGCAAGCTTATGCCCAGAGTTGCCGAGTGTGATCGCTGATCAGAGTGGGCACCGAGGCGAGAGAATTATCGAGTCCGCTGACCCTGGTCCAGAAACCTGCCGCGTCGGGATTCGAACCCTGGTCCCGGGCCGTCCTCTGCTCTCGGGTCTGCCGCCTCTAACCAGTGAGCCACACTACTGCCAAAATCAGGGAAACGAACACCACCTTCATTTTTAGGACGAATCAACTTATGTAACCCAATGCGGGGATGTTTATTATTCCACAAAAATTTTGTGCATATAGAATTGATACGAGAAAAATAGGATTTAGGGATTTTGAAGGGGAGCATAGAGACTGTATATAAAACATGAGGGGTAATCATCATTTTGATGGTATCTAATCTACCCCACCAAGAAAGAAATAGGGGAGACCAAATCTGCAAAAGGGATTGAATTTTCTTAATTAACGAATCAAATGTTATTTTAAGGGTATCTTTTAGAGAGGAAGAAAACCATATGTCAAGGTACTTAATTTTAGAAGGGCACCAAGCAAAGTCAGTATTATTAAACATATATTGAAAACACAATGAATTAAGGGGAAGCACTTCCGTTTTGGATAAATTGAGCTTATAACCTGATATTGAAGAATATAACTGAACTTCATCTAAAAAGGGCGGGAGGGATGATTCGGGATTGGACATGTAGATGAGGACATCATCAGCGTACGCTGAGAGTTTAGTTTCGACAGAGGAGAAGTTTAAACCAGTGATATGGGGGTTGGAACGAATACGTTGTAAAAAGGGTTCAAGGCATAAGATAAATAATAAAGGAGAAAGGGGACAGCCTTGTCTTGTGCCTCTGGTTAAAGAAAAGAATCTGGAAAATTTATTGTTAACAAAAATGCTGGCACGAGGGGAGGAATAAAGGAGTTTAACTAACGCTATAAAATTTGGACCAAAACCAAACCAAGTAAGGGTTCGGAACATGTATTGCCAATTAATACGATCAAAAGCTTTTTCAGCATCTAGGGATAGGGCTGCTAACGGGGTTTTGACATTTTTACTGTGAGAGAGGACATTGGAAAAAAGACGGGCATTATCAGCAGCAAGTCTGCCCTTAACAAACCCCACCTGATCTGTGTTGATTAAACGAGGGATAATGGAATCAAGGCGAGAGGCAAGAATTTTAGCAAAAATTTTACAGTCATAATTAATTAAGGATATGGGGCGGAAATTTTTACATTGGGAGTGATCCTTATCGGGTTTTGGGATGATGACAATGAGGGCATCCAAAAAGGACCCGGAGGCCTTAGCTTCAAAAATAAAAGAATTAAATAACTGAAGGAGTTTGGGAGCAAAAAAGGAATGAAAGGAGGAGTAAAATTCAACTGGTAGGCCATCAGGACCAGGGGCTTTTGATTTCTTAAGGGAATGAATAGCTGAGGTAATTTCTTGAAGAGTAATTTCACGTTCTAGGTGTGAAAAGTCAACAGGAAGGGCAGGGGGGGAGGGAAGGCCATCAAAAAATGTTGTTAAGTTTGCATCAGAAGGATGAGTGTCGTCTGTATATAGGGCTTGATAGTAGTTGTGAAAAACTTCAGCAATGTCTTCATCAGAGGTGGCCAGTTTGTTGAGTGAGTCATTAAAAATTGGACCGACAGCTTTGCGTTCAGATTTGATTTTCAGGTAATTGGCCAACATTTTACCTGCTTTGTTCTGACCCCCATGATATTTAGATTTTATTTTAAGGAGGGTATGACAAGCTTCATTAGTTATAATTTTATTAAGAGCTGTTTTGGCATGAATCAAATCCTGAAGGGCAGATGGGGATTTGGAGGAGAAATATGTATGTTCAAGGGTTTTAATATGTTTAAGTTGATCTTCATATTTTTGCTTATTAAGCTTCTTTTTGGCAGAAACATAGGAAATCGTAAAAGCACGAAAAGAAGCCTTAAAAGCATCCCAAGTGTTAGGAATGGAGGTATCAACAGGGTCATTTAAGGAAAAATATTCATTAAAAAACGCAGTACATTTTTTCATAAAAGTGGCATCCGATAAAAGAAAAGAGTTAAATTTCCAACGACTAAATTTAGAGGGACTAAGGGATAGGTCCAGGGTAGTATAAACCGGAGCATGGTCAGAAATAAAAATAGAACCAATAACAGATTTTTGAAGGGAGGGAAGAAGAGACTTACTAATCATAATATAATCAATCCTTGAACGTGTATGATGGACATTAGAGAAAAAAGTATATTCCAGTAAATCAGGATTACACACTTTCCACGAGTCATATATAGGACGAGAGGCAATGGCAGATTGAAAAGCCTTATGGGTCTTATCAGGTTGAAATTTACTCGAAGATAACCGATCTGAAAAAGGGTCCAACCATTGGTTAAAATCACCAGCAACGATGAAATTAGGGCAGTCAATGGATGCAATGAGCAATTTAATGTCTTTCCAAAATTTGGGGTCTGGACGTACAGGGCCATAAATATTCAATAAGACCATCGTCTTGTTGTGAATAACAACCTTTGCCATTGCCCAACGACCTTCATCATCATTTTGAGAGGAGATAATTTGTGCATTTAAAGCCTTGTGAAATAATATAGCGACCCCTCCTTTTTTGTTGACCGCAGGAGAAAACACAACCTGACCCACCCATTGTCTCTTTAGTTTAAGGGAGTCAATGTCCGAGCAATGAGTTTCCTGAAGAAAAACAACCTGTGAATGAAATTTGGTTAAGTGAGACAATACCTTCTGACGCTTGACAGGATGACCAAGACCACGAACATTCCAAGAGACAAAATTACACATGTTGGAAGGAGGGAAGAATGGGCGAAGAGTGGAGGCAACACACAGCAAGGAGATCACTACATAGGGGAAGACAAAAAATAACAGTTAAACATTGGAATAGTAGAACGCTCATTTCAAGAAGGGAAAGAAGAATCAAGCAGCAAGAAAAGAATAAACGGAGAAGTAAAGAAAACAGCAGAGATAACTTGAGAAGAAGGAAGCGAGGAAAGAGAGAGAAAAGAGAGAAAGAGGAAAGATACATAAAGAAGAAAGAGAATTAGAAAACAGGTCAAGGCACAAAGGCTTGATCTGAGAAGAAGACAGTAACCAAAACATGTGAGACGCGGGTACGCCTGGGAGAGGACATGTCCCACGAGCAAACCAGATACGGACATCATGAGAAAGGATAAACACAAGGATGTGAGAAAAAAGTTAAAACAAAATAGTAAAGGGAGATAAATTAAGAGAAATTAGATAGTTCAGAGTAGTAATTGCAGAAAAAGAAAAACATTGAAAAACGAAAAGGCATTAGCTAGCAGTGTCCATGGTGGAAGGTGAGACACTCATCAAAAAGTCGCGAAGTTTCTGGGGATCATCATAGGACCTGGTACGGCCATTGTGGGTGATCTTGCAGAAGCAGGGATGGAGAATTCCATACTGAATGTTGAGTTGTCTCATCGTGGGTCGAAGGCTCAGGAATTCCTTACGTCGAGCATTGGTAGCAGAAGAGAGGTCTTGAGAAATGAAGATGTTTTGACCAGACCACTGGAGACGACGTTTGGCCCTGGCGGCTTTCAAAACAGCCATGAGCTCTGTGAACTCCAAGAATAACATGATGATTCCACGCGGTTTGGTTGCATTGGAATTGAGACGACCAAGACGATGTGCTCTTTGGATGTTGAGAGGATGAGTCGCTGGCGAGTGTTCCAAAAGCTCCTGAAGAAGTTTCCGAATAAAAGAGACCATGTCAGACCCCTCCAAATTTTCCGGAACACCATAAACGCGTAGGTTGTTGCGTCTATTGCGATTTTCCAAATCTTCGGTGTGTAGTTTGAGTTTGTGGATTTCTTGTTCCAAAAGTGGAATTCGAGTTGAGAGGTCTTGGACATCGCTGACACGTTGTTCTAAGTTCAAAACCTTATTTTCCATAACCACCCAGCGCTCCTCGATCTGCTGAAGTTTAGCATTGGTAGCAGTCATAAAGGGTTGGAGACCACGCACCTCCTCAAGGATGGAATCCAGAACAGGATTAGTCGAAGAGTTAATGGGGGAGGGTGGATCATTTTTTGGTCTTTTAGGTTTTGTTCCTGTTTGCGATAACTTCGGCGAAGTAGAGACATTTGCCATGATGCAGGATGACAAAAGGGAGCTGTGACCAATAATGCTGTATAATATGAAATAGACTGTGGGTGCCCAAATGTGATAGGGGCACACCCTGTGGCAAAAATAGGACACTGAGAAAAAAGGAGTCGTCAAATGACACACTATTAATCAGTGCGAGGATGTAGTAACAGCCACACGATGACAAACAAGAGGCATCCACTAAATCAAAATCTTGACACTGTGATAGACCATCATGTCAGTATGGAACGTCAGATTAGATGAAAGAAAGCGCCAAAACACTCACAGGTGAGTATAGACAGTGCATTAAGGCAGTGGAGGAGACCGATGGTCATTAGAGGTCAGAGGAACAAGAAACTTGAAATGGCGTTGAGGTATTCATCACATTCCTTGAGTATATCAATAGTAGAAAGTTAGGCATCCAGAAGCACAAAATGGCGGTTGTTCCACCACATAGAAAGAACTGCGCATTTAAATTGAAAGCAGGAACATCACCAAAAGTGAAAAAGAGTCCACAGCAACTCATCAATGTCGCAGCATCCTACGTGGTAGCAGAGCCAAGCTAGCGCCAGAGCAAAAGGGGAGAGAGCAGTAACAGCGCAGATAAAACATACGAACCGGCGGCATACAAAATGGCGGCCGTTCGTGTTCTGAAGTGAAGAGATAATTACCATTGAAAATAGTCCTCGAAATTGCGCTCGTTTCGGTTGGCAAAGCGCTGCATTATGGAGTCCCCACCTTCCGACACTGAAATATGGCAAGAAAAACCGTCCGAAAGACGGTTAGACGATTTCTCACGGCATCCGCGGATTGTCCGAGACGGAGCTCACGGGAGAGACGTCCTCTATCGCCGGCGCGCAAGCCACGCCCCCCTTGAGCAGACATTTTAAGGGAGTATTTTTATCGGCATATTCCAAATTCTTCTAGGCAAAGTGGTCACTGCTCCAAATGTGTTGCTATTAATGACAAACAATTAATAACCATGTTTTCTCGGTCTTCATACATGTTTCAAGGATTCCCTGTTAGTTGGGGTAGAACGGTTCCAGATATAAAAATAAAACTGAAGTGAAACAATAAGGAGACCCTCACAACCACCTTGAATCTTTCTATTTCTTTAAATGTGGGGCATTTACAGTAAAGGCCATACCTAGTAAACAAGAAGAGATTATAAAGAGCTCTGAATAAAATGGATGTAAACCAACTATTACTTGTTGTAACAACACCCATTTGTATACTCTTGCTTTCTAGCTTCTCAAGTCTTCATTTTGTGTATGCATGCAGCCTCAGCGGGGAAGATATCAAGTAATGCCATACTGCCACAGCTGTACAACTAGCATTTTAAGTTGCCTTATGTAAGAAATACAACAGAATGAGGAAGTTGTAATAGAGGAATACCTTTTTATGTACTTTTACACACCTTTGTGAACTGGCCCTGAAATATCCAACTCCCCATGAGTAAAAGGGCTAAGAAGACATGGTCCTTGCTATTTGTACTAACTCTATAGGAATATTAACTCGTTATTTCCATGTCAGATGTTTGGGGTCATTTCACAGAGGCCTTTACATGAGCACATGAAATAGTACTAATGAAGTAATACGTCATGTACTGATAACTACCTTAGTTAATTGGCCCCACTTCACCTGATTTGCTAAATCTTCTGTAAACTTATGATGTCCAAACTTGCTGCATATGGAACACATACATTGTAAGTGGCTAAGAGCCAACGTTCTGCATGTTCACTGGCTGCCTGTAGATAATGAGCGGAGACCAAGAGTTGATGGGGTCATGCTATTTCTTGATCTGAGTGTTCATGAAGGGAACTGGCTTAAGGCCACAGAGAGCACAGATTGGTAAAGGTGTGCAGCTGATATGTGCCTCACCCAAGAACAGTGCACTTTCGAGGGGTATGGGTTTGTGTGCTGGCCAGAAGGATGCTCAAACCCAGGAGGGCAGATTCATGGGGGTGTTAGGGGTGTGGCATCCCCAAATAAATTCATTATTGGCTTGGTAGTTAAGTCAGGGGGCCCCGAGTGGGATCTGCTCTCTCTGTCTCTATTTCTCTCATCTTGAGGCAAGAATGAGATAGAAACCAGCGACCTTTGATGTAAACAAAAGAGAGGGAGAGAGAGAGACAGAGATAGCAATCTGGTTGATAAATTTCAAAATGTGAAACCAGATGAACTGGAATTAATACCGGCTTTCCTGCTTTTCCAATTGTGCAATCCTAAGCAAGTATGTTATTTCACAGAGCCTCCTTTTTCTTTATCACACATGAGCGTACTTTTAAATACTTGAGTTCCGGATGTGAGCTGTGCAAGCACTTATGTTTGTTTAATCGACTATAATGTTGTTCCATCTATAAAAAGAACCTCAGACATGCTTAGGGTTTACACAGCTACTGACTCAGTGGCATAGCTAGACCTATTGCCGCCCGTTGCGGACTCTGATTTTCCCGCCCGGTGCAAGTAAGAGCAGGAAAGTGTGGTCGACAGACAACTTGTTCCTGGTGCAGGTAAGAACGGGGGGGTCGACAGATGACTTGTTCCTTATATCACAAACAGAACCCTCCGATCCTCTAATGTCCACCTCACTCAAATACCTAGGATTAAGAAAACACGCTCCGGTGGCCGGCGGTTTTCCTATCAGGCGTCCAAGATGTGGAATGCTCTCCCACTGGACCTTCGTGCCCAACCTAACCTTCTGTCCTTTCGCAAATCCTTGAAGACGTGGCTGTTCCCTTGACCTTCTCCTTGTTTCCGCCTGATCTGACTATATGGATTTTCAGTCAGCGCTGGGACGCTCTTGGGCAGCCATGCGCTTTAAAAATCCCATTCCATTCCATTAAATTCCATTCCGTTCTGGGGGCGTGGTAGTCGACAGACGATATGCTCACCTTTGCCACCCCCAAAGAGAGTGCCCCCCGACCCAATGCACCACTGTACTGACTTCCCTCTTAGTTCACTAATAGCATTTTTGGGGGGGCGGACAAGCCATGAATGCATTTTTATTAGATTTCAGTCTATGCAGTGATATAATCTGATATACTAAGGTGAAAGGCTTCTGTATATTAAAGAAATACACAGTTTTTTATTTTGAAGCGATTGTATCACATATTTACACTTGTTTATTGCACGATGTACATGGTTAACATTTCGTGGCTCAACACATGCAAAGCCTCTTAGAGCCAATCCAGACCCATGGCTCAGCTTGTCCTATTAATTTGCCTATTTGCAACTCTGGCTTAGTACATGGGATCCTCAGTCACCGATAAGATGATTGGTAAAATCTGCGGTCTAGAAACATGCAGGCCTGCTGGCATGCACTGCTTTTAGAGCTCTACCATCAAGACTTCTTGTAGCAGAGACGAAGAAGAGTGCATGCAGTGACAATGCATTTAAAATAGGTGAACCCGGGGCAGGGAATACAGGCAGTTGTGTTGTACATGAGCACAATCATGAGTTCCCTTCGAGAAGTACCAGGTCCAGTTGGGTGGGATAGATGGGTAGCTTCAGTGGGGGTGTTTGAAGTGTATGGCACCCCTTAAACGGGTCTGCTATGTCTGTTTGGTTTTTCTCATTGTTCTCATTTCACTAAGAAGTTTTAACTCATTCATTTTTGGGATTGGGATCTTAAAAAGATACATGTAGCGACCGGTTACCAAAAAAGTAGTAAATATGCACCCATAGAAGTCCTTGAATAAGTGTAAATGTACTACTTTTTTGATTTCACAAACATTAGCAGTAGTACGATTGGAAAGCTGCTTCCCTCTCAAGTTTACAAGCAAACTACTGGCAATCAAACACCAAAAATGTAATGGGATCAATGCCTGACAATTGTCTAACCAGTGGCAATTGCTCGGGGTGACATTTTAAACCATCGTTTTTCATCCACCGTGCGACTCTATGCAGAGATCTCACTCTAGAGTGGCACAGTGCTTTACTGACCCTGTTCCTTATAGAAACAGTCCATCCCAACCCTTGGTCGTCTCACCCCTCCCCACTACAGCACACTGCTTTTTAGTTGGGAAATTTGAATGTCCCCCAATCGAAATCTCACCAAGCTGTACCCCTACTTAACCAATGATGTCACTTCTACTACTTGTGCCGGTGGGTTCCATGCGCAGCAAATAATGGAGAGTGGCTACCGGGGATGACCATGTCCACATCTATGCCTTTGGCTGTTATATGAAAAATAAATGCTTCTCTGGCTAAGCATAGGAAATACAGGAGCAGCTAATATACCCTAACAAAAGTGTCCAGGATCACATCACAGGTATGCAAATGAGGTATTCTTTCCTAGGAAACAAAAGCACATTGACTCCAATATCTTGCAGTTTAAAAAATACGAGTTTCCAAAGATATGTGGAGCAATTTGCCAGGAGTGCCTCATTCTAAAGCTCAGATCTAGCGCAGTGTTAATCAGTGGCAGCTGAGCATCAGCACGCCGTGACGGCAGTGATCCTCTCGGACATTGCCTGGCTGCCGTGAGGCTCGCGCCGTGATTGACAGCCGGGCCTGTGACACGCCGTCGCGGATGCACTGTGCTGCAGTCTGCCCCCGGCCCCCGAGGCACCACGCAGGAGTTCATGAGATGCTGTCATCAGAGAGACTGGCAGGAGGAGAGCTCATTAAAAGACGTTCTTCAAAGGCCCGAGGAGCCGACGTGTAATTTGTTTTTCTGACGAAACGTGCCAGGCATCAGAGGAACAATGTTTCTGTGTCTTGTTTTTCTGTCTTTGGTGTCGTTGCCAGGGCAGCCCAGGGTCTCCTGCCGGCGTTTCAGAGATCTTTTTGTTACCTGTTTGGGAAACAGGGAGCAGCGTGCGCTCCACATAGCCATCGTTTTCACCAAACTATAAGGGATCATATCCTACACACACGAACGCCTCCATTTTAAGTACCACATAGGAGAAACGAGGGAGTGGCTGGAAAATGGGCACACTGACTACTAGATGGGTGGAGATTAAGGAGGAGTAAGGAGGGGTTAAGGAGGGATTTTAGGAAGGAGCAAATACCTACACACAAAAGAGTAAGAACATTGCCACTCACAAACTGCACTTCTATAGTTGCAAAAGCCAACAAGCACTGGCAAAGCCAAAAGGTCTTCACTATGAGAGCTTTTGGCTTTAGCAATGTTTTGGCGCCATGCTGTACAACAGCACAGATGCTTTGCAAAGTGGCTAAAACTAATTTTAAAAAGCACTATGACGCAGGCAGGGCTAATATGCTTTTTTTTAAAGTACATTAGCACTGGATGCATCATAGTGCTTTTCTTGATTATTTTTAGCCGTACTTGCACATCAGCTGCACTGCCATACAGCAACGCTGCAAATCATTGCCAACCTTGGCAATGATTATGCAGTACAGCCAGACCCGGTTCTAGAGGGTGGGCCGGGTGGGCCAGGCCCACCCAAACATGAGCCTGGCCCACCCAAAGAGGAGCCTTGGCCCTGGCAGTGAGGGCTTGAAGGCAGGCGTGCAACGCACAGGTCGTGTCTGTCAGCCCGGGCCGAGACAGATTCCCGGGCGCGCACACAGAGACAGTATTACAGATTATCATAGCCCCCCACCGAGTACTTAACAGGTCTTTAAAGACCATTAACATGTTAATGAGGCTTTGTTTATTTTTTCACCCCTTCATCTCTGTATGGTGAAAGGTGACAAATCCTTTCTTTGACAACGGTAACCTTTTTCTACTGTTCTGCTGCGTTGATATTTATTTTTCTATGCAGCACAGGAGAAAAGAAGTTTGTTTATTCCTAGTCACCTTTCCTAACCCCTGCAGTGGCTTATCACATCAGGCTGTGACACAAAGTTTGACAAATGGAGTAGGTAAGAGAATGTTTTACTACATTTTTTCTTTTTAAAATCTGCGCAGGCCCAGCAGGACACATACTTCGTGTGTGCTTCATTTAAACAGTTTTTATCAATATTGTGGCCAATGCAGGACAACAATAAAACGATACAAAATGCCAAGATAACGCTGGTGATTAATGATCCTGCTGGAGAGCAATCATTTGTTTGTTAGTAGTTTTTAAATGCAGATGAACTGTATTTTATGTGGAAGCTCAGTGGGTTACTGCCTTTGTCACAGAGATCCTTGTGTTACTTGCAGTTCAGAAGGTACAATCCTAACATAGGACAGTGACCAATGAACTGTCACCAAAGAGCTGCATACAAACCTGTATGGTATATTTAGAACTTCTCTTTTTTTGTTTTGTGATACAGTTAGAGCTTCCCCAGTCTTTCATTATTCTAATGTTGCTAAAATGAGTATGTTTGGACAGATATACATTTTTATCAGTAAAGCTGACCCCCATGGAATACTCTTTAAATCCTAAGTTTGTGTTTCCCCATATCAAACCCTTTTAAAATATACTGCCCACCAGTATGGATGACGTGATTCATACACCTTGTAATCCTCATTTGCTTAAGTAACATTCCCTATAGGCTGATTTACATACTTGTATGATTCATTGTCTCTGTATAATGTGTGCGTTGTGTAAAGTACTGACACACACTACACTGATATGAGTAGCGCTATACAACAAATGAAATGCATATGAGAGAGGGGCTGCGTAAAGATGAGGGGCACTGTTCGAGGGTGGCAGTGAGGGAATCTGAGGAAGAGGTCATAGGGTGGGGGAGCTAGGGAGAGATGAAGGGCACTGGTGGGGGTGGTAGTGAGGAGTAAGACTAGGAGGTCATGAGGGGGAGGGGCTGCAGAGATAAGGGGTACTGGTCTTCGAGGAGGAGGTCATGAAGAGGAGGGGCTATGGGGGATATGAGGGGCACTTGTGGTGTGAGGAAATCCGAGGAGGAGGTCAATAGGGGTGGTAATGGAGGGATGAGGGGCACTGTTGGAAGGTAGTAGTGAAGGTATTTACGGAAAAAGAGGTTAATGGTGCGGTGCCAAAAAAGACTTTCGCATCAGTCATGGCCTTTCGGTTTTTGTTTATTTAATTAGCAGTCTGGTCATAGGGGCTACTGTGGAACATACTTTAAAGTGCGTGCTAATTATATTTACTGCTATATTCAATGTTTTAAGTTTGAAGGTGATTTTACTAATGTTTTTACCGGGCAAAATGAAAGTGGAGCCCAATGGTGCCTGATATGGGGCTGGGGCCCAAGGTCATCTGTGAGATGAGGTGCACTGGAGAGGAGTAGTGGATATTCAAGCCTGTAAGGGAGTGACTGCGTTGCAGAGTCTGGGGTCAGGTGGAGGTAGTAATGAAGAGGGATTCTCCCTGAAGGCTCACTCAGGGGGAGCCCGAGAAGTGTCACTTACCTGATCCTCCTACCTCAGAAACCTCCTCTTCCCATCAAAGGAACATTACATGGAAAAAAAACTTTAGAAAGAGATTTGTAAAAGAGTGCGTTTTGCTGGGCCTTGCAAGACTAAGAAGAGATAAAGGAGGGCTGCGAAGTAGGCCTTCCCAGAAATATATGCGACAAATCGAGCCCCAGTGGCCCACCCAAATGCACCCTTGGCCCACCCAAATAAAAATTCCTGGAGCCGGGCCTGAGTACAGCAGGAGCAAATGGCAATGGCAGAGCCAGTAGTCTCAAAGGAAAGTTCAACTGGCTTTTACAATGCTTATTAGGTCTCCGCACAACATCCCCGAGATTTTGAGCAAATCAGTTAAACTCCACATGTATGGGAGCAAAATATGTAATTTGACAAAAAATCCTATCACATGCACTCATACCCATGTACTAATGAAAAAACATTTGGAAGCAAATAACATCTGTTGTCACAAAAAACCAATGAACATCTGTTGTCACAATAAATCCAACGAACATCTGGTGTCACAATAAACATCCATTTTAAAGTAGAAAAGGGCTTATTTTGAGTTTGTGTGCATGGTAAAACATAGCTACAAATGGCAAGAGGTTCAACAAGGATAACAGGGAAGAAGAAAAAATTAAAAGTAGTACCTCAATCAAAGCGCAATCAGTGGAGGAATGACAGCAACCAAACTGAAACAATCAGTACTTGGTCCATGCTCCAGCCAAACAAAGAGGAAGTGAAGCAATCACATGCTAACCAATTAGAAAGCAGCAAATAAGAGTGACAATGAAGCCAATGAATGTTCAACAATGGACGGGCTGCAAGCCCCTTGTTGCATACAATATCTCTCGCAAACAAGCCCCATGTTGTATACAATATCTCTTGCAAACAAGAGGGCATGCAATGCATTCGCTGTTGCAGGGAGACGTAAAAATGCCCAAAACAGCTGTAAATGTACTGCAGCCCAGGTCTCAAGTAGGTCAAGCACCACACATAGTCAGCAACTGGTACTGCAATACCCTTACCTATAGAAAATAATGCAGGCAGGGCCTTAAAATAGAATCCCATAGGAAATAATTGTAAAATAATGTATTTAAACTTTTTGAAGATATATATCAATTTAATTGTATGTTAAATATAAATAAATAAATATATATATATATAAAATACTTATTTTAAATGTTTTATTTTAATAAGAAATGTAACTTTCTTTTTTTAAAGAAATTAATTTAATTTAAACCTATACTTTACTTTTAGTAGTTTTATTTTTAATTTTCATATTAAATAAATATAAACATTTTACTTTAGATGGGGGTTTTTAAGAAATATATTCTTCTAATTTAATATATTTATAATGGTGAAATATTTAATTCAAAATTACGTTTTAGTGCTTTACCATTTTATTCTACAATTAAAATAAAATGTTTTACACATTTTTTAAAGTTTAAATAACTTTTTCACTTTTCCCAATAAATTAACATAGTGAGAGCTTTGCTGGTTTGTGAAAATTACTACTAGTAACTTTACAGTTGTAAATCAGGCTTCACCCCCTGGTTACAAGGGATTGCAACATGTAAGTCAGCACTTTGTTGTAAATGTACACTTGTAAATGGTGAATAGCCAAAAGTAGCAAATTTACTTCTAAGTGCAAGAGTAAATTTATCCGTGAATGATTACCAATGTCTAGATTTGTCTTTGTAAATAGCCGCACATATATTCAACCTCTTGAGGATCTAAGCTGACTGTAGATGCACAATCTGTTTTCCCAAATCTGACCCTGGTTATTTATGATTACTGCTTAATCCTTCTGTTACAATGAAGCCTAATTCCAGATCTGTGCCTAATGTGTCTTGTGGGGAAAATATCCTGAAGCTACACTAGCAAGTGCGTAGCATCTTCATTAGCCAAGGGTCCACCAATGTGGAGGTGAATATAAGTCTAATTGGGAAGTATCTCCAGGAGTGTAGGGAGATTAGCGGTCAGGATTGTAGCAGAAATCTTGACTACTCAAATATCTCAGAGTCCTAACCTTATGATCTTGGGGCCCGATTCACAGAATGAACTTACTACTTTTGGCATTCACAGAATGCACTTACTACTTTTGGTATTCACAGAATGAACTTACTCATTTCGGTATTCACAGAAGTTAGGACTACTAACTTTAGGACTCCTAAATGCCTTCTGTGAATACCGAAAGTCTTAAAATTAGGGTTTTTCTCAATTTAGTAATAGTAAAGTTAGGACTCCTAACTTTAGGACTCCTAAATGCCTTCTGTGAATACCGAAAGTCCTAAAATTACTATGTTTCTCAATTTAGTAGTAGTAAAGTTAGGACTACTAACTTTAGAACTCCTAAATGCCTTCTGTGACTACCGAAAGTCTTAAAATTAGGATTTTTCTCAATTTAGTAGTAGTAAAGTTAGGACTCCTAACTTTACTACTACTAAATTGAGAAAAATCGTAATTTTAAGACTTTCGGTATTCACAGAAGGCATTTAGGCATCCTAAAGTTAGTAGTCCTAACTTTACTACAACTAAATTGAGAAAAATCGTAATTTTAGGACTTTCGGTATTCACAGAAGGCATTTAGGCATCCTAAAGTTAGTAGTCCTAACTTTACTACAACTAAATTGAGAAAAATCGTAATTTTAGGACTTTCGGTATTCACCTAAGGCATTTAGGAGTCCTAAAGTTAGTAGTCCTAACTTTACTACTACTAAATTGAGAAAAATCGTAATTTTAGGACTTTCGGTATTCACAGAAGGCATTTAGGAGTCCTAAAGTTAGGAGTCCTAACTTACTACTACTAAATTGAGAAAAATCCTAATTTTAAGACTTTCGGTATTCACAGAAGGCATTTAGGAGTCCTAAAGTTAGTAGTCCTAACTTCTGTGAATACCGAAATGAGTAAATTCATTCTGTGAATACCAAAAGTAGTAAGTGCATTCTGTGAATGCCAAAAGTAGTAAGTTCATTCTGTGAATCGGGCCCTTGGTCATTTTTGTTTCCGTCAATTTTGTTGCTTTTTTATAATATTTTTATTTTTTATTAAGCAGACAGTGATTGAGTAGCTCACTGAAATTAGTTAAGAAGTAATACATAGCCAATCAATAATAATCTGATACTACATGTCTTGTTAACAATATACAGGAGGCTACCAGTACACCGGGGGAGGCTAAGAACCATGCCACACAAAGCCTAGTTAAATTCCACACATCCAGCCCCTGCTTCTCCCTTAGGACTCCAATTCATATTGTGCACTACATGCCTGCACACTTTTAGAAAGTTCCAGGGGCAGGCCCTGGCTTTGGATATCAATCTTTCATTTGGAGGTGAGGGCCCTGCTAACT
Organism: Lissotriton vulgaris; assembly: GCF_964263255.1. Taxonomy (NCBI): domain Eukaryota; kingdom Metazoa; phylum Chordata; class Amphibia; order Caudata; family Salamandridae; genus Lissotriton; species Lissotriton vulgaris. The sequence continues at coordinate 1,759,792,396 of NC_141691.1, read as the reverse complement.
GATGATTTTGAGAAAATCTGAATATAACCCAAAATGAAAGATCTCTTTTTCATTTGATGCAAACACAAAGGTTTGTCCCACAGCAGACCTCAGTGGATTTTTACCTTTATATGTTCTTGTCAGCCTTCCATCATAGGCATACTGTCTGAATCAGGCTTCCATTAGACATCAAAGGAGATGGAAAATCTTTGCACATTTGCAAAATTGGGGCTCCTCTATTGGACCAGTCTTGGAAGACTTGCTATTCTCCAGGCACCAGGAGACATGTTGCATGAAAACCCTGAATTCACTATGCTAAAAGGAAACTGTGCCTTTGCTTCCTGATGACTAACAGTTAGTTGCTGATGTAGAAATCTAATGGAAAGCAGTTTGATGCTGCTGATCATCCCCAGACTGGACAAACAGTTCATTACTCACTTATAGAAATCACACTACAAATCCAAAAGCCAACAGTTATACACTTCTGAAAACTAATGACAACAATTCAATATCACTGAACATCACCAACTGGAACCTAATGACAAACACTTCTTCACAGCTGGGAACCACATTAATGGAACCTACCAACAAACAGTTCTTTGCTATTGGAAACTGAACAACTGGATTCTAAGAACAGGTCATTCTATATTCCAGGAAATTAATGACAGTTTTTCAGGTCTCACCTTCTGGACAGCACAAAATGTTTGGCAGTGAAAGACCTATTGTGAGTTTACTAAGAACATACATTGGCCTTACAGCCTACCAATTGATTACCATTGGTTGGATGTATTGCAACTTCCATTTGCTTGCTTCTTATTTGTTGGCCTGCGTTGGTTTGCATATGTTTCTTGTGTTTGCCCCTCCCTTCTACCACAGTCTCCTTGCAATCCTTCTGATTAGATGACGTGTATCCTTTTGTCGTTCACTTTTAGGGAACTTCTTTTTTCGTTTTGATTAAGCACTCCTTGAGAGTGCATGAGTTTTCCAGTGCTCTCCGGTCTATGTTGCTCTCCCCTCCATGTGCTACTCACTCTCATGTGCATCTTTCATACAAATCTCCCCCGCTCCATATTGCTCTTTCTTGTTCTTCACACCTCACCCCCATGTTACTGTTTTTCCTCTATTGCCAACCCCCCTGTATTTTTATTTTTCCCCCGTTCAATCTACCCATGTGCTCCTCTGTTGGGGGTCCTTTCTTAAATATTTTATTATAAGGCCAGGGGGCAAAAATTGTAATTTTTGTTATTTACGAATCCATGCTGGATTGGTAAATAAAAATAGGTATCTGTGGCATTTGGTTGTCACCCACATGATTGGTCACGCGTGTGTGCTTCCGTGATGATGCATATACATGCAAACAGCCAACAGTTATGCCATTGTGCCTTTCTTCTTGGCCAACGCTGCACATAAATTGAAAAAAACAATTGCCAATGTTGTACAGCATTTCCATTGGGAATTGGCAAAGCCAATAGGCCCGGAAGGTGAGACCTATTGGCTTTGCCAATTCTTACTGTTGGAAACCACAACACTGGAACCTAATAATTAATAGTTATTTACTGCAGAAAAACTATACCAGTGGAACATAGCAATAAGCATTTCATTACAGGGGGAAACCATTGCACTGGGACATAACTAATGTCTCTATACTGCAAACCACGCTACTTGGAAAACATAGGTGAACAATTAGAAGAAAATCTCAATAATCCCAAGAAAGTTGGCAAGCTCACAGATTGGATGCCCAAAGCCAAAAGACAAATAGAATAAAAGCAAAATACTTGCAGAGATTTAAAAAGCAACTGAAGTTAGACTGTGTCAAGTTAGGGAGCGCAAACACAACAAAATGATAGACGGAGTGCTGAAACTTTTCAACCATTCACCCCCAGTCACAGATCTGGATTGAATCCATTGATCGTTTGCTCACTATGCCACCCCAGTTTGGACCCATCCATATGCCAATCAGTTTTGACGCTGACCCTCATGGGAACAGTACAGCCCAAAATCCCAGGCCAGGTCCTGTCGACCAGAAACAAGCATCCTGGGCCCAGTTCCGGGTTTCACCCCTCATCAGCCAGGCCAGCTTGAATCCTGTGGCACAGAGAGCAAGAGACCCATGTGTGGGCATACCTTTGGCCACTTGGGGAAAACATAACAAACACAACAAGATGATGATGGAGTGTTGAAACTTCGCTAAGTGGAAGGGTATGCCCAGATGTGGGTCCTGTGCTGGATACGCCACCAGATTCAAGCTAGCCTGGATTGCTGCGTAAATGATACCCCGAAACCGGTCCCAAGATGCTTGTTTCTGGTCAAAGGAGGACCTGGCCTGGCAGTTCAGGCTGGACTGTTTACGTATGGCTCAGTCTAACTGGAATGACATGGCGTGCAAAAAAACAATGGATTTAACGCAGTTCTGTGACTGGGGGTGATTGTTTGATTTGTTCAGCATTTCGTCCATCTGTTCTTTTTGCACAAGTTATGAAGTACAGCAAGATCTGTGTATTAGCTGGCCAACTAAATTATAAAGCTATAGGACCTCATTATGAGTTTGGAAGTCCTCCTCTCACCCGCCACCACCGTGCCAACAGGAGGACCACCAAGCCCGTAGTTCACCTACCTGCCGGATTACGAGTGTAATCCATGGCAGGCAGGCGGGCTGTGATGCAGTGGTCTCACACAGTGGTCTGGTAGGCTCATAGGAGAGCCTTACCCACAGACTGCCGCAGTGACAGTGCCTGCAGCACATTGCTGCATGGTGTGGTATGCACCATGTCATGCACGCCACTCTGTGCAGGAACTAGGGTGCAATTCCAGGGGGGCAGAACATGTGCCCGATTCAGGCCCTACCAGGCCCAAAAGTGGCTGGGGACCCTGTTAGCCCCCCTTCCTTGCTTGTCTGCCACCCTTTTCCTGATGGGCTCACCACCATGAAATGGCCGGTGGACATTCAAATCGAGATATGCTCACTGGTGCTAGCACGGCACCTTTATCATAGTCCTGGACATTTCCAGACCACCGGTGCAGCGGGATCCTTGATCCCAGAGGAGCCGGTGGTCTGTTGGCGGTCTGACCACCTTTCATAATACAGCAGGTGGGTCGCTGGTGTGATGGTGATGGTGATATGCGCTAGATGAGCCGGGTCCTGGCTGCCTTATCTGAAATGTGGTGGGCTGAGGAAGTCACAGCTCCTGTGTGCGTGACCTCCTCAGCTCATCAAAGGTCCCTGAGGCCCTCCTCTCAATGACGAAAGGCAGCGTCACTGATTGCCTCACACCTGGGCACTTCAGTTTTAAGCCCTGAAGCGCCCAGGGTCGAGTGTCAATCAGTGACACTTCATCACAGAGTGGGGTGGAGTGGGGTAAGCAGTCTCACTGACCCCATCCCACTCTGTGATGACTTTGGGACTGTTGCCTTTGGGAAGGCAGCAGTCCCAAGCTCCTGGGACCTCTGAGGCAGAGCTGCAGGTAAATGTGTGTTTTTGTTTTTCAATTATTGTTTGGTGCGTGCAGGCGTGTATGTATGAATGTTTAGTCATGATTGTTGTGAATGGATGTGTTTGTGTGTGGGTGAGCACGCTTGTGAATGCATGAATGCGTGTGTGTATGTCCGCATGTGTGTCCCGCCCGCCCCCTCCCTCCTAAAATTAACGCCTGCCACTGATGTAAGGTATAGGTGTATGCAGAGATGAACAGATTGAAAAGAGGAAAAAGCCAAATGACATAAAAAACTTGTAGCTCTTGAAAAATTGCAGATGAGGACCAGTCCCCATGAGGAATTAGTCAGCCAGACTAACAGACCAAATTATATCCTAAGAAGCAGGAAAGCTCCAGAATCAAAGATTCTAGCAGGGCAATGAACTACAGAAAGACAACTCTGACTGTTTTGCAATGCAAACAAGAGCAGATTTCCTCCTTTTTTATAAGGAGAAAGAGCAACCTGAAAAAAGAGGAAGTAGCTCCATCTTGCATTTTCACTTTCACATCCCTTTATGGGAAGAAGTCAATTCAAAAAAATATTACGACTAGATTGCACGGTGAGTCTTTTCATGTCAATTATTGCTCCTATGAGGCACCACCCCAATTTTTCACCCAAGGGGAAAACAAAGATGGCCACCACATCTCTGATGCAACGCACAACCCAACCACGGCCCTGAATGAAAGAGAGCAGAGAGAGTGCACACATGCAGAACTTTGCTTGACATCCTCCAACCGCCATCAGCTCTGGAACTTTCCACGGTCATCATCAGAAGAGTGAGTATGTGTGGGAGATGCCACCACAACTACGATCTCTGCGGCAGCCCACACGGAAGCACAATATATAATTTCCTTCAATTTAAGCATTTCTAATAGTTTAATCACAAAATACTTTCTTTTATTTTAGTTGATTATATGACCACTAGGTTTCCTTTAAGAAGGGGAAATGTCAAACGCTCATTTTCACATTACCAAATCAGCAGAAAGTAAAAGCAATATTAATACAATATGTAAGTATGATTAAAATTATATCTATCAGTCTCAGGTACACATATGACTTTAGGATTAACATTATTTATATTTTTTGTTAATATTTTGTATTTCACACTCCTTTCTTTTGATGTGAACAATAGTATCCTCCTACCTACATGGGCACCTGCTTGACAAAAAGAGCATTAACAAGTTAGTCAAAATGTTCTTCGATTTTAGAAATAGAAGAACTGTGTTCCAAAGTGGGTTTTTGGTTGCCAGAGATATCAACCATATCCAAGCTGAAACTCCAATCCTAGTCAGGATAAGTGAGACAACACACCATAAATTAACCTATGCTCACCCTCTGGTAGCTTGGCAAACAGCAGGCAGGTTTAAAGGCGTGGTGTAAAGTATTTGTGCAAAATTTCAAACAGTAACACAGTGAAGGTACCACAAAAAGACTCCTCACCAGTTTAGAAACATATATTATGATTTCATTAACAAAACAAGACCAAAGCGACAAAAATCCAACAAGTAGAAGTAAAGGTATTCATTTTTTTAAGTTTAAAAGTGAAATATGGCGCTTGAAAGCAATATGTGCCTATGGGTTATCTGGTCGTGATGAACCAGGGCATTGTGGTTCCGATGTCGATGTGCTAGTTCCAAGTGCGATGCACTTGTTCTGTTCCTGCAACAGCATCAATGCATTGATTCTGCTTCATGCTGCACAGGATACGTTGGTTCCATTGGAGCAAGCCCCTGAATCCATTTCCAATGGACCAGGCACAGAGCAGGATGTAAGGCTCTGATATCTCTGACTCTTAAAACAAGAGGCAATGCAGCATGCCATTGGAGATCGCTCTGGCTTCAAGTTAAAGAGTCCAATTCTACCTCAGCAGGGCAGAGGCTAGAAGGCAGCAAGGTAGCACAGCAGAAAAGCAGTTCTTCCAGAGCAGAAGGTGGTCGTCCTTGTGGCAGCAAAGCAATCCTTCCTCCTGGCAGAGTTGCTGCACAGGTCCATGTGTGTTGGATTTGGTGGGCTCAGAGACCCACTACGTATACCCAGTTGTGCCTTCGAAGTGGGGGTGACTTCAAAGAGGGGCTTTGAAGTGCGCCAGAGGTCCTCCCTCCAGACTCACTACAAACGGTATGCAGCCCTTTCTATACGAGAGGAAACTGCCTATTCAGGTGTGTCAGCTCCTCCCTCCCATTCTGCCCAGGATAGGCCATCCGGATGTGGATGGCAACTCAGTTATACCTAGGCTCCCTTTGTGTGTGGCTGTCTAGAGGGCATGCACAACCCACCCCAGATGACAACCCACCACAGATGTATATTGGAAACAGGCTGCAGGCACCAAGGGCTAACAGCCGAAAAATGCCATATTTCTAAAAGTTTTATGAAAAAAGGGAATTGCCTGGCCTCCAGTTCACAATACTGCTTTTTCATTCAGCAGGTTTCAGATGCAACACATTCAGTTGTTGTACCTTACTTTATTAATTGTAATCAATTTAAATCACCTTCAAGCAACATTATTCTCCTTTGATGCATTCAAAAGATACATTTTCCATTTTTCAGAAGATAATTCATCAACAATGTAAAACAAATTTGTGCTGAATATAACAAAACATTAAAAAATGTCAACACATTACAACTCATGTACACTTTCACATGGTTACACCAGTCAATATTATTAACAATCAGCCTGCCTATACCAAAGTTATGTGCACTTTGTGTTTTTTAAAGAAAGCAGACTAACTAGGGGGAAATGAATATTTTCGTTCTCTCTCTCTGCGGGTATACTCTTTATTGGTAAACCCTCGCAAGAGTCTAACTCAATTTGGTTCCCTCATAGGTTGAAAAGAAAAAAGCTGATGCGTTTCCAATCCCCTTCTAGGTTTGGGGATTATCGTCAGGGCTGAACCACGGTGTAATCTATAAATTGTGCCAGGTAATTCCCTTTTTTCATAAATCTATTATGTCCTACCAGGCCCATGTAATGGATGTAACCCCTATTTTTTAACTCTTTCTAAAAGTGACATTTTTAAAAGGGTAGTGATAAATTCAACTTTACAAGTAAAGAGGATTTAACAATGTAATGATATGAAACATGACTGACCTATTCCTTCTCAAACAGGAATTACAGCTTATAAATGTAATAAGTAATTCTCAATGTTAAACTATAAGAGGGGTAAGCCCCAGCTGTAGTGAAAAACGAGTTTTTGAGTTTTTTCACTATCTGGACATGTAAAACCTACCAGTACATGTCCTACCTTTTATTAACACAATACCCTGTTCTATGGGCTACCTAGGGCCTACCTTAGGGGTAACCTATATGTAATAAAAAGGATGTTTAAGGCTTGGTAGTGGATTTTAAATGCCAAATGACATGGCAGTGCAAACTGTGCACACATACTCTGTGGTGGCAGGCCTGAGAAATGTTTTAAAGTGCTACTTTGTGGATGGTACAATCAGTGAAGCAGGCCCGCTAGTAGCATTTAATGGCTACTTGGGACTTATAGGTAAATTAAATATTCCAATTAGAGATAGGTCAATCAAACCATGTTTTTGGGGGGAAGTACATACACTTTAGCACCAGTTGGCAGTGGTAAAGTGCTCAGAGTACTAAGGCCCACAAAAAGAATACAACATAATTGAAGGCAAGCAGGCAAAAAGTTTGAGGGAAGACCACTCTTAGGCCGGCAGGTCTAAAAAAAATTATAGTCAATTCTGATGCAATATAATCAGTCTCATTCGATGAAATGCTATGCAAGCTGAATATTGATGTCAAAATATTGCTTGACCATAATATTGTGGTCAAAATATTGTGGGTTCAAGAAAATAGTGTGACTCAATACCAGAGTACCAGTATTTGCTCAAAAGCGTGAAAACACTGATATTTGCCCCTCTTGTTTCTAAAACACAACAACAGGCCAAAAATCACGGAGCCCGCCATGTTCAAAGCACCAATTCGCCAAAGGTACACAAACAAAAATACGGCAGTCAAAAAAGCAAAATGGTGGTAGAGAGCCATCATGGCGGACGCAGCTTAACTGAGCTCCGTCCCGCCCGACACTAATCCTTCACATTATCCTGCCTCCCCCCGCTCTAGTGCAACCTAGAGGGGAGAATCCTGCACCGGACCCTAGCGGTGAGCACCTGGGGAAACTTTGGACAATTTGGTGCGCCGGGGGCCGGAGATTGCGGCAGTGCAGTTTGGGGCCTGTGCAACGCTGTGGAGCTGGGGACCTCGATTTTCGTGAGCCCCGGGGCTCGGAACGGCGGCAGCGCTGAGGGAGATTGGTGCACGGGGTGAGCCCCTGACTGGGTGAAACCTGTAGTGACCTGTCGGACCTTCAGTGGTATTCGGCAGTGTTGACCTGCCCCCCAGGAGTTCCAGGTACCGGGGGCCCGAGGGGAGGTGGCCTGATCCTTGTCTAGCTTCGGCAGCAGTGAATCAGGGCCTATCTCAGGGCAGCGGAGCCGGGAGCTCGAGTTTGGAGTACCCCTGGAGGTGGACCCCAACTATTGACACCGAGGCGGGCGCCCGGGGAACACATCGGCCCCCAGAAGGACAACAGTAGGGGGGAGAGCGACGCTCCACGGGGGTGTCTCCTGGGGGCTTCACTCGCACACAAGGCTAGGAGGGGCTGGTAGCCCGTGGTGCGGCGGCCGGATCGGGCCGCGGTGGAGAGGCGAGTGGGGCAGAGGCCCGCGTAGTACGCACCTTGGCCCAGGAGCTTGTAACTGAGGGGGTCTGGATAGGAGCAGGACCTTCTGATGCTGGACCTGCCCTGGCTGTGTGCTGGGACCTGGGGGTGCACCCCGACTGACTAACTGAGGCCTGGTCCCGGTGCTGCACTCCGGAGCCGCAGTGTTGGGCGCAGGGCCTCCCCGGGGGGACGGCAGACTGGACCCAAGGCTGATGTCACACTAATGATCGGCGGCCAGGTCGGACCGCAGCGGTTGCAAGGGCAGTACGGAAGACTGGTCTGTGTCCTAGGGCCCATGGGAGAAATTGATGGCCCTCCAGCAGTGGGCCTAGTGGAGGAGAAGTGGGACACGGGCCTGGAGAGTGGGTGCGGATCCGAAGGTGCCTGCTGGCTGGCGGAGAGCTGCTGGACACACGCACGCGGCCCCGATAGTGCTGGAGTGACCTGACTGGTGGACGTGACGACCGACCTCACTTGGGGCAGACTCCAGCGATTGGTAGCCATGACAAAAGGTGGTAGCGGTGGCGGGCCTCCCAAGCAGGGTCCCATCGACAAGTTCACAGTACCAAGTGGTGGCGCACCAAGACGCTGGGCCAGATAATGCGGCCCTGATGGGTGCCATTGCACAGTCCCGGGATATGTTGGATGCGAAGCTGGGCTGTGGGGTCGGATCATCGGATGTCACACTATTGCGCCAAGACCTACGAAATGCTGTATCCCGCATAACGGAGGCTGAAACACGCATCTCGGGGGTAGAGGATGACATTGCAGCCCTGAAGCGTAAGGTGGCTAGTATGGAGAACATTCAGAAAGGTTTGGCACTGCGGGCTGAAGACGCGGAAGGACGGGCCAGGCGGAATAACCTACGCTTTGTTGGGCTTCCGGAGGGATGCGAGAAAGGCAACATGGAGGGCTTCTTGACACAGTGGCTGGAGGGCTGGCTCCCCCTGACTCCCTCTCCAGATGTTTCGTGATTGAGCGGACACACAGGGCTCTCATGCAAAAAAACGCCGGTTGGGGCTCGTCCACGGCCGGTGATAGCCAAGCTGCTGAACTATCATGATCGGGACACTATTCTGCGACTAGCCAGGGCAAAGGAACTGCCGCTTTATGAGAACGACCGTATCCTGATCTTCCCGGACTACACGCGCATGGTGCAACAGCAGCGGCAATCGTTCACAGCGGCTAAGGCTCACCTGAGAGACCTCAAACTCCCCTATGCCCTGCTCTATCTGGCCCGCTTGCGGGTCGTGTTTCAGTCCCACACCCACTTCTTTGATACCCCCGAGGAGGTGTTCAAATGGACGGATGAGACGGTGGCGATGAGAACATATACACCGCCGGGGCTGGAGTCAGACTCATCTCAGAGTGAGAAGCAGTCGCAGGCCTCTCGGGGGGCGCAGCAGAAGGGCAACTGGAGGTCCAGATCCAGACAGCGCTCCACGTCTGGCAGTGTTGCAGAGAGGAGGAAGGGGGTCTCGGGAAGCCAAGCAGAGGTTCCTTGATGTTCTGGATGGACAAAACTCAAGGACTTAAAATGCAACATAACTGAACATAACTTTGTGCCTTAGCATGTTGCAGTTTGTACTGATTTGCAGAAAAATGATACTGGATGCGTGGTTATACATATGGCCTTGTGAATGATGGGTTGCCGAGAGGTGGGGGGAGGGGCGATATGGGCGGACTGTCCCCCTAGTTGCGGGTTGGTTGAGGGTGGTTGAGGGTTTGGGGTTGTTAGATGGGGATCCTTTGGCGTAGACGGCCTCAGGCTCCAGGTTGGGGACCGAGAGTTCGCTATACCGCGACAGGTACTTCAACGTTCTTGAGGTATGGGGTCGGGGGCAGGGGGGGCGAGGGGGTTTGTGTGTGTTGAGGGGTTTAGTTGTGGTGGGGTGTGAGTCGCATGGTCCCATGGGGGTCTCGATAGTTGGTGAGTATGCACCAGAATGGCCCAGCACCTGGGCGCTCGCTCCGGACGTTCCCTGATGGCAGGCTCTGAGGCTGGGGCGGGTGGGCCTAAGGGCTATCTTCGAGTCCTTAGCTGGAATGTGCGCGGAGTCCTGGATAAGGTCAAGAGGGGAGTGGTATTGCGGCAGGCGAAGAGGGCTGGTGCGGATATATCGATGTTGCAGGAAACCCACCTACAGGACACGAAAACACTATGTTTACAAAGCTATGGCTATAATCAGGTATTCCATGCAGGCTTCACTAAGGGACCATAGAGGGGTGGCCATCTTAGTGCACCACAGAATCCCCTATGTTCACTCAACTCATTGGATTAGATTGATACACAGGGCCGCTATGTTATTATTAAGGGTATGGTAGGTGAGGAGCCTTTGGTCCTTGGGAGTGTCTATGCCCCGCCTCCTCTGTAGTGGTCCCCGGTCGAAAAGCTATTTGCGCTGTGGGCGGATATCCCCGACGCTTTAGCAATTATTGGGGGAGATTGGAATGATATTATGGACAGTACCCATGACAGGTATCGACCTGGGGGTGGACAGGTAGTGGGTCTTTCCACCAAACTGAAAGATATGGCGAGAGGTTTGAACTGGGTTGATACATGGTGACACCTGCACGGTAACATGCAGGGTTTTACGTTCCTTTCAGCTGTACACAAATCTTTTTCCAGGCTGGATTATATATTTGTTCCCAGGGCGGTAATCAACAGAGTGGTGTCAGCAGACATATTGCCACGCGGGCTTTCTGACCACTCCCCCACTACAGTGGACGTATGTTTGGATAGGGGGCGGCGGCCATTCAGATGGCGCCTCTCGTTTGGCACCTACAGCAGCCGAACTATCAGAAGCATATGAGCAAGGCCATTGCTCATTTTTTGGTTGAGGATGTGGGGTCAGTGGCGGGTGCCGGAATGGTATGGGAGACCATGAAACCAACACTGCGGGGAGTGGATATAGCCTGGTGCGCAGTGGCTCGGAGGAAGAGCAGGGAGGACTTGATAAGGGGCGAGGCTGAGATTGAGGCGCTGGAGTGCCGGGAAGTGTAGACGGCGGGGTTCAAGCCGTAGGGCAGCTCCTTCTAGCACAACAGTCCTATGCCTCTATGTTGATGGACGAGGCTAAACAGATATGGCTCGCGACGCGTAGTAGGGTCTACCAGTGGGGGAACAAGTCGGGAACGATGCTACACCGGCTGTGTCAGGGCACGTTCCAGGCACAGACATTACCAGGGATTCTGGACGGCGTGGGATCCCCAGTCACCGACCCTAAAGTGTTGGCGGAAGGCTTTGCTACTTACTACGCGGATCTATATGCCCCGAGTGAGTGCCTCCCCGCAGAAGTGGTAGACAAATTCCTGGCAGATCTACCGCCACGCGCGGTCTCGGACGAGGTGCGGGAGCGCCTGGAGCTCCTCCTGATGGCGGAGGAGCTGGGCACGGCCCTGGGCAAAATTAATATGGGAAAGGCCCCTGGGCCCAATGTGTTTCCCAGCGAAACACATTGGGCCCATATTGGTCCTTACTGCACTTGTTTTAATACATTTGTGAAGTATATTTGCTTAATTTAGGATTGTTGCATTACCTCTTTGGTTATTACATATGTGCCCTGTGCATTGTTTTGTGGTGTATGTATATTTGTAAGTATTTTTTACTCAAATTAATGTGCCCAAGGGGAACTTTATTTACTGACAATTATACCTAAAGTGAGTCAACACCAACACCTTTTTCTAATCTTAGACTTAGGGATACTGCAACTTATATTATTATAGATACAATGTATGAGCGAGTCAAAGAGTTTGTAGATATGAATTTTGCCGTATTATGGAAGCACTTGGACCGCTTAGAATCACTAACTAATAAGTTAAATTTGCACAGTAATGTACCTAAGCAGTTACCATCACAGGGCGGCATCTACAAAGCACAGACCCTAAGTGATACAGTTCTTAATTAAAAACAGGGAATTATAATTCCCACACAGCCGCCTGTCTTTTGTGATATTTGTCGTAAAATGAAAGATTGCATCTCTCTTAAACTCCCCACTGACTCTGTTAAAGCTCAAAATTCAATTATCTCCACCACAGTATACCCACCTAGTCAAATTGTTGATCACGTCTCCCCTACAGCCCCCGCTAATATTGTTTGTAATAATCCTTGCGGGTCTGCTGAGGCAAGTAAGATGTTTTAAGCCTACAACCGGCAGTGTGTCCGTATGTCCTGATCCTCGCAGGGGTTCCCCCAATAGGGAAGAATAAATCTGAGTCTTGGGACCAACTACGGAATAAGAGTATTGACTGGCTGGCTAAACACAAAGGGTTCAGGAGGTTTAACATAAACAACATTATAATGGTACGTAGGGTTGGCTGGGTTGGACCGTCTGATAAGAATATTGAGGGAGATTGCATTGTCATTAACTTCCGCCGACCAGCACTTGTTAGAACAATATTGATGGCAAAGGAGATTAACCACTTTTTACCCACAAATATTTGGGCATTACCTCTTGGTTTCTTTTACAAACCAAACTTTGAGTAGCATACTTCAGTTATCCCCTCATATCCGTTAGAAAATAGGTTCTGTGTCCACTCTGGTTTTGACAGTTTAGATTGACTGTCATACACACCAAACCCCACTGAAATCGTCCCTTCAACACCTATGTTGGCAATTCCGGAAAACAAAGGTTTTGAGCCATATGACCCAAAGTTACATGTGCTAAGCTGGAATATTGCCGGGTTGGCCTCCAAACTAAGTAGTGATGATTGTGTCAAGACGGTATACAAATATAATATTCTAATGTTCCAAGAGACCTGGGCAATAATTGAGCTATATCTTGAAGGGTATGAATGCCTCAATATTACCGCACCCCTCCCTAAGCAAGGACGACCTTCAGGTGGCCTATCTATCTGGGTGAATATTTCTTCAGGCGGCAGTATTAAAACAATCCCCACTAAAAGTGCTAACATCAAAGCTTTGATATACACAGAGTGGGTTTCGATTTGTTTTATTAATTTATATAATAATGATTTCTTAACTACACCTAATATGAATTTTGTTAACCTTTCCAGCTTTATTTCGGATATACCTAATCTCACAGGGAATCAAAAACTTGCTGGAATTTGTTTGGGTGGTGATTTTAATGCAAAGATCGCAGGGGGAAACAATTCAACTCCCCTTCATCACTCTTTGGCCCACCCATGTAAAAGGGGCATTGAATTATTGGATCACTTATCAAATAGTAGTCTATCAAATGTAATGGATATTGCAGCTACAAATAATGTGGATAGTCCAATAATAGAGGAATCATCGACAACAATCTTAGTAAAGTCCCAATCATGCAGGGCAACACCATCGCCCTCCCCACACCCCGGCTTAAATGCACACTCCTGAATTGCAGATCGGCCTCTAAACACGCCACTGTCATAGCGGACCTCATTATCTCTACTGATCTGGACCTGATAATTCTCACTATAACATGGCTTACTGAATCCTCCTCACCTCTCATCGACATCCTAGTACCCCCTAACTATGACATTATCAGACTGGACACGAGTGGTAAGACCGGAGGAGGTATTGCATGCAAACACCGGAGCAACATCACCATAAACAGAGCCATATCTTCGTTACTTCCCTCCTGTGAATACATAAGCCTTGACATCAACAGTAATGGCAAACCTGTCTGTTTGTTACACGTCATCTATCATCCACCTATTGACAACCTCATCTTCTTTGAACATCTCATGGACATGATCACATCATACACCGGACGACAAAACACTCACATTTTCCTTGGTGACTTTAACCTCCATTGGAACGGCCTCAATGATACAGTGGTCAACAGTCTCAAAAACTTCCTCAACGCCCTAGACCTCATCCAAACTTGCAACAGCCCTACACACAATAAAGGCGCAACTCTGGATTTAATAATCTCTAAGAACGATTCCACTCACTTGGAGTCGATCCTCCCCTGTGATTAGTCAGACCATCACATCATCACCTTCTTTATCAAGGAAACAGTCAAAATTACCTCGCCCAATCCACAAAACTTAAAGTATGGAAAAGAGACTGGAAAAAACTCAACCCAAAAACGTTACCTGCTTCCAGGCACAATCTACTTCTACTCCCTGCCGGGTCTTCCAACGAACATGATCTCACCAACCACTACCTCAACTCTATGACCTTGATAATTCATGAATTTGCCCCCCTTCAACTAAAGAGAGTTTCCACGAAAGATTCTAAACCCTGGTTCAACGGTCCTCTTAACGAGGATAGACGTTCTCTCAGAACGCAACAGGAGATCGGTCCCATCCGCCAAGCTCCTCATGACTCTAAAAAGACAGAGAAATGCTTACTATCGAAAGATCAAGCGCACTAAAGCAGACTTCTTCAGCCACCAACTTGACCAAAGCAAGAAATCGACCCAAAAAACGTTTTGAATTAATCAAAACTCAATCTAAGGATGCCCCTCAACGTCCACAAGAACTAACTCACCCACAACTCACGTGTAAAGAATTCTCTAACTACTTTAATCTAAAGACTGAGATCAAGAAAGATCTCCTCAATGATCTAATTTCCCACTCTTGACCTGTCACCATAGCCTCCCCTCTACCCCCAAATGCAGCACAACAAATCCCGCCAAGTTTGTTTTAAAAAACGACGCGGTATGGTCATCCTTTTACACCTACTCTGAAGACGCTATAAGCAAGTTTCTCAGTGCCCTGAAGCCTGCCAATCACCTCACCGACCCTCTCCCCACAAATGTGGTTAAAGAACTTACCCCATTGCTTCTACTTCTCTGGACCAAAATCATCAATAGTTCACTTCTTCAAGGCTGCATACCTGACTCCCTAAAGGTGAGGCAGGTGTCTCCCATCCTTAAGAAACCCACAGCTGACCCCACGGCCCTAAACAACTACCGCCCTATCTCCAATATTCCCACTCTGGCCAAACTTCTGCAAAAATGTGTTCACCACCAACTGACAAAACATATTGATCACTTCAACCTTCTTAAAAAACACTAATCCGCTTCAGTGCAGATCACAGCATGGAATCAGCCATGACACACATCATTGATGATGCACTACAAATACTTGATCAAAACGGAACATGCCTTCTTATCCTACTAGACCTGTCCTCAGCGTTCGATACGGTCAAACACAAGAACTTGTCAGATCTGTTGAATCACAGAATGGGGCTATCGGAATCAGTGCTTAATTGGTTTACCTCTTTTCTGCAAAACCGTACTCAAAAATTCAAGGTCAACAACACCCTGTCCAAACCTGTTCCAGTTACACTAGGAGTCCGACAAGGGTCCTCGCTATCCCTAATACTCTTTAACTTATTAATGGAACCACTCACCGATATGCTACAAGCGTCCAATGTGCAATTTCACATGTAGGGTGAAGATACCCAACTTTACCTTAAGATCAACAACCTTGATGACATTAATTTGCTTAACACCAATCTTAAGACCACCCAAACATGGCTGGCAGAGAATCACCTCAAACTGAATGCTTTAAAAACGGTATTCCTCCTAATTGCCCCACCCGCCAAAGTCCCCATAATGCACGATTGGATTAAACACCTTACAGCACTCAACGTTCAACCGATCATTGTTGATTCAGCGAAATCATTGGGCATAACACTGGACTGCAACCTCAATATGCAGAAACACATTAGTAAAGCAATGAAAGGAGCAAACTTTCAGATTAATACACTAAGGAACCTGAAACCCTTCCTACCTGCCAATGACTTTAAGATGGCGGTTCAAGCTCTAGTTCTACCTCGACTAGACTATGGAAGTGTCTCGCTTTGCGGTCTTCCCAAAGCTACTACAGCTCCCCTAAGAGCCTCTACTAATGCGGCAGCGAGACTCATCACTGGCTCAAAAAGAAGGGCCCACATCTCTCCTGACCTACAATCACTAAACTGGCTGCCTTTCGAAGCCAGAATTCACCTGAAAATAGCGTGCATGACGCATAAGGCCATACATCGCAATGCACCCAGCTATCTCACACAAAAACTCACAATATACGGCGGGATGAGATCCACAAAAAGTGCCGAAAACCTCCTTCTGAAGCCAACAAAGATTCAACAAGAAAAAAACATATAAACGATCCTTCTCAGGAATGGCGCGCAGGATATGGAATGCCCTTCCCCCGGAAACAAGACTGAACCCCTCCACTGAATCCTTCAAATCGGAAGTAAAAAGCATTCTTATAGTAAAATTCACTTAAACAAAGTCCGACGATTCCGTGAGAATTTCCATACCTGTTATCAAACTTGTCATCCTAATTAACCTATTTGCCTTTACCATGCTTCATCTGTCCTCCCTTGCTCTGCACCTTATTGCTTTGCTTTTTGTCTGCTCATTGAAGTTATATATATTTCAGTTACTTACCTTTATTGTATAACCATAACTCATCAGGTCTCTCCTGCTCTGCATCCTGTTGATTTGCTTTTGGTTTGCTCTTCGGTGTTATGTATATTTGTCTTGCATATCCTTAAATGTATGATATAATTAACCCTCATTTACTGTAAAGTGCTCTGATACCCGCAAGGGTCTTGTCCGCACTCTATAAAACTTTCCAAATAAATAAATACATAAATAAATAAATAAAGCAGAGGTCAAACTGACCACGTTTGGTGAACACAATCCAATCTCAGTTCTATTTAGGGTTCCCCCCAGATCCGATTTCAGGAAAGAGCCAGGGGCCTGTAATCTAGCACCCTCAACAGATATTTTAAGGGTTATATGGAAAGGTATTGATAATAGTAGTGTGTTCCAAAAAATGCAAAAAACGTATTGATCATTCTGTGATACTTGTCTTTCATCTGTTGATCCGAACCCAGATGTAGTTTCTTCTTTCGTTCAATTATGTGCAGGCATTAAAAATGTATCTCATGACCTGCACTTGCTCCCAACTCTAACCCTAGGTGGTTCAACAGCATTTGCTCTCAGGCAAACAGAGAGCTTAGAGCTGCCCTCTCAGCTGTCCCCAGGGATTCTAACCTCATTAGATCATTGAGGCTCCATTATAAAAGAGTGACTAAGCAGAGGAAAGACGAGATCTTAAAAGAACAATGGAACAACTTGGCTTGTGCTGTAAGACTTAACAGCTCAAAGTTTTTTGGGCAGCAGCGAAGTCTTTGAGATCATTGGACAATACACTCACTCCGTTAAGTTGTAATATAACGATTGAAGCCTGGGTAGCCCATTTTTCCAAAATATATGCCGCTACGCCCCAGTGTGAGGATCGATCCTATAGATAATCTTGTTGCCACACAAATTTAGATATCATTATCAGAGGTTGAGGATGCTATCGACCAAAGTTTGGGCAATAAGACCCCTGGCCCAGACAGGCTTCCCATCGATCTTATTAAATTTAGGCCGGAGTTCTGGGCGCCCCTTTTACTCAATGGGCAGTTTCTGGGGACATAGTGGTTGGAAGAGGGATAAGACAAGGGTGTGTCTTAGCCCCACTCTTGTGCATTATATATATTAACGAGCTACACAATGTGTTGTCTGAACTGACTACAGATGTACCGATGATTAATAGTAATAAACTGCCCGCCCTTTTGTATGCGGACTACACCGTTTTAATGGGTCGTAAACCTAATGCACTGCGTATATTAGGTAGGGGTTTTGTTGATTTTATGAATGCTTTGAACCTTTGCACAAATTTTAAGAAATCGTTTTTAATGTGTTGCGGTCCTAAAAAATGTTTTAATAATGCTATTACTTTAGGTTCTGGAACTTTGCTATGCACACACACTTTCCCTTATCTGGGCTTACAATTCTCAGACAATGGATCTTGGGCAGCCCACTTGGCATACGGCCGGAGTAAATTTTTAAAGGCTGTTAATTCGATCTTGAATCTTCCTCAACCAGAAAGAACTGAGGTAGTGTTGTCCCTACTCAAAATTTATAGAACACAGTGTATACCTACTGTAACATACGGGGCAGAAATCTGGGACTTTATAAATTCTAAAAGTATTCAGGTCAAAGAAAATAGATTTTTGTAGGAGAATTTTGGGGATACCTATCTCCTCTTCATCCTTTGTCTGTCATAATGAGTTAAGATTGTTTTATATAGAAGATTATATTAGGTCCCGCCCGGCCCTGTTTGGTTAAATGTTTGGCAAAATCCGGCAGCCTCGTTAACCAGAGAAATTATAGCTGATTATTTAAAATGCGACAAGGGTGGTGACATACCGTGGCTGGCAAAAGTAAGAGCAAGTTTAAATAGAGTAAATCTTGGCCATGTTTTTCAAAACCTAGACCAGTTAGGGGGTAGTAACAAAAAGACTATGCGAGAAGCCATATATAAATACAACGGGGACATAAGACACGAACAAGAGCTCTCCAAAGCATCCATTGCACGTTATATATCTATTGTAGACAACGGAGGTCCCCACTCTTATCTACCAGTTAGTTATCCTCTAAGAGACATTTACCGATGGGATCGAAGCTTGCTCTGTCGTCTTAGAGCTGGCACATTAAAATATTTGTTGTGCTTCCCCTTAGGCTTCCAAACCAACATTGAGCAATTGCCTTTCCCTTGCGGCAATCTAGGTAAGCAATCCATGTTACATTTTTTATTCTTTTGTAACTTTTACCAAAGGTATAGTAAGCAAGTTTTGATTCCCTTCTTTAGTGTTAGTGGAATAACGGATTTTACGGATGCTTACAGGATTATCCTTCAGCTTAATGAGGAAACATTAACCCTCCGTGTTTGTACCTCCTTGAAGATGGCTATTTGTTTGTGTGCCGCTATGAGCCCCTGATATGTAGACCTGATTGTATTATACGATCTTCCTGCTTTTATGCCGATAAAGAATATGCTTTTTGGTTTTTGGCCAATATTTAAATTGTGTGGTGTGTTATCCATGGATTTAATAGCCTATTTCCTCCTGCTGCTATTCCTCTAAATCTATTTGCACTTTGCTCTATATCATATGATGCTGCTATATAACCTGATATACCCTCGGTTTCCATGAAAATTATAATCTCATGATGATTTATTGAATTGTTTTGAAGTCCTTTTGTATGTTTTAACTTAGATGATGTTTTTTATATGTAATGTTTTAAGTGATTAACTCTGTGAGATATTGCTTTGTGCTTTTATTAATACTTTATATCCGAATAAAGATTTAGGGCCGATTATGATCGCGGACGGACTTGCGTCCGTCCGCGATCATTAAGGAGGAGGGGACGTCCGCATGGGCTGCGGAGTCCACTCCTGTGCGATTAGGATGTGACCGCCACCCTGGCGGTCACATCCTCTATTTGTAACATTGCCGCGGGTGCAGCTTCAAGCTGCACCCGCGGCAATGTTAAAAATGCACGCATTGCATTTGCATGCAGAAAGAGGCAGGCACCGCGCGGTGCCTGCTGCTTTCTGCATGCAAATGCAGGGGGGTACCATAGGTACCCCCCATGTGCACCCCCCACCCCCCTTCACCTAGGGGGCCCGCAGCGGGCCCCCTAGGTGAAGATCCGTATGCTTTTCCACGGCGGAAAACCCGCCGCGGAAAAGCACTTTTAAAATCCCATCCTGATATGGCGGACGGTGTCTGAGAGACACCGTCACCATATCAGAGCTTTTCCGCTGCGGTTGTAAGCCAGCCGCGGCGGAAAAGCTGCGGACGGAAACCAGGACCCACCAGCCATCCTAATGTGGCGGTGGGTCCTTGGTCAGTCCGCTGCGGTTTTTCCGCATCCTCGGGGCCGGCGGTGGCTTCCGCCGGCCCCGAGGATGCGGAAAAACCGCAATCCTAATGACCCCCTAAATGAATAACACTGGAAGGGATCCCAGGTTCTTCACTGCCTAAAGTCACATTGCCGCACATTAAGAAAGGAGTCTGACAAACGTCTAGCTCTGCTCTCTTATTTTGGAAGCCAAACACAAACAAACAATTCATATTGTTAGGTAACTCTTCTCCTGTGGCTTCAGCTACTAGCAAGTCTCACCTTCGCCAACTGAGTGATTGGAAGGATCTGTTTTGGATTTAAAAAAATGCTGAAGATGTTTGCAATAATATTGATTCTACACTTATCCCTAGGAAGTACTACTGTGTAGCTTTTTTTGCATTTTCAGCAGATTAGCAGCTAAGTAAATCAATAATTGAGGAACAGTCCAGATTTACTGAGGCCCCACGCCTAATCCCGGGGTATTACCCCCTGATTAGCCCTGTATTCCTGGAGATTTTGAAGCCTTCCCACTCTTCATACAGGTGTAGTGTCTTCGCTGCTGAAGCATGGGATAGAATCTCTTTAAGCAGTTTTGATTCGAATGAATTATTGCTTTGCTGTATCTGTGCAACTGTGTTCTTTTCTGCAGTTGTCAGAGTGACTTGAAAGGTACCCAAGTTGGCTTCCCGCATAATAAAGCCATTGAGCATGTCTGGGTCGAAGCCATGAACAGTTTGAGGCTGGTTGCTAATGACATCAGTCTTTGAAGATGCCCACCACCGCATGTTGGCGGATAATTTAAAGCCAGTGGGATGCAGGGTACAACTTAGTTCTTACTCCAGTTGTATAGATTGAGAGCTGTTTCATCTTTTCTTATCTCTGGTAATGGCTTATCATGGGCCACAGTTCTCCTCTGACACCGGCCCAGTTTGATGTCTCTGTACATAATAGTGAAAAATAGCACACACAATGTAGCCATTCAATCATGTTTGAAAAATCATAGCTTAAAAGACAAAGTGAAGAGAATCCTGCAATGACTTGAGAAGGTTTTCAGTGATACCAGGGCACCGCCACACAAGGAGCATGCAGTTTCTTGCAGACTGCTAAATGAAAACAAATGATATTTTATTGCTCCACTCTTTGTCGCTGCTTCTTGCCCCACATCTAGTCGCTTCCCTTTCCCCTTGTGGTCTGCCTTCCTCCCCACTCCCCTGACCGGAAGTGGTGTCCGGTTCTCATCCACTCCCCACCAGTCAGGTACAGGGTCCTAGTGCCTATGCACCCAGGAGGACATCTCCCCTTTTGTTGCAGGAAAATGACAGAAGAAAGTGGTGATAGATATAGAGGTATAGAGAGAGAGATAGAGAAGAGAGAAGAAAGAGACAGAGAGAGAGAGAGAGATAGACAAAGACGTGTTGTTGTCTCCATCATGACATGCTTTCAATCAGTCTTTTTGGTCTTTTGTATTCTCTTCTTCGATATGTCTTTCCCTTGTCTTTCTGCCATTCCTCATCCTGTCTCACGTCTGTGCCTGTGTCTCCTGCAGCTGTTTCCTCTGTCTTCCTCCATGCTCTTCAATCCCTTAAAGTAAGAGCTGTTCCTTGTTATTCGGTAGGGGCCTGTTGTCGCTGTTATCACGGACCCTTTCACCTGTGTCACCGTTAAGGGTTCCTTTGAGAATGGGCTGTCCGATTTTCTCAGCTGCCGCTGGCATACCACCACTGAGTCTCCTTGCTTGAGATGCGATGGAGTGACATGTCTCCTGGCATTGCCATACGCCTTAATTTTCTCCTTGTCCTCCTGGTCTATGAGAGCAATGTTGCTGTGCTCTGGTGGCGCTGTTGCTTTTAGCTGTGGTAGCCTTGTCCTGCTTGTTCTGCCCAGCACCAGCTCAGCGGGGCACCGTCCCGTGGAGCTGTGAGGGGTGTTTCGATAGTCTCTTAGCACTTGACAAAGGGCCTGTACTATTGATATCTGCGCCAGCTTTGCTCTTTGGACAGCCTTTTTTATGTTTCCCATGAATCTTTCCACCATGCCATTTGCTTGTGGCCACAGAGGTGTTATTTTCCTGTGATGAATGCCTAGGTAGTCCATAAACTTTCAAAACTCCTCCCCTGAGAATGGTAGACCCTTATCTGTTTTTAGTGGAGCAATAAAGAAAGTAGAAACACTCTTACCTGACTTCTGTGTATTCCTGCCATGAGAGACACGACAATATGATAGACTGGTAGGATGTGCACGTCACCGCATTGGGGGTAAGTAAACATCCCTCTGCAAGCAGTACCGCACTGTCTGTGGAGGGATGTCTAGGACATGTGTGTGTCAGAATTGCAGGGGGCACAATTCAAAGCATGGACACTGCATGTGGAGAGCTATACATTTGTGGGTTTGTACATGATTTTTCCTTCAGTTCAGTACCATGTAGTCGCTGCCGGGGCCCCCCAAAATTGCCAGCACTGTAGTTCCGAGTCCTACTCTTGATGTTCATCCTTGGCGGTCTTTGCCACTTTCGGTCACACTCTGTCCATTTGAAAGCATCAGGATCCTGGACCTGTCGGGAGATACACTTCCCTGTGTTAGTGTGGTGAAGATCTCAGGGGTGGTAACCTGTATAAATTGATTCCTTTTAAGCAAGCATTCAGTTGGCTTTCATGAGACTATTTTGCATATTATATGTTAAGCTTTCTATTCGAAGGCCCATTGGGCATTGCTAATTTAGGGTGATCAGCATGTGCTCACGTTGCCTTGTTAAGGCAGTTTAGTTTTATCCTTAACAGAGCTATTTTATAAAAGCATTAGGAAAGTCAAATGTTGTGCCTTTTAATTGCAGGTGCAGAGATACTGGCTTTGCCAGAGCTTGTTGATTTTGGCACAGTTTACTATCAAAACCCTTGCAAGTTGGCTGCCCTTGGTTTGTGGTAGTGTACAGGTTGTTTCTATCCCCAGCGGCCCTCCCCTTTCCCTAACTTCTGACTCCTCTCTTCCTCACCCTGTGTAATAATGACACCTGTGCAGAGGAGTTTGCCAATGACTACCTCCTTCAGTAATGGTACGGTCAAAGAGATCTCCCAGTGGGCTGACTCCATCCACCACCACTGCACCCTGTCTCACCTGCTGCAATAATCAGCTAGGCATTTATGATGCTTGCTCCATCGGCGGGGAATAGAGAGGCGTGTAGGCATGCCATCATTAGCAACACTCTGTGGACACAACTACATCTTTACTTCTACCCCCAGCCGCTGCCTGTTTTGTTCCTGATTCATGAGACAGCATTAGTGAGTAATTACACCCCATGCTTGTCTTACCTTTTTTTGCCATACGGAAGGTTATCTATGGCACATTCCCCCATAGGCCCTGACACTGGGCAAATCCAAAAAAAGAGGCCTGTGACCAAAAATAAGCATTCCCCAAGGAAGAACTAGAAGTGTGAACCACCTAAAAGGAAAGAGGTTGTAGGGCCAAGAGCCATCATAACTTTCTATGGTTGGTATCTTTGCGAGTCGCCAACCCTTACCAGGGGGCATAGTGACTGTAAATAATAAATGTTGTCCCAGTAAATAATATCTTAAAAATCCACAGCCCACTTCAAATCCAAGATTTAACTACAGTGGCAAATGGCAACTCATGTGGCAGTAGCTTTCAGAGAACATATACTATGAATGAAGGACATCTGTGAATTCTTGGAATCAAACTGCAACCAGTCCATTCGTCCTGCAAATGGTAAAGAGAAATCAGGTCATCACAGTAGGGGGTCAACGGTAAGAGAATGTTTGAGGTCTTGAAAAACGTGTTCCTATGTAGGACAACAAGGAATATTAATAGGAGAGGACCTCTTTAGGAGATCTGTAAAGGGATTAGAGAAGAGTGGAAGGAATATTCTACAAAGCCAAAATAAAATCTTTAAAGCTCGTATTCCTGTCTTTGTTATGGTACATTTACTTTTTTCACTGCTTCGAACTTGGCAACCTGGGGCTTAGTAAGAACAATTTTGCAGTTTATCCTAAATAGTGGATCTGGTTAGCGCTAAAATACGCTTGCTGTGGTTAGCCATAAGACCTGCTTGTTTAAGTATCTTGAGGAAGACCTGAAAGTGATGTAAGTGGTCATGCCAGGTGGGCTGAATATACCTATTTGGTCTAGATAAGCTGATGAAAATGGCTCATATGGGCATAAACATGTATCTATAAATCACTGAAAGGTTTCAGTCTCCCCATGCAAACCAAACGATAGTAACTTACACTGAAAAAAAACATTAACAGTGCAAAAAGCAGTCTTATGTCTGTCAGACTCTCAGAGAGGCAGTAACCTTCCATGAGATCAAGAGTGCAAATGCACTGGAATCTCCCCAGCTTCTCGATTAATTCATCAACTTAGGGCATTGGATATGCATCAAAGGTGGACACTTTATTAACTTGAAAAAAAGGATTTTGAAACTTGAAATTTGGATTTCTTCTGCAAACCAACTTGTGAAAGAAGAATCGAAAATCAGGAACGTGGTGAGCAGATATTCCTCACACCAGGAATGTCTTTGGGACTCTCATGGCTCGTCCACCTCCACAAGAATATGGCCTCATCCTGATGGTCCGGACAGACAATCGTATCCAGGCCTCTCCATTGGAAAGGATTGTTTCAGGAAAGGGAGTCGTAGAAGAGGAACTTTACAAATGTGAGGTGGATTCTTCTTCGAACAGGTAAGACATTATTGACAATAGTGTTTCTAAATCACAGAAGGGGCATCATCTATTTAGCCATTGTATTTCTCTCATAACACTATTCAGACATTCATAAAACTCAAGCTCTTAAAAAAAAACACTTATGTATGGTCAACATAAAACAATCTATACAAACACAAGTATTCAGAAGCGAACATAAATCAAGATGCGAAATGCCTAAACGGTGTTCTTCTTAGGACAGTCCCAAATGTAACAAAGATGTGGTTGTTTTTCAAAAGGCAGACCCTTCGTATACAACATCAACATTTCGGTCCTATTGTAACAGTTCTCCAGGACCTTCCTCAGGACTAAACCATGTTGTATGTCACACTCGACTAAGACAATGGTGCTGATTAAAACAAGCAAAGATTATGCAAGTGATGAACACATATTTAATGCTTCCAATGGTCAAATATTCATAACAATAGCATTAATGATTTCAATCGTCCATCATCCATAAATTCTGTGACATTGATTGCATTTTACACCATCTATAACTATACTTGTGATCGTAACAGGGTACATTCAATTACATTCTAAATGAAGGAAACTCAAGAACAGTTAGCGTTCATGGTGGTCATTCCCTTGCGTGTAACTCCCTCCCTTTTTTCTTAACAAATGTTCTGCTTCTATATGAAATTAAAAGGATATTGATTTTCCTTCATTTAGGCATATTAATTAGGCCTCTCGTAGCTTGTTTTATGTTTGGTTCCAAATACTTGTGTTTGTAAAGATTATTATATGTTGGCCATATTTGGGGAGAGGATGTAGCCCTCGACTGCTAGAACAGTCGACCTCGGAGCTGGGGAACCAGGTTCGAGTCTCGGCAACGCCGACCAACATCATGTGATTCTCATTCTGGGCCAATCACTTCATCTCCCTGTGCCTAACAATAACGAATGTGTCCGTCTGTAACGAAACTGGTGCTCATGTACGCCCTGATACCTGATAGCTTCGGGTCTAGCTCGTGCTATGTAAACTAAAAAAATAAAATAGGTTGGTTCTTGTTGGTGCGTGCATTTTATAAATGTATAAATAGTGTTATGAGAAAGTAAATATTTCTAAATAGATTATGCCCCTTCTGTGAAATATTTTTGAATGCAATTGGCCTACCGACACTTATTTTCTGTGTGATTATTATCGACCCCAGCCCCTTAAATAACTGGGTAACCTTTATATTTGTGTATAAATAATTAGTCATCTTTGTGCATATCCCAGGCCAATAAAACCTCTGTATTATCAGTTGCTGGGTTTTCTCAGGTCCTTAGTGTTCACCTGTCAGATGGCGATGTGCCAGTTGATAGGTAAGATATGATGCACCAAACCCATTCTCATCGGAAGTAGGGGCAGGTGAGTGGCTCACTCCACCCCAGACGCGGTACGTCCATTGGGGCGTAGGGGCCACTAAGCCCCATGGACCTACCGCGTTGTCACTAAAAGACAAATACAAATATTTTAAAAAATCGCGCTATCTGCCGGCCGGGAAACCGGGAGACACCCGACTTTCCCGGAGTGCGGGGGGGGGGGGGGGGGGGGAGGGGGGGGTTTAGGGGGCGGGGGGACTATGGGGCATGCTGCAGCTGCGCACGTGTATTTTTGGGCACAAACATGCCCGCGCATGCGCAGATCGTTTTCCTGCGAATTCCCCCTTAGAGAGAGGACCAGGGGGCGGGCCGCACCCCCCGGGGTTACACAGGGCGACTGGGCGAGGAGTCATGGTGCCCCCCCAGCCAATCCTGGCATACAGCGCCAGGATTGGCTGGTCAGTCAACTCCTGTCACTTCAACCACTCTGCTGCCAATAGCGTAGGGCACACGCGCCGTGTTTCATGTGGAAATGTGTTTGTGGCAAATATACTGAAAAGGTGGTTCAAAAAAGCCATTGAGTTATTACCACGGCGAGGTGGGGTGAGAGGGGAACACAAGTCCGGGACCTCCGGCCGCGCTCCTGAGCACTGTCTCTATCAGACACATTGCGCTGATCCTGACTGTTAGTGTCTCAGCGCCAGGAGGCCCACTACATAGAAACCGAGAAATAAGCACAGCAACAGCAGTCTCAGCTCAGACCTCCTGAGGCGTTGAGCACAACAGCGCATACCTCGCCTGAGTTCACGCAGGATGGGGAACCCACTGCTAAAAAAAAGTGTGTTGAAGTCAACCTGGAGTCGGGTGATTATCAGTTTTCGCAAATTTTGAAAGGAAGCTGTGATTGTAATACAAGCTTCCATTGTCTGTGGGTAGCCTGTGCGCTTGTATACACTATACAAATACATCTAAGCAGAGGCTGAAAGGCTAGGTGGAAGTGAGCAGCCTCTGTGAGGCGAATCCACAAGTTATGCCAGGAGGAGGCCCCATATAACAATTGTGGCCTTATATTACTGTGTAGAAAACCCGCCCGCACTTCCCAGAACACAGAGATAAGAAGCCCCAGGCAGATGACAAAAAGATTTCACTTAGAACAGAGGAAGACAGTCTGTAAAATTATGAAAACCGAAATAAACATACATTTTCCTGTGCAGAAAACGTTTTTCACTAAACACTTAAACACACTGAATGAAGTAGCAATGCAGTCATTTGACAGGTGTAATGATAACATAAGATCCCCTCTACTAATTCTAATTCCAATATTGTCGTTTATTAAGCAATTTAATACCCACAACATATCGGTATGCCCTCATGCATGAATGAATGATGGATGCAGGATGGATGCAGGATGGATGGGTGGATGGATGGATGGGTGGATGGATGGATGGGTGGATGGATGGATGGATGGGTGGATGCATGAATGAATGATGGATGGATGCAGGATGGATGGGTGGATGGGTGGATGGATGGATGGATGGGTGCATGAATGAATGATGGATGCAGGATGGATGGGTGGATGGATGGGTGGATGGGTGGATGCATGAATGAATGATGGATGCAGGATGGATGGGTGGATGGATGGGTGGATGCATGAATGAATGATGGATGCAGGATGGATGCAGAATTGGTGGATGGATGGGTGCATGGATGGATGGGTGGATGCATGAATGAATGATGGATACAGGATGGATGCAGAATTGGTGGATGGATGGGTGGATGGATGGATGAATGGGTGGATGCATGAATGAATGATGGATGCAGGATGGATGCAGGATGGATGGGTGGGTGGATGCATGAATGAATGATGGATGCAGGATGGATGCAGGATGGATGCAGGATGGATGCAGGATGGATGGGTGGGTGGATGGATGGGTGGATGCATGAATGAATGTTGGATGCAGGATGGATGGATGGATGGATGGATGGATGGGTGGATGCATGAATGGATGCAGGATGGATGATGGATGGGTGGATGGATGGATGGGTGGATGCATGAATGAATGATGTATGGATGCAGGATGGGTGGGTGGGTGGATGGATGGGTGGATGCATGACTGATGTATGGATGGATGCACGGTGGTTCGGGCTCGCTCGCTGCGCTTGCTCGCTGCGGTGCAATATGCAAATTAGTTTACGCCTCACCACTTTCAAATGTCACCAGCCGCCCCTGCTCCACTCATATGTTTTCCGGGTCAGATTAAGTGTAGAATGGGATTGTTTTTGTGTGCCTCACTAAAAGTAGAGCTGTGATCAAGTCGCCAATCAATCAGCTGTTAATTCCCTTTGGGGAGGAGCATTAAACATCTCTCCGCTTTGTCTCTCTGTTTTTGGCTTCTGCTTTTTATTTCCCTCGTTGACTTGTGATGTTCACAAGTGAAGATCTATGAAGAAAAGGGTGTTTCTGTGAGCCAGTCTTCCTGGATCTTGGAAGGGAAGATCAACTGTTTGAAATTAGGAATATTGGTTCCTGACACCACAGGCTGAGGTGGATGGGGAAGTGCATCTCCTCTCCTGTTATATTATTGGCCTTTCATTGTCAAGGTTCGAATGACGTGCGATAGCTATTGGTCCCACTATGGATACAAGTAACATGTATGGGAACCCTATTTAATTTGTGGTTGGGCCATAGATGGGGACACGTTACAGCCTATGAGCACGTATTGTCCCCTGGACCTTTATGGGGACACTCAATTAATACTTACATCATAGGTATAAGGATTCTCATGAGCCTCAGACTCTGTATAATGTATCCACACAACCCCCATTTCCATGGATTTGGGCTTACTTCTACCCGGGCAATTATATGTGATGTGACACCACTCCAAACACTGAAAATATTGTGGACCCAGGGACAGTATTATTCGTCTTCCTAAACATTCTGTAACTTTGGAACTTCTTCTCCATTCTTTAATCTCTTTGGTTGGGTGTCCTTGGCTCATCCCTGTGGTCGGTCCAAGGGCAGGTTATGAGAGTGAGACTGATATTGTTCCTGTGGGCTTCACTGTTGAAGCGCTTTGATATGCAGTGGCTAGGTGTACCACAGGAGTCAGATCAGGACTTAGACATTGTCAAACTCACTCTCGCATAATCAGGGAAGAGCTTCTACATATTGTTCTATGATTATTTAGTCCCAAATCTATTCTTTAGTATATGTAATCATCTGCTGCCATCTTTCTGTTTCGTCTTTTGCTCAACAGTACAACTGTTGAGGCAATTCGCCCGGCTTCAATTTCATGGACCAAATCAGCAGTTAATGAATTTCTCCATCAAATTCAAGTCGGTCCAGGACCATCTTTTCATTTCTCCTTAGTGCATTCGACCATCAGGATTTACTGCCTGGTAAGCCTTTTGGAGATCCCCAGTGAGCAGGGGAGCTATGTCCTTGTCCTATCATTCCAAGGGCCAAATTGCATTTCTTCAAAGGTCGTGAAGAGGTATTCAGGATCGTCACCTGTTCTGTATTTCTGTAAGACTGAAGATGGTATATTCGGTTGTGCTTGAATAATAGCAATGATGTCTGTTATTTGCACTATTGCTTCTCGTTACCTCTGTCTGGCACCTTACAAATGAATGGCCTGTTTAAAGGCTTTCTGATCAGCTTGCTTCCTGTGCTATTGGACATGTAGGGCACGATGACTTTGCTGCGGGCCATCTGTTCGTTTTTGGATATGGGATTCTATGGTGTGACGGCTCCAATGGATCGCACACCAGTTGTCATAGTCTTCAATATAGGACTGAGGCATACCTAATGGTAGGTATATAGGGTTTATTATTTTTACTATACAAGCAGTTTCCAGGTCATGACTTCAAGCCTTTCCTCTAATTGTTCGGTCTTTCTCAGTTTCTGTTATGTTCATACCTTTTATATTCCTTAGGGTTCAATGGTTCTTTCCACCCCTTTATTCACACTGCTTTGCTAGTCCTTGAAGTGTTCAAATCCTGAGGTCTGCTTTCCTAGTATGAAGAGAGGCAAGAACCAGAAGTATCCTTCTAGTCCTACAACAACTCAGAGACTAACTGGGAACGCTGCTTATGGGGCACTCCCCACACACATTGTCCTCCTCCTCCTCCCCAGCTCCTCTCATCCCTACTGGACTCTGACACGGTAATCGCCTCCCTTCCTCATGTTGAAAGATTGTAAAGGTTAGTCCTGCCCTCTAGCGCCCTCTCACCTTCCTTAAAACCTGCCCTCTCCCATCCTCCTCCTGTATAAAGCAGCCACGTCCACCCCATTAAGAGGTGGTGTGGTGGGGTGGGTGGAGGGGGACCAGGCCCGGGGCTTGTTATAATAAAAAATACATTTAAAAGAGAAACTTACCTGGAGCTGCCTCACAGGTAGCACTCGGCATTGTCCTTCCTGGTCACAGCAAGCACTGGGGCCACGTCACAGACTCCCTGCAATCTCCAATGCTGCTCTCATGTGAGCGTAGCACGGGGATTGGTCTGAGCAGGCAGGAAAGACAACCTGCTCAGACCAGGGATTCTATAAGGTTTCTCCCGCCCGGATGCCCAATGCTGCCGAGCTGGAGAAACCTAAGTGCGCATGTGTGTTTTGGACAGCCAAACACATATGCCCTCTTAAGGAGTGCAACTAGCACTCCTCCTTCCAATGCCCCACTCCTCCCTTCTCAAGCTGGCTCAAAGCAGTAAAATGGCAAAATAAAAGGATGACAGTGTTTTATTTTTCATTTACTGGCTCTGAGTCAGGGAGTGGGGTGACGCTCCTCCGCCGCGTAGGAGCCGCCACTGGTATAAAGTAATGTTTTTTGTGCAGGGAATTTGGCTGATTGGGATCGGATTCCAGGTAACTGAATGGCCTATTCGTCCGACTCCATCCCCGCCATTGTTCCTGTCTGACCTTCAGGGGTCGGCTGACCATTTACTCTGCGTGGGACAATGGAGGCATATAGACGCGCCTCAATATGACTGTCTTGGATTCTTCTCTGTAGCCACTGCTTGTGTATTGTTCTCATATCCTGAGAATATCATGAATGAGTAAACAGACCCTATACATATGTTACCGTATTTGGGCATCTAGCAGAGAATTTCAAATAATAACCTGTTAACCTCTGGAATCCTGCATGTCTCTTATAAATCGTGAGGCGGCGTTCTGTCCCCAAAATTCTCTTCTTTTATGCCTTGGCTGGTTGTAGTTAATATTTCTGAACCAGAAACATAATTTTAAAAAATTGGGAATCTACTGTCAATTCACAAGAGCTATTGTGGCAGAAATGTGCATTGTTACATTTATCGTTTTTGTCTTTCTTTGCTCCACTCAGAAAGAATTCTATAAACCTTATCTCCTTCCCTTCTCACCCTTCTGCCTTCCACTCCTTTTACAGAATCACTCATCTTTCTTTCTGAGCAGCCTTCAGACACCAGGGAGTAACTGTCCATTTTTGCTTTGCCAGCGGTAGTTCCCGATGCTGAATCACACGTGCGCACGTATGCTCCTTGACCCTGTGACCTCCATTAACATCCTTTTTTGGTCGAGCCTAGCGCAGCGCATGCACTGCTTGCTCGACTTTTAGTAAGGGGTAAAAAAAGTGCTACCAGATGCTGCCATGGCCGGCCTATAGCTTGAGTGCATGTGCTCGGGCGCGCGCTTTACTTGCCTCTCTCTGCGCTTCAAATCCCTCCCCCCCTTGCGTGCCTC
Organism: Lissotriton vulgaris; assembly: GCF_964263255.1. NCBI lineage: Eukaryota > Metazoa > Chordata > Amphibia > Caudata > Salamandridae > Lissotriton > Lissotriton vulgaris. The sequence goes on along the minus strand of NC_141691.1, from coordinate 1,759,760,890 downwards.
TCTCTGTGCTTCAAACCCACCACAGATGCTGGCCTCCACTCCAACCCTGCCCCCCCCCAACTCTCTATACTGCAGCAGGCCACGCGATCACGTTCATCAGTTTCACTTTTGTGGCATTCATCAGTTTCACTTTCGCGGCCAATGCTTGTTTCCCGCGCGGCCAATGCTTGTTGAATTAGTTTCCTAGGCAGGAATATTTTCTTTGCATGACCAAAGACACTTGATAAGCTTTCTACCAACAAGGAAAAAAATTACACAGCAGCAGTAATGAGACGTCAATGTCTAGCATATATCCTGTTCCTTGTGAGAATATTGCTGTGAGGCGACGATCAATAATTATTTACTGTTGTTAATTCAAAAAAGCTTCTTTTACGCATCACATGCAAAACGTGAGCTGTGCATTAAGACGATTTGTTATTTACAGAGCAGCTAACATCAGGTTAACCCTGTAACCTCCTCAAATGAAGTGAGCATTCGGCAAATAAAGGATGCTGGCCCTCCTGGTGCTAGGAAATAAAAACAAATATATTACCATCAGAATTGTGGATTTATAAACTGTCTGCTTACAATCGCTGGATTTAAAAAAAAGGATGCTTTTCTGTATATTCAGATGAGCGGTTTTGGGACCCTTCTAACTGCAGATCCTCAATGTAATACCTGGAAGGTGGTTGCTTGCAGCAGAGACAACTAGGACATGTGTGTTGTATTTTCTGAGACTACGTTTTCGCTTCTGCTTTTTCATAGGACCAAAGATTCCACACTGTTTCAAGTTTGATTTGCAATAGTTGCAACTCAGGTCTGTTACTGTAGTTGCCGGGGCTTCTTAGAGAGAGGTGTTAAGTACTGCGAAAATCCTTGCCATTAGACCTCACTCCAACCCTACCACCCACTGCCCCCTCCTCACGCCCCTTGGACACCCCTCCAACTCACGCAGAGTGATGAACTCTGCTCCACAAGCACGTTCCATATGCAGCGTTAACAGCAATGCAAGCTCAATGACCTCTAGGCGCTTGCATTCTCTCCCCACACAGACAGTGCTGCTGTTGACACACACCTCACTAAGCACTACACCAGTTACAATCGGACAATTGCCTTTATCTACTTACCTTAGCCAACTTTATTTTTTCAGACGTTGCACAAAGTTACGTTGTCCAATTTAAAAGGACGTTTCACGCAGTATATTTGTACAATTGTATAGGTTTTTAGAGAGAGGTGTTAAGTAACTGCGAAAGCCCGTGCCATTAGTCCTCCCCCCAACCCTACCACCCGCCCGACCCCTCCTCTTTGCACAGCCTCACACCCCTTGGACACCCCTCCAACTCTATTGTCATGCTCCATTAGAGTGCATGTTCTAAAAGGGCATCTTCCGTCCTCCCTCTCCTTACTTGCACCCGCCTCCCACACCACTTCCACATCAAGGCTGCTTCCACCCGCTCATTGCCCCCGTCAGAGCACTTCAAATGCTTGTATTTTTCAATGGTTTAAAATAAATATTTCATTGAAGCCACCTCACAGGGGTGAGACGAGACACAAGAGTGTGTGTGTGTATATATGAGTGTGCATGTCTGCGTGTGCACATTTGCTTAGGTATGTAGGAGTGCCTGTGTGTGCTTATATATTTGCATGCATGTGCGTGTAAATGTATCTGCTCTTGGCAGTGCTGTATATGTATGTGAATACTTGTTATATGCATATCTATGTGCCTGTGTGTGTCTGTGTTTGTATATGCCCCTGGTGCATGCGCATGTGTGCATGAGTGTGTATAGGTATGGTTTTGTGGTTGCATCTATCAGTATGCAGCTGCAGGTGACTGTGTTTCCAGATGTGTGCATTTCTATCAGTGTATGCATGTTTCTATATTTCTGTGCTTGCACATTTGTGTTTGTCTATCTGTGCATCTATGTTTATATTTAAGAGGTTTTTTTAAATGCACATAAAAGACCCAGGGGGTGAGTGGAAGTGCTTTACTAAGAACAATATCTAACACTTATAAGGTCCCAAAGGCGAGACCTATTGGCTATGCCAATGCTTGTTTGATTTTTGCCGATGCTGAATAGAATTGGGGGAAAGATTTTGTTACCGACGCTGAACAGCCTGAAAAATGAGAAGCGCTGTGGCGGTCATTTCACAGATCTGGTGTCGGGTTATCCACAAGTTAAAAGCGCGGCTTCCATCGAGCTCTGTCTTGCGTGGTTGAACAATCCAATTTCACCTTGGTCACAAGCGCGTCACTGAGGTGCTCGTCTCATCGAGACCACCGCCGCGCACGTAATTGAGCGATGGGTCTTTCTCGCACACCAACACCAGGGTTGAAAATGTCTCGATCAGGTTCATTAGCTGCCATCATCCCCGACACACACACAGACAGACGCCCAAACCTTCAAACCTTTACCTGGTGCACAAACAGATTCCATGGAAGCTGGCAAGCATCAGAAAGTGATAGTACTACAAACTGCGAGTTGCCTAAGATGGCGTGACTGAGGGCCAGATTTACTAAAGTTTGACTCGGGGATGGAATGTTTTCACGGAGTACACTTATGTAGCATTGGAGTTAAAGACCAGTGTGTACAGCGCTAAATTGTGTTGCGTCGCACAAGCCCTGGACAAACTTTAGTAATGTTGGCCTGGCCAGTAGCATTGAATTTTGAGATTGCTATTAACGTTGATATTAAAGTTCACAATGCAATCAAGCAGGCGCGCAATGCCCAATGGGCTCGAAGGGCTTCTGACCTCCCCCCCATTGTGTGTGTCAGCCCGGGCTGAGACAGCTACCCGGGCACACACACAGCTGCACCCGAATACTTCACAGGTCTTTAAAAGACCACTTGCTTGTTAATGAGGCTTTGTTGTATTTTCACCCCTTCTTAGAGCCCCTGCATCTCCACTCTGCCTATTGCTGGAAGAACTACCCCCCCCCCCCCCGAATTTTGTTTTTACCCCCCCTACAAAATGTGGCTCCTGTTGCGCCTCTGCAATGAATGAACACACACCAGCAGGCGTCGGCTAAACCTACAGAACAAGGTTCCATGTGCTAGTATGCACACAGCATTTGCACCTGCCTATTTTTGCATGCATTAGCACTTTAAAATCAATCCTATTGCCTTTGGCAATGCTTGTCTGATAAAGCTATTATACAAAATTAACATAAAACTAGGCTTTCCTGTTTTCAGTTTATATTTTTTGTAAATTCCAGTGGGGGGTTTTCCATACCTTAAACATACGTGGTTATCAGTGATTACACATTTTCATGCCATTAAAAACAACAGAAACAGTGTTTTTCCAGTGTTTATGGAATGTTTTGTTTTTAATATTGCTTGCCTTCTGCACTGATAGTCCACTGATAGTGCATGTTTATAGGCAGTGTGTGTACAGGGTATATGATAGCCAAATACATTGTCACAAATCAACAGTGGTGGGCGGGAAGAGGAGCGTCGCCCCACTGCTTTTGTGCATTGCAAAGCAAATGAAATATAAAAAGATAATACATTGAAGTTATTATCATTTTATATTTCCTTTGCGGGTGGGCGGTTGGGTGGGCAGTTTGCTCTTCTCTCGGAGCAGGGCAGGGGAGGGGTGGTTTACCTACTCCTAAGAGTGAAATGACTGTTTGGTCGGCCAGTCATGCGCACTTTCCCCGTTCTACATTCAGGCTGCATTACTACCTGCATGGAGAACATGCCCTAGCCCCCATTCACTGGTTGAGCGTTGAACCAGGCTGCTCAAAACCAATGACAACGCTGTTTGCAGTGTTGTGATTGGCCAGGAGAGCCTGGCTGTTCTTCTTGTCTTCCTGTCCCACGAGAAGAGCAGGAGCAGAGAGAGATGTGGGACCGGCGGCAAAGTAAGTGAATAAATATATTTTTTTCTCCTTTGCTCTCCCCTGTGTGTACCCCACACCACCCCACAACCTCCCGCCACCCGCTCACCACCCGTGAGTCAGGCCGGCCGCCGCCGCAAATCAAACTTATTGTAGTACACCATAAAATACTTCTTTAGTGAGACTTTGGTCATGCCGCATGCTCTTTCCTTCCCATGTAAATGTTTATCTGTGAAAAGGTCCTCTAACCTCTTCATGCGTCGGACGGCCCCCGGCTGGGGGCCGTCCGATTTGCGCACGCATGGAATTCGCCCGCACAGCTGGGAAATGTGCGCCTCATCGAAGCGGCTAAAACATTGGCACTAGAGACGGGCAGTACCAAAACAGCCAGTACCCAATTTGCTAACTCTGGTCACTGACATAGCTTTCCATGCCAATACTGGGGCACCTGAAGATTGTGATTCTCTGGGACAGGTTCTGCAACATATGTGTTGAACTAGGTGCATATGCCCTCAGTTATTGAAGCAGTCAAAAATAAGCAGCTCTTTTCAAAGTCTAGAGAAAATTCCCCTTGACAGAAGAGATCTAGAACTTGTGAAGAGAACCTCAATGAGGCGTCATTGGCTTCAAATACCATGGCTGGTGAAGGGATATTTCTATGCATCATTGTAAGCCATTTCTCATACACTGTAAAATGGCATTTCCTGAATTGCTGCCTTAACATTTATTTTCTTACCAAGTGGCACGCATTATAACATGGAACATGTTGCAGGGCCAAAGTAACTAAAAGTGTCGCCCAGCCTACTCTCAAGGAGATGTTTCAAATCTACACCAATTACGCATACACTTGATAGACAAGGGTGTTTTCAGACTCTAGTGTTTTGATCATGTCCACTACAGCAGTTATATTTTCCAATAAAAATCTAAGAATGCAGTAGAGTGTACTTTTTATCACATCACTATCAATATGCGATCAAAGAACCTTACATTTCTTGCCTTTGGCATCATCACTCAGCAAAAATTCTTTAAACATGGATCATATAGCAGACCATCAGACAGGCTAATTCACTAATCTGCTTCAGAAAAATTCTGAAAACCTGGTTATTTCCACAGGCGGAAAACTAGATCTTCTACTGCCAGCTTAGGTGTACCAACGGGCTCACAATTCTGAAGTCTAAGCACCAGGATATCCACAGGGTGACAGTTCTTTTGCGCTAAACACATTTTCAATACAATACAATACAATGGCCTCTAGGACTGAGAACCACCAGCTAAATGACACAATTGGGATGACGCTTTCTTTGATGCCACACAAAACACAAAATGAGAAATATTTTCATGTTAGTTCCAGCGCATAACAAAACAGTTCACCAAACTGGACTACAAAGTCAATAGTATTCTTCATTAACTCGGAAAATTGTAAAGATGCTTTCAGCATACCAACTAGCAAGCGGCAAGGATCTCTTACAGGGAAGCACTTCAGCTCAGGTATCGATTCTGACATGCCATCACACAACTTTTTTATATATGTAGCTCAATTACTTCAAATACGAACATTATCAATCCAACCTTTGTTTAATTTGGTAAGAACTTTTTGCAGCAGCATTCCAAGTGACACTGCATTCCATGTTTTCAAATGTCTGGTGTCATGTTTTCACCACTATCACAAATACCTTGTGACAGCACTCTTTTCACATATACCTGTCACCACACCTTTCATTGAATGTTTAAAGCCTGTGGTGTTTGGCAATTCACCTACCATCAACACTGACACGCTAGAATAGGGGGCTGATGTATCCTAGGGTTTTACCCATTCTCTGTCTGTGGGTAAATGTGATAATCTATATTGGGAAAAATTCTTATGAAACCAGCCATTTTACCTATTGGTGAAAGAATCAAGCATAGCCAAAATATCAAATATGATTTGGATATTTCCTGATTCTCTACAGTTTATAAAATATTTAAATAAGACCTAAAACATGCTTCTAAACACTGCATCTTTAGACCAAAGACCACAAGACTGAAAAAAGCAAAAGGAAGAAGAACCTATATTTTAATGACATCCCTCAGCAACAAAACCCGAGCAGAATAATTTTAACCCAGTCTTTCCTGTTGCTGCCTTGTATAACAAAGTTACATTGTTTGGCCCCTTCAGGAAGAAACAAAAATGACTCTTTCACTCACCTTTTCCTTTCTTTAAATAAATTCAGTTTGTGGTGGCAATTTTTTTGTGATTATATGTTTACACTGATATGAGCTATTTTCCTTTCGTGGGTTTTTATCAGTTATTATAGGTTTAAACTTAAAATGTCACATCCCCGATGGGCAGTAGACCTTGTACTGGGGGTTTTCAATCTCCCAGTACAGATCTACTAGGGCCCCACATCAGGCTACCCCCCATGTTTTAGGAGCCTGACCATTAGTTGTGCACCACACCACCACGTAGGTCCTGAAGAAGTGCCACACGACTCTTTAGGAGCAACCAGGCACAAAACATGTCGAACCTACACACAGTGACAACCCGTTAGGAACATTACATCCTCATAGGGCTTCCATTCAGTTTTTAATTAGGCTGGATCTACCTAAACCATTAAAATTGCCTATGAATAGGAATGATCCAGACTTATAAGTTCCAACTCACGTGCACTACACTTCCTTTTTCCTTCTTACCAGGCACCTCAAGGCTTCTTCAAAAAGATCTCCGGCAAAGAGCCCCGTTTACGGTGAGCCCGTCGGGCATTGCAGCGCCAGCTCAACGAGGAGCAAAGCCCAATGATGAAGCATGACACCTCTCGGGGTGTGTGAGGGCATCATGAAGAAAGACCTGTCTTTTCCCCTCCCCCTCTCACTTTAGGAACTGCATACCCTCTCACAACACAGATATCGCCACCGGAACATCACTAAAAGTGATGTTCTGGGGGTGATTTTCCCCTTGTGAATATGCCTCAGTGAATGTATTGTTTGAATGTTTATGTTTGTGTGGCCAGTGCGGCTGGGGGCACTTCTCCAGCAGTATGAAGCTCATTACACATGTGCTAGGCTGGGGCAGGCAACGGTGAGACGTAGGCCTCCGTGGCAGCATGCAAACCACAGTGGTCAGTTCAGAGTCCAAAACTGTCCTTCACTGTAAGATACGAGCCTAGGATGGTGCACGGGGTTGGGGGAGGGGCAATAGTTACCGTTAACAGGGGTACCACTGTAATGAGATAGACAAAGAGTAATTTGCGGCCTATTTGCAAGGTCTTAGACTCTCGACTCTGAAGGTTATGTTTTCAAGCCCTTGTTTCTCAATGAAGTATTTGCTCTAAAACAAAGGGTAACTGTTGCTTTTTTAAATCTCCATCTGACCTGCATGGCTGCTTGCTAAAAACATGAAAGGAAAGGAGGGAAGTCCTAAAGTAGGCTCCAGTTAACTAATTGTCTAATTATTGTTCCAAAATAAGGAGCTGCCTTACTACAGGTGGGTGGCATACAGAGTACAGCTTATGTCAGTGCTAGCCATACTGATGGAAAAGTCTCTGCATGTGGCAATGGAGCCTAGAAAAAGTGCTGGGATTTTTTTTTTATCAGGAACTTTCTGTTGAAGCAGTCTGAGGTCTCTATTACGAGAACAGAGTTGGAGTCTCTGATCAAGAAATGATAACAAAAAGTGGTGAATACTGCATTGAAGTAACCACATGATAAATGTGGAACTTTCGGGAAAAGCTTCAACAAGAGGGGTGGACTTTTCCACCCAGTGCACGGCTCCTCAAGCAGATGCGCTACTGTTCCATGAGGTGGTGCAAAAGAGTAGAAAACTTGGAGAACTCGGCGTTTCCGAGGTTCTTGATAATGAGATATCACTGAAGCAACAGAAGTGAACTCTCCCCATGTGTCGATGGTTAACACCAACTTGGCCAGTATGACATTCCCTCTATTTTAGCTTTGGACAAGTCTTCTCTCCCAGTTGCTTTGAAGAGGAAGATAGAGAGAAGTGTTCTTAAATGACTCTCAGTTGCTCTTTCACTGTTTGCAAAAAAGATCCGAATGAGGTATTGTGAAAAATGAAACTTCTTGCACAATTTTTGCCGCTGTTTTTGACTCCTTGTGGGCAACTTCAACGGCATCCGGGGCTCTGATATCCAGTAGAAGGGTGTGTGGCTTAAACTGGAGAAGTTGGAAGTCACAAAGAGCTTTGATTCATCACCTTCCTTTTCTGGGTGACAAGTGATTTGATCTCCAACTCGATAAGATGGTTAAAAATCAGCAGAAGAAAGGAATGTGTATTTTCCTTTTGGAGTCCTCTGGCAAAGAAATATTTTTTTCACAGGAAACCAGGGCATACTTTGTGGGAAAACGGAACGTCCCTTTCAAGGCCGAGCTGGGGGACTATGCTCTTCTCAAAATCCCAACCGCAGTCACAATCAGAATGGAAAATTCTGACTATATGGACAAAGCAGTAGAAGCCTGACTAAGGGTTTTTTATCAAGAATAAGTGTGAGCGGTATCATGCAAATGAGTATTGGAGGTACTAAGAGATGGGCATTGCATACAGTTTTCAAATCAACCCCAAAGGTATATTTTCGGGCCATTCCTGTGCCAAAGGATCCAATAAAAAAGCAAGGATTACTGGAAAGAGTACAGACAAAGTTTCAGAAAGAGGCCATTGTGCCAGCCCCAGACTCAGAAGGTTCCAGAGTAGATTCAATCATTTTCTTGGTTCCAAAACAAGGACCAAAGATGTGCAATTCACACCATTCAGAGTGTATAAGCTGCAGATGGTAATTCGGATTCTGTAGAAATAAGACTTTTTAGCATGGAAAGGCGTAAAATCGGTTTCGCGGGCGAATTTGCAGATTTATGACGATTTCGCGATCCGCAAATCGCACGAATTTGCCCACAAATCCTCAAATTCGCAAGCTGCAAATTATTTTGCTTGGTCGTGCTTGAAAAATACAATATCGCGCGCACAGCTTTGACTTACCGTGATTCTGAGTCCGCCGAGTTGTTTTTCTCCCGGTTTGCGTTTGCTGCGCCATTTTTCGATCTTGCTGCGTGATCGCGCAAGAGTTTTTCAAACGCAATTACGTTATCGTGGCTCGCCATCTTCCACAGCGAGAGTTTGACAATGCGAGTACGTCATAAAGGCCCGCGATCACGCATTGCGGGAGTAAACATTGGTGAACACGTAGATGCGGCGTGCAGCTGATTTCCTGCGGGAGATTTGAACAGCTCGAGTTCCCGAAATTGCAAAAATTGCAATTCTGCTCAACCTTGTGAAAATGATGATTTTGATCAGAATAACTCCTCAGATTGACATTTTTGGTGCAAGGAGTCCATTGTTTTTGGGGGGGGGGAGGAAGGAAGTGCCCCAGAGTCTCCAACTTCCTGTTCCTGTCCAGCAGGTTCCTCCCAGTGCTTTGCCCATGTCCTGGTCACTTTTGATTTGGATCTGGAGCTGGAAGGATTACTTTTTGTGGCTGCTGCTGGATATTTGTATTTGAGGACTTTTTGGACTTTGGAGTTTGGATCACTTTTGGACTTGAGATTTTACAAGTAAGTTGGTGTTGTTTGTTTGGGGCATTGCAGTTGAGGCAACTACAGTTCTAAAACTTTTTTCACAACGTTAACAAAATATATATTGTGGGTAGCCACAGTATCTAGTAGGCCCAGGGTTAGTCATGGGTGCATGATACAACTGTTTCTGTGATCTTTTTTAACTTAATTCTCATTTATGTCATGAAATGTTAGCTCACTGTTATATGTTGATTTTTTTTTATTTTTGGGTGTCTGTAAAGCCTCACTAGCCAGTAGGCCCAGGTCTAGTAAATGGTGCATGGATCTAGTCTTTCTGTGGGGTGTCTTGAATTTAAACATCATTGAGGGCATGGATGGCATTGGATTTGTAGTGTAGTTCCTATTTTCCCTATAGGCCCTGCGCATTGGAATAACATAAACAGTATTATAGACGTAGAAGTGCGGTCTTCCAGGTCTCTACTGACTATGCTAAACTTAAATGGGTTTGTTACCAACTAGCTCAGAGGTCACTGGAAACTTTCTTGACTGAATAGGAAGTGATCAGCTTCCCTGGTAAAGACAAGAAGGGATTCAGTTTTCCAACAACCGCATAAACATGAAAACTTTGCTCCTTAGAATAAGAGTCAATCTCTAGAGTCGTGTGAAACAATAGACAGTTATTTTACTCAGTCAGTTGTGCAGATTACTTTCACCAAGATGCAGAGAATAGAGAGACGGGCGTTTTCAGAAAAAAGGTATTATTTATTGAACAGTCTTTCTTCTCATGCAAGAGAAATGAATTGCCACAATTGCAAGACTAGTTATTATAAAACGTGCGTACAGTAAAATGAGGATAGCAAAATAATACTGTAAAATCATTGATATGGTTTCTTAGCCATACAATGGTTAAAACGAATAAAATATATACATTCATATATACATTTGACTAACGTACTCAACTGGGGCTTCTAACTACGCCTACCCCAGTGTACCTGACCTAAGCCTAATACTTGGGAGGGAGTAAGTAAGTAGCAGTTTTAGTTAAGTTGGTTTTGCCAAGGTTTGCTTCAAGAATTCTCTCTAAGGGTTTAGTCAACACCATACCTCTGAAATAGAATGTTGGAGGTCTTGTATCTCCTTCCAGGACTCGATATCCCAGTCACTTGCAAGAGTAGGCTGGAAACGCCGGAGCTGGATTTCTCAGCGCGTCAAGGAGGAGGAGGGGCAGCGTCCGTGGGCAGCTTGCATCTGCTGGGCTCTGCAAAGGACAGCTGTTCTGCTCCTGTATTCACCACACCATCGCTATCATCGATGTCGTCGCAGCAGCGTTTGCTTAAGGCAATGTTGGTAATATTTATACCTGAAAGATGCCTTGGTTGACGTACGTTTTTGGACATTAGGCGTCAATAAAGATGTCACTAGGAAGTGATCGTCTCTCAGTGCTCATTAGAGTTCTATTACTAATCAAAACATAGCAAGTGGGGCTTTCCCAGGTTGCTGAGTTTTATCTTGTTGAAGAACTCGGAGTGTAATCTAGGAATCTAAGATAGTGGCTTCTGCTGTGTCATCTGCTGTAATGAGCTGCAGAGGAAGAGATTCTGAAATGTGGCTCTGATCGTGTTAGGCCAGAGACGAGTTTCTGAAATATCGCTCTTGATCGTTTATGCCAATATAGGGGTATGAATGGATTATAGCCGTATAGGGGCATAAGGTCACAGTATTGATCGGGGTCCTAGATTAGAACACGACAGATTGTGGTGATTTATGTGTGTTTTTCGACTTTTTGGGGTGGTGTTGGGGCCTGGCCATGTTTAGTGGGGGCCATTTTGAGGCCTGGTACAGGCAGGGCCTGGCCATGTGGTGGGAGTCAAGGGCCATTTTGAAGCCAGGCAGTGTGCTCAGGCCTGCACCCAGTTTGCCTTGCTTTCAACCATTATGCCCAAGGGTACTCAGTGGTGCATGGGCCTAGTCTTTCTGTGGGGTGTCTTGAATTTAAACATCATTGAGGGCATGGATGGCATTGGATTGTGGTGATTTGTGTGTGCTTGTCGACTTTTTGGGGTGGTGTTGGGGTCTGGCCATGTGGGTGGGGGCCATTTTGTGTCCTGGTACAGGCAGGGCCTGGCCAAGTGGTGGGGTTCAAGGGGCCATTTTGAAGCCAGGCAGTGTGCTCAGGCCTGCACCCAGTTTGTCTTGCTTTCAACAATTATGCCCAGGGGTACTCAGGGGTGCATGGGCCTAGTCTTTCTGTGGGGTGTCTTGAATTTAAACATCATTGAGGGCATGGATGGCATTGGATTGTGGTGATTTTTGTGTGTTTTTCGAATTTTTTTGGGTGGTGTTGGGGCCTGGCCATGTGGGTGGGAGCCATTTTGAGGCCTGGTACAGGCAGGGCCTGGCCATGTGGTGGGGGTCAAGGGGCCATTTTGAAGCCAGGCAGTGTGCTCAGGCCTGCACCCAGTTTGCCTTGCTTTCAACCATTATGCCCAGGGGTACTCAGTGGTGCATGGGCCTAGTCTTTCTGTGGGGTGTCTTGAATTTAAACATAATTGAGGGCATGGATGGCATTGGATTGAGGTGATTTATGTGTGTTTTTCGACTTTTTGGGGTGTATAACTGATGTTCCTCTGGCTTCCATTGCTTTTAGGTGCACAAGAGAACCACCAGTGCCAGGAAGAAGTCCTGCAGCGGTGTGTGCAGCACAACGTCACGTGACGTCGTGTGTGGCCACAGACAAGACAACTCTGCAACTATGCAACTGCGGCCTGCTGTTCTGACATCTGAAGAAGATGGCCCTAAAGAAAGGTGGCAGTAGCGCCTCAGCGAAAAAAGTTGCCAGTGCCACTGCCAGTAAGAAGGAGCAGAAGAAGCAAATGGCACCACCTACCAAGGAGACTGGTGTGCCCACCGACACCTTTTTTGGGAAAAAAACCTACCCCTGCAGCAGCAGCGGTGTCTGCCGGGGATCAAGCTGGAAGCAGCACCTCCGCTTCATTGGGCTCAGTGCCACCACGCCAAGTTAGGTCCAAGACCATGAGTGCTGCTGCGGCAGCCACTTTGGTTGTTCAATCACCATCGACCAGTGATCTTGGCTCATCACAAGAAAGTACCATCCAATCAACGCCGGGTGTAACTCAGCTGACGAGTGTTCAACAACCACAGCCGCAACGACAACCACAGGTGCAACTAGTACAAGCGCAAGTACATGGGCAAGGAGAGGCGCAAGGAGAGGTGCAAGGAGAGGCGCAAGGAGAGGCGCAAGGAGAGGCGCAAGTAGAGCCGCAAGGAGAGGTGCAAGTAGAGGCGCAAGGAGAGGCGCATGGACAGGTGCATGGAGAGGTGCAACTAGAGGTTCATGGAGTGGCACAACTGCCTACAACGCTTGTTCCTCCAGAAGTAGGGGCACATCAGGAAATTGATATTCAAGAGGAGGTATCATCCGAGGAAGCCACTCCTCCTGATGATGATCCATTGTCTTCCAGATCCCCAGCAAGAAAAAGGTCAAGGAGGGCTACTAGTACTATTACAAGTTCTTCTTCAAGCCCCCTTCATTCTGATGACCTTGATCGTGATTGGAACCCAGCAATGCAGTCTGAGAGTGAGTCACGCCATGAGCCGACAAAGGTAGCTAAGCCTAAAAGGAAGGCTCCCGCAAAGCTTCGACTTATGGGTGATGACGACAAACAAGAAGTGGTGTCTTCTGCTGCTGATGAACAGTCTGACGATGACCCAGTCATCACAGTCGTCACTCCAGCCCCAGCGGGCATGCAGCAGAGAAGCATTTTGACCCTATCCCGAATGGCTGCTGAGCGGGATGTGGGCGGCGTGCCACTGGTACCAGCACCAACGCAGTCAACTACAACACCAACACGACCTACAGCTTCCATATTTTTTAGTCAGAAGGGCCGGCAGGGACCTCCATCCAGCTCGAACTCACGTAGTAGTGCTGTAAGTGAAAAACAGAAACGAATTCAGCCACACCCATCCTCCACTTTATCCGGCATTGAAAGTCAAAATAACACCTCCACCACCAGCAGACATTTCCAGTCCCCAGTTTGAGACTTCTTTACTGTTAGCCAAAGTGCGGAAAACATGGTCGTTTGTTCTATTTGTAAAACATTATTTAGTCGGGGTAAGCTTGGTATCAACTATGGTACCGGAGGCCAGAGAGGTCATCTCAAGATACACCACACTATTATTTGGGAAGCACACATAAGGAAGATCGAGGAAGGCAAAAGAAAAACAAATCCAAATGTATCTCTTGATATTGCATCTGATGATGACGAGAGGCTGATCGTGCAGGGGGTAAGTGAAGAAATGACAGACATTTTTTCTGGTACACCCAGTACCGCTGGCAGCAGCACTGCAGTGGTATCGCCCACACCCTCTACCCCTGCAACATGTATGAGGCACACTAAGAGTCTGGGAAAGACACCAATGCGAAAAACTACATCACTGGGCCTAATTGGTTTGAAGAAGTCATCATCATCATCACGTAAAATAATCGAGCCCACCATTCGCGGAATGTTGTGGTCGGAGGTGCCATTTGAACGCAACCACCCAATGGTACATCTGTATAACGCAAAGCTGGCTAAAATGCTAGCGCTGGACCTTCTCCTTTTTTCTTTCGTGGAAGGGGTGGGGTTTCTAGAATTAGTGGCAACAGTCTGCCCTAAATGGAAGGTTCCTAGCCGGTCCTATTTTGCCAGAGTTGCGGTTCCAGCACTACATCAAGATGTGCTGGAAGTGATTGGGGCAGCTTTGCAGAAGAGTGCTGTTCACACTATCCACTTGACAACAGACATGTGGACCAGTTGCCAAGCCCTTGATTACATGTGCATCACTGCACACTGGGTCTCTTTTGCAGGGGTTAGAGACAAGTCAAGTACAGGTGTTGACTCAGACACACTTTTTCAAGCTACTCGGAAACATGCAACATTAGCTATGTTTGCCATGGAGAAATCTCATACTGCAAAAAACATTTTGGAGGAGTTTAACAGTAAGGTCTCTGAATGGCTGCATCCAAGAAATCGCATATTTGGGTATGTCTCTACGGATAATGGCAGTAATATAGTTAAGGCCATGCAGCAAGGTGACTATTTCAGAGTGCCGTGTTTGGCGCACAGTATTAACATCGTGGTGCAAGATTTCTTGAAAAATGAAAACACAGTCAGGAAGTTACTGACCACCTGACGAAGAATCTGCAAACATTTTAGCCATTCTTTTAAGGCCCGGAAGCAGCTGAGGGGCATTCAACATGAACCTAAAGTGCCAGTCAAAGGACTCATCCAGGAGGTGGCAACACGTTGGAACTCAACCTTTTACATGCTTAAGCGTCTGTCTGAGCAGTGCATGGTAATCAATGAGTATGTCTTTCGACGGGGTTCTACTATGAAAGACATGAGGCTAGAGTTGGAGGAATGGAAGCTAGTTAAAAGCCTGACAGACATGCTTCGTCCTTTTGAGGTCTTCACGCGTGAAGTCAGCAGGGAGGACTGTTCTTTTGGAAGAGCTATCCCATTGTTGGTCATGCTAGAGCACCAACTGAAGGCGGTGTCTTCAACGTCCAGAGATGATGGTGAAAAGCAAGACGCATATCAGTTGGCGGAGAGTTTATTAAGCCACCTAGTTGACAATGAAAGGCTTAAAAACATACATACAGAACAACAATACATTTGTGCCACTATACTGGATCCACGGTACAAAAAGGCAGTGGCCAGCAAAGCATTCATTCCTTTTGATGAAGCAGATGTTTCAAAGTACAAACATTGGCTAGCTGTGTCAGCCACTGGGTTCAAAAAAGATCGGCAGAAAATTCAAGGAGCCAGCAGAAGTCCAACTGAATCAGCAGGCCATCTGGCGTCAAGTTCCACTTCTGAATCTGTGGGCGAAGGGAGTCACTTTCCCTCACAGCCGTTAACGACACCAGCAGCAACTGTATCATCATCCTCACCTGCACCAGGCCCAGCCATAATATTGTCGGAAGCGGATTGGCTAACTCCTCAAGGGTTTGCTCGTTCCAGTGCTGCAAAGGCCACAGATTGTACGCAAAGTGGAGCAACCGTGGAGAACCTTGAGTCGATGGTGCAGGCCTATCTGGATGACCCAACAGAGGTCTTTGTTATTAAGAACCCATTGCTGTATTGGTACAGGAAAATGCCTCTATGGCCACTGATCACCAACCTGGCTCTAAATTATTTGTCTTGCCAATCAATCAATCAATCAAGGCATTTATATAGCGCACTACTCACCCAGAGGGTCTCAAGGCGCTAGGGGAGGGGGGTCCGCTACTGCTCAAACAGCCAGGTCTTGAGTTGTTTCCTGAAGGCGAGGTGGTCCTGGGTCTGGCGGAGGTGGGTCGGGAGGGAGTTCCATGTCTTGGCGGCGAGGTAGGAGAAGGACCGCCCCCCTGTGGTGGCTCTTCAGATGCAAGGGACGGTGGCGAGGGCGTGGCCGGTCAATCGAAGCTGACGTTTGGGAGTGTAGAAGTGGAGGCAGCTGTTGAGGTATCCTGGGCCTTGGTTGTGTAGGGCTTTGTGTGCGTGGGTGAGGAGACGGAAGGTGATTCTCTTGTTGACCGGGAACCAGTGCAGGTCTCTCAGGTGTCCGGAGATGTGGCTGCGACGGGGGATGTCCAGGATGAGTCGTGCTGAGGTGTTCTGGATCCGCTGGAGTCTCTTCTGGAGTTTGGCGGTGGTTCCGGCGTAGAGGGAGTTGCCGTAGTCCAGACGGCTGGTGACGAGGGCCTGGGTGACCGTCTTCCTGGTCTCAGTGGGGATCCACCGGAAGATCTTACGTAGCATGCGCAGGATGTTGAAGCACGACGAGGAGACGGCGTTGACTTGTCTGGTCATGGAGAGGGAGGAGTCCAGGATGAAGCCCAGGTTGCGTGCGTGGTCTGTTGGTTGGGGTGCGCTGCCTAGGGCGGGGGGCCACCAGGAGTCGTCCCAGGTGGAAGGTGAGGATCCCAGGATGAGGACTTCCGTCTTGACCGAGTTCAGTTTCAGGCGACTGTTCTTCATCCATTCGGCTACCTCTTTCATCCCTTCGTGAAGGTTGGCTCTGGCGGTGGCGGGGTCGTTGGTGAGGGAGAGTATCAGCTGGGTGTCGTCGGCGTAGGAGATGATGTTGAGGTTGTGCTGGCGTGCGATGTCTGCGAGGGGGCTCATGTAGATGTTGAAGAGGGTTGGACTGAGCGAGGACCCTTGAGGAACTTGCAAGCGAGTCTTCTGAACATGTTTTCAGTGCTGCTGGTGCCATTGTAACGTCAAAAAGGACCCGCCTCTCGGCCAAAAATGTGGAGAGGTTAACACTGATCAAGATGAATCAGCACTTCATACCTCCAGATTACAAAGTACGTGAATGCACGCAGGAAGAAGAGGACACCAACTTAGGTGACGGAACTTCTTCTCTGTTACCTGACCTACTCCTGTATCAATTCATGGAGTTTGAGGACGAGCTCTACTTCTCTGACACCAAGGCCTGAAAATGACTTCCTTTTTTCGTCCTTATTCACTTTTATTCCTGGGTGTCTTTCTTTGATTTGCAACTTTTAAACTTTTACCACAACAAAACTCTAATCACCAAATCACAACAAGTCCATCAGTAGCACTGTCTTCATGTTATATTCCTTATTGATTTGAAGGTGCCGCAGTCTGCATTCCTGAGGTTCACAAGTTCACAACTCAATCATGCTCCTCTATACTCCTCCTCCAGACTCCCCCTATCCACTTCCCTCAAGGCAGATGGATGGATTACGAAGAGTCCCCTTAAGTGGGACCGAAATTACTGACTGACTACATGCTTGCTGATTGCAGACAGAGTTACTTCTGATATTGACAGGAGAGGCTGCCCTGTGGGCCCTCACTTTCCGAAGAAGATGCGGACAAAAAGTAGAACAGGTAATGAATAATTGAGAAGATGGCATGCAGTGGACAGCAATGGCTGTCTGGCTCTGATGAAACCGATTGCTGTTTGTTTTTTGTGCATGAAATAATGAATCATATGTCTTGTCTTAGTTATTATTTAATCTTTTACACAGTAATTGTAATTCATGTCAACTACTCTGTTTTTTTACCTTGTTTAATTCAAATTGTACTTCAAATTCAGGGGCCACTATGTTGCATTTGACAATATGCAAAATGTCCTTGGAGCGGACTCACTTTCCAATATACCATGATGATTGATTAAATAATATATCTTTTTTCTTTACGGTCACTCACTGGGATGGATGGATCATCAACGTAGGTTTACCGAACAACTGTGGCCAATTCGTGAGTGGCAAACAGGTAAACCAGTCTACAACAACTACTACAGCAGAACTACATGTTTGTCTATTCGTGGTATGTAGTGGTAGAGGGTGAGGCAGTGTACTGTTGTTGTTATGCCAGTCAGAGTCCAGTCCAGACAGCAGTTCATGTAAAATTGGGGCTATGTGGCTTGCTGCATACAATTAGATATGCTTTGTCTGCCTGACAAAGAGCCTTGGTATGCTACATCAGGTTGCTTCACTCAGTGGTGCCTGACTTGACCGTCTGCATGGCACTGCCTCAAGCTTGGGCCAAACATCCGTTATGTTTGGAAAAATTGCTGTTTTTCGGTATTTCGCAAATCTCCAGAAATTACCGAAAAATTGCAAATTCTCGAGCGGAACGGATTTTTGGCCCATGCTTGCGGCAGGGCCATGCAGACGGTCAAGGTAGTTACCACTGAGTGAAGCATCCTCCTGATGTAGCATACCTAGGCTCTTTGACACAGACAGACAAAGCATATCTAGGGTTTAGGGTTCAGTACGATTTACTAGGGTTTTTGGGTTTAAGTTGGTATGGTTCACGCTGAGTCTAGGGCTCGGGTCCCGATGCAGGTTCGTTCATAATGATGTTGGCAAGGTTTTAGGGGGGTTTGGTGTTCTTTGGTCCAGAATTGGCAGAATTTTGGCCTTTTTGAGTGTTTTGCGGGCTCGTGTGTTTGGGTGGAAACTAGTCGTAGACCTTCTTCTTCTTCAAAGAGCGCAGTGGTTCGATTTTGTTCTGCCTTGCTGAGATTCTTGGGAATCGCTGGAACAAGTGACTGTCCAGGTAAGTTTCAAGAGGATCGAAGTAGTGGAAGTGCTGAAAACAGCAATGTTTTGTGAACAGCGCAATTTGCCATGTTTTGAATATACCAGTATTGCATGTTTTTGGGGGGCTGTTTGGGGGTGTTCTAGATTTGTGGGGGTGGCAGCACTGCTGGGATAGTCTAATTTTGATTGCGAGTGGTTTGAAGAAAATCCATGGTGGAAAAGGGGGGTTTGGGCCTTGTTGCAGAGAGCGCTTTAGCACAATTTAAACTGAGGCCTAGCAGTATTGCGTGTTTTTGGGGGGCTGTTTGGGGGGCTTCTAGGTTATTGGGGGTGGGTTTTGTGGTCTGGGGGCACTGCTGGCACAGTCTAATTTTGATTGCATTTGTTTTTCAGAAAATCCATGGTGGAAAAGGGGAGTTAGGGCCTGGCTGCAGAGCGCATTTGGACTGAATTGAAGGTAGGCCCATTTTTGCTTTTTGCCTGTTTGGGGGTGTTCTGCTTTTTTGCGGGTGGCTGCAGGGGTCTGGGGGCATAGCTTGGAAGGTCTAATATCGGAATCAAGTGGTTTGGACAAAATCCATGGCGGAAAAGGTTTTTCGTTTTTGTTCACTTGCCTGTTTTTGGGGTGCTGTTTGGGGGGCTTCTAGGTTACTGGGGGTGGGTTTTGGGGTCTGGGAGTACTGCTGGCACAGTCTAATTTTGATTGCATTTGTTTTTTCAGAAAATCCATGGTGGAAAAGGGGAGTTAGGGCCTAGCTGCAGAGCGCATTTGGACTGAATTGAAGGTAGGCCCATTTTTGCTTTTTGCCTGTTTGGGGGTGTTCTGCTTTTTTGCGGGTGGTTGCAGGGGTCTGGGGGCATAGCTGGGAAGGTCTAATATCGGAATCAAGTGGTTTGGACAAAATCCATGGTGAAAAAATGGTCCAGATTTCAGACTTTTCGCTCACTTTCGTGTTTTTGGGGGGTTGTTTGGGGGGGTTCCTGGCATTTGGGTGGGGTTTGGGGGGTCTTGGAGCAATGCTGGGCATGCCTAGTTTTGGCTGCAAGTGGTTTGAAGAAAATCCATGGTGGGAAAGGGGCGATTTGGCCTAGTTGAAGAAAGCTTTTGACACAATTTTTAACTTAGGGCTCATTAGGGTTAGCAGTATTGCATGTGTTTGGGGGTGTTTGAGATTTTGGCAACTGGGTTCTGGGGTCTACTCTTGGAGCACTTGTCGAGAAATGTCTAATTTTGGTTGCAATGGTTTGAAGAAAATCCATGGTGGAAAAGGGTGGATTTGGGCCTACTTTACTTTCAAAGTACGTTTGCCACCATTTTCCACAAGGCCTCAGACAGGTAGCAGTATTGCACGTTTTTTGGGGTCTGATTGGGGGTCTTCTACATTTTTGCGACTGGGTTTAAGGGTCTGGGAGCACTGCTGGGAAGATCTAATTTTGTTCTAAAATCGCGGTTTACAGTACACCTAGCTTGAGGGGAAAGATCTGCAAAATTCGCCCATACTTATTTATCCTTCAAAAGGAGACTTAGAGTACGCCCTTTCAAAACTATTGTACTGTTGATTCTGAAACTGAAAGTGTGACTTTTTGCACTACACAGCGTACGTACCTTATATTTTTTTCTCATTGGTGTTTTAATATCACTTCCTGTTTTTCCATCAACATTTATAGGGCGGCTTTCACCCTGTGCAATGGGAAAAAGGATGAAGCCAAGCTTCACATTAGCGAGCCGCAATTCAGCATTCGCCAGGCAGGCAGTGGACAGGGTGTCTTCTGGTTACCAACATTGATCGACGGAGCGTCAGATGGAAAGGAGGAGTACCGCAAATAAGAGGAATGGCTGGATGCATGCAACTTCCCAAATTCAACAGGACAACTACAACAACATACAGTAACAGTATCCATTAATTTCTACTTATCTTTTAAGCAATGTTATTGCTGTGAACTTCTATGAATGTGACTCTGCATTTCTTTGCTCTCTGCTTCTAAATTCATCCCTCCAACCATTGTATAGGTTTTACTTTGCTATTTTTCAAACTAATTTAATGTACGAAGTGTTTCTCTGAGTGCAGAGATAGGCAAGTAAAAACGCATAATTACTGCAGCCCTGTACTGTCGCATTCTTTCATTCATAGTTAGTACGTTTTAGAAAGTACTACTTACTTTTCAGTAACCTATCCATGTAGCAAACAACTTGATGCATGCAGTAGTGCATGCACTTCCTTTATATCACTTAAAAGATTTATGGATAGCTTTGTATCCAAAGATTTGTTTATCTTCATTTGTTGTTTGTCCATGCTGTGCTTTTTTTTCTTCTCTCAACAAAACTTTCCCAATAAACCCCATTCTCATCCAATTTCCAAACCCTAACCCTCTTCCCCCGGGCTGTGTGGTTTTCATTGATGTGTGAGTAAATGACAGCAATAATTCCACACACTTGCTGGGGAGGATAAGGTCATAGCAACAGAAAAGGAATTACATTTCAAGGCTGATGAAGGAATCTGAGGATATATTCTTACTCAGCTTGACACAGACCCATGACTATTGGCAAATCAAAGCAGATTTTCATGGGCGCCATCAACTGGATTGATCATCAAGAAAATCCTCCTCCTACACGTGGCAAATGATTATGCTGCTGTGTTCTTCACCTTCAAATTCCGCGCAAGTAGTAGTTATACTTTCAATACTTTAGCATTTGTAAGGCTACATTATTGCACTGTTCTAGTGTGCTGTCACGTGCTATAGTATCTATCGTACCGTTCTAATGCTCCGCTCAGGCCAATCAAGGTTTCATTTTCTTTTTTTTCATATGCTGCAACTGCCACTGTGTACCATCACTAGTACCACCGCAATGATGCCATTTCATCCGCCCAGGATTGCCAACCTTAATCGGCCTTTGCCATGCAGCCAGCCCTGTGCCTAGCCCTATTTTCAAACACAAATTACAGGTAAGATAAGCGTTTGGGGGGGAGGAAGAATAATGGAGTAGTAGGAGAGACGAGAGACTGACGGTAGTACTAGTAAAGTCCTAGGACAATTGAATTCACTAACTCTGTGAGAGGCACTTAGTTTTGTAAACATTTGGGCAATTACTTACACAATGTGAATCAAGAGGCCACTTAAGTTTCAGGAAAACAAACTTACAGTTAAACCCCCTCCCAGCCTCAACTGCAGTAAAAACACGTATGCTATGTTTAAGTTGAAAGTAATAATTATTTATATCCCTAACAAAAATAAACTATCCCACAAGACCTGACCCACCCCCCTCCCTAACCCCAAAGAATGTCCGTGAAATAAAAAGACCCCAAAGTCCAAAAAACCCAACTCCCAATTCCCACCCGCCAAAAGTCTTTAAAAAAGGGGCAAGGGACAGTCTCTCCTCCTCTAATACCGCTGGCGGTGTACTTTTTTGGCCAGGTGGTCATTCTCCTTGCAGGGGTTCTTGAGCAGGATTTTCATTTTCTTTTGCTCCTGCTCAAGGTAGGACACCCTGAGGGTTAGGCGGTGCACGCGTGCCTTTGAAGTGCTGTGGGGGGCAGCTGATTTTTTGGCTGCTTGGCGGTGGCGGGTGGCTGCGGTACCACGGCTCTGTACCGCTGGACTGGCTGACCCAGGGAGCACGGAGGAGGATGCAGCTGTCGCTGTGGATGTTGTGGAGGTCGGCTGCGTGTCCTCCTCCTCCTGGGCCACCAGCCGCCGATATTCGGAAACAGTCGCCTCCAGCTTCCGTTGCCGGGCCCATCTAGCCAGCTCCTTTCGTGACAGTTTTGAAGGAGCATCTATATGAAGAAAGAAAGACATAGTCTGTTACCAATGCTCTTTAAGATTAACACAAAATAATTCAGCAGAAAGTTGTGTCACAGTAGAACTAGCAACTTGCAAGCACAGTACATAACATTTGTGGCCTGTATCTATCTAACCTCCCACTTCTTCAGCCTTGCTCTAACATTAGTGGGAGTTTCAGGAATCAATATTAGGGGCACTATGGACTCACTACATTAGAGTTGACTATGACAGTACATCAGTCTTATTCTTCGTCTTCTCTCTTATTTAGCGAAATTGGTACGTAAACTTCTGGAAGCCGGCATAATGCCAGCGCAGTCAACTTGCACCCGAGAAAAACAGATGCACGCCATGATGACACAGGCTTGCGTTACTGTACCAGTCCAGTACATGCAGGTGGTGAAGCTCTTACTTATCTATTACGGGTGGCACTGAGAATACTCTGTTACAAGGGCTACTGCTTAATTAATTTAACTTTCACCCTACAGTACCAATGACTACTAGAAAAGGAAAATGAAGAGGATAAATAATATGATTATCTATCCCTTCACAGGATATGTATTTGCTTACATATGGGATGACTTTAGGTGCTTTATTTTTTATAAGCTTGGGTGGAAAATCCGTTCCGCTTGCGGATTTCGCAGATTTTCGGTAAATTTGCAATCCGCGAGATTCGCGAATTTCCCGCAAAATCCACGAACGGAAATCCGCGAACGGGGATTGGGTCAAAAGTTCAAGCTAACTTTTGTAACTCTTTTAGAATGGCGCCAGCAAGCTGCCAGAGCCATTCTAAAATAGTTACAAAAATCAGCTTAAACAGGAAGCTCTAATAGATAAAGTAAAGCAGGTGCTGCTCAAATTCAGTTACACAATCATTAATCACCCCCAAACTTGGGGTGATTAATGATTGTGTAACTTAATTTGACCTTTAACTGGAGCACCTGCTTTACTTTATCTATTAGTGCTTCCTGTTGAAGCTATTTCTAGCTATTTTAGAAAGGCGCTGGCAGCTTGCCGGCGCCATTCTAAGTGGGGCTGAGGGCAGAAGGGCACAAAAGTGGGACAGAGGGCAGAAGGGGACAAAAAATTAGTGGGGCAGAGGGCAGAAGGGCACAGAAACAAGTGGTACAGAGGGCAGATGGGCATAAAAAACAAGAGGGTGGCAGTGATTAAGCAGGCAAAAAAAAAAAACAGCGAAATTGCAAAGCGCCTCGCGAACACCCGCGAACACGCAAAAATAAAACAATCCGCAAATTCGCGCGAATTTGCGAATTTTGCGGATTGCCAATTCGCAAATCCGCAAATTCGTGAATTGCCAATTCGCAAAATTCGCCCATGCTTAGTTTTTTATTGAGTGAACACTGATAGGCCACACATGAATGACAGAGTTGTACTAAAATTATTAACAGAGGTAGTGAGTGGCCCCCGTATTTGCTGGATATATGCTGTGCTTGCAATACAAACTACTGCTACTATTCATGGTAGTATTCGGAAAAATTAAAACTTCTTTTCCTTGCCTTTCCTACACTGGAACGGACGTGCGGGTGCGGTGTTACATGCTCTTCAAAGTTACACTTAGTTCATCCAGTGACCGTCTACTCTCTCTACATACACATATGCTATCTATGAGTAGGATAGTACCATGATCCAGGCATCCATCCATTCAAAGTAAATGTCAATCATTCTTCTTAATGTCTCAACCAGACAAACCTTACTTTTTCTCCCGGGAAAACAACATTTTCATTTTATTTTGGAAACCGCAAGCCATGCATCCGTGCTTGACTTGCATTTGAATTTCAACCAAAGGATATATTGCGCAAACATACAGTTTCTGTTTCACCCACCCAGGCAGTCCTCTTCCCTTTCTCCTTCCACCCATCCGTGCTTCATCCTTCAACCGGCCATGCATCATATTCCCAGCCACCTCGGGCAGCAATCAAACACGTATCATTCTTTGCCAGTCATCATTACTTTTAACTCGCTCGTCCTTCCACACTTACTTACACCCTTCTTTCCCTTTTCGTTCATCCCATCCATCAAGTTCATCTCTGATCTGACTTGGATTCTCGAAAAAACTTTCACAGCTGACTTGAAGTCAATTTAGAGGAGGCTACTACCTGGTTGATAAAAACTTAGTTCTAAATTTGTAAGTCTTCTTAACAGTATAGTATACTTGTACTGTACTACATATACACCCGTGCAGAGAGCACACTCTGCAGTCTGCAATCTCAATAAGTAAGGAATATAATAGCTTACCACTGTCCGCCACTACCGTGGCATCCCCCACAGCAGTTTCCACTAGCTGTTGCACCGCCTCCAGCCCAGGAGTACCCCCCCTCCGCGCCGGCCCCGGCACCGGTGGATGGTTGTGCCGATGTTCTGCCTAGAAAATACATTTCAGATTCTTAGATGCCATATACACCACTCCCTAGTATTTTGTCTAGGAATGAAAAAATGTCACTACGACTACACAAACAAATTTAATAATTTGTGACTGTCTAGTCAAAACTAAAAATTGCCCTTTTTTCAGGGAAGGGTGTTGTCTTGCTATACTTTTTGGCACAACTGATGAATGCTTGCTTTTTAACACGCACCATTTTTCTCATAACAGACAGAAGCTTCCCTTCTAAGAACAAGAGGAAGATCAGATCATCATCACTAGGACGGAGTCAGCAACGATTCAGCACCACAAAGAAGATTTGAAGTTCCAACCAGGTGAGGGCTCGCCCACAATTAATGTGTGAAATCACTAAGCACTTTTCCATTTTCAATCCACCGTTTATGTTGTATGATGAACTTGATTTTAATAAATGTTTTTACTTTTAATAAAGCTTTAAAACTTACATAGACTTTGTGGTTTTTGGTCATGAGTGAGTGAGCGAAAGGGTTTGCAATTAGCAAGCATGAGTCCGTGGCTCTGACAGTTCTGGACTCTGACTCCGTAGTCTTATATCCTGGGTTAGATAATAATCATTGGGGATCAATCATCGAGGAATTAGGGAGCTAAACGACTCTGCCACACTAGCTAGTCAGTAAGGAGATTGGGGGTTTGAATTCTGTTATGACTGAGGTATGTGGAAAGTCTAACTGCGCCTATTATAATTGATAAACAATGCACTATTTAGTGTCCATAGTTCTGTTTGTGCAAAATTGTCCCTGCAACAATAGTAGTATGGATTTTATAGCACGACACGGAGGCCATATTATGCAAATCTCCTTTATTACCACAGCTCAGTAGCAACAATTGAAGAACATGGAACTTCAATCAACATTCTAAATAAGTATAAAGTTCCTTAGAGACCATCTCTCATCCTTCTTTGTTGCTGCTGCTCAGAAGGATAAGTATCTCTTCAATATACTCTGATTTACTTTTGTTATTTACCACCTATATGTTTATATGGTATTATCTTTACCTCCTATGGGAGATTACTAGTGTGGGAACCTCTCTCTGCAGGATCCCAGAGGGATGTTTTTTAAGATTAAATAACGATTTATTAATATGTAAAAATCTGCTTTTTAAGTTATTAACCCCTATTGTATGCCTGTACAAATTACGACGCTTCCCTCTTTATGGTGATCGGTTCTTACACCCTCCACTCAAAAATGCTCTTCTCCGGTTCTATTTCGGACCGGGTTAAGACTTTGTTTATCTTTGAATGCTGTTGCGAGGATCGCGTTTACACGCTCCTACCTTCCTTGATACCCTTGCAATGTCTCTCCTTTCACCCACGATCGGAACAACCTCTATGCTTCCTCTACGTTTCCTCATATCTCAATTAGACGAGGAGCGCATTGCGTATTTAATTTCAGCTTCCGATCCCCTCAATAGCTTCACTCGGAAGGGGCCGGATTAAAGGAATTGCCCTTGGGAACGGCCGACGCACGCATTTTGCGTGCAACGCGGCCATTTTATGAGATTGGGCACTCCTCATAACTTTACATTGATCGTCCATTTTAGGACGATGGGATAGATTTACTGTCTCGATAGGAGTGACAGTTGGATGCTTTACTCTCGGACTTCACCAATTCATAGCGTTTTTCCGCAGTTATCAACAGATTTCCCCCCTTTTACATTAACTTGCTACTTTAGTGAATTTTAACATATATATTATACTTTAACCAAACAGGTGGAGATAATATTACTTTAACTCCACAATTCAAGATAAGGTTAAAGATGTCAGATCCTATACCTAATATTGAGGGACATCTAGAGAAATTGGTTAGTAAGGCCTTTGAGAGGGTCCTTGACTCTATTGATGAAAATATTAACCACATCCGCGCTAGTGGAATTCTCCTCCTGTGCTGAGATTTTAAAAAACCCATGCTCCATGACGAGCTGGGCTCGTCATCAGTGTGCGAGGAGGCTACACCATGACGAGCCCAGCTCGTCATGAGCCTGGAAGGGGTTAATAAGAGGCTTGAAGCCTTGACATCCCCGCGCCCTTCTACTAGCAAGAATCAGTCAGGAGCAGTTAAGGAGGGTGATGTTCTCCATCTTCTCCAGTCCCTAAAATCGGGCTCTCCAGCCGACCCGTGCCCTGCCCGAGTGCTCTCGGAGGTGGCGGATACAGTCTGTAGTGAGATCACGCAGATGGTGAACCTCTCCCTGGCCGCAGGCGCGGTTCCCAAGGTTTGGAAACACGCCAAACTCCTTCCACTCTTGAAGAAATCAGGACTGGACGTGTCGGTTCCGGGAAACTACCGACCCATCTCCCTTCTACCTGCTCTCATGAAAATCTGTGAGAAGGTAGTTCTTCAACAAGTGGAGAGCTTTGTTGAAACATCTATTGCCCTCCACCCTGCCCAATCGGGCTTTAGGGCTGCTTATAGCACCGAGACGGCCCTGGTGGAGATGACCGAGGCAATTCGGGAATGTCTAGACGGAGGTGGCAGAGCGGTCCTAATTTTATTGGACCTTTCTGCCGCTTTCGATACTGTCCCCTATGACCTCCTTCTCGGTCGGCTGTCTGCCATAGGTATTGGGGGAGTGGTGCTGGAATGGCTGTCCTCTTTTTTATCTGATAGGACCCAGCAGGTCTGGATGCCTCCGCATGCCTCTGAGCAAAAGCCTTTGCTTACAGGGGTCCCGCAGGGGTCCACATTTAGCCCCTTACTGTTCAATGTGTACATTACACCTTTGGTATACCTAGCTGAACAGTTCGGGGCTAAAATCTTAGGGTATGCTGATGACACCCAATTGTTGTTTACCTGGCCAGATGACAATCTGGACACGTCTACAGTCCATCTGTGTCTGTCCTCGGTATTTCGCTGGTTAACACAGGCCCAGCTGAAGTGCAATGAGGACAAGTCCGAAGTGCTCTTTTATGGCTCCTTCCCCCCCTCATTTAAGAGCACACTTTGGCCTTCTAACATTCCCTGCCCAAAAGAGATGGGGAGACCAGCAAAAAATCTGGGCATTTGGTTTACGGAGGATCTCAGATTTGAGCATCACATCAAAAAACTTACAGGCACCTGTTTTGCCACTCTGAAAATGCTCCGCAAGTTTTTCCCCTTGCTCCCTAGGGAAGCCAGAGAGTCGGTTGCCAGAGCGCTCATACTGGCTCGCCTCGATTACGCGAATGCACTGTTCAGTGGCATTCCGGCATACCTGGTCAAACGCCTCCAAATTATTCAGAATGCGGCTGTACGCCTGCTGTTTAACATCCCCAGGTGGAAGAGCGTTCGCACTGAGCTGCGCTCGCTTCACTGGCTTCCCGTAGCGCAACGCATTCTGTTCAAATCTTTGGTGTTGGCGTTTCGTGCAATTCATGACCAGGGCCCCTCGTACTTGAGAAAGAGATTCAAAAGGTACATCCCAGCACGCACCCTGAGATCCGCCTCTCTGGTTAAACTGTCCCTTCCCCGTTTTAAACGTGCCAGACTGGGCGGCCAGTCGCTGTCTGTTGTGGTGGCTCGGGCCTGGAATGCCCTCCCTCTCCATCTACGCTCCACGCCGACAGTAGCTGCTTTCAAAAAACACCTGAAAACTCACCTATTCAAGAGTGCAGTCTAGGAGGATCCCCCGATGTCTTGTTCTCTGCCTCTCTGTCTTTTTCCCCGCGCCAGGATACTCACCAGTAACAGAGTGCGTTACAAAACGGTTTATACTTATACTTATACTTAAGGCTCCCAAGAAACGGGCACTTGGAGGAAAAGAACGGAAAAACTCTAAAAAGGCTAAGACCACCTCCGCCCCTTCTCGCCCTCGGACGGTGACAAGAATGGTGCCTCACTCCTGTGGAGGAGGAGCTACGACGGCAAACAAGATGGCTGCTTAGGTTCCTGGCTCCGCCGACCTCCGTATTCCGCCACAAGATCCTGTACGATATCCTGATCTTACGCCCAGCCTCTGCTTGGATGAAGTGTTCCTCATTCCGATGGTGAAATCCCCAAATTTTTATCGGTTGATTTCACGAACTTACACAGAGTTAAAGATCGTGGCCTGTTCCAGCGGTGAAGCCGGGGCCTTGAGTAACTGCATGGCCAGGTTGCAGTGCAACAACATCGGCTGAGAGACCCTGGCAGGGTCCGGTCAATCGTAGTGGAGACTTTGTCTACGCCCGAATTTGGTGGCAATTGTTTTCCTTGCCCAGCATTGAGAGAGAGGTGACCTGCTGCTGCTGATTGTGGGTGGGGATCCCCATCCTGCGGACCTGGTATAGATTCCTGCCGGGGTTCAGCGGGTCGGGACCCCGGACTGCGGTGCTGCACCGGGCTCACCCGGCTGTGGATAACGACGGGTCGCCGTCCACACTTGCCCTCTCATTATCCTGTTTGTCCCCCCTGAAAATGCCAGATTCACCCGGGGAGTCGATTGTGACTGCTACCGAACTTGATACCATGGATCGAACGGCGTCTGGGCTAACGCTGAGATCAATATTTGGCAGAACTTTGGGCGTTTCACTCGCAAGTGGATGTAATAATGATCTTTGTTTAGATATAAAACATATCTTTAAAAGAATTTACAGATTCACAGCCTGACCGAATATTAGAATAAAAACTTCTAGAAATAACAGCACAAGTTTAGATATAAAGGCACAATCCATTAACAAACATTGTAAAAACAGGGATTTTATCTCATAGTGTATTTTAAAATCACAAAAATTGAAACAAGGCGCCAGCTTGCATTAGTTATAACCAGATTTTGTCTAACATTGCTAAGGATAATGCCAGTTAATGCTGTTTTCGGTGAAAAGAAAAGGATTGGGCACTTTAACATGGTCTCCTTAGCTTAAAGATGTGATATGCTCGCAGGATAAATTTTGTAAATTTTATGTTTAGCGCTGTGTTTTCCGGGTTCAAAGCTGCAATGATGGCTTGCCTGCAGGTCCGAACACCCAGCCTATTCCATTCTGATTTTAAACCAGACCTGCGTTCTGTGTTAAGGGCTGGGCAAAGGCAGCTTACATGCAACATGGTTTCCGCTGTTTCCCCACACCCTCTACAAGAGAGATCTTCCGATGTGCGTCGCCATGATGGTAAATCTTGCAAGAAACGCCAGTCACCCAGTCTGATGGCAATAAAGCTGCGTTTCAGGTATAATGGATATGTGCTGGCCAGATAGCAGGCTGGGACCGGGTGTCTGTAGGAATTTATCGTGACCCAGGCGTGACTACGTTTCAGAAAGAATGCTTTATCAGTGAGACGAGAACTCAATCTCACACATTTTTTTATAGCTTTTTTAAATGCTATCTGGCCTGGGTTTAGGGCCCACAACTCGCTTGCTGACATTTGGTTAATGGCGTCTGTAAAGAGACGTCCGTACAGACCCCCGGGTTTATCTGGCTAATTTCTTGCCAGACTAGGGATTCTAAAGTACCTGGCTCACCTTGTCTAAACTTGTGACACATGTTAAGGTATGCCCCAGTGGCTGAGGCCTCGTAGTTTATTAGCCCCATCTCTAGCCTAATCTGTGCTGCAGAAGCGGTCTTTGGCAACCGGAGCACCCCTTTATAAATTTTAGTGGTGTGTTGGTTCAGGGTTGTGTTCATTTTACCACTGAAAATCTCAACGCCGTAGGATAGGGTGGGGCCAACCTTTGCTCTCATTACCTGCAAAAGGGGGGCTAAGGTTGGACCGGAAAGGTCTTTCGCAAGTTTGCCTAGTGACACCATTAGGGTAACAGCTTTAACTCCGATCTCTCTACGCTGTTTCTTGTAACTACTTTTTGAGTCAAGGTGGACGCCTAGGTATTTATAGGACTGGCCAATTTCTAAACTAACATTATTGAATGACCAGCCACCCCCTGTGTATCGTTTCTTGCCGAATGTAACTACTTGCGTTTTCTTTAGATTAACCTCGAGTTGGTTGCTGATCGTATAATCGAACAGTTTATCGAGGAGTCTTTGCAACCCTACCCTGGTTAAACTAAAGAGAGCCAGGTCGTCGGCATATAAGAGATTGCTTAGAGTCTTGCCGCCCACCTTCGGAGAGTGACTATTAGTGTCGTCTAGGACCGCTGACAGATCTCCTACAAATAAGTTAAAAAGGAGAGGGGCCAGCACACATCCCTGCTTCACACCGCAAGTGGATGTGTTAATGACTAAAATGGATGCAAGTCTGACTGGGATTCTGTTCGAAGTACCAGACCCTGCCCCACGGTTGAACCAGCAAACAATAGCCACTCAAGCCGCAGCCATTTTGACTTCGTGCGAGGACCCCATGAGGGAACGAGTATAGATGCTAATATCGAAACCAACGGATGGCGCCCTTGAAGTTCTCGTGGAGTTACTAGCTACATGGGGTAATGGATTGACTTTCGATGCTTTCCCTCTCATCTATGACTTGTTTGTGTGCTCATGGATTTCGCTAGGGAGGGTTTGTGTGCTGATTCGAAAGGGTCAAGGTTGAGTCAATTGAATTGGGATGGTTTGGAACAATTGTTATGGATGCTTGAACTGTAACTGTTTAGTTATAGAGGCTGGGCGGTGTATCACGGTGCTCCCTATTGTCTTATGAAAGATTAGCTTTACATCCGTCTTTTGCGGCAGGGGGTGTCCGTTTTTGGCGGGGGAGCCAAGGGGCAGGGAACATCGTATGACTATGCCCTCCTCCATTCTTCTTCTTCCTTCCTTTAGGGTTCAGGTTAATGGGGCGACAGGCACGCTGCTAGTGCGGTTAGGCTATAGCCATTCGCAGGGGTGCAGGGTGGGGGGTTGGAGGTTTTTTTTTTTGCCTTTTTTATTTTCTATGGCCTTTTTCTCCCTTCCCTATATTCCTTTAGGATCAGTATGGTCTGTGCTTTATTTTGATTTCATTGTGATCTGAAATTAGTGCCCGTGCTTCTTACGTTAGTCGAACTTCTGAGTGGGCGGGCCCTGAGAACTGGCGTTCACGAAAATGTATATTGTCTTGTTGTTTATTCTGATTTATAAGCATTAACGCCAGAGTTCCCCGAATGGCTGTTTCTACATGCATATCCTGTTTTCTTGGCCTGTCCCCCGTATCCTATTGTTAGATTGTATGGCACCTGATCCGCTCCTTTAAATAATATAAAAAGGAAGACCTTTATTATATCCTGTGATCTATCAATGCGTTCTAATACAAGATCCATCCTGAATCGCTGCCGGACCTCAGGGTTGTCGGCTGAAGAGCTGTGTAGTATCATGATAAATCGAGTTTTACTTCTGTTTAGCGGCCAGCCACTGCGGTTGTAGGCCCATACTTGTACTTTAAGAATGCTGCAATAAAGGTTTAAAAAAAAAAAAAAAAAAGAATGGTTCCTCAGGTACCCCATATGGGCAAGATGAAGGCCCAGAGCCCCCTATCGATATTGATACTGATGATAGTTCAAACCCAGAAATAGATTTATCTTACTCCTCTGATTTTAACACTGACGAAGAAGAGGCGCAGACAAGGGGAACGGGGAACTCAGATGGGATATCAAAGATCCTAGATAAAAATATGGGTCTACTGGAACCCTTCGGAAATCCTATGTTTGACCCACTCTTGATTAAACACCCTTTGTGTCCCGAGTGGACTCCTTCCCAACATGTGGGAGACTATCTTTCCTTCTGGTTACGAAGAGAAATCCCGCAAGAGGTCAGGGCTAGGCTTCGCTCAGAATGCCCTAGACCCTCCCTCCCTCCCTAATAAAATAGCCGCAACACCTGAACTTGACCCTAATGTGGTAGCCTTCATATCTATGACTTCACGAGACCCAAGAAAAGGATTAGATAAAGGCCTCAGGTCCTGCCAGGACTGCTTACTGGACCCGATTGGCCCCATAACAAAAATATTTGAGATGGCGGAAACGGCATATCCGGAGGACCGCCAAGTCGACCCAAAAGAACTGAGAGAGTGGGTCCAAAGGACCATATGCCTTATTGGCTATGCCAATACGGCCTTGTCCATAGAAAGAAGGAAAGGGGTCTTATTTAAGATCGATCCTAAACTAATCGAACTGGCAAAAAACGATGGTGACCAGAATACTCAAAGCTTCCTTTTTGGAGAGGAGTTTATAAAAGATTTCGGCCAGATATGTCGGGGCATTTAGCTCTATACATAAATCCCAAAAGGATATTAAAAGAGTGTTTCAAGATCGTGTTTTTACACCGGCCGGGAGAATACGGGGTCGTTTCCCCGGCCGTGGAAACTCAAATTCAAGACCCTTCATGTCCTGTAGAGGCGGGAGGTTCAACAACAACTCAGGCAACTTCGGTCAATTCTATCCCCAGAGGCAGAGAGCTTGTGGTCGACCCTTCCGAGGCGAGCGAAGACAGCTCTCTTTCTGTACAGGTAAGAACCTTGTCAGACCCTTCAGATACCCCTCCAAAGGTGGGAGGGAGGCTACTCCAGTTTGCTGGGAACTGGAACTTGGTAACCAAAGATCCTTGGGTCCTCAATACTGTGAAGGGTTACCAAATAGATTTTATCGACTCTTCAGACGAGAACCCCCAGAGAAATCACTTTTTCTACCAAGGACAAGGCGTTAGTATCTCAAGAGGTACAGGAACTCTTAAAAAAGGATGCAATCATTGAGAGCTCTCATGTGGGTTGCCTCAGCAATATTTTCCTTGTAGAAAAGAAAAACAAAGAACAAAGACCGGTGATAAACCTGAAAAAACTCAACCAATGGGTGGTCTACCAACATTTCAAAATGGAGGAAATACACCTCCTAAGGGACGTCTTGAGAAAGGGGGACTGGTTGACAAGACTCGACCTGAAGGACGCCTACCTGACGATACCAATCTGGAAACCCCATCAGAAGTTTCTTCAATTCACATGGGAAGGCCGCTTGTATCAGTTTTGCAGCCTCCCTTTCGGCCTATCTTCCGCTCCCTGGTGTTTCACCAAAGTACTCCGACCCGTCACCACTTGGCTAAGACAAAGGGGAGTGAGAATGATCATTTACCTCGACGATATCCTCATAATAGGTCAGTCAAGAGAGACCGTTTTACTTCACACGGATCTCACAATACATCTCTTACAACACTTAGGTTTCGCTATAAATTTGAAAAAGCAAACTCAATTTCTGGGTTTCTTGGTAGACACTGTCAAGACAGAACTTCCTCTTCCGAGCGACAAAGTGAGGAAAGTGAGGAAGGAACTCAGAAAAACACTTGCTGTGAAGGTTTTTCCCCTGAGAACTTTGGCCAAAATCCTGGGCCTTCTTTCCTCCACGATTCAAGCGATATTCCCCGGCCCGCTACATTATCGGGCACTTGAGAGACTAAAAGAGGGATATTTGAGGTCCAATCGGTCCTACTCCCAAGTGATCTCACTAGACCAGGAGTCGAGAACCAAACTCCTTTGGTGGCTGAAGAATTTAGAGGCATGGAATGGTAGGGCCATTTTCGGGGAAGTGCCAGACTTAATAATAGAATCAGATGCAAGTTTAGAAGGCTGGGGAGCGAGATGTGGGAACTCCTCAACAGGGGGTCGTTGGACCCAGCAAGAAAAAGAACTGCATATCAACTGCTTAGAGTTACTAGCAGGTTCATTTGCGATTCGTTGTTTCACTCAAGATTCAATGGAAATGCTGTGTAACTTTACGATTGGACAATGTGGCCGCAGTTCGTTATGTCAGCAAACTGGGAGGTCCTCACTCCAAAGACCTGACAGACTTAGCGAAGGGCCTATGGAACTACTGTTTGAACAAAGGTATTTCAGTTGTAGCAGCACACATTCCCGGCCTGAAAAAAGAGGTAGCAGACTGGTATTCGAGGAATTTCAAAGACTCCAGCAATTGGAGACTGAACAGAAATGTATTCCTAACCATCCAATCGGAGTGGGGTCCATTCAAAACAGACCTGTTTGCGGACCGTCTAAACACTCAACTGAAGAAATTCTTCAGTTGGAGACCAGACCTTCAAGCTCTGAAGGTAGATGTATTTCTTCAAGACTGGACAGGCCTAGCACCTTATGCATTCCCTTCATTCCCAATGATCCCTCGCCTTCTCCTTCATGCTCGACGTTACAAACAGAGCATGGTTGTGATAACTCCTCTTTGGAGGTCTCAGGCTTGGTTTCCGATCATTTTAGAAATGAGCATAGATTTTCCCATTTTGATTCCTTGCTTCAAGGAAATCCTTCTAGATCCAGAGGGTCACGTTCATCCCCTTGTAGAGCACCGCCTTCTAACTCTGACGGAATGGAAGATTTCAGGAGACAATGGAGAGTCCCTGGGCTTTCGTCAAATGCTTTCACACTCATTTCTGAATCGTGGGCATCTGGCACAAGGAAAGCTTATAGACTGGCATGGAACAAATGGGTTCGCTGGTGCATTCAACGATGTTACGATCCCATTTCAACTGATCTAGTCAATGTTATTAATTACCTTTCCGACCTTTTCACTTCAGGTCTGTCTTACAGAACTGTCAACGTTTATAGATCCGCGATCTCGGCTGGTCATTCCTTA
The DNA here is from genome assembly GCF_964263255.1 of Lissotriton vulgaris. NCBI lineage: Eukaryota > Metazoa > Chordata > Amphibia > Caudata > Salamandridae > Lissotriton > Lissotriton vulgaris. Next base: position 1,759,725,877 of record NC_141691.1, on the reverse strand, counting down.
ATTAACAGAATATCAGTTGGCCAGAACCTCCTAACTAAAAAAATTATAGGAAGCATGAGGGTTTTAAACCCTCCTTGTCCCAAATATACCACCCTGTGGGATGTTACCCTTGTCCTTCGAACTTTATCATCCTGGGGAGACAATTCTTCCCTTTCTCTTAAACACATTTCTTTCAAAATTACTGTCTTATTATGTCTGGTATCCTTTAGAAGAACTGCAGACTTTAGGGCTTTAGATATTTCGAGCAGGGCCTTCCAACCCAAAGGGGTTTGTTTTTACCTCAAGAAGAGAACGAAGACTTTATCTTCCTCTATCTTTTATCCCTTTTTCCCTGGGAATGATAGACTTTGTGTGGTCAAGTGTTTGAAAGAATATGAGAGAAGAACCAAATATTTAAGAATGAACAAATCCCAATTGTTAATTTCATATAGATCTCCTCATAAAGGAGTCTCTTCCCAAACCTTAGCCAGATGGGTTAAGAATGTAATGCATGAAAGTGGTGTTGATGTATCTATTTTTGATGCTCATTCCATCAGAAGTGCTTTGGACTCAAAGGCCTTTTGTTTAGGAGTGGGATTACAAGATATCCTTAGGGCTGCAGATTGGTCTAATGATAGTATGTTTAGAGCTTGTTATTTCAGACCAATCCCTAATGTGATTGATAATGTTCTTAGTGCACTTTAAATGTGATATGTGATTGATAATGTTCTAGTGCACTTTAAACTTGCATAATGTGGCCTCCGTGTCGTGCCATAAAATGTAGATTTTTTACAGCCTGCTGAGCAGAAAATCTGGATTTTAATAAGGACACGGAGGCTAATATTATCCCTCCTCTTGAGTTTAATCCCTCCCTATTTTATGATTTTACGTTATTTACTTTTTTCTTTCAGAATAAAATCGATTCTTCTCTTCTGGACCTTTGTTTTGGAATTTGGATCTTCAGCTTTTGATCCTCATGTTTATCCTCTTTATGATGATCTTTCTTCACAGTTGGACAAAGAAGGATTAGAGATGTTCTCCAAGGAACATTATATTTATTTAGAATGTTGATTGAAGTTCCATGTTTTTCAATTGTTGCTACTGAGCTGTGGTAATAAAGGAGATTTGCATAATATTAGCCTCTGTGTCCTTATTAAAATCCAGATTTTCTGTCCAGCAGGCTGTGAAAAATCTAAATTGTCCTCCTATCCAATCAAAAAGTAAACTAGTATATTATTCCTTCTAGGTGGTCATTGACATTTTATTGTTGGGAATTGTCAAAGCATAAACATTTAGAAGACTTCAAAAGACATTATGGACAACCCAGAGGACTGCACTCAGTGCATAGAGCTCTTGCTGAATAGAATGGGAGTTTCGTTTAACACCTTTTGCCAACTGTGCAAGCTTAGTTAGCTATACAGACAGACTAATAATAATAATCTAGTAGTACCATAGGGAATCATAGTAGAGACAGGATAAGAATTTAGAAACAGTCTACAAGAAGATCAAAGACGATTTTGAAAAAATCGAATGAGGAACGTTAGTAAAAAATTGGTACTCTAAAAGATAGGGAAGTATAATTATTAATATGAACATGAAAACTTACTGGGGCCAGCAGAGGTGCCCTCGCCGGACCGATCCTGGCCTTCCTGTTCCTGCTCCGCCGGCACCGCTACCTCCTCCTCTGTTCTCTTGCCCCTGGGGGGGGGTGATGTACAACATGATAGAAAGACCTAAACATGGATGATTGTTGTCAACCAAATCAAACATTTCAAAAGAACAATAACAAATTATTTCGGAGAAATAGCAAATAGACAACAATTGCACTACATTTATTGACCTATCTGATGTGGTCTACACAAAATATAGAGCTAGAAAAATAGTGGGATAGATAATAAGTAAAATAGATTAAAAAAAAACTTCAAACAAGCAAAGGATGGAAAAGATTGAAGCTGGATAGAGAAAGCATGCCCAGAACCATAGCAATAAATGAAAAACAAGATGGCCGCGCCTGTTGAGGACCGCGTGGGTAAGTTCGCGCAATATTTCCCCCGCGAGCACGCAAAAACACCCGCAAACTTGTAATAGCGCGCCGCACACAACGCGAGATTGCCAATAGCGCCCGGAAACGGAAATACGCAACGCGCACAAGATAGCCGCGCCAATGTACGACCGCATGGGTAACTTCGCGGTTGTTGCACTGCAAGCGGCCCTCAAAGACGCAAAAAACCCCGCGAACACGCAAAACAAAATCCACAAATTCGCACGAATTTGCGGATTTTGCCGATTGCAAGGTCGAGTTTGCCCAAATTTGCGGAACGTGAATTCGCAAATTTTGCCCAATCTTTACTTTTTAGTAACCCTGAATTTGCAAACCACATATGTCTATGTCGCAATAAGTGAAGACAGCCAGCAAATTCTGTGGTTTGCAGTTCAAGGATAATATTTTGAACTCAGAGCCCTCCCCTTCGGACTGTCTTTGTCCCCAAGGGTATTCACAAAGTTGATAAACCAATGGTTATCAACTGTTCGACAACTAGTCCTCAGTGATGCAGTTCAGTACACTGATTCATGTGTAAATGGAGCTAAAGGGTTACTTACCGGGGTGCTGGATCTGTTGGACCTGAGGAAGGTGTTTAATTTTCATTACCCAAGTGGAAGAATCATAACATCCAACGCACGTGCGTGCAGTTGGGAGGCCACTCTTGAAGGGTTAAAAGTAAAGGGACAGTGGCAGGAGACCAAAAAGATCAACTGCTCAAACTGGAAGGATCCATTGGCTGTATGTTATGCCCTTCAGAATTTGCTCCCCATATAGAGAAGACATCAAATCTTGGTAAGGGCCAACAACCAAGTGGCTAAGGTGTAGATGAACAGTCGGGGGAAGGAGGAACAGAGAGTTGGCAAAGGGAGCCGTTGAGATGTTCACATGTATATGGATGGTCACCTCTCAGATTCAGTGGCGGCTGGTGATATTTGTAAGTGGTAAGGCGTAAAATCTGCGGCAGAGCGCACCACGGCGAGCGACCTAAGGGGGGGAAACATTTTGCAGTACAAGAAAATGCAGGTGTACATTTCCAAGCAGCAAAATGTGCGAGTGGACAACAGTTAATTGGGGCATATCATGATCATTAATGTTATGCTCAATTAGTCACAGAAGGTAAAGGGTCCTGTGAGCTCTGCAACAGTGCAAATGTTTTGGGAAAAAATATTCACAGTTCCCTTCCTGTTAATCTGCATTTTACTGACTGATGTATATATTCACTATTTTAAAATGTTTCATTCTGCCTACTGTACGCCATTACATTTCTTTGGGGGCGGTGGGTGGTACAAGGTGCTGAAAATAGCCTGAATGGCTTAACTGCAAAGCAGATTGCAAGAAAACTGTTAATCCCGAAACAGACCGCTAAATTACAACTATATCCCAGTCATAAAAAACAAGCATTGACATAGCCAATAGGTTTCGCCTTTGGGACCTTATGTGTTTAGCCATGCAACGGTTGATGTTGCACCAAGGATATTGTGCTGCATACTTAAATACTTATAAGGTCCCAAAGGTGAGACCTATTGGCTATGCCAATGCTTGTTCTATGCTATTAACAACCCACGCTGGAACATTCCTTATATTTTATGAGTCAAACAAACACCTTTCTAGGCAGCGGCAAACTAAGGGGCTAATGTAAAGTTACCAGTTCAAGTTATAAGGAAATGTTTCATTGTTTTGCAACTCACATCAGTAAAATTATTCTGCTCTAAGAAACCCATGTTGGTGATACATTAACTATAACCCTTTTCTGCTGGACTCTGATGCCTGTCCGTATCCTGTTTTAAATCATCCATCCATTGAAAATGACTTATTTGGTTAGTTTTGTATTCTTTTACATGGATTGTTCAACAAGGAACGAAGCCCTCCAAAGTCATACAAGGAGTGTCATTAGGAAAAATGGACACTTAATAGACAGCGAATATTAATGATAAAAACGGTACCTGCTTTTCAAATGGTGTAACAAAAATAGTTATCACAATTCATGATGCTATAGATTGACATCTCCCAAAAGAAAGACTCAAAATTTATAAAAATAAGAGACGTAAAAAAGTACATCAAACAAATAAAAAACTTTCAGTGCAAACATCATCCAAAACATAACCGTAGCACAAAAGCTAAACCCGTAATGGTGTTTAGTAGGGTTTTTTAATTATGGCTGTCAGAATAATTTTATTGAAATATGACTTTGGATAGTCATTCCCATATGCCTGAAATACTTATTTTAAATTACATCAAAGCGGGGACACAGACATGTCAAGGCGGGGTCCACACAAAGCTTTCAGTTGGAAATGCTGACCAGTCCGTGAACAGCACAGCGAAGGTGACTCAGAGGCTCATATCGGAATAACAGGTAGCTGATTTGGGGATGGCGGCAGAGTGAAGGTCATGTAGCGACACATATTGGACTGACACGTGATATAGGGAGGGAATGGACTATAACGGTATACGTGGGCCACATTTCATTTCGCCACTTGTACAGGCCTCCCCTTATTGACCACTGACAACTCTGACAGCCCTTGCTTATTGCCACCATACATTGTGGCTGTTCCCATGAACATTCACAAAAACACTCACTCTGGGTGCTCTTGTATATTGCTAAACAATAATTTACAGGATACACTACACATAAATTAAGACTAGACGGTGGCATACTTCACTCTGGCTGTCCATGTAGCAGAGTGTTTACTGCCCATGAGTCAAGCTGGCGGGCCTACACGAGTAACCCGACTGGGTCTATTTACTGCAACCCTGGCTTGCCCTGGCGATCGCGTGTACTGCAAAAACAACAGTTGATGGACAGAATGTAGAACAATGTCATACATTCACCCCAGTACAGAGATCTGGGTCTAAATCCATCGTTTTTTTGCTCAACATGCCATTCCTGTTTAGACCCAGCCATATGCAAATCAGTCTTGATCTTGTGCCTCATGGGAACAGTCCAGTCCGAGCTGCCAAGCCGGGTCCTCCCTGGACTGGAAACAAGCATCCTAGGACCGGTTTCGGGGTATCACCCCTCTTCAGCCAGGATAGCTTGATTCCAGTGGCATGGAGAGCACGGGACTCACGTCTGAGCATACCCGTCTCACTCGGGTGACGAATGCAAAAACAACAGCTGATGGACAGAATGTAGAACAATGTCATACATTCACCCCAGTACAGAGATCTGGGCCTAAATCCATCGTTTTTTTGCTCACCATGCCATTCCAATTTAGACCCAGCCATATGCAAATCAGTCTTGACCCTGTGCCTCATGGGAACAGTCCAGCCCGAACTTGCAAGCCAGGTCCTCCCTGGACTGGAAACAAGCATCCTAGGACCAGTTTTGGGGTATCACCCCTCTTCAGCCAGGATAGCTTGATCCCAGTGGCATGGTGAGCACGGGACTCAGGTCTGAGCATACCCGTCCCACTTGGGGTGACAAATGCAAAAACAACAGTTGATTCACAGAATGTAGAACAATGTCATACATTCACCGCGTGTACTGCCCCTGGTAAGTGCGGCAGCCAAGAGGAATCGTGCACAGCCTGTCAAGTGAACCCCGACAGTTATAGTTGATGTACGTGGGGAGTTTGTGGGGCAACTGAGTGGCACACTCACCGCTCTCATAGCAGAGCCAGGTCAGACTCGGAGGGCTCAGGCAGAGGTGGAGAAAGCCGTGGACTGGGAGTCACGGAGATCGGACACAGCACTCAGCGGAGACGGGTGACGGTACCTGGGGCAGGTGAGGGTCTTGCACAGGACAGGGGACACCTGAGGAGCAGCAGATGATGAGCTCCTGACAAAGGTATGAGTCAGGTGGCTCTCGGCTGGAGGATGCCAGCAGGGTGCTGCGCGAGCTGGAATCTAGTCACGCAGAAGCCTGCCCTCTTACCAGCAATACTCCGGTTCTCGCGGCTCACAGGATCTTGAGGCTGGCTTCGGGCAGGGCTCACTCGAATGGACAGGCAGCCTGGGCTCCGGGCCGCAGGTATTTAAAACAACCACCGCATTCACTTAGAAAAGAGTCAACATCACAGCTCTGACTTCTCTGGAGTCTGCTGACCGGTCAGACGCGGAGAGTGCAGCAGCTAGATTACCGAGTGCCAGGGCCACACTTTGTACCTACACAGATGCCTCTGTTGCCCCCACACCAGTGGAAGGACACGGGCGGTCTCAGAATCCTCACAACCAATAAACGACTGACAGAAGTTCCCACAGCCAAGTCGTGTCAAATTTACAAAGTGGTTTAGGAGAAATAAATTATAAAAATGGTGCCCGTAACTTAAGAACGCCTGAGTCTAATGTGCAAACGCTCGCAGTGCATGTGCATGTGAAGGTATTTATCTGAAAGGAAAATGCTGTACTAAGACAAAGTGCCACCATTAAAAGTGCTGAGCGAGAAACCCAAACCCATCAGTGATTTTAAATTAGAAGTAAAATGAAAATGGTAAAAAGACTCATTAGTGTCTACTGTAAAGACCATAATAACTAACTCCAACTCTGACAATATTCAAAGAAAACACGCTCACAGCAGTGCCATTAAAATAAAGTGCTCTACCTGTATTAAGCGTTGATGAGAGATGCCATTAAAAAACAAGTAATGGACAACTGTAAGCCTCAGCAGTAAAAAAACATCAGCGCCCGCCTCGCGCTAAAAGTGAAAAAAGCAGCAGGGAAGGGGATAGAGGAGGGAACCTGGGCCTGTTTCTCTTGCGGGAGCGAGCTTTCAAACCATATGTTTGTAATGAACTTGCTCGCTCCCGCAAGGGAATCGCCAAACGTGCACGTGTTGCCATTCAAAGCAATGCAACGCGTGCACTTTTTTACCCGCAAAGCTGTGACGATTACTAAAGGTGTTTTTCCTACGCAGTGCATGTGCGCTACGTAGGCGAGACCTAAAAACTACCAACACTGATGGCGAATCCCATGTAACATCGAGGCAGCAGCTACTGCTCAACAAACGGGGAGTATAATTGAGCAGACCCAGGCCCCAAACCTGACCACCGCTGGGCACACCCTCACTGGCACACATTTGTTTTCTCCAGCAATGGTGTATCGTAATTGTATCCTCCTGATAAGATACACAACCCGGCTGGAGAGAACATGTGTGATGCGTGTCCCCTAGGGCCTGAGCTTGATACAGATTTCTGAGAGCATAGGGAAGGCAGAGAGTAGAGACAAGCGTGGGGAAGGGGGCGCAATGGGGGAGCAGTGGCCTCTGCTCCTGGCGCCCAGCTGGCATGCGCAGCAACGTCCATTTTGCCCATTAACACCAGCCGCCCCTGCTCAGATTTAAAAGCCATGTACGTTCCTGGGGTGGAAATTGTTCAGGCGGGCAAACTGAACCACAATCTGCCAACCTCGGTAGCATTGCATCGGAACAGGGAGGTTTTTCAGTTGATAGTGAAGGAGTTCGGCAAGCCTTAGATGGATCTCTTTGCATCTGCGACTACTTCCCTTCTACCTCATTTTGGTTTGGAGACCTGGCTTCAGAATGCATGGGCAGGAGATTGAGGGCCTGATTTAGATCTTGGCGTATGGGTTATTCTGTCACAGCGGTGACAGATATCCTGTCTGCCGAAATATAAATACCATTGTATCCTATGGGATTTATATTTAGGCGGACAGGATACCGGTCACCATTGTAACGGAGTAACCATCCGTCAAGATCTAATTCAGGCCCATAATGTAATTTCTGTGGCCAACAGCGATTCTTTTTGTATTTACCCCCATACCACTCATTCTGAGGGTTTGCAGGAGGGTCAGAGAGAGCAAATACACACAATTCTGGTGATTCTTTTTTGGCTCAGGTGGCCTTGGTTTCAGGTGCTCAACAAGGTACCAGAGGAGGGAAACATCTCCAGCTCCTCCTTCAACCATCATCTCTTCAGACTCCATCTTTGTTGCTAGCACAGTTGAAGACTTACATCTCATGGCCTGGAGGTTAAGCAGCAACCTCCGAAGAGCTTAGAATGTTCAAAGTAGGTACTTATTGCTATTCAGGCCTGAAGGAAGCTTTCAACTCTTGTAGTGTATGTTACGCACTGGAAAATATATGACAGTTGGTCCCAGAAGAAGGGAGTGGATGCAGGGTCTTGTAACGAATTCCTTATTTAAGATTTTTTACGTGATGGTTCTGGGTTAGATGTATCCCCATTGAAGCTGGCAGCACAGTGAGCAGTGGGTGAAGAATGCAGAGAGCTAACACTGGTATGATTATTCAAGCTTTTGAAACGTTTTAAGTTGAAAACACCAGTAGTCGATTCTCCCACAGCTACATGGGTTGTATCTGTAACTCTTAAAGGTTTACAGGAAAAAACATTTAAAGCATTGGAGCCTGCAGATATTGATTGGGTCTCTGCCAGCCAAACAAAGCAGTTGGGTAAGTTAGGTGCATTGGTTACTAATTACCCATATCTAAAATTACTTCCCGATAGAACAGTGTCGAGATCTGATCCTAAGTTCAGACCTATGTTCGAGAAGCAGTTTCACTGTTCACAGGAAATTGTCCTTCCAATTGCGGCCGAAGGGGGCAGGCTTGAAGGTTCCCAAGTCTTTGGACATGAAGAGGAATTTGATGGTCTATTTCACCAGGATGAACGAGTTTCGCTCTTCCAATGCCTTATTTGCAATCCATGGGTCAGAAAATCAAGAAAAGACGGTAGCTATTGCGAGAAGATGGGTAAGAGGAGCCATCATTCAGGCGAATGTTTCATGAGAATGTGGTGTCCCAGAAGGTCTGCAAGAGAGGTCTACCAGGGCAGTATCCCCATCCTGGGCAGAGTCAGCGGGTGTTTCTCCTCAGGACATTTGTAGGGCAGTCACTTGGTCCACCTACTATTTTCGTGGCACATTATAGGTTAGAGGTGAAACAGATGTTTACTGTGAACTAGGTGCTCCTAGTCCCAGCCCAGGACCTGGCCTTCCTCCGACATGACACTGAAGACAGGGAGGGGCTGTAAGTGTAGTCAAGATAAGAGAAGAAGGATTACCCTGTGTATTCCTGGGAGTGAGAGGGTGCTGGCCAGCAGGGCCGCGTCTCATTCGTTAGGACTGGGAGAAGGAGCTCCTGATTCGGACTCTAGAAGAGGACCTTTATAGGTTCATTTCCTGCTAGGGTTTAGTTGAATGTTCCCATTTCGAATGAAACAGAAAACAAGTGCATCCTGAAACAGGTATGCAGGAAAATAGAATCCGTCAGTTTAATCAGAGCTTTCTAAGCAGTTAACTCTGTATTTCCAAACACCTCAGAACAACAACAACAGAAACCTAAAACAAATAAATGCGCATTAAGCACCTGAAGCACGTGGACGTTTATTATTCACTTCTTTCTTTTGAGATCCCTTTGGTGAGTCCAAATATTTACCTTCAACAGTCAGTCATGCTGTCTCGGCAGCTGTTACAATGCTACCGCACCTGTGCATTTCTGTTGACTTGTATCACTGAGGTCTGCTCTAGCAGGCTTGCATGCAAATTAAACCTCCCAAATGTATCCAATTGCCAGCATTTTAACTACTTTAAACTAAGGGCGCTGCGAGTTTCTAGATTTTCAACATGTGTGTGTATGTAATTCATAAGAAGCAGGAAGACACAAAAACGTAATTGGCGGGGCTTCGACTGGAGAATGGGAGTGGCACGTTGACAAAGGAAGAATGCATGGCCCACATATATTTAAATCTCCTTCCTCTAGAAACCTGCCCATGCCGTATTGTTTTTGTGTTAGAGCCTAATTACGACTTTAGCGGTCTCGGAGCGGGCCGCAGTACCTTTTTAGTCTCTGGGGGGTTGGTTCTTTGGCGGTCCCATGGCAGTGCCCATGAAAAAGGCACCACAATGGGAGCGTCAAAGGCAGTTCCTGCATGGCATGGACTAGTGCAGCCTGTAGAACCCCCTTTGTTTTCTCTCTGCCAAGGTTTTCATAAGGGGCTCATTGCCATGAAGACTGTGGTGTCGAGGAAACTCGTAATATGCTTGGCACTGCCGCAGTGGCACCGCGAAGCATATTGCAGCCTCAAGACCATTGCAACACCACCAGAGATCCTTGATCCCATGGTGGTTGCAGCAGTCCCATGGAGGTCCGACTGCCCCACTTGTAATAGGGCAGTTGGAGATCTGAGCCCGCACGGCCACTGCGAGGCGGTCCATCTGACCTCTGAAGTCATAATTAGGCTCTAAGTGAGCCTTCTTGATCTCACTTGCAACTGCTTGCCTGAAACTAAAGTGAACCAGGACATGACGTTTTAACATTGACTTTACCTTCTGGCCTAAATCTTAGACCGAAGGACATTCTAGCAAGAGTGCTAGCTCATAGTACTGCCTGTGATTTCCACAGAGAAACAATGCTGCAGTGGCATCCCTCACTCTGGTGGAAGGTTTGAAAGGGCAGGGATTGAGCGCTTTATGGGGAGTTTATGTACGGATCGTTGAATGTCAGTGTACCTTCCTGCTTGCCTCCCTCCAACACAGCTCCCTGGTTTTGAATATTTGAATGAGAGCTCATTTGAATCTCTGATGACATAACAAGAAGTGATGTCACACAGCCTTTGACATCATGATAGAAGATTTGTCATCAGTAAACAGGTCTGAATAATTATAAACCAAACAAAATAACACCAGAATGTCACTAGAGCCTTTTGTAGGAAGGGTCCAAATCAGCTTGTCCAGTAAACTGAAGATGTTGGTGCCCCCTGTGGAAGGAGAGCGTTTTAAAGTCTCCGCAGAGGCAGACCCCAAAAGGTGTTCCTCACGAAGTAGTGCCCCAAACAGAGTCACTTTTATATTTCAGGTTCTGGTCCTTCTAACCAGGTGTGAAATTTACCCTGCTCTGATTGACAGCACAATTCAATGTTGAAGTGTGTGTGTCTCACTCACAATGAGTGAAACTGCTGCATCTCTCCTGATGCTTCTGAGTCCATTTCTTACCACGTGGAAGGCCATGTGATGCACTCACAGTATGATTGGTGGTAAATTTACCGAATCGGTAATTAAGAAATGGTAAAATGACTATTGAGATGTAGGTAACCTCTTATATACCGAATTTACATGAAATTCGGTATTTAAGAGTCGGTATTTACCATGGATTGAAATCAGGTGGTAACTAGGTGCAGGCCATAAAAAAGGCCCCAAAATGCAACAGTTTCACCAGAATGGCGGCATTCTATGTGATTGTGAGGTGGCTACGGCTACAGGCAGAAGGAGAGAGGGTCTGGAGAAGGGAGGAGCAGGTGTACAGGCAGAGGATCACCTTATTCCAGCTAACTGAGCCAGCGATCCTACAAAGGTACAGGCTAGACCCCAAACCATCCTGGACCTTATCAGAGACCTCCACCCACTGTTGGACCACCCAACCCCAAGGTTGCACGCCATCCCACCCCATGTGCAGGTGCTGTGCAGCCTACACCTGCTTGCATCTGGGAGTTACCAGAGTGTTGTTGCTGCAGTAGGTGGGGTGTCCCAGAGCTGTCTGTCCCGTTTCTTTAAGAGATTCCTAGACGCCATATTGCAGAGAATGCATCACTACATCAGCTTCCCTGCAACGCATGCAGAACTGCTCAGGACCAAGACAGACTTTTATCAGATGGCGCATTTCCCCAACACCATTGGCTGTATTGATGGCACCCACATACCTATATGTCCACCTGTTGCCACATAGTATATTTATCAGAACAGGAAGTCCACCCACACCATAAATGTACAGGTGATCTGTGATTCCAAATACATAATCACGGACATAGTAGCCAAATATCCCGGGAGTACCCACGACTCTTAGATCTTCCAAAACAGTGGGATTTACACATGCCTGACAGCGGGGGAATTTGGCGAAGGATACTTAATAGGTAACACACTGTGTGAAACTCCCTTGATACATATTGCAGATGGATGTGTTTGTGTGCATGTGAGTAATGTTTTTTTTCTTGTTACAAATAGGGGACAGTGCATATGCCCTCCGGTCCTTCATCCCCACACCCTACCTCAACCCTTCAACACCCAGCCAGAGGAGATACAACAGGGCACACAAATCAACCAGAAACATTGTGGAGCGCACCTTTGGTATGTGGAAGAGTAGGTTTCGCTGCCTACATAAAAGTGGAGGGGCCCGCCAGTACACACCGGTCACCTGCTGCAAGATGATTGCAGCCTGTGCAATGTTGCACAACCTTGCAGTTAAGAAGGGCACCGAAGTGGATCTCTCGGATTATGAGGACCATGATGACGAGCAAGCAGTGCCTGAACCACACACAGCTGGAGTTGCAACACCAACTGATGGCAGACACAGACGGGAAGAGATCACACACAACTTTTTTTAAGTAAGTAAAGAGACACAGACAGGTGGAGTATGCACCCAACGTAGTTTAATTGTGTCACTACGTAGGTTTCTAAAGCACAAATGTGCAACACAAATTATTTACATGCGATGATGTGAGTCCTGGGTCACTTCCCCATGAACTGGAATACTCATTTGCGTCCACGCTTACCAGTGCCAGTTCTTTGGTGCTCGCTGTGCTCACTTTCTGTTTGGCCTGTAGCCTCAGCGTGGCGCCTGCTGCTCCTCCTTGTTTCTACGACAAGGGAGCTTGCCATGCTGCTTCTACTTGTGCTCTCTTCACTCTCTGGCAAATCCAGAGCAGCAGTTTGTACTGCTTGTGCATTTAACAGCGCCTCAAGAGCACTGGTCATCCTGGCCATGCCCCTAGTGACCTCATTACTGTTTTGGGTTAGTCCCTCCTGCATGTTTATGCTTCTCCTGCATAGCAGGGATGTGGCTGTGGTCAGCCGGTTGGTGGCTTTATTTTGTTCATGCGCAGGCTGCCTTTCCTTGCGCCTTGATGCAAATTCGTTGTCTAGTTTGGTCCACAGAAGCTGCACCGATTGTGACATTTCATGCATCCCAGCGGCCATCTCTTTATTGACATCTACTTGTTCCCTGATGCCCTTTCCTATGTCTCCCATGTTGTTGTTCAGGTTCCTCATTTGGCGTTGGCAAGACATGATGGCTTTTCCCTGCATCCTCTGGATTTTTACCATGCTCCCCTCCAGGCCACGGAACACACTTGAACCCTCCACACGTGCAGCTGCACTACTTTCTTGGACTCTGCGGAGTCTTGCACCAGTATGGCCCACCTCTGCACTGGACTGCAGTGTGGCAGAGCTAACATCCACAGGCAAGGTGTGTGTGTCTTCCCCCTCCATGTCACCTGCTGATGACTCCATTTCTAATAGTGGGGCCACAACATGCCTCCTGCTTGGTTGTGATGCATGTGTTGTCTCATGCAGTGATGCTGGCATTTCTGGGGATGACAGCAACAGAGGGGATTGTGATCTTTCTGGGGACGCCTGCAACTCTTGAGAAATTTCTGTGTCTTTTGTAGGAGGATGGCTACTTGTTGCACCTGTGTCCTGTGATACGTTCTGTGTACTTGGACCTGGCTCCTGACTCTCATCCCTCTCTGGTGCCATGCCTTCAGTCTCCTGGGAACACCTGCGAGATGTGTCACCTGTGGACATATGAGCGTACATTAGCTAAGCGCTACTGTCTCACAGTCACTACAATTAAATATTTCTCACTTGCGCTATATTCTGTCTGCAATAATTTCCCTAACTTGCTGGTTGCTGTGCTGTATGACATGGTCTTTCATTTCCTGACTACATGTCCCATGATGCATTGCTCCTGTATAGTGCTAGCAGTACTGGACTGGGGTTCACTTGGACACAAAGGGTACCGGTAAGGATGATGGTATGGGGGGAATGCTGTGCTGTGCATGCGTTTTACCTTTTCTGCTTGCAGATCTGGCTGAGCTGTCTACTTCTCCCAGTCCGCAGACGCTGTCAGGTTCTATGGTTGAGGCCACCATCTCCTCCGGGTCAGTAAGGGGGGGGTGCTGGGTTCTTGCCTCCACCAGTTTTGGTTGCCTGCTTGTGGTTTTCAGCCAAATTCTTTTTTTTTGGCTCCTGAGGCCGTAGAATCTCTTTTTCAGGTCCTCTGTGTCTCTGGTAGTCACTCCAACTGCATTCACTGTGTCAAGTATGTCCAGCCAGAGTTTCCTTTTGGCAGATTCTGCCACAGTGAGGGACTGCCTGCCAAACTGTTTTTGGTGCACCTTCATCACCTCCTCAACAAGTACCTGCAGCTCCATGCTGCTGAATTTCAGTTTCCTCCTCCTCTCTGGCTACTCTTTTTCTTTGCTGCTTGCCATTTTTCAATTTTAAAAGTGCACAAAACTTTCTGCTGCTCAGGGACTCCCTGCTCCAACTGCCTCTCCAGTACCTTCTAATTAGTTGCAGCTGCCTGTGTAGCCACTTCCTGGTAGGGGAGGGTGGTCGCAACTGATTGGCTGCCTACTTGAGTTTCACTTTTGTTTGCTTTCCGATACGGTATTTACATAATCGGTATTTACCGAATTGGTATTTCCCATTCATTCCTATGGGCCAAAAGGCCCATAGGAATGAATGGGGGATACCGATTCGGTAAATACTGATTCGGTAAATACCGAATGTCCGATTCCGATTAGATTTTTTATCTACATACCATTTACCGATTCTAAAATACCGATTCGGTAAAATTCCGTATTTTAGAATCGGTAAATTAAGTTTACCTACATCTGGCCCCATGTGTGCTGTACAGGAAGTCGAAGGAGTAGGTGAATATACAAGGGAGCGATATGCCATTCACCCATTGAAGGAGGCTGAAGAGCAGGACCTTTCCTAAAAACATATTTTTTCACTTGGGTGTGGGAGGACTCTTAATTTTCTTTGGACTGTTGAGGTTCCAAAAGTAACCATCCAACATTCCACTGGTACAATGTTTACCATATCCAACTGTGATACAGCATCTCCTGTTTGCCAGCCAAGCACCAGTGTGGTCAGTGTTACTTGAGGCTTTCACCAAACAATAAATTCAACCTGTCATGCTGATGGCTTTTCCGATGAATACTGCCAGTACCATCGATCACTAGTGAGAAAATCACCCCATGGCTCAGTATACATTTTCAGAATGCACTCTGGGGGAAATAATGTTTGGAGAATTGTGAGTTAGTGCACATCGTTTCAGCCTTCTCCAGTTCTGCGACATATCGAAGTGTTGCAAGTACATATTGTGCACACATAACTTTTCATCTAATCTGTTTTTACTCCCTGTAGTGTAATTAACTGTTTGTTGTGGGTTACACACTGCAGAGAGTTTTTTTCTATTACGTAGCATCGGTTGGTGTAAATGTGTGGTTTGTAAATTGCATATACTGTGTTTGGAGCATGTGTGTGTTATTTTTAGGTCCCTGCCTGAGCTGCTGCTCACATGCCCTGTGTTGGGGTTCCTAGTCATGCACACTTTCCTAGAGGCACTTTATTTCACTCATAACTCCCGCAATGGACTGCAGGTCGCACATCAAGTCCCTAGATCACTGATCTCCAGGGAAGGCTAGTCACATGATCTCAACAATATTTGTCCCCACATTGTGCCAACACCGTGGTAGAAAGACAGAGAGATTGACATACCTGATGCCGTGACACCCTGCCACACCGCCTAAGCTAAATTCAACGCGGAATCCGGATGGCAAGTTCACCACGGCCTTGGCAGTAGTCCAGGGACAGCTTCTGTGGCAGTCCTACAGGAAGACCGCCAAACTAGTAATAGGGCCCTTATTTTAAGCTTGTGTTTTTTAAAATATCTCTGCAAAGTTTATTGAGTTGATATTTCTGGAGGGGAATGGCATGGGAAACTTTCTTTTTAAAATGTATATGTTTAAAATTAGTAATTAATTTACAGATTTTTTTATTTATTAAATGCAATTTTATATTAAACTGAGATAAAATGCAATGGGTTAAAGAGTTTGCAGGGGAAAAAAGTGAACAGAGTTTTTATAAAAAGGCTTAAAAAAATATATACATAGAAATAAAAATATAATTGTTTACATTTATGAAATGTTGTTACTATTTTCTGATTTAATGTATAAGCTAAAAAAAGATTAAGGGCTGATTATGAGTTTGCTAGTCTCACCGCCAAACTGACCCGGCAACGGTCCAAAACACACCGCTGATTCGGTGGTGTTCCACCTGCCCTATTACAAAGCATAGAGGTTGAGCGGCTGACTGCCAAAACAGAGTGCTCTCCACCAGCGATGCGGCGGACTGCAATACTGGCGATTAGTATGCCAATGGCGTTAGGCCGACATATTGACATCAAGCAAATTATACAAATACTTTAGTACTGGCTGGCCCCTTGTGGCAGTTCCGCAGCAGTGGGAAACCTTTGCTGTTCGCTCTCAGCAAAGCAACTGAACAATGGGCGTTGGATGGCCGCCAACGCAACACACCTGGTGTTTATTGGCCAATTGGAGACACCTGTAGAGCAATCTATAAAACACACCCCATTTCAGACCGTGATCCTTTGCCACCCCACAGTCCCAGAGCAATTGTGAGGCAACTCTCGGACAAAGAAGATAGGCAACGTTTTTTCCAATACTTGTCACTCTCAACACACTTTTCCTGCTCTTTTACTTTTTCTTCTGGGTGTACTTAGTTGTTGTATTGTTAATGCCTTCATTTTTTGATAATGCAGAGAACCAAAAATCCATGGTTTTCTGAGCAAGAGTTGTCAGTCATGGTGGAGGAAGTCATTAGAGTAGAGGAACATCTATTTGGACCTCAAGTCCCAAATACCCCTATTACTCAGAAATGGCAAATGTGGGTCAGAATAATCCGCAAAGTGAATGCTGTTGTTACCGTACCACGCACACAGGGGGAAATTAGTAAGAGGTGGAATGTATCGAGGTTGAAGGTGTGTAACCTGGCCTCCAAGCAACACCTGGAGGCTCAGAGGACTGGTGGTGGTCCTACAAGCATACCCATATACTTTTTCCTATGGAAGGAGAAGGTCTTGGCCATCCAACACACTGAGGGCTTGCATGGAATACATGGAAGAGCAGAGTCTGGTGACACTTTACAAACTCACATGGAACCTAAATTTCCTGTTTCTTTGCATACTACCTCTTAACAGTGTAATTTCCACATATTTCCCTAACATCCAATCAGCAAAGTATCAGCATCAGAGAGGTGAAAATGTTTGTGTGAATGTTTAGTGTCACAAATAGGGGTTGTTGCATCAATCTCCACTCCATAGCACATGATAGAATGATGTCTGTAAGTGTTGCATAAAATATAATATCATCTGATACATCTTATCTGCCCCAATGTAAAGGTATGGGCCATACCGACAGCCAGGGACAGCTCCTCTGCTAAGGCGTAGCAGCGTCGCCCCACTGCTTTGTGAGCAGTGTAAAAAGGCAAACTAAAATGATAATAACTAGCATTATTATCGTTTTAGTTTCCCTTCCTGCTCAGGTGTAGGTGGGTGGGCCGGGCTGGCCAGTGCAGGGGGCAGGAAGAGGAGTGTAAACCACACTCTAAAGTGGGCATAACAGTTTGGCCTGCCCAACCGTCATGCACACTTTGCATCTTCCCCACCAGGCTGCATTACACAGCCTGGTGAGGAACATGCAAAACCTAAAGCCCCTGTCTGAACGCCATTCCACGGCACAGAGCTTCCTGTTGTGGAGTGAAGTAGACGGAGCAAAGGCATCAACACCCGGCGCCACCCAGTTAAGTCAGTTAAAACATTTTTTTTTATTCCCCCGATCTGCTCCCCTGCCCCACAACCGATGCTTAGTAGTAGCCGCCACTACCGTCAGCATAATGTCAACAGGTATGTCACACTAACCAGCTAGATAGTGTTATCAGTTTGGGTTAGAAAGTACTGCAACTACCATGATGCCCTGTTTCAGTTACCCAAAAAAAGATGAAAATGTGCTTTTGCAGATTGTCACATGCCTCACAAATAACAACTGATCTTTAATTCTCATGAAGTGACCAATCTACATCTATCAAATGCTCTCCTCAGAGACATGTCACTATACTGTCCTGTATGTAGCTGTGGTCTCAGAAAATGAAACAATTGATGGCATGAGTGACCGCAAACCAAGTGTGTTTGCCCAAAATAGAACGCCATGAACCCAAATCAAAATATTTTAAGTGGCAGGTGACCCTTTAACTCTGCACTGCTCACATGATCACTAATGGCAAAGACACAACCAAGTCATGTCATCCACTGTTTTGTACTCAGCTGGGCCTTGGAATGGTTAAATTCACATCACATCTCCACTATGTTGGATAAAATAGTGTATAGATGTCATGTATACTTACTAATCTAATTGGCTACAACTCAGGACATAGAATGAGTTGTGTGTCAGAAGTACATGTGTAAGGAATCTGAAAATGTCTGCTTAACATGTGCATTACCACTGAAATCTATCAACACAATAATGTCTACCTATTACTTTTCTCCTTCTAGGTTTTACTGACTGTGTCACAAGATTTAGGGGTAGCTTTCTCACTTCCAGCAATAACAATGTTTCCCATTTCCCAACAGGCCTATTGGCCACAGCATGTGGTCATAGCTCCGCCGCTGAAGAGACCCATGCTGTAACCCAGGAGCAGGCTGACAGTGATGAGAACAGTCCTGGACACTTTGACGTAGACGACAGCGCTAGTCCATCTAGTCAGGCTGGGAACACGCAACAGTGAGTGTCACTAGGTCCACAACACCTTCCCTTTCCAGATCGAGCAACTCAGCTGCCAGTAGTTCCCCCTACCACAGTGTCTCCCATCATCTGTACTCCAGTCATGGCTACTGATATCACTGTACCACCCCTGCAACAGAATAACCAGGATCCAGGGGGTGTGGGGTGTGGCAACCAGTGCAAAGGGCACAGGTTCATGGTGGCTGGGCTAGTAGGAGGGTATTTGTGGGCCAGTGGAGTGAGGCAATTGGCCCACATTGATCACATCTTGGGAGCATACCATCAGTCCCATGACAAGATGGACCAGATACTCACTGAAATCAGGTCGTTGGCAGCCCACAACACCAGCACAGGTTCACTCATTAGGGTGCTACTGGACATTGACATAACTCTGGCCAGGGCTTTTCCACCACCATCCACTTCTTTTTGTGGTGCCCTACCATCAGGCCCCTCAACATCTGTTGCAGCCACAGGAAGGGAGGTCCTCCGCGAAGAAGAACCCACAGAAGACACCCCAGGCCCTTCACCTGTGAATCCCTCCCTGTACTGGCAAGCCACGATGTCCACACAAATTTCCAGTCTGTTCGGATGACAAGACCAGTACCACCACTACCAAGAAACGTCGGCCCTAATTTCCCTCAGTGTGTGACACACATTCACTTTGTGGACTATTTCCGGACCCACTGCCCTTTCTGATGGCAGCAGTATCTCGGACATTGGACTCCAAACAATTTGGCATCTGCAACTATGGTTTCATCCCCCATGACTGACTCCCCCACTTTTTGGTTTCCCTGTTTTAGTTTTTCACAATGTTTATTTCTCCTTGGTCCCTTAAATAAATGCACTAGCCTGGAACTCATTGACTGCTGTAGTATGTTTCAAATTTAAACACCATACATGTACTTATGACAAAGATGAAGACGCCAAGTACAGGTAAGAAACATCTGTATTCCACCTCCACAGTTCCACATGCAACAGCTGCTCTAGCCAGAGCCAGGTTCTCTCACCAACATTCTAAGATAGCCTTTCGGCCAACAGTAGGGTTGTACCAAACGTGTGGAAATGAGGAGGGGGAAGAGGGAGAAGGAAGGATAGAGGAAGGTGCCAATTAAGGATTGAAAGGGAGATAGAAAAGGGGAAATACACAAAGAGGAATAAATACAACACATCTTCCCCCTAAACGAAGAGGAGACAAGAAAGCAAACTTGAACCTCCCATACAAAGTGTAATAAATAAATATAAGTCTATAGAGAATAACATGGACTTATTTTGCCTCTTTGCGGAGTTGCGGACGGTTGATTATGGAGTTAGTTGAGCAGGAGGAACCTGCTAGAGCCAAGTCTGGAGCAGGAAATCTTGACAATGTATCCATGCTCCAGCTCTGACCGTTCTCGAGGGTGACAGTGTTCTGTTTTACTTCCACAATTTTTATTGGGTCAAAGAATTTAGATTCACATCCTCCACTGCGTGTGGGCCTTTTTACTGAGACCTAGGGCCAGATGTAGGTAGGCATTTACCGGTCGATAACGGCCGAATTCGGCCGTTACCGACCGCTAAATGCAATTTGAGATGTAGGGCCCTGTATTTTACAGAATCGGTAAATTTACCGATGGGTAAATTTACCGATTCTGTAAAATACCGAATCGGTATTTTTTCCGATTCGGTAAAATTGATATGTAGGTGGGACTCTTTTGAGTCCCACAAGCATTACAGAATCGGTATTTTACCATCAAATATTATTTGATGGTAAAATACCGATTCTGGTGTGCATGCACATGTGTGCATGCACACCTGTGCCATATGACAGGCAGACCTGCCCTTAGGGCAGGTATGCCTGCCACATGGCCCCCGAAGCTTTTTTGGGGGTGCTAGAGGGTGTCAAAGTGACACCCCCTGCACCCTTGTCAGAATCGGTATTTACCGATTCGGTAAATACCGACCGGTAATGCCCCATTCATTCCTATGGGCTTCAAAACCCATAGGAATGAATGGGGCATTACCGGTCGGTATTTACCGAATCGGTAAATACCGAATTTTACCGATTCGGTAAAAGGGAACATCTGGATTCCCTACATACCAACCCCTCACATTTACCGAATCTTAATTACCGAATCGGTAAAATTCAGTAATTTTCGGTAATTAAGATTCGGTAAATGTTACTTACCTACATCTGGCCCCTAGTCTCCAACGGCCCACTTCAGTTCTTATGTTCCATGTTTGTTGTCATAGTAATGTTTATATTTGGCTTGATGTACAACTTTTTTATTTCTTATTCTCACATCATGCTCCACGGCTTCCCCCCCACCAATCCAATTAGGGAAAAACTTGGTACCAGGTTTTCTACCTTTCATGGATGAAAATGGAGAGGTGCCAGTGACTTGGTTTGGTATTGTATGGTAGGCCCACAACATGTCTTGTAGGACTCTTTCAACTGGCAACTGGTTGAGGCATGCAAGTTGGATGTGCTCTTTGATCATTTGGCTGACCCTCTCAACCAGGCCGTGGTCCCTGGGACAGTAAAGAGCTGCCTTTAATTGTGTGATTCGCAAGTTAGACAGGAATGATGTCATGGCCACTGAAGTGAACTGCACCTCATTGTCTGTTACTATACTCGAGGGGATGCCTTTGGATGCAAATGTGCCTCTTAAGAAATGTAGGTGTTTTTCTGTATTTGTTTGGTTCACCATCCTGATGACTACCCAGTAAGAGTGGTAATCTGTTTGTACAAATGCAAATCATTTTGTGGCTCCCTTTTTGTTGATGGGTCCTATGATATCAAGGGCTAGTTTGTCCCTTGTTTCGCACAGGATGAATGGTGCTTTTTGTGTAACCTTTGATTTATCACTATTTGCACATACGTTGCAGTTCTTTACTCTGCTTTCCACCAAGGAATCCATGCCAGGAAACCAATAGCGTTCTCTGAGTCTGTACTTGGTCAAACTACGCCCAAGATAGCCTTCCTGAGCAAGGGCAATGATTTTGTCCCTCAATCCTGTCGGTGGTATTATCTTGTTGTTTCTCCAAACGCGGTCTTGGTGTAGATTAATTTTGTGTCTGACCTCCCAAACTTTTCCCATTTCTTGGTTCACTTTATTGCACGTTTCTGGCCACCCATGCTAAGTTTTTTTTTTATTAATTGAATCAAGATGTCATCTTGGCTTTGGCAAGCAGACCATTCAGCAGGGCTAATGGTGGGCGAGTGGATTTCCAAGATTGGGTACTCTGTGGTTTCAAATTGTTCTTTCACATTTAGGAGTGCTCTTGAAAGGAAGTCGGCAGCTAAGTTGTGTTCTCCTGCAACATACTCGATTTTGAAACAGAATCCTTCTAGACCCAATACCCATCTTGCCACCCTTGGGGTGCTGTTAAAAGTTTCTTTAGGATTGAAAATAAAAATGAGGGGCTTGTGATCAGTTTGCACCGTACATTTCATGCCCCATAAATAGAATTTGAAGTGCTTGATGGCTCAGAAGCACAAGAGTGCCGCTTTCTCAAGTACGGAGTCATTTGTTTCTGAATTGCTATGGGTGCATGAGGCAAATGCTACAATACTCCTCCTTGCCATCAATGATCTGTGATAGAGTGGCACCAAGTCCTTTACTGCTGGCATCAGTAGTGAGTATGGTCTTTCTACTAGGGCCAAAATTGCACAGATGTGGAGAGTATTGCAGATTTTACTTTCTCTAAACTTACTTGGTTTTCCTCTTGCCAATTGAATTGAATGTGGCTTTTGGTAAGATTTCTGAGATTGCTAGTCAAATCTGCAACATTTTTGACGTATTTAGCCATGTATTCAGCTAGGCCTAAGAAAGACAAAAGTTCTTGTTTATTGGTGGGAGCAGGAGCTTTCTTCACTGCTTCTACAAGGCACATTTTGAGTTTGAAATCATCCTTTGTAATAGTGTGTCCATGAGAATCGACTGTAGCTACACCTATTTGGCATTTTCCTTCGCGGAGAGTTAGACCTGCATCTTTAAATTTGGAAAGGACTTGAAAGAGATACTTATTATGTTACTCTGTGGTGGCACACGTAAATTAAGACATTATCCTGGAAGCATAAGGTCTTAGGTATGCCCTCTAGAATGTGCTGCATTATCTTTGAAATACAGCGGCCGCCGTGGCCAAACCAAATGGCATCCTACGCAACATGAATGTGCCTAGGGGGGTGGAGAATGCAGTGAGTTCCCTTGAATCGGGGTGTAACTCCACCTGGTGGTATGCCATAGAGAGGTCCAAGCCACTAAAGCATGTAGCCTCACCCATAGTGCTAAGGATTTCGTTTATGCGGGGCAATGGGTGTCTCTCTATAAGTATGCTGTCATTTAGATCTCTAAGATCAATGCAGAGCCTGATGTCCTCCCCCTGTGCCTTCCTAGCAATGACAATGGGGTAACCCATTCGGAACAGTCAACAGGTTGGATGATGCTTAAATTCTGTAACTTGGTTAACTCCTGTTTCAGTGGTACCCACAGGAGGTGTGGCATGGGTCTGGTTTTGTGTACCTTTTGGTCTCGCATTCTGTTTCAACTTAATGCGGTGCTGGAAGTGTTTAAAGAGCCCTAACTTGCTAGAAAACACTTTAGGGAACTGACTACAAATCTCTTTTCCTGGCACATCCTGGTCTATGACAAGCACTTGTTCTGGGTAGTTGGAGTCTAGAGTGATACCAAGTTCCTTCTGGTGTTGCCACCCAAGGAGATTTGACCCTTCTTCAACAATGTAAACCTTGCCTGTGGTGGAACGGTCTTTGAAAGAGATGCAAGAGTTCATCATCCCTCTTATAGGGATTGAATCCCTGGTATAGCTAGTAGGGGAAAAGTCTGCAACCAGTAGTTCATCCTCCTCACAAATGTTAATTTTCTTGAAGTCAGAAATGTTAAGCAATGTAAACGGTGAGCATGAGTCCGCAAACATATTTATCATATTCCCATTTAAACCAATTTCACATTGTGGGTACTTAATCTGATTTACCCCATTGCAATCATGAATATGAAAAACAATTTTCTTCACACTCTGCATTTTGTTCTCAGGTGTGTCATTAACACCAGATAGTTTATTGGAGGTACTGTGGCACACCCTGGCTAAATGCCGTTTCTTTTTACAGTTTTTGCAAGTCGATGTTCTGGCTTGACCATTAGGGTGATTAGCTAAGTGGTTGCTACTGCCACATCGATAACATTTAAGTCTATTTGTTTCGTTATTGCGTGAATGGTCAGGGCTCTTGTCTTTCACTTTGCAAACTGTATCTTCCACAGATAAATCAGCAATTTCTGACACTTGTTCGTTATTGGTAGGTTTTTTCATTTCCTTTATGCATAACGATGTGTGTTCTATTGATTTTGCTATTTCGATAGCATTGTGAGGATTAGGTTGTTTCTATAATAGTTTCTCTTGAATTCTGGGGTTGTTAGTACACCTAACAATTTGATCTTGAATATGTGAATCCTTAAGATCCCCAAATTCACACAGTCCGCTCAAACCACTTAGCACAGCAACATAGTTAGAAACACTCTCTTGCTTCCCTTGGACCCTGCTAAAAAAACTTGTGTTGTTCAAGTACGATGTTTACCTTGCCCCCAAAGTGTAACTTCAACTTAAGTAGTGCCAAGTTGTAAAGATCTACTTCTTCATCTGCTAAATTGTAACCTTGTTGTATGTCTGGTTATGTGTCAAAAATCTTTCTGCCATGAGTACCCAGATTATGTAGTACAATATGCTGATTCCTTATTGGGCCAAACTTTTCCCCTCCAATTGCTATTAAATAAGATTCAAACATTTTCACCCATTCCTTCCAAGGGCTATTTGGTTCACCAAACTCATTTAAAAATGGTGAAGGTTGAGCCATACTTGCAGCCATAATAGGAACTGCTAGAGGAAATGTAAATGATAATAAAAATGTAGAGGAATATGGTTAATAATGGCGTGGAGGCAAATCTGGCTTGAGAGGTGCTTAGGAATATGTGAATACCGTTGCAGATGTGGCACACACTTGGGTGTGCATGCCACCGCATGAACAGGTGAGAATGTAACTTTTTTTAAAGGCACGGTAGGCAGGTACGACCCAATAAGAACATGTGGCAGCAGAGAACAGGAACATGAAGAAGTGAGCCTGTCACTATGAAGCATGAGGTGACAAGATCAATATTAAATTCAACAACCTGTGAAAAGGAAAATAATGACATGAGAAGGGTGCCTGTCACTGAAGTATTTGTGACAGGCTTGCAGTAACCTTTGTTAAAGAGGATAGAGGAAGTGTGCCTGTCACTGAAAAACACTGAAGGTGTGTCAGGTTAAATTAGTTGTAGACACAAGGCTCGGAGTGGATTTTCCTCCAAAGACGAATAAGGCTGTCCATGAAATACTAGAGGTGCAGACTGAACAGAAACTGTTTGACTTGAAAATATCAGGCTGTGTAGGTTATATCAGAGGTGTGCCTGTCACCGTGAAACAGTATGAGTGCAGGCGATTTTAAACAATACAAGTTGGAAAATATCTCTGGGGTTGGCACAGCGCTTCCGTTTGTGGATTAAGGAGGTTCTTCTCCTCAGTTCCTAGCTTGATTCTGGCTCTCCGATGAGGAGATTTCGAGGAGGGCGTATACTGGTCCGGACACACACCCTTGTTGACACGGCACGCCTCCGAAGTCGCCGCATCAGAAGGCACCACACTGGCAGCAAATATCGGAGGCATGGCAGTAGGCAAGGCGATTGGAGGGCGGGCCCCAACGAGTATGAAGAGAACACGGAAATGTGCGTAGAACTCCGGTTCTCAGTAGAAGATATTGGCAAAGGAGACAGAGAAAAATATGCCCGCAATCTCTATAGGGCGAGACTGCAGAACGAGCGTTGAATGTGTCCCAAGGCTAAGTCTGACATATTCGGCTGCGTAAGGATAGTAAGTCAGCTCTCAAGCCCCGTGAAGTCAGGGACAGATTGTTGTCAAGGACAGATCAGCTGCGCGAAGGAGCGCCTCACATCAGCCGTTGAGATGAAACGTGAAAACACAGTCCTCAGTGTGCCATTTTAAATAAAGCACCGAAGAGATGCCTTGAGAGACTGATTCCACAACTGAGGTAAATCCCAATGATATACGGAGCGAGGAAGAGTCTGGAACTCCAGTTGCCTGATTAAATTTGTTTGGAGTGTCGTACAAATGGTTGAGCCACAAGGTAATTCGACGCAAATTTGCAGTACTGGATTTGTGGATGTAAACAGAAGGGACGGAGGTGGATTCTGCTCCCTTGCGCAGTCAACTCATCGCCAGTGCTACAAAGATGAAGACACCAGGTACAGGTAAGAAACGTCATTATTCCACCTCCACAGTTCCACATCCAACAGCTGCTCCAACCAGAGCCAGGTTCTCTCACCAACATTCTAAGATAGCCTCTCGACCACCAGTAGGGTTGTATCAGACGTGAGGAAATGAGGGGGGGGGAAGAAGGAAAAGTAAGGAGAGAGGACGGTACCAATGAAGGATGGAAAGGAAGATAGAAAAGGGGAAATACACGAAGAGGAATAAATACAACAGTACTCCCATCTGAACTTAACAATTCCACAATGTCTGATTGTGTAAGAAAATATATTTTGCATGTATAGAATGTTTAGCTCAGGTTTACAACAATGTCTCAACAAAACATGTTTTCAAATACCATCTTTAATCCATCTCAAAAGCAATAGGCTGTCATGATGTCAGCACCCTGTGCCTCATGGGAACAGTCCAGCCCGAACTGCCAAGTCAGGTCTTCCCTGGACTGGAAACAAGCATCCTGGGACACCCCTCATCAGTCAGGCTAGCTTGAATCTGATAGCAAAGTTAGCAAGGGACCCATGTCTGGGCACACCATGCCAACTAAGGGAAAACAAAGCAAACACAAGGAGATGATGGACGGAGCGCTAAAACTTTTCAGACACTCACGCACAGTCACAGATCTGGGTTGAATCCGGTCCCAGGATGCTTGTCTCCAGTCCAGGGAAGACGCTGGCTTGGCAGTTCGGGCTTGACTGTTACCATAAGGAACAGGGTCAAGACTGATTTGCATATGGCTGGGTCTGAACTGAGGTGGCGAAGTGAGCTAAAGAACAATGATGGATTAAACCCAGATCTGTGACTGGGGAGTGTCTGAAAAGTTTCAGTGCTCCGTCCATCATCTCCTTGTGTTTGCTTTATTATCTACTAGCAGCCTGTCCCGACCTTGTCCAGGAGCATTCAGGCTTCCCATACCCCCACCTGCCCCGACATTGGCAAGCAGCCCGTGCCCCCGCCCGCCCCGTCCCCCGCCTGCCCCGACCCCCGCCTGCCCCGACATTGCCTTTCCTCAGCCGATCTGTTTTCCCGCCTGGCCCGACCCCCGCCTGGCCTGAGTCAATGGAGGTTGGACAGTACTACCTGCAAAATGTTCCACCTGTCACCTTGTTAGTCCCCGACCCCCGCCTGCCCCGACCCCCGCCTGCCTCGACATTGGCTTTCCTCAGCCGATCTGTGTTGTTGTAACTCCCCGTCCCCCGCCTGGCCCGACACCCGCCTGCCCGACATTGTCCTCGAAGCCTTACCTCAGCCGCCGCTCCTTAGTTCACCACTCCTCGCCGCTCTGTTCCTCACCGCCTGTGTTGTTGTAACTCCCCGTCCCCCGCCTGGCCCGACACCCACCTGCCTCGACATTGTCCCCGGAGCCTTACCTCAGCCGCCGCTCCTCAGTTCACCGCTCCTCGCCGCTCTGCTCCTCACCGCCTGTCCGCCGCCGCTCCTCCCCCGCGCCATGTCTGCCTCTCTGCTGCTCGCACCGCCGCTGGCCTGTCCGCTGCTCCTCAGGTCACCTCTCCTCCCCCGCGCCATGTCCGCAACTCCTCGGACGCCGCTCCTCCCAGTGCTCCTGACGTGAGCACGCACGTCGCGGCCGGCGCTACTTTGGAGGGACTACTTTTTTTTTAATATAAATTTTGTAAATAACGTTTATTTTTTAAATTTATATTGCCTATGTCCTTCTGCTTGCCCTGACGTTTTCAAACATGTATTGGGTGTTGGGATTGGTGGTGTACTTTTCGAGTTTACCTGACTCAAAGGACACAGTTCTCTCTTTATAATAGTAGTGTAGATATCAACCTGCTACACAGCCGTGACCAGTCACCTATCTATGAATGTGACATGGGCTTCACATGGCTGACTCAAGTGATGATTCATTGCATTTTGTTGAATAACCCAGCTGACCATTGCCCCCAACAGGCCAATTGTCTACATTGTGGAAGGAGTGATGCTCACTCACTAACTTGTGTCATGTGATGGTAGGCCTATCATATGAGATATAGTATGACGTGAACCTTTGAATCAGTGCTGGCCAACCCTTCCCATTGGTAAGTGGGGTATGTACAATAATATGTGTTCCTACATCACTGGTGCAGTCAGTAATAGGGCCTACATGTTGGCCTGTGAACCTGTTCCTGTAGTTGCGTCATCAGCAATCCTCTGTTGTACATGATGTAATTGCATTCTTAGGTTGATGTCTGAGTCAATCAGACATATGTATGTGTAGGCTACTGATATTATTTAGTGAGTTAATTGTGTAATTTAAACAGCCAATGTTTTACCACAGCCAGGACTGTGTATACATTGGTGAGTG
The DNA here is from genome assembly GCF_964263255.1 of Lissotriton vulgaris. Taxonomy (NCBI): domain Eukaryota; kingdom Metazoa; phylum Chordata; class Amphibia; order Caudata; family Salamandridae; genus Lissotriton; species Lissotriton vulgaris. Next base: position 1,759,697,688 of record NC_141691.1, on the reverse strand, counting down.
TGTGACACATACCCTGATCCCTTACTCATACTTCTACATGCATGTCCAAATGGTGATGCTGTGAACGACATGATAAGTACTATAACATGCAAACACCCTGGGAACAAACTTACACTACATGTTGATGTTATAGATAGTCACTGTGACACATGAGCCTTGAAAGGCAAATTGTCTTTAGCAAATGTTAAGTATGAATGGAGTAGTTCGGCAGTCCAAAGATGAAATGGGGATGTCCTTAGGGCAATGTGACAACTTATGCTGTGGGCATTTGTTGACTAATCACCCAAATGAGCCAAAGCATAGAAGGTGGGGACCAATACCAGCAGATACATCTGGATGATGTGGAGTAAACTTCACTCATGGTCTTGTAGCTGTGTGGGGTCATGACATCACTGTGAGCAACTGTTTACAGGTTCTGTACCATGCATTCATGTGTTCAGGCTGAAGTTGGAGCCAATGTTTTGAACCTTGGAGCTAGTGTAATCTGTGCACCTTTGAAATGTTTATTATTGACATCTCATGGTCAGGTGTGTTACCGCAGAAGCAGTAAACTGATTTCTATTTACAATCCAGCATCATCTTAGGCAATTAAGGAAAAAGGGTCAACATCAGCAGGGAAGAAGCTGGACACAGTGCTTCTGGTACTTCCAACACAAAGGGACCCAATGTCCAAGATGGTGAGCAGAGTGCCACGGAGTAGGCACGCTCCAGTTTATCTAAGCCATCAGAGTCATCTTCCAGTGGATACTCCTGGGTGGTGGCAGACCCCACAGGACATCTATCACCATTTTCCTTGTCCACCACCCCACATTGCAGCTCCATCCACTCAGTTGCTCCCTACCCAGCTGGTCGTGCCTAGTCCCTTATAAGGGGGTCTGTCTCCTTTGATCCAGGCACTAAAGATCCAAATGCACTCCTATTCCTGACCTTCCACTCCTTCTGACTCCAAACCCCCCTGTCATTCCATCCCTTACTCTTCCAAAGTCCCACCTTCACAATACAAGAACACCCCTTCCAAACCCAAAGTCCCCCTCCCAAATAAGTTCACCAAGGTGCCTGATATGCCCAGTTGATGCCCCTTTGTGAGGAGATTCCCTGGCAGTGCATGAAGGGCAGGTGTAGAGGCACAGCAATTTGCAGGCCCACCAAATATGGACATGGACTGGCCATTGGCCTTTAGTTAACTCCATAATGTTAATTTGGAGCAATACAACCTTTGTGTGGCTTAGAACACATTAGTCTTATCTTTACTTTTCGGACTATTTGATATTATAGTATACTTTCTGATGTGTAACCACAGCTGTGTCTTTTTACCCCGATTGCTGATCTAGTTGAAGGGATTTGTATAATCAGACATTGTAACCAGTAATGTAGTTACACAGGAGAAGGGTAACTGTTCCAAGGATGGATATGTGGGATGATTCCAAATGGGGCTGACATTACATTGGGTGGGATATCATATGGTAAGTATTTGTTCTTGTCTTGGGCAATGGGAACATCATTTAGCTTGCAGTTCTCACTATAAAGTAGATTGGATATGTGTTTGATGTGTGCAAGTTAGTTATTTGTTTACACACACATAGAGGGTGGTGAATAGTCATATCTTTTTGCAATTTATTATGGGAATGTGTCCTTTTTAGTGTGATTGGCCTATACCTACTTTATATATGTGTGTGACAAATTATGTTACTGCTGTGTTTGCTTTCCTGTCTTGCACTTACACATTACCCACATATGTATGGCACTTGGTTATGCTATTGGTTGTCCCTGATATACTTCAAGCCACAGGTTCTGTGCAAACAGAAGTTTTGAGGCATGTGCTAAGTGGACCAGGGCCAGGGGGCTCAGCCTTTCAGGGGTCTCCCAGGTAGAGGCAAGCCTATTCTGCAGAGAGTGTTTAAATTGTGACCTTTGTATACTTCTCACACTGATTATTTAATATCCCATTGACATCGCATTTACCTTTTGATGAGGGTGATGTGTGAGAGTCTAATACAGACATCCATACAGAAGTCTCTTTGATATGACAACAGGACTAAGCAAGTAGTAAATGTGAGGGTGTCACAGAAATGAATAGCTGGAATATTGATAGGGAGGTGCAGTGTCCCTGATTCTTAATTTTGTACACATGTTCAAATTAGTGACAAGGGCATGTGCATTGTCAGTGACCGGACGAAAGAGGGCTTGGATCATACATTCTGGTTTATTGGGAACAGGGTCCCACATGGCATGTTTGTGTCAGAACCCCATGTACCTTCGCCTGTTCATGCCGGACCAACTATTTGCTGAGAAGTCAATGGGAATGGGTAGGTATATGGCTTACTGTCAGTTGCGTCCAAGACTATGTTGTTCGACATCAAGCAGTAGCGGCAGGATATCGAGGCCAGCTCCATGGCAGTACGGGACGCGAGAAGGTGAGTAAAGGTAAGTTTGTGCCTTATATGCTTTCCATTCCGCCAGCTCAGGTGTGGAGGCTTAACCGCCACAGTAATGTCGGCAGAAAGGCACATTGAGATTGAGCAGGCGGGGCAACTGTCTGTCTGCCCTCCGACAGATGCATTGGCCTACACCGCCACAAACGTGAAAGGGATTTAGTGGTGGTGGTACCGCAGTGGTCTTTCTTCTAAAGGAGTGCATGCATCATTATAGGGCGGTCGGACTGCCAAATTAGAGGTGGTAATTCTGATGCTTTTTTTTGATGGAGGTCACATTACCGCAAAACTCTTAGTCAAGCCCTAAATGTAATAGTAAACTAGGTTTATTAAGGATAGGGTAGGAAGGTTTTTTAAAATAGGTTTACTAAATAAATATTTCAAAATGTATTAATTAATTAATTAAATACTTTGTGCACATTTGTTTTTTGATGTATTCTTTTAAATCATTAAAATGTAATGAGTTGTTGGGTTTGAAAGTAAGTAGGGTAGGAACTTGTTTACAATTTGTTTCAAAATATATATGTTTAAAATGGACAGTTAGTTAAGGTACCCTTACTGGAAGCCGCACAATGCTGGGGGCCCCCAAACACGCTTTCCTACATGGTTTCCATGTTGGACAGGCAGCCATGGAATCCATGCCAGAAACCATGCATTGTAATCCCAAGGGCGGAAAGGCCCTTGAGCTCATCGGAATCCAGCCGGAATGACTGGCCGGTTTCAATTTTGAACGGCTGATACTTAATCAGCCGGTGGGAATTGAAACCGATGATGGGAGTCAGAAAGCCTCCGACCGAAGTTTCAGGTAATCGGCCCCAAAGTATTTATTAATTTTATATTTAAAATAATTGATAAATTCATTAACAAATTAAAGTAATTGATTCATTATTGCATTCATTTATTACATATATTCTTGTAACAATTCTTTACATTAATATTAAATGTATACTTTCTATATTGTGTGTAAATTTAGAGGTTGGATGTTTAATCCGATGTAAAATACTATCCCCAAAGATGTGAAACCAGATTAACAATATTAAACTTCTTCCTCCCAAACTATACAATTCTCAATTAGCATATAGTTGGATTTGAATTTTTAATTTGATATGCCCATAAATATATATTTTAACTAATGGGTGTAGGATTACAGCTACAATAGTATATCTGATTTCCCCAAAAGTAAATACTTCCTCCAAGACTTTGGGAATGGAGTTAAAATAAGTAAATCTGACCCCGACACTTCATTTCCCCCTTAGTTTCTTTCCTGAATGAAAGGGGTATTAGAGTTAAAATAATAATTTTGACTTACCCATTTTGTACACAATATGCACCATTTCCCCAAAGTAAATTGGATTGGAGTAGGAATAGTAAATCCGACCTCCCCCATTATATGCTCTTTGCAAAATGAAAGTGGTATTGCAGTTATAAAAGTAAACCACCCCTTCTAACATATAAAAATATGCTGTTTCCCTAAAATAAGTGGAATTAGAGTTGGAATATAAAATCTAACCTCCCAACTGATATGCACTTTCCACATATGAAAGCGTTTTAGGAGTTAGAACAGTATATTTGATCCCCACAAATATATGCCTTTTGCGAAATGAAATTGGAACTGGTGTTAGACTAGTACATCTGACTTCTACATTAATATGCATTTTACACAACCAGTATGATTATATGTAGAATAGTAAATCCTGCTCCCTAGTTATTTGGCATGGCGTGTACCCAATGTAAGTGGAATTGGATTTGAGTACATCCCCTAAATATATGCCCTTCTCTCAATGAAAGTTGAAATAAAGTCAGAATATTAAAGCTACCTTTCCGATTATGAGGACTTTTCCCCATACAAGTAGTGTTGGAGTTAGAATAGTAAATCTGAACACTACAAATATATGTATTTTCCCCAATAATATTAGGAATCAAGTAAGAGGGCAAATTTGAGTCCCACTCCCATAAATCTCTCTAGATTTCCACATGTAAGTGAGATTTGAGTTTGAATACTAAATATCAATGTCTCAAACAGATGCAAGATCTACAATAAAATGTTGGAAGGGGTTTAGAACAGTAATTGTGATATCCACATATATCAACCAATTTTATATTGAATGCTGGGATAATCTTGGTTATTTTTCTATTAAGTGATTATGACATGTATCACCAATAAAAATCATTGTTGATCATTTCTAAAATTATCTTACAAATGCTGGCATTTTTTATACTTTTACAATTAATAACACATAATTAACATATCTGTAAAGGTACTCAGTGACCCACACAATGCGAGATGCCTCTGCAGCGATCTGGATCTCAAATTTTCATTGCTTTCAGTCCTGTATCTCAGGCTCATTAACTTTAAGAATGCTGATGATGATCCTCACATATTTTTTTGAGGATCCAAATTTTGTTTACTTAAATAACTAATTATCGCATGTGTGTATTACCTTCATAAGTCTATAGTGTGGGGTCAGTGGATCACTGGTCCCATCCTTGTATGCACACTACAATTCCTCTATGGATAATAGAGGTTTCAAACAACTTTCAAACAATAATTGCAATTGACTTTTTATTCGTAGGTTTCCTTATTGTGAGTCATTAGTATTCTTCATTATACATTTTTGTTTTGCGTAACATGATACCATCCTTCTATACATCCAATGCATTTCGGGGTTATCATATACCCCTTCATCAGGGAAAGGACACTGTGAACAAAAAACATTCGAATCATAAATAATGTCTAAACAAATCGTGGGTTCAGGCTAAATATGCGCATGCACGGTAATAAGACCTGGATCGTGATCGATGTTAAGTTAGGAGTGAAGGGAGTGAGGATGATTTATAAGGTGCACCAGTCAATGTTCCAGATATTCCCGTGTGTAGGGGAATGGTATACAGGTTCAGCGGAGGTATGCTTACGTGTATCATTCAGTAGGTATACGTATGTTCCTGTGAATGAAAATATGGGGAGATACGTAAGTTACCGCTTAACGGTACATCGGGTTTAATGTTACTGGCGTGGTTCGTGGTGGGTTGCGGGCTCGGACTGACCGATTTTGAGAATGGTCCCCAAGATTCATAAAAACCTAAGGGACCCTCCCATGAGACCAATTGTCTCAACATGCGGGAGTCTACAAGAACCCATTGGGCAACTACTGGATAAATATCTCCAACCAATGGTACAAACAATGAATACATATACCAAGGACACCACACACTTCATCTCGAAACTAAGGAATCTTAAACTAGAAACGAACCAGGAACTGATCCTATGTACAGCTGATGTACGCTCCCTGTACACGTCAATACCCCACTCCTTGGGGATTGAAGCAATAGAACAGTCTTTGCTCAAATCTGAAATGGAAAGACCCTTTCAAACGTTCCTAATGGAACTTATGCTATTTACGCTATACCAAAGTTATTTTAAACATCAAGATACATGGTACCAGCAACTCGTGGGAATGGCTATGGGCAATTCAGCGGCTCCCGCGTATGCGAATATCTTTATGGAACATTTTGAAGAAAATCATATACTCAACAACAAAAAATGGACGGATCACCTAATGCTCTTCACAAGATACATAGACGATATTTTTATCGTTTGGAAAAGTACACAAGAAGAACTACAAAACAGACTGTTGGAATTCAATAACATCGACCAAAGAATACAACTAACCTGGGAAATTTCAAATGTTAGCGTTAACTTTCTGGATGTTAAGGTTTCTATCAAAGGACAAGTGATTGAGACAGATCTTTACACCAAGCCCACCGATAGAAATAACATGCTACACTATAGCAGCTTCCACGAATCCAATTTAAAAACACATCTACCATTCTCACAAATGGCACGAGCTAAACGGATTACATCAAATCCTCAGAATGCCACACAACGGATCAAAGAAATTGCATGCAAATTTCGCAAGAGAGGGTACCCTGAAAATATCATTGAAGATTCCATACAGAGGATCAACAATATAGACAGACAGAAACTCCTACAACCTAGTGCCAAAAAACAACAGACACGCGTAGTGGTCGTCTCTAAGTTTTCTACCACCACCAACAAATTCAAAAAGATCATTCACCAACACTGGCCACTTTTGAACCTGGAACCAGACTTCAACCAGATCTTTCAGGAACCCCCACTATTCGCATACACCAGATCACGCAACCTAGGTGAATTAGTACGACATAAACCAACCAAACCAGTCAACTACTCAGGAACCAAACCATGCTTTAACTGTGGGAACTGCAACTCTATCATTCGAGGCAACATAATCAATCACCCAATGAAGGGCAATAAGATCAAGCTCCAAGTCAATGCCACGTGTGACACCAGCAATGTCATTTATGCTCTAAAATGCCCGTGTGGTAAACTTTATATCGGAAAGACAGAACGCAAAATCAAGACCAGGCTCATAGAACACAAATCTAACATTCGTTTAAAAAGTACCAAGTCAACACTAGCAGTACATTTCCACGAAGAGAAACACAACATTTCTCAACTGAAATTCACGATACTGGAAACCATCGTCAAACAGGAGGGTAGAGACAACACCAAATTCCTGCTCCAAAGAGAAAATGAATGGATTCAAAAATTGTCGACACAGAAGCCACTGGGGCTTAATGAAAGGATTGAACTCTCTTGCTACTTGTAAAGTTGCTCACGGACTGAGTCAGTGACTCCTGAACGATCTAAGGATCACTTGTTAATTTTTGCTTACTTTTGGTTGCATTTCAGTTATTATCTCTTGTTTACTGTTTGTTTTCATCATGCTTCTTTTATCTTCATCTACATTAGTGTCTCAGCACTCCATATCACTATCCTGACTCACCCCATACATAGGCTACCACACACCCGCTTTAATCTCGCCACACCGTCTCACTATAACACAACTACATTGCCCAACGTGCACTGCGCTCCCAACTCCTTCCGCTCGCATGACCATTTTACACTGTTCCTTTAATCTGATAGGAACACTCCCTCTAGCCGTTCCACGTGACCGTGTTCCCTTAAGGAAACGAAACGCGGCCCATGGCGTTCCGCCAGAACCAGCGTCCAAGAAAGGAGGACCCTACTAACCAACACCAGGTCAGTCCGAGCCCGCAACCCACCACGAACCACGCCAGTAACATTAAACCCGATGTACCGTTAAGCGGTAACTTACGTATCTCCCCATATTTTCATTCACAGGAACATACGTATACCTACTGAATGATACACGTAAGCATACCTCCGCTGAACCTGTATACCATTCCCCTACACACGGGAATATCTGGAACATTGACTGGTGCACCTTATAAATCATCCTCACTCCCTTCACTCCTAACTTAACATCGATCACGATCCAGGTCTTATTACCGTGCATGCGCATATTTAGCCTGAACCCACGATTTGTTTAGACATTATTTATGATTCGAATGTTTTTTGTTCACAGTGTCCTTTCCCTGATGAAGGGGTATATGATAACCCCGAAATGCATTGGATGTATAGAAGGATGGTATCATGTTACGCAAAACAAAAATGTATAATGAAGAATACTAATGACTCACAATAAGGAAACCTACGAATAAAAAGTCAATTGCAATTATTGTTTGAAAGTTGTTTGAAACCTCTATTATCCATAGAGGAATTGTAGTGTGCATACAAGGATGGGACCAGTGATCCACTGACCCCACACTATAGACTGTTAAATTGTGATGTTGAGGGACGCCTAACATCACTTGTATAGCACCTTAACATTCAGGAATAATTTCACACGAAAGCCGCTGTGCGCCAGCCCTACCTAACCTGCTATTACCTTCATAAGAGCATAAAGAACATTTCTCACTTTACACCCACTGCAAAACAACAAATGTTTTAAAAATAGTTATCTTTATGAGACTGATTAAAGTGACCATTGGGTATATGAGTATTACTTGTGATATTTATGGTCAATTTGACCATTAATTTTGCCAACACTGGAAGGAGTTGTATCAACCTTTCACTGTACTGTAATTTTGAGCTTCTTGATTTATATTAATTTAAAAAAAAATATTATTGAACTTAATTAATAAAATATTTTAATGTAAAATATAATTGTAAATTAATTGTACATATTTATCACACACCAAGCATGAATACAATATTACAGCACATTGCTGCATTAAATATATATTACACAATCAAGCAGGTAAAATATGTATTTATTTAATAGCAAAATAGAATAAATTAAGAATTTTAATTCCAGTTTAAAAAAACTCACACGGATATTAACATTTTATTTTTATATAGGTTAAATGATATTTTGTTAAAAGTTAAGTGTAAAATTATTTTCAATTAATTTAATTTGTTTCAGCAATACTTTTTTTTTTTTTTTTTAATTTTTTTTTTTATTGATTCAGTTCAAAACCGACATCTTTTCACCTTCATAAAACAATTATGATGTTATAAACTTCCAAAAAGAAAAAACATTTAACCTATATAGATAAATGAGAGACAATACATTAAATGAATATTACGAAATATGAGACATTGTTAATGTTACGCTACAGTGAAAACCTTCCTTGATCTAACTTTATACAGACATCACTCATCAACCCCCATATGATCAATCATCGCCTGCCAGACCTTAATCCCCCTTTGCTTTTTCTTAATTGACTTAGTGCAATATAAATTGTACTCCAGATAGAACACATTATAAAATTTCGCTCTCCACATCTCATAAGCTGGAGCTTCCGGTTTCAGCCACATTGAGGCAATACAGAGGCGAGCCACTGACGTCGCCATAAATAGCAAGTATCTATACTTACGATATGATACAAACACATCTAAGTCACTAGATAGGCCAAAGATAATCATTTCCTTGGAAATTATAACATCAACTTTTAGCATACTTGAAAAAAATTGTACAATGCATGCGAAGAATGAGTTTAACACATTACAATCAACAAATATATGAACAATGTCAGCCATATTAGTTTGGCATCTAAAACACTTCCCATTGTATCTGTTACCCCACTTTGCCATTTTTGCAGGGGTGTGGTAAAGATTAAATAAAGTTTTGTAATGCTGAGCACGTAAATTCGCTGATAGCATAATATCGGCCGCAATATTAATAGACTCTTGTAAGGGTACAGAACTCGTAGCAAGCCTCGCCAGCCATTTGGACTCCTGCAGTGCAAGGTCATCATGATGTAGTTCAAGTAAATAATTATATATAATCCCGATCCGTGTCGGTCTCTTAATTATTGTCAGTAGACCGTTAGGCAAAATAGATATTGAATTTAAATGTTTAAAAATAAAATCTCGTAACTGTAAGTACTTAAAAAAATCATTCTGTTGGATTGCATAGGTGTCTTTAAGCTCTTGAAAAGATAGCACTACACCATCTTTAAACAATGATCCAACCATTTTTACACCTTTTTCCCCCCAGATTTGCATTCTATAGTCCCAAAATATAGATGGTAGTAATGCCGGGGAGTCACAAGGAGTATGATAATTAATGCGACGTAACTGCATAATTTTGCTAATCATGCGCCAACCCTTAAAAGCAGTGTATACCAACTTAAATTTCGTTCTCTTGTAGTAACTAGGTTCGTAAAAACGAAGAAGCATCTGTCGTGCTTGTGGACCAAGTAATAAGTAAAAAATATCAGGGTCCTCAAATTGAGGTGGGTCATTTCCATTTACAGCAAACTTTATGTTCTGTAACAAACAAGACAAATAATACAATATAAAGTTAGGAACGGCCCAGCCTCCCCTCAGCATAGGAAGTGTCATGAATTTAGATGCCCGACGTGGGGATTTCCATCCCCATATGAATCTTTCAATCGTTGCTTGAAGTTTCCGCACTTCCAAGGGTGGTACCTCAAGTGGAACTGACCTAAAAAAGTACAGCACTTTAGGAAGTATGGACATTTTAAGCACATTGCGTCGTCCCACCATCGTTAAATGTAAACATTCAATTTTTTCTAGTTGTTGTTTTATTGAGCGTATAAGATCAGTCCAGTTGACCATGACCAGATCATAAAGGGATAGTCTAATTTTAATACCAAGGTACTTGGCTTCTGGGGTCACTCGATTATCATTAGGGCATAATCCTGCCGTACAAACAATTTGTGTTTTTGAAATATTAAGTTTGTATCCTGCTACCCGGCCAAACTCTTTAGTTATATCTTCAATCTCGGGGGCTGCAGTGTCCGGGTCTGATGTTACAACTGCAATGTCATCTGCATATGCTAACACACGCATGCTACCCCCCGGAAGGATCATAGATGGTATTTGTGTTGATGTAGTTAACGCCTGTAGCAGTGGGTCGATGTAAATAGCAAATAAGAGTGGCGAGCAGGGACATCCCTGACGTGTACCACGGCTAATATCTACATACCCTGACAGTTGTCCTAACATAGAAATCTGTGCCCTTGGATGCCGATACATAACCTGAATGGCCTGCAGATAGCAAGGTCCAAACCCGAGTTTAGTCATAACGGCCCATAAATACGGCCATGAGACGCGATCGAACGCCTTTTCTGCGTCTAGGAATACTAGACCTATATTCTTATGCGTCGTCTCTGCGTAGTCCAAGGCTGCAATGACTCGAGAAACATGATTAGTTGTGCCCCGCCCAGGTAGGAATTCATGCTGTTGGTTGGAAACCAATCCCGGGACCACATAAATCAGCCGGTTCGCTAAAATTTTAGAGTAGATTTTGACATCAACATTAATAAGCGATATAGGTCGATATGAGCCGGGCAGATAAGAAGGCTTGTCTTTTTTCTTAAAAACTGCAATAGTGGCGTCATCCCACGATGGCGGTGGATGTCCTGACTGGGCGGCTATGAATGTCTCCAGCATGTCTTTTTTAATAAATGGAAATAATTTAAGATATAACTCTAATGGCAATTTATCAGGGCCCGAAGCTTTACCCAAAGCTAAGCTTGTAATAGCTGTCTCGAGTTCTAGCATCGTAATTGGAGCTTCCAATTCCTCTCTTTGTGTATCCTCCACCGCATGTCCAGGATAACAACTGTTGACAAACTGCTCTATTAGCTCTGGAGATGCATTATCTTGAGTATAGAGCTCAGTATAGAATTCTTGGAAAACTCTCATAATACCTTCAGGTGTCTCTATCCTCAAACCTTGCCTGTTTTCAATAGAGGATATATGTTGCATCATCTGTCTTTGTCGCATTCTTTGAGCAAGACATCTCCCTACCGTCTCACCATACTCATACCTTTCCGCCTTATACAATTTATATTGAGCGGCAATTTTCTGACTCCAGACCCCTGTAATTTTTGCCTTGCATTTTGCCACTTTATCTTGAGTGTTACAACAATCCTGTCCTCTCCTTATATCACCTATCAACTCACATTCTGCATTGGCCAGATCTTGCAATAACTGCTTCATTACTTCTTTTTCCTTACGTTGCATTGCCCAGCCATAACTGCATGTCTCACCACGCAGCCCCGCTTTGAAACAATCCCATACCATTGCACTTGTTGAGGATCCTCTATTGATATTGAAAAACTGTTGGGACCATTCTTGTATTTGAGAGACATACAGCGTGTCTTCCAAAAGTTTTTTATTAAATGTAAAGAGTCTTTGCATGCGAGGTAGGCTAAGTATTGTCATATCCAACACTACGGGTGCGTGGTCTGATGTAATACGAGGCATTAAGGACATCCGAGCACCTACTAACAAGTCTCGGGTTGAAAAAATATAATCGAGACGGACACATTTTTTATGGGGGGGAGAAAAGAAGGTATAGCCAGGGTCTAATGGATTTGAAAGTGGCCAGCAGTCTACCAAGCCATGTTGGAGTAGTAATTGTCTCAGCCCCCTAAATACCTTCGGTTTTCTACCCCTATAGTCTTTAAAGGTTGGGTCCCACGTATTTATATCCCCATGGATATTGAAATCTCCCATTACCAACACGGGGGTGCCCCAGAGTGCTAATTCGACATTCAGAAATTCAAGTATAGCAGGGTCGTCACTGTTTGAGCCATATACATTACATATAGTCACAGGGGTATTCCCTATCACACATTCACAAATTGCCCAGCGGCCCATGTTATCTGCTTTGACTCTTGTAGATACAATACCTGATTGGCGCCCCAGAATAGCAACACCCCGGTTCATAGTAGACTGTTGTGATGCTACTAGAACAGTGTACCCTAATTCGCTCAATACTTTACGGTTTCCCCATGATATGTGTGTCTCTTGGAGACAGATAATGTCTGGTTGTATCAAACGTATTTAGTGCATCACTTTCCTACGTTTTACCACATTATTCAACCCACAGACGTTAAAGGAACATATTCGAAAATTAGTACCAGCCATTTTTTTTACTTAAAATAATGAATAACCACCATCTCTTAAGTCCAGAGTGTTTCACCTCATTATGTCTCATGTCTTGTTGGTCTTGAACTGAAATTTTTTCCTTATTTACCCCCCACCACCGTGACCCCCCCCCCACCCGTCAACCCCCAGAGCGCCCCCTCCCCCACCCCAGTGACCCTCCCCCAACAATGAGGCAGTAGGGCCTATTGCCCCTTGATGTGTGTGAGAGTACCTCCATTGGCTTTGGAGATCGTTATCGAAACTAGAAACAAAGAACCCTGAGATTCCAAAGTATAGGAAAAAAAAAATAGTCACATGGTAGTCAAGTCTATGTCATCTCAGGGTAATGAGTTCAGATATTCTTTGGCTGAAACTTCCGTTGTAAAAAATCTATTTTGCCCTTTATAAATCGTTTTCAGAGTAGCAGGTTGCAGAAGGAACACTTGCACCTCTTTTGCTTGAAATGCAGGAATTAATTGGCGAAGTCGCCACCGGTTCTCAACTGTAGCATGGCAATAATCGGGGCGGACAAAAAATTCCACCCCAAGTCCTGATCTCTTTTTGTCCGGTCGTGCAAGGTCATAAAGAAGCTGTCTAGCCAAGAAATTATTTAAGGAAATCAAAATAGCCCGTGGATATCGAGCGCCTTGGTTTGCCCGTGCTGGTTGTGACCGAAATGGGAAACGATGAGCCCGCTGAATTTCTTGCGCCCATTGCCATTCCTTGACCTCAGGAAATGCATCATTAAGTAAGTCTATAACAAACTGACGCACGTCTTGACCTTCACGACCCTCGGGCACACCCAAAATGCGTAGATTATTACGCCGTAGCCTATTTTCTAGGTCAATCAGTTTTGCGTTTACATCAAACTTTTGCGCCTTGATTTCCTTAATCTCGCTTTGGGTTTGGGTCATTTGATCTTCAAGTGTAGAAATACGTCCTTCTGCCTCAATCATTCTATCCGTAAAGTCATTGCAGGTTTTTGCTAAACGGCGAACAGTATTCTGTAGCTTTTTACAGGCGTTATGAGTTTTTTGATGATCCGCTTTGGCCTCTACACGTTGATCCGAAATTGCCTTTAGTACTACATCCAATGCCTCCTGTGCCGTTGAGCCCATATTATATACTGCACCGTCTGATTGATCAGCATTGGAATTGGGATTATTCTCGATTAATGCCCATTCAGGAATTTCAGTAGGTCCAGAGTTACCACCATCATCACAAACCTTATTGCCAGCAGTCAGGTCGGCCCAATTTAAATTCCCTTGCTCGACAGCAGTGAGATCGAGAGATAATCTCCCAGTGTTTTCTCCATCATCCTCCAAGTTGCCCTCATCTTCATCTTCATCTTCATCTTCCTCCACCTCTACCTCTTCCTCTCTCTCCTCTGAGGCATAGGAGTGCTCTGAGTGTTCGGAAAGTGAATAATATTCACTATCCTTGCTACCAATAAGGTCCCCCTCTCCGGGATCAACTTTATTTACTGTGATAGAGATCAGTGTAGGGGTAGATATTAAAGTACTAGTATGGTTGGAAGCAGCTTGTATGGGCTTAGGGGAGACTTCCAATTCTGATAATGCCTCCGTCAGGGTAGTATCTACCACATTGTCAATGTTCTCCATATTTTCAATATCCCCTTTGAGTTCTATAGCCTCGATACTCTCCTTTTGGGGTGTAGCCTTAATCTCTGTATCGCATGTGGGCATTTTTGTCTCTAAATTAGGAAGATTCTCACTCTCAAGAGGGACTGCTGACTCCACACCAGGATTTACAGAGGCTGATGCTACGTTCGCTATTTTTGATGTCACCATTTTGCCCTTAGGTTGGAACATTTGTGTAATCTTTGGAGTTCCAGCCTGAATTCCGTCAGTCTCAATAACATTACTGAGATCCTGCTTGCTTTTAGCTGCAAGGGCTGCGCGTGTGCCAATCTGCATCTCCCCAGTCGCTCTGGTTTTCCCACCACGTGCAGTTTTGGGTGGCATAATAAAAAGTCTATTTATTTATTTATTTCTTCTTAGAGGCAGTCTAGATTTCTAATTAATTTGAAAAGGAAGATGATATATATATAGACAATGCACCAAAATACCTGATAGGTGTATCTGACGCTGTTTATGCAGCTGCACGTCAGCAGAGTTCAGCACTGGTCCCCCTTCATTAAACACGAAGTCATAAATCCAGCAGGAGAGGAGTATGTGTCGTGTGAGCTCGTCCAAACACCAAAGCACAAAAAAAAACTGCACGCATTCGGCTCAGCATTATTCAATTGGCCATTGAATCCTCGCTTGTATCTGTTTAGAGCCTTTACTCTGTTATTACATCGCCGCTTTCACGCAGTACACCGCTGCACCGCTGCACTGCAACTCTGTGTGGGGTTTTGCAGTTCCCTGTGCCGTATGGCTTAGTCTCCGTGTAGAGCTTCGTGTCCCCGCTGCCTCGCTGCCTCCGTCTCCGCCTGCAGCGTTACTTCGACTCCATCCACACCTGGGTCGGCGTGGCTCCTCCTATGCCTTTGCTCGAGCTCCGATTCCGCCTGAGCTCCGGCCCGGTATTGTCCGCGTAAAATGGTGAGTCTCCCAATCCATTTAAGAGACTTTTTCTAAACGCCACCGCCGCTACTACAATCAGCGCTTTGCAGACACCGCTTTCTTGACGGTAAACGGAGTCTTTCACAGCCAAATCAAAGTCGGTCTCCGCACCATTGTCGGAGCTCTCACACTCGCGTCTGACCGTCAGACGCCATCTTGCCCCCTCTGACAATACTTTAAAGGATAATATAATTTTAAATTAAGAAATAATAAATTATTTGATAACTATATATAGATGTATCTATATTCACTGAAAGAAACAAAGGTTAATGTAACTTAATAGTTAGGTGATTTTCTAAGTGACAATGTTAATGTTTTGAATGAAAAAAATTACAGAAATTCAGCAGGTATAATTAGTAGTACTAACTATAATTTGATTCCCCTATCATGCACTGCTTATGACCTCACATATGATATCGCTCATGAAATGTTCTCTGACATCATTTATGATATCACTCTTAACATCAAAAATGACATCATTGATGACATCACTGATAACATCATCCAAACTTCGTTTTCCCGCATATTCTGTTTCTACGGCTTTACACGTACTATAGTTCACATTCACATTCAACCACAGATATAAAGGAAACCCTCATTGAGTACAGTGTTCAATCTGTATATAACTGTTCAGAGAGTATCAAAATAGTGAATGCCAATTCCAAAACAAATGGCCTACTATGGACAGTATTTATCTGTATGAAACCCGTGATACCCACTGAACCTACATTAAGAAATGGAGTTGATATCATAGAGAAACGAGTACTGTAAAGAGTATTTACTCTATGGAGAGCGTTCTCTCTATACCACACTGTTTGCAAACAGTGAAACTCTCATGAGAAATTCACCACATACTATTAAAAAGAACAACGTGCATTCTATGCAACAGTTGTAAATAAAAAAACCCTACTTGCTAAAAATAATAAAGATCTGAAGGTACCAAATATCATACTACCTTCGCAATTCATTCTGTTGTGAAAACTTTACAGATAGCCCTTCTTCTAGAGCAAAACAAGTATACGTACACAGGTTAGTACCTGATGCACACACTCTTCCATGTTATGTATAAATTATCATGCTGACAAGATTATCTCTAATACCTCAAGACTGCTTATAAAAGTTAGTATCTAGTATGTAGAGTTTTTCTCCAAAACGCTGTGTAATGCAACTGTCACTTGCACACACAGTTACTCTTGAATGGAAACATTTATTACGTCTTCATTACCTGTACACAGTTATGGTGCACTAGCAGCACATGGGTTTTGTAAACATTTACACACATTAGCTGCACCCAATCTGTACAGAAATACGTAGAATGAATATGGTAGTTACTCGCCACTATGTAAGCTGTAAAACAAACTTGCAAAATCGCTGGATGATGCCATCAGTGATATCATCAATGATAAAAAACAAAACACACAAAAAGAGGTGACTACAGATTGAGCCTTCCCCCACTCTTCAATGAAAACACTAAACCTCACTAATAAGGAAGGACTATAAGGGTTCCGTCCCTTAACGGGCTAAATCCAAGAAAACAAACTATGAGAAAGAAAAAAGAAGATCAAATGAATAATGTGTTCCAGGGCAATACTTGAATTTGTTAATACCGCCCTCACCCACCAATGGTGGCATGCTTCATTATTGGACCGCTTCCAACACCAGGGCGCAGACCAACGCTCCAGGGCACCCACACTTTACTGGTGAAGCCCTGGGGAATGGGGTCCATGGGGCTAATATTGGCCCAGGGAGGGGGCTGTGTGCTCTTCCCCATTCTTAATGTGGCTGGGCAGAAGGAGATATCCCTGGGGCCAAAATCTGCCTCTTGAGAGTGGACCACGCAGCACTCCCCCAAATTCTTAAAAGATGAGGCCTCAGGGATGGGGTAATTGGGGTCAATATCAGTCCAGGAAGGGGGCCTGGGTATCCCCTTCACCCATCAGAAAATGCTGGGCCCCGGGAGACGGGGTTCCCGGGGTCGAAATCGGCCTAGGGGTGCATCACAGCCCCATTCCCCCAAATGATTAAAAGATGAGGTCTCAGGCAAATGGTGTCCTTGTGGCTGAAATAGGCCCAGGGAAGAGGGCTGTGTACC
Organism: Lissotriton vulgaris; assembly: GCF_964263255.1. NCBI lineage: Eukaryota > Metazoa > Chordata > Amphibia > Caudata > Salamandridae > Lissotriton > Lissotriton vulgaris. The sequence goes on along the minus strand of NC_141691.1, from coordinate 1,759,680,264 downwards.
CCCTCCCCGGTTAGATGCCTTTGAGGAGTTGGTTACAGGGTTTGGCCGCAGGCAAGGCCCTGAGGCTAACCCCCTGCCACGCACGGCCAAAAGCAGTGCATGGCATGGGGTTAGCTGCATGCATGGTGTAGGCTGCCAAACCCAAGCCTTGCACAGCCACAGGATTTGCTGCATGTGGGGGGCTGACAGTAGGGCCTGGCCAAACCCCCCCGCCCCCCACCGCGTTAAAAAAACATAGAAATTCACTGTAATAACAAAGGTTACAGGGACATTATAGTTATGAAATAACGTTTAAAAACCATAGAAATTCACTAAAAAAGCTAACGTTACAGGGACGTTATAGTTAGGTTCAGAATTTACACACACAAAAACATAGCAATTAAGTCATTATAGTTAACGCACACTGTGCATGGCAAGGGTAGTTTTTTTGGGGGGAGGGCTTCTATGATTTTGTAGAGTGTTGGTTGGGATCTTGCTAGTGTGGCTTGGAAGGCATTGTGCCATCTTTCTACGGAGTTGTTTGTTTTGGCTTCTTAAACCATGGTGCTGTTGTAGAAATTCCACCATGGTATTTAACATTTAGGTTGATATTTGTGTCTACTGCAGTACAGTCCACCAACCCAAGTGTCTTCAAAGTAGTTCATTAGTGAACTTAGTACTTGTTACCTTCTTTGGTTAAATGGGGTAAAGGTATATATGCCAGAGTGAATTACTTTCTAATTTCAGAGGTAACCTGGCAGTATGTTGCATATTCTACACTTTGTGCAGATTTTAGCAAATGTATTCAAATGCTTTTGTTAAAGTGGTAATAGCAGCCTTGTATGGCTCTGTGTAGTGTAGTGTAGTTGACATATTGAATGTATCATTGCCTATGTTTATTATAATTTTGAGTGGCGAATAATTAGTTCGTACTTTGATGTGGATTAAAAGCTCAAAGTGAGTTGCACTTTGTTTGTTAGGCAGCAGTTAATAAATGAGGGCATGTTAATGTTATGATAATCACTATGTATGGTGTTTATCCATGAGCATGGTGGGCATACTTTAAAAGTTCCATCCATCATCTATGTTTCAGATTGGCTAACTCTAAGAGGTTTATTTTCAGTTGCAAATATGATTATTTTTCTGTTGTTGTTCTGGTTGTCGTGTATGCAGAGTGGATCTTGTATGCCTTGGTACCTTCTGGGGCAACACAGGTTTGACTTATAGCTTTTATAGTACATGACCTTAGTCAATTTGAAGTAGGAATTATGGGTAGCTGACCTGTAAAGTGCTACGGGACTTTAGGGACTATGGGCCAGATGTAGGTAGCCAAATACCGGTTGGTAATGACCGAAATTCGGTAATTTCAGCCATTACCGACCGGTATTTGGAATTTGAGATGTAGGTGCCAAAAAGTACCAGAATCGGTAAATAAGAGTCGGTAATATTCCGATTCGGTATTTACCAAATCCTTATTTACCGAGTTCTCATTTACCGAATCGGTAAATAAGAAATGGTAAAAAAGGCCCATCGAGATGTAGGAAAGGCAAAAAATACAGAATTCCATGAAATTCTGTATTTAAGAGTCGGTATTTACCATGGATTGAAAGCAGGTGGTAACCAGGTGCAGGCTATAAAAAAGGGCCCAAAATGCAACAGTTTGGCAAGAATGGCGGCATTCTACGTGATTGCGATGTGGCTACGGCTACAGGCAGCAGGAGAGAGGGTATGGAGAAGGGAGGAGCAGGTCTACAGGCAGAGGATCACCCTATTCCAACTGACTGAGCCAGAGATACTGCAGAGGTACAGGATACACCCCAGAACTATCCTGGACTTGATTAGGGACCTCCACCCATTCCTGGATCACCCAACACCAAGGGCGCACGCACGCACGCCATCCCACCCCATGTGCAGGTGCTGTGTAGCCTACAGCTGCTTGCCTCTGGGAGCTACCAGAGTGTGATTGCTGCAGTCGGTGGTGTGTCCCAGAGCTGCCTGTCACGTTTTTTCCGGAACTTCCTGGAGTCCATGACGCAGAGAATGGAACATTGCATCCGGTTCCCTGACACACCTGTGGAAAACAAAAACTGATTTCTATCAACTGGCACAGTTCCCTCACATGATAGGCTGCATAGATGGCACCCACATTCCACTCTTTCCACCTGCAGCCACTGAACACATCTACAGGAACCGTAAGTCAACGCACTCCATCAATGTGCAGGTGATATGCAATGCTGCCAACATCATCACAGACATAGTGGACAAATATCCGGGGAGCACCCACGACTCTTACATTTTCCAGAATAGTGTGATATACACACTGCTTGTTGCTGGAGAGTTTGGGGACGGATACTTGCTAGGTAAATAATTGTGACAGACCCTGATAGTCATGGCAGATGTATGTGTCATGCATATGTAACTAATGGACCTCTCTTCACCACCTAGGCGATAGCGCATATGCCCTGCGTTCTTTTGTGCTCACACCCTACCTTAATCCAACTACCAGGAGTGAGAGGCGTTATAATGTGGCTCACATGTCTACTCGCAACGTAGTGGAGCGCACATTTGGACTCCTCAAGAGCAGGTTCCGCTGCCTCCACAAGAGTGGAGGTGCACGGCAGTACACACCCATCCTGTGCTGCAAGATGATAGCGACCTGTGCCATGTTGCACAATCTTGCCACCAAAGAAGGCACAGAGGTGGAGATAACACATCACGAGGACATTGATGATGACCAAGAACAGGCAGAGCCCCATGCAACAGGAGCAGCAGCAACAGATGGGAGATTGAGACAGGCAGAGTTCACACGTCGATATTTCTAGGTAATTAATGAGACACAGACAGGTGTAGTATGTGAAGTATGTAGTTTAATTGTCACTACAGCATGCAAAAGATCCAACATCATTGTCCCACAATGTCTGTGTCCATGACTGCGTGGTCACAGTTACCCTCACTGTGACCTGTCCTGTGGGGTGAGGGCAATATTTAACGTTTTTACCCAAGCACTACAGTTCGGGATGCACGAGGCTGGGTATCCACACTTTGGGTGGTGGCTGGGTCAGAAATGTTGCACCTGACGCTCCTACGCATCTCAGGGACAGGTGTGCTGGAGCGACTCCTGCTGGTGGACCCTTCTGTTTCATCCACACCTGTGTCACCAGCAGTGCCTGCCTGGTTAGTGAGCATCTGCTCCATGGCAGAGGTTACTCTCCCCATTCCCCTTGATAAATATGTGCAGCAGTGCACAATTGCATCCTGCATTGCTACCGAACGCTGGCACAGCAGTGAGGTTGCTGTGGCAAAGCGGTTCAGGGCTTTAGACTACTGCCGCATACACTGGCGCTCTCTGCGACGCTCTAAGTGGTCTCTACCCAACTTGTAAGTAATCGCTATCCTAGAGCACCGCATTTTGCGCGCTGTCACCGCTATACACCTTAGTCTATTCACCATATATCTGCTAGATTATATTGAGTTTATCATACCACGCTTTGGTGCTCCAACTGGGTCAAGGAACTTTTTTCACCTTTCCTCACTTTATATATTGCCTATATTCCTTCCATGATGGTTACTATCCTATATCGTCTTTACTTTAGATGCTCCCCGATGAAGGGCGGTTGCCCGAAATGCATTGGAGCTGGACACAATAACATATAACTTTGAAGTTGGATTGTTTTTGGAAAAACTTTGCAAATGGATATGAAAAGAATACCATTTATTTGAAGTGAAAATAAACACTGTTGAAACGTACTCATTTCTCTGAGAATAATTCAGGAGGAATTCACCAGATTGAGTGCCTAAGGCATGTAATCAATGCTCCATTGATCACACTGTTTTGGACTCTATCCAACTTGTCACACAGAGCACCCATGTACTGTGTGGTGTCTGTCATCCCCTTTGCAATTGCCTCCATGCTCCCAGCCATGTTGCCTATTCCATGGTCAATGTTTGATAGTTTGCAATTGATGCTGCGCACCTGCCTGTGCACTGCCAACATTGCCTTCGCCTGCAAGCGCTGCACCTTTACCATGGTGGCCTCCAGTCCACAGAAGACCCCCTCTCCTTCCTGGCCTTCACCACTCTCCTGTGCCCTTCTGCCAAGGACACTGCCCCGCACAGCGCCTGCAGTACTCTGCTGCCTGGCCTTGTCAGCCACAGGTGGATTTCTCTGCATTTCACCCTCCTCATCCTCCTCATCTGAGGTTTACAGAATCCTCAGAGGGGGCACATCAAGCCTCCTTGCCCTTCCCTGCATAGATGACTGTGTTGTTGGTGTTGGCGAAAGTGCTGCTGGTTCCAACTCTGGTGTCCCAAACAATAGAGGGGAATGTGGCTGTGGTGTTGTGGCTCGCTCAGGTGTTGAGGCTTCCTGGGATGTGGTGTTCTCTTTCTCAACAGCGCTGTGACCTGCACTTTGTTTTTACTTTTCCCTCCTTTTAGGTACTGGTGCCCTCTCCTCCCTTTCTGGTGCTGTACTGCGTGAGGACTCTCCTGTAAAAAGATATGGACATAGGGTCAGTGGTGTCGTTCACCTGTGTGTCAATATTAAATTACATTTATATCACACATTTGCCTAGTCTACATCAGCTGCTCGAAGTTGTGTGTGGCATGCCTTGCTGGATTCTATGGTGTATGCATTGCATGTATGTACCTATGACTACGTATCCCATGATGCATTGCTGGCCATCAGTAAAAGCTATTCTGGAGTGTTATGCTTACACACACAGTGGGGAAGGGGGACAGGGTAATGGGTGGGGATTACTTTCCATGCATCTTACATTGTTTCTTTGCAGCTCTGGCAGTGCTATCAAGGTCCCCAATTCCATGGATGCTTTCTGGCTCCAGGGTGGATTCTACAAGCTCCTCAAGCTCTGTTAGTCTTGGAGCTCTGTTTTTCCCCACCGGTGACACCAGCTTCCTTTCTTTGGGCAGCAATTTTCTTCTTTGTGATGATGCACAGGTCGTACCATCTTTTCTTGAGGTCGTCGATCTCCCTGTGCGTCACCCCAATGGCATTGACCTTTCTCTGGATGTCAAGCCATGTGTTACGTTTCACAGACACTGCAACATGCAGAGACTGTTTTCCGAAAATTTGGGTGTGGTGCTTTACCACTTCTTCAACAAGCACCTGCAATTCTGCTGGGCTGAATTTTAATTTCCTTCTGCGCTCTCCTGCATCCTTCTGCCCTTCCTGAGACTCCATTCTGATGATCAGGTAAGCTCTGGAAAGCCAGCTCCTCTCTGTTTCCTCCTGCTCTGCAAACAGTTCAGTTGCTCTGCACCTGCATGGGTGTGGCCACTCCCAGGTACTGGGGAGGGGTGCTTGATTCTGATTGGTTGGTTCCTCTGTGCCTTTGTTGTGGGGTGTGGTGGGTGTTCCTGATTGGTTTACAGGCTCACGTGTCATTTTTTCAAATTCCTGATTCGGTATTTACCGAATCGGTATTTACTGATTCTGTAAATACCGATTCGGTAAATTCCATTCATTCCTATGAGCCAGAAGGACCATAGGAATGAAGGGGTATTTCCGAATCGGTATTTACCGATTCGGTAAATACCGATTCGGTGAATACAGATTTGAAATTCCGAATGACACCGAATCGGTAAATTTTACTGATTTTTGGGCTACATCCCTTTTTCCGATTCAAAAATACCGATTCGGTATGAGTCGGTATTTAAGAGTCGGAAAAAAGGATTTACCTACATCTGGCCCTATGTCTTTTAATTATGTTAGTAGTGGGATCTTAGGAAGTAGTGCTAGGAACTAGTGCTTGCCTTATGCAATATTTTCAAAATACTGGCAATAGGCTAGTATAGCATTAAACAATACATGTGCAAAAAAAATTTTTCAGTATAAAAAGAGATAGTTTGAATTCAGGATCACACTTAGTACAATGCAGAGTGAGGCCAATGCAATCCTATAGGAAAAAGGTAAGCAACATACAGATAAGTAAGTGGTTTTAAGTTTCAGTCTCCAGGGGTTTTGGTCAACACTGGACAAGGGTCAGACCAAGGTAGGTAGTGCACCACCAGCAGCATGGGGAACAGAGGTCACTGGGCCCAATGTTATCCTATGGAGGCTGGGTGCACCTTAAAGAGGCACTGGCTATAGGTAAGTACCTGCAGGTCAGGGACACAGGTCCTGGGGGGTTAAGACTGGAGGAGCCACCAAAGAACAATGAGACTGCACCACCAGCGGCGCAGGGGCGGCTGGGTGCAGACTGCAAAGGAAGTGTTGGGCCCTGTTGAAACCAATGGAGATCTTTGGTTGGAGAATAGAGCTGCAGGCTCGGTTCAGAAGGTTGAATGAAAGAATCCCACGACTGGAAAGATAAGTTGGATAATGGGGGGATTCCAATACATTGTCAGTTGGGCACTCCTAGGCCAGAGGGCTGCTGGTGCAGGGGTGTCTTTAGGCAATGGTTTTCTCTGACCAACTCCGGTCAAAGTCGGGGGGACACTTCATATTGAGGCCTCAGGTGTCGAGGGGGAGGGCAGGAGAGGTCGTCCAACACTGGATCCGTGGTCAGGATCGCCAGGGAGACTTCACTGTGTCAGTAGGTAACCTGGACTCCATAGGCTGCAAAGTGCTGCGAGTGTTGCAGCTCCTCCTGGATTCAAAGTCCTTGTGTTAGTTTCTTGGCTGGACAAATGCGGTATCCACAGGAGGCAAGAGTCTTTGTTGAAGGCAGAACAAGTCCTCGGGGTTCTCGGAGGTTGCTGCTTATGGGCCACACCAGTTTCATGGAGTAGGGTTGCTGGAGGAGGAGGCAGGTCAGTATGGCTGGGGCCAATTAGTCGTCGTCTTCTTCTCCACTGCTGCAAGGCTCTTCTGTCCTTCTTTCTTTATAGGACTTCAAATCTGAGGAACTAGGTTCAGGGGAGCCCTTAAATACTTAATTTAAAGGCGTTACTGAGGGCGGGGGCAGTAGTCAATCGCTTCTGTCCCCTAGGGTGACTACACCCTTTGGGTGTCCCCTCCTTTTGGGGAGAGGGAAACATCCCTATTCCTATTGGGCCTAGTTTTCCAATGCAAGATGGAGAATTTCTCCTTCTGGCTGGCCCACCTTGGCCTGGCCACCCTAGGGGTGTGCCAGGCCAAGGTGGGCACTCCTACTCTGCTTACTAATTTTCCCACCTGTGCTCCACAAAAAAAGTGGGGCTGGGACAGGGGGGCCGTCATCTCCACTAGTTGAAGCTGTCCAAATCAGCATAACACAGGGGGAGAGTCTTTGAGGCTCACTGCCAAGTGTTGCTGTTCCTGCAATGGTGACGTGGGAAGCACTCCACCCAGAGCAGGTTTAGTTTCTAACCTCCGAGAGCACAAAGGCTCTCACCCCATGAGGTCAGAAACCTGTCTGGTGGTGGATGGCTGGCAGAAACCAGTCAGCCAATACACTAGAAGTTGGTTGTTTTTTTCAGGGGGCACCTCAAAGATGCTCTCTAAGTGCATTTCATAATAAATCCATCACTGGTATCAGTGTGGGTTTATTATGCTGTGAAGTTTTATACCAAACTTCTCAGTCTTCAGTAAAGCCATTATGGAGCTGTGGAGTTTGTGTTGACAAACTCCCATCCCATGTACTCAAAATGGCTTCACTGCACTTACAGTGTCCAAGAATAGAATGAGACACTGTAGGGGCACATATGGTATAGTGCACCCTGCCTTAGGACTATAAGGCCCGCCAGAGCAGTGACTTACCTATGCCACAGGGAGTGTTGTGTAGACATGGCACCCAGGAAGATGTGCTATGTCTACTCTTTTAGTTTAGCCACACCATCCACATAACCTGCAATGGCAGTGTGTATGTGTTAGGTGTGGAGCCTCTAGGGTGGCACAATACATGCTGCATCCCTAAGGGACCCTTTCTGGTTATAAGGCCCTTGCTACCACTGGTACCTTTTGCACGGGACATCGGGATCCGTGAGATAACTGGGAATACAGGTTCACATGGACCCAGCGACAGTGCTAGTTGATAATTATGGTAAATCATCGCAAAAATTGGCGGGTAATGTGGAAAGCTGGACTACATTGTACTATAATTGATGGGGAGCATAGCTATAATGAGGATGTTGGTACTCCCCAGATTCTTATCCCTCTTCCAAAACATACCAGTACTCCTGCCACGTGCAATATTTGATAATTTACAATCTTTGCAAACAACCCAGAGTTAGGTGGGAAGTGCTTACCTTACCATACCATATGGGGGGTTTGAATGCTCTGGACTTGGAATTATATTACAAAGTAGCCAGAGCTCGTTTGTACATCACTGGATTCACTGCCCACACGACTTGCCACATTCGTACATCGAGAAAGATGCTGCAGACCCACATGCACTTCCCCAGATGCTGTTCCGATGCCCGGTTCGGAACCACACGATATTTGATGTATTAAGTTCTACAGCTCATGCCTGGTGGAGCTTACTTGAGAAACAATTTGGGTTTCTACTATACTATACTGATAGAATGGCGCTCTTGGTTTCCGATGGGACAGGAGAGAGCTGTGAGGTGCACTTTGCGTGCTCTGGTAGTAACCACTATGGGAGATTTTTTCCAAGATGGAGTAGCATGTAAATGGGAGGCATTGCAGGATAGGACAGGTGCATCAACAGCACTTACCCTCTTTCAGTACTTTAGAGCAAGACATGCGCTGCGTGATTTACTGGGAGAAGATATTGAGGAACCACCCAAAATGCTAGTTTTATCTTCTCTTTTGCACGTAGCTGCTGCTCAGAGGTTGATAACAAGTATCTATCCCTTTGCGCAAATAGCGCATAGGCCTGGAATGATGAAGGCCCACCTTGACTGGCAAAGGGATCTAGATCGAACTATCGATAATCAATGCTGGCGGTTTTGTTGTGCCAAGACTAGATCAGTGTCACTTAACAATAGATACATGCTAATACATTTCAAGTATGTTAATAGAGTAGAAACACTCTGGACCATCTTTGCAGATATAGATTGCGAAAATCTTCGGAGTGCCAACGGTGGAATGCCAGAATATGTTGCTTGGTACTGTCCAGAGGCATATGGTTTTTGGGGGAAGACTTCAGCGAGCTTAGGGCCATTACCGTAAATGCCATGGAAATGGACCCGATGCTGGCACTGATAGGTTATGAATGGGAAGTCGATAAGTTGATTAGGAGACTCGTGGCCATTGGCCTGTTACTGATGAAACGAAGAGTGGCGATGCGATGTGCTCTGGGTCCAATTCCTACTCTCAAGGACTGGCATGCAAGATATGGTAAATTATTGCACTCAAAAGGATGTGTACAGTAAACTATTAAAACACATATTTACAAAAGAGGGCCAGGTAGTCTCCAATCCCCAGCTAGCACAGAAACGACAAAAGAGGGGACTACCGGTCAGCGAGCATCGAGACCCAACAGAATTGGATGGGAGGTGATAAAAAACAGAGCAATACAAATTCGGCTTCACTCTATTGAGATGAATCCCATCAGCCCACCTCACTGGCGGAGCATCGTCATCTGGGAGTGAACTTGGTTATCTGAATCAGTGCAGCCCACACCTTTCCAGGGGGAACCAAGCTGCACTTAATTCAAAGCCAGTGATCAATCCAACCAACATGAACTCTCAAATAGTGGTGCTGATTTATTTATTTATTTATTTATTTATTGAAGTTTTGTATAGCGCTAGCTGGACCCGAGGGTATCAGAGCGCTTCACAGCAAATAGAGAGATGCAACCAGGGCAATAAGCATGGAAAACAAGAATCAGAAACGATAGGAGGGAAATATAGCCTGTACACCAACAGAACAACAACAATAATAACGCAGTAAGAGACGGAGTTCGGGGGCGAATCAGTTAGTTCTGAATTCCGCAAAGGCTATCAGATTTCTGCTGTTGGGAGATGGGCTTCTCGCTAAGCACCGGAGCGTTCAAGGAAGAGGGCTTTGAGTAGCGTTTTGAATTGTGGGAAGGAGGCGGTCGTTCTGATATGTGGGGGGATGGAGTTCCAAATCCTGGGAGCGTTCCCCGCAAAAGATTTGTTTGAGGTCTTGCGTTTCTGTGATTTCAGCGGGATGAGCAGGAGTGTGTTGGAGCTTCTGAGGTTCCTGGATTGACCAGCCCTTTTGAGTTTAGAGGCTAGGTATTCTGGTTTGCCTGTATGCAAGGCTTTATGTGTGAGGCAAGCTGTGCGGAAGTTGGCTCGTTGGTCAATCGGGAGCCATTTCAGTTCTTTGAGTGCCGGTGAGATGTGGTCAAATTTCTTTGTTCCTGTGATCATTCTTGCGGCAGCGTTGAGGGTGGAGTTGAGGGGTCCCAGGTGTGACTTGGCTGTTCCAGTCAGTACAGCAATGCCATAGTCAATTCTTGAGAGCACAAGTGCCTGGGTGGCATGTTTCAGATCTTTGGGTGGGAGGAAGGGTTTAATTTTGTAGAGAAGTTTCAAGTTCAAGAACGCGCTTTTGGCGGTATTGGAGATGTGCTTCTTCATGTCCAGTTTGGGGTCGAGAGTGATTCCTAGTGATTTTGCTGAGTCTGTTGGAGTAAGAGAGACATTGAGGGCATTTAAGGTTTTGAGCCATTCCACTATTTGTGGGTTTTCATCTTTGTTCGAAATTAGGAGGACTTCCGTTTTCTCTTCGTTCAGTTTGAGGTGGTTGGCTGAGAGCCAGTGTTGAACCTCCATGAGTGTAGCATTAAGTCTGTGAATGTCAGCGATCGAAGTGGTTTCCAAGTAGAGTTGAGTGTCATCCGCGTACAGGTGGAAGGGGATGTTAGAGTTCCTTAGGAGAGAGGTGAGGGGTTCCATGTAGATGTTGAAAAGTTGTGGGGAGAGTACTGATCCTTGGGGAACACCTCTGTTGATGGGGAGGGGGTCTGACTCGAAACTATTGATGATTTGCAGTGCAAAAAAAGGGGTGAAATGTGAACAGTTAAAAATGACTACTGGGATACCAAAATGAATTTAATAGACGCTATCCTAGTGTCAAGATTAAAAATACAAACTGATAGTTTGAAAAAATAACTATCTATAGCAATAGGACATAGGTGAAGTATACGCTACTGCAAAAAAATACTACAAGAAATGTGTGAAAACAAAAATATAATGGAAAATGCTACACCCTACCAGAACCTGTTTTTCACAGATGTTCTTAAATTTTCATTTTTCACTGGAGGTGCATTTTCTTTCCTAAAAAGCCAAATGGTAAAGTAATTAATATTATGCTCTAGTACAATCTTACCATACCAATCTCTGTCTCTTTCCACATACTGTCTCAAGAGGAATTTCTCAACAGTTGTTGGTCTACAAAGTGATACATTTCACAGAAATATATATACATTATTTATTTATTTGTTTAATATGTACTCACCCAAATTTGTGTGGGAGTACGCCTCACCTCACCCGGCAACTGCTCGGTAAATGAGGCGCAGCTCTGTATACGGGTAGAAAAGAGCACACAGAGATGAAAACCTCATGTTCCCCCTTTCTTATTCTACATATATTTAAAACCTTGCTGTTGACACAAAAGTGGACTGGTAAGAAATAATGAGAGGTACCCCTTAACAAGGATCAAGGGAAGTAGGGTTAACCAACCAGTAAAAAGGAAAGATTCCCTTGAGCAAAGTATTAAATTTATAAACTTAGTGCACAAAACCAATAACACAATTCATATATAAAGCCAAAGGCCACAATTTATTAGTCACACAATAATTTTAAAAAGTGGACAATAGCACCACTTTGCACAAGTAAAAACAATTAAAACAATGGAGAAATTAAATTAAAAACACATAGGATTCAATATTGACCAGCAAAATTGATACAAAAAGACAGACAACAGTAAGACATAGACTCGTACAGTACTGGGCGTATATTCAAACTCTATCTGACACCCATGTTATGTGCACAATAGTATAATGTATCAACAAAGGTATCGGAGTTAAGAATTATACTGGAGAATGCGTCGACACGTTTCGGTGGTTGGTTTAAATTCTATCCACCTTTGTCAAGACAACACGTTCTATCTGTCGTAATTCTGGGGTCAATAAAATCACCCTAAAGAGTGGATATACAATGAATTAGAATGAATACATCATGTTTTTCAAATTATTACAGTTATTTTAAAAATTCCTACAGTCTAAAACAATTTTTTATAACAATACAAACATAATTTGTAAAGGCATTTGCATAAAAGAAGGGTCTACCCCATGTAATTTTTGTGACTCTCCTACAGATACAACAATGATAATAATGCAAATAAGATTGTAGAAGCATTTACATGGAGAAAAGTCTTCCTAACACGCTATCCTAGTGTCAAGATTAAAAATACAAGCTGATAGTTTGAAAAAATAACTATCTATAGCAATAGGACATAGGTGAAGTATACGCTACTGCAAAAAAATACTACAAGAAATGTGTGAAAACAAAAATATAATGGAAAACGCTACACCCTACCAGAACCTGTTTTTCACAGATGTTCTTAAATTTTCATTTTTCACTGGAGGTGCATTTTCTTTCCTAAAAAGCCAAATGTTAACCTCTTGGCTGCTAAGGCAATATTAGGGATCTTATTTAATTTCCATTGAAATCAATGGAAAGTCCATGACGAGTTACCCTTGTCATTAGCAGCCAAGAGGTTAAAGTAATTAATATTATGCTCTAGTACAATCTTACCATACCAATCTCTGTCTCTTTCCACATACTTTCTCAAGAGGAATTTCTCAACAGTTGTTGGTCTACAAAGTGATACATTTCACAGAAATATATATACATTATTTATTTATTTGTTTAATATGTACTCACCCAAATTTGTGTGGGAGTACGCCTCGCCTCACCTCACCCGGCAACTGCTCGGTAAATGAGGCGCCGCTCTGTATACGGGTAGAAAAGAGCACACAGAGATGAAAACCTCATGTGCCCCCTTTCTTATTCTACATATATTTAAAACCTTGCTGTTGACACAAAAGTGGACTGACCATAAATCCACAGTTGAGGCCAAAAAGTGTAATAAAAAGGAAAACTCAATGATGTCTGATGAGGATCCTGTCAAGACCCTGGTTAGCAAAATTCTCTTAATAAAGTCACAACATATGCGTGTGTGCATTCCTGAATACTCATATGTGTTATAGAACACCAAACACTACCTTAGTTTGATGAGAGAAAATGCTCTAATGCTTAGCCATCAGTGGTTCTTGCAATTTGCTGGATCAGTAATATAAACAATATAAACACTGGTCCAGTGCTCAATTAGCCCCAAAAATGCTTTGCACAAAGACAAAGAAACAAACATGCAAACATGCAAAGAGGCCCTAGATCACTAACCTGTCTGTCGGTACCCCTGGCAGGAACCAGACGACAGGAAGGACCTCATTAAATACCTCAGTTTAATGGATAATTCAGAGCATGTGAGCCCCTCGTCATGATGATCAGGTTAGGAGATCACGTGAGCGCAGCTCTGCGCATGCGCTGTGCAGTAGATACTGATCTCTATCGGAGTGGAGATGTTGTAAATCTCACGTCATTACTCATGTAGCCCCGTTGAGCGAATCACGCAGGTGCGCATTCGCGCATGTGCAGAGGGTGTAACGCTCTCTATCATGAACGTTCATGCTCTTATCCCAGACACTATCTGTGTCTACTGAGATATGTAGTACATTGCAAGTGAAGAGAGCTGTATTGGGGCCCTGACAAAAGGGTAATACCGAAAGGAAAAAATTATGAAACAAACGAGGTAACCTTCATCAATACGTCAATATGATGGATCAGTTCAACTCCTTGACTATATGTTAGCTGATGGTAAACTGCGACTATAAAGGGTAATCATAGCGCATGCGTATTGAATTACAATAGCCCTCTATCGCATGTTATGATGGAATACATATGATTGTCAGTCTAGTTATATGGCGTCAAAAACACAATTGGATATGCATGTATTACCAAAAAGCCCCTCCTGGATACTCCCTCATCACAATCACATTGATATATATACTTTACACCCTGAGCCTGGGAGTCGTCTAGTTACATCAAACATCATATGCCGACGTACGGATTATTAAGAATGGTGTATATGGCTAGCCCCCCTATCAACTAGGAGGGAGTATCCATGAGGGGCCTTTTGGTAATACATGCATATCCAATTGTGTTTTTGACGCCATATAACTAGGCTGACAATCATATGTATTCCATCATAACAAGCGATAGAGGGCAAAAGAGAGTGTTTAGTAATTTACATAATAAATATACATAATAAAAGAGATTTCTATACCTAATAGAAGAGTGAGTTTAGTATTGGTTGTATAGACTTGTGTTTTTAAATTATGTCACGTTACATTGCATTTCAATTAAGTTCTAAACTGGCTTCTAAAGGTGCATTTTATTTTCTTGAAGTCTTTTTTCTGGCTTTTTATTGGCAGTCTGGCAGGTGGTTGTTTTCTGACAGTTGTTATTTTTTTCCTCAGAACAATAGTTAAATTCATCATGCTACTCGTGAATAGAAATCCCCAATGTTTGTATGTGACAGATGTCTTTCATCAGACATAAATGTAGAAATAGCCTGGACTTTCAATATTCCCCTCCAGTTAGGGTGACCATCTGACTCCATGTTATTACAGACTAAGGGGCCGATTCACAGAACTAATCTGAGACGAAATCCTAAATGTATTAACTCTGGTGTTCACAGAAGACACTTACAATTGTTAGTATTCACAGAAATCACTTACGATTCCTAGGCCCGATTCACAAAAGTTATCTGAGACAAAATCCAAAATCAACGACTTTCGGTATTCACAGAGGCATTTAAGAGTACTAAAGGATTCCTAACTTTACTACTCCTAAACTGAAAAATATCCTAACTTTACAACTTTCGGTATTCACAAAAGGCATTTAGAAGTACTTAAGTTAGGATTCCCAACTTTACTGCTCCTAAACTGAGAAAAATCCTAACTTTACGACTTTTGTTATTCACAAAAGGCATTTAAGAGTAGTAAAGTTAGGAATCATACCTTTAGTACTCCTAAATGCCTTTTGTGAATACTCAAAGTCGTAAAGCTAGGATTTTTGCCTCTGGTATGTACGGGAAACATCCTTAACAACGCGGTCACTACACCGCAATGCTGTTACATCGCGGTCGTTACTACGACCGCGATGTGTGGTGCACTTGGGGCAGTTGGGGCAGATGTTGCCATCCTATCTGTCTCCTAACACCACCCTGTACATACAAACGCATTATACTTTAAACCAAAGTCATTAGTAGGGGTTCTATATTATGCTCTCTGAACTCGGTGAGTCGGCGTTTATATCTGTCAACCCACCTCCACACACACACAAATGTCTGTCTTTTTTTTTCTTTTTTCCTCATTCGCCTCGAACCACAGCTAACATAGGTCAGAAGATTGCCACTGTTGCTCCAAAAGGAGAAGTAGGTCATGTAATATTCGAGTCCGCCTTTTGTCCAAGGCCTACCAGTAGCAAAACCATCTTCCCTCCAGTTGCTGTCCTCCCTTTGTTAAGGAGAGGATGGTTACACTCTCTTTTCAGGGTTTGAGACCAGAGACTTAGGCCAGACACCAGACAGGCTGAAACCTGAATTGTTACAAAATTCTCCAGCCCGGTCTGAGAGTTCCACCGAGGCTTAATCATGGGAGACAAAAAAAAAACTCAGACCAAAGTCCAATTTAGCAGGCTGTTCCAAATGGCACTCTTCTTAGAGTTCTTTAATCGAGCCAGATCTGTTTTAGAAGTTTTGTATAGAGAAGATAGCCAATCTGATTTGGTTGGGGGTGTTGTCTCCATCCATCTCTTACATATTTCCTGTCTGGCCAACAAGATGGCAATGAATAGAAAACCTCTATCAGTACCAATGATATCGCTCACTATACCAAAAATTATGAGATTAAGGGAAATCTGTGTTGAGCGACCCAAAATAGAGGATAGACAATCTCCTATTTCTCTCCAGAAATCCAAGAGCGATGGACAAGCACAAAACATATGCACATCTGTGCATTTTCCAGATTGCATTTTTTGCACCTTGCAGGTGGGTCTTTAGAGAATTTGGAGAGCCTTGCTTGGGAGAAATAAGCTCTATGTGTCGTAAAATAGGGGTTCCTCCTCAGCCAAGCTGGCTTCACGACTGAGAAGAGAGTATTATAAGAGATTTTCCACAATTCCTCCCAATCAATCCCTGGGATGACTGACCCCCATAACTCCTTGGCTAGCTTAAACTCGCCGTCAATAGCCTCTTCTATAGCCCAATAGAAAAAAGAAATCTCTTTCTTCCCTGCGGGCCTGTTGACCAGATGTTCTTCCAGGTGATTCCACCGGCCTAGTGAGCTCTTCAAATTCTGAGACCAACTTAATATCTGCAGGTGCTTGAACCTTGACATGCCCCCTCCAGTTTTTCATTTAACATAGCCCACAGTAAAAGTGAACCATCAACCGCTACATCCCCCAATACCAATACCCCAGCTGTTTTAAGAGGGAGTGCCAACAGATCTTTTAGGCAGTTGGGGGTTCCTGGGCTATCCCACATGGGGGCAAACCTGAAAAAATATTTGAGCCTTGTTAGTTTTTTGATCTTAGCCCATATTTGAGCCGCGCCACTTAGGACTTTTAGTCTGACCTTTTTAAAAAAAATGTTGTCCCCATACTTAAACAGAAAGTCTTCATGTGGAAGCCCAAGTTGTTCCAATATAGGTAAAAATATGTTGCTCTCCCTGAAGAGTCTGGAGATTTTAATAGCATTCTGGAGTGCGTTAGCTGGAAGGTCCAAGCATAGTATTGAATATCAGGGAGCGCCAGACCTCCAGACCTCCTTTCTCCCTTCTGCGTCTTAGCTTCTTCCATGATATTCTAATAGCCTTAGAGGCCCAAACAAAAGAATTAATAGATTGCTGGAATTTATCTAACAATACTTTCTCGAAATTCAAGGGTATAGTGTTAAATAAGAACGTCATCTTTGGCAAAATTGACATTTTTATGAGATTTACTCTACCCAGGGTAGACAATGGGAGATGGGCCCACGATCTTATAAGTTCTTGACACTCCTTCAAAGTGTTAGAGAGATTTACTTTTGATATTTTGTCTATCTCTGGAACAATTTTAACCCCCAAGTAGCGCAGTTCTTTTTTGGTTTGGTATCGGCATTTCGGAAGGCTCCATGACATAAGCTTGGTTTTGTCAGCATTTATATCATAGCCTGAAACCCGGCCAAAATCTCTTGCTAGCTCGATCACCCGAGGAAAGGAGAATTCCAGATCCGACGAAAGAATAAGAATGTCGTTGACATACAGGCCTACCTTCCTCTCCCACATGCCGCTCCTAAATGATGTAATAGCTGGCTCTTCCCTAAGACGCTGAGCAAATGGTTCTATGTATAGATCAAAGAGAGCGGGGAGAGGGGGAAGCCCTGTCTAGTACCCCTTTTGATTTTAAATGGTCTGGTTATTTTAGCATTTACTACCAGCCTAGCTGAGGGCTCACTATAAATAACGCGTATGGTACGGCAACATTTTGGCCCAAAGTTCAGCTTCTCCAAAACTCCTATAAGGTATTTCCAATCCACCCTATCGAATGCTTTAGTTGCATCCAATATCATTGCAGCCAAAGGAAGAGAGAAAGTTGAGGCGAAATCTATCGCACTAATAAAATCATGAGTTAGGTCATAGGGGTGTCTGCCCTTTACGAAGCCCTTTTGATAAGTGTGCAACAGTTTGCCTGCTATGCACCCTAATCTATCCGCCAATATCTTTGAGAAGACTTTATAGTCTGAATTCAATAAAGATATTGGCCTGTAGGACCCACATTTTGTAGGGGTTTACCTGGTTTTAGAATTAGAATAATATTTGCTTCCCCCATGTGGTGGGTGGATGGACTCCCTCTGTCAAAATTTTGTTAAACACCTCAACCATATAGGGAATAATGGTTTCCCCTAATTTCCATCTGGCCCTGCAGCTTTGCCCTTTCTACAATCTAAGAGAGCCTTCCTGACTTCCTTGTGTGTAATTACAGCCTCCAAATTTTCTCGAAGGGTTGTATCAAGAGAAGGTAGCTGGATTGAACTTAACCAATCTTGAATGGATGAACTAACAGAGTCACTATCGTCCTTATATAACTCCTTAAAATAAGTATGGAAGATTTCTCCCATTTCCTCCTCCCTGCTTGTTAGTATATTAGAGTGTACATCCTCTATTTGTTCAATATGATTCCTGACTCTATCCGTTTTGACCTTCCAGGCGAGTAACCTGCCGGCTCCCTCCCCATATTCAAAATGGGAGAGCTTGCTCGACTCCCACCTATCAGAGATCCTTGATTGAATTGTACTCTCCAACAGGGATTTTTGCAAATCTAATTCCGCCCCTAAAGTCTCTCTAAGTATTTGGTCTTCATCGGGTACCCGATTAATCCTTTCCTTCAACACTTTTATTCTGTGCTCTACAGATGCAATTTCCTGCCTGTACTGTCTGTTCTTATAAACAGTTTTGTTCGTAATCAGGCCTCTCAAAAAAGATTTCAGGGCTTCCCAAACTACCATGATATCTGCCGATCCTATATTAATATCTAAAAAGGCTTTTACCTCCTGGATCAAATGACCAGTTATAGTATCATCCAAGAGAAGCGAGCAGTCAAAAGTCCACACCCTCTGTTGTTCACTGCCTGCTAGATCCAGGTCGATCCAGACTGCTGCATGGTCCGACAAGTGTGGGGTCAAATACCCAATATTCTTTGTATTACCCTTTAGGTTACTAATGATCAAGATGTAATATATTCGTGATTTATGTCTATATATTTTAAACGATACAACCAACTGTATAACAGATCTCTCTCTCCATATATCAGAAATAGCATGTTGTTTCATCATTGTTTTAAAAAAAAACTAGATTTAGCAGAGACTATAGCTCTGCTTTTTGGGGATTTGTCCAATTTTAAATTCAGTACTATAATAAATCTCCTGCCAAGATGGTTGAGTCAGGAAATTCCAAGAGATTAAAAAAAATGATCTTTAAAATAGATGGATCATCCTGGTTGGGGCCATAATACCCAACAATTGTAATAGGGATGTTCTCTACAGAAATCTTAATTATCACCCATCTGCCACTTGAATCAGTTCTTACTTCTTGTAAAGTGGCGTTTGCTTGTTTCTTTAATAAGATGGCTACGCCCCTTACGTTGGCCGTCTGACATGAGCAAACACAATGTTCCACCCACCTGAGGTTTTCACAGATCTCATTCATCTCTTTTTTCAATAGATGGGTTTCTTGTAAAATAATTAATTGTGCTGGTGAGTCTCTTAAAGAGCAATCAAAGGAACCATAACTGATTTAATGAGCCATTCGCAGTTTCACTGTACCGGCCGTGTGTACTTACACGTGCGTGGCTTAATCTTTGAGACAAGCATATGCTACTGGCAGGATCAACCAGGTAGCAAATGTCTGTCTTGTCGAACCCAGTTTGGGCCTGCTGGACATGACTTAGCCAATGTAGACATCCACTCTACATGCTTTAAGCCCCATATGTTACCCGCATTAACTTTGTGTGATCCATGCGCTGGCCCTCTTGGTGCTTCCCAGCCGGTCAATCCTCTGTCTCTTCACCCCCACGAGGGCTGGGGGAGCTTGTCGCTTGTGATGAAGAGGCGTCTGGTGAACCCTGCCACTTCAGACGCTGCTTTTTTGTTTTTTATGAATCGCAAAACAGCCTTAGGATCCATGAAAAAGTATATTTTACCATCCATTTTAATCTGAAATTTGGAGGGATACAACATGCTGTACTCCGGGTTCAGGTCACTGAGCTTCTTTTTTGCCGGAATGAAGAGCCTTCATGCCTCTTGCACCTGCAAGAGAAATTTCAGCACCTTTATGATGAAGAGGCCCCAGCTCACGAGCTTTGCTTAGGGCCGCATTGCGATCTCTATAGTTCAGTATTCGTGCTATGATAGGCCGGGGGGCTACCGCGGTACTGGCTTAGGCGCCAAGGAAGGTTGTGTTCTTTCTACTACCAGTATGTCAGAGAATGTGTCCCGTCCTAATACGGTGACAAGTAGCTTCTCCACGTACTGCTCCATATTGCTGATGTTGGATAACTCTGCTACTCCGAAGATGTGAACGTTATTCCGCCAAGACCTCGCTTCGAGATCCGCTGCCTTTGCCTGCAGTGCTCGCAGTATCTTATCTCTGTTTGTCAGTCTCTGCATCAGCGTGGGCGATGTCCTCCATGTCAGATATGCGCTGTTCCACCGTGCCAAGCCTGTCGCTATGTTTATCCAACCTCTCTGACATCCTATCCATTCTGAAAGATAACGCATCAATCTTGCTATCTTTCTTCGATAGGCTTTGTTGTATGGTGCGAAAAGCCTGTTTCATATTGATGTCCGCCCCAGTGTAAGGATCTTCCGACGCGGCGCCCTGCTAGGGGTGTGTGGAGTATTTCGCCCTAGGGGTTTTTCGCAGGTCAAAATGCAGTGTAGGTTGAAGCTTGTCCGTTTTCCTCATAGTGTAGAAATCTATGTGATGTGGGTGAGCTCGTCAGGGTGCCTCTTCAATACTGGTCTATGTTCTCCAGGGGCCTGTTGGTGCAGAAAGACCAGGTCAAGGCTGGGCCCGGTAATTTCACCCCTGCATGCTCATGAGACCATCCCTCAAAGCGCCGTTCCTCTTTCCTTCTGTGAAGAGTGGTAGCACTGACCAGTTCCCTCTTGCATGATTATGCAGTGAAGTTTATAAGCAAATAAAAGTGTCCCAATATGCAAGTCCCCTCCAGGCAAAGCTGTCCGTACACCTCTTCACGTCTAAGGTGCAAACTTCAGGCTCATTAGGGCAGATGCAGCGTTCTCAGGCAGAATTAACAGTACCAGTGGTCTTTAGCAGTTGAATCTAGTGATTACTTCTGCCCTCTGATTGCCTGTGCCAGCCCAGCTCTCAACTTGCGTGGACTGCTGGGCCACTGGAAATCACTCTGCACTCACCTCCAGGCATTCACAATGCTTCTATGATGTTGAGGAGGTCTTCTGTTGGTGGATCACCACCCCACCGGGTCGTTATGACCTGTCTAGTTTTAGGCGCTCTAGATATCGACGCGCCTCTCACAGCACTATCGGATGTTGCCGTTGAGTCTCCAGGCTCAGGCGCATGTTCTCTGCGAGCCCGCTTGGGTCCCGGGTATGCCAATCAGGACCACGGGTATGTGGCAGTCCGATACCGGGTCGTGAGCAAGCACTGCTCTCAGGATCACTGAGTAGTTTTGCAGGATCCCCCACCATCGGCATATCTCCGAAGTGGGGTGCACCAGCCTTTGATGTAACTAGAGGGCCTTGGACGCCACAGCCTCTAATGTGCGTCACTGCTGATAGCTTCCATTTGGCGTATTCAATTTCAAAATCACCAGGTGCTCCATGTAGCTCTGAGCTATAGCAAGATTGCCGCCCCTCGTAGTTTGAATATGGGCTAGGTAAATGCGAAGATACTGCCGGATTTATGTTGGTGATCGGGAAAGCTGCCTTAGCCTGCGACCATCTTGGAGTCAGGCAAGCTCCGCCCCCTCACATGTCTCCATAATTAGATGTACCATCATACATTTCATCATTAGAAAATGCAGCTGATTGCTCTAGATCTGCAAGCAAACTGTGCACAGTTTCAATGTCCCAATCATTGGAGAAAGTACTAGAGATGATTATATCATTTAAAGAAATTTTAAACAAATAAGGAATTTGCAATAGTTCAGTAGGACTATACACATTATATAATACCCTGTCCCACACTATTCCTTCAGGAACTGGAACTGCTGTAATGTTCACCAGGGTCAGGTCCCTTAGTGCACGGTGTGATGATGCATGTGCTTTAAGAACCAAGCTCACAACATGTACTGGGGAGCGTTCTGGGAGATAGTGTCCATTTAGAAGTAGGAAAAAGACAGTCACCAATTCAATCCAGAGGACCAGGAATAGTAATCCAATTGTAATCCAGAATTGCATCCATGGAACAACAAAGTATATGTTTTTCAGCCAAAGATAGAAAGTATAAACTTGCAGGTTCTTCTAATACCCCTGTGGTAAACAACAAAGTTGGTGTGGAGAACATAGCGCTGAGAATGCTGTAAAAAACCTTCTCCCAGGCGCTATATTTTTGCAGAAAAATCCATTTGAGATATCTAGTGTTGTTTTGTATTTTTCCCTAACAATGGTATTCATTAGTGCAGAACTATGTGCATTTTGTACTGCAACGGTGCATGTGGTAGTGTTTCAATGTCTGCAGTCTAAGACTAGATTGTATGAATTATTGGGTTTCATTACGGCTACAAGGGATTATTCATGGATGAGTTGCAATTCTCTATTACACCCTGGTACTCAAGTTGATCTAGGATCTCCCTCACTTGTTTCTTTGCTTCATGAGATGAAATGATGACACAACCAGAATACCACCCTGGTTGAGTTTCAGCCTGCCCAAAAAGTGTGGTTGAGAGCACCAGTGGACCATTGTGCGCTCCAAGACAAGTGGATTGGTCCATTTGAGGTGGTTTAGCGCAAGAGTGAAGTGATCTTCTTGGTCAACTTGCAGACTCCCAGGAACCCTTTGATAGTCTGCATATGAACCACATCAAACCTTACCTTGAGAGGTCTGAAGTGACAATGCTCCTGGTGACAGATGATGGAATGGAAGAGGACAGGACTGATGTGCACCCCACCCCCAGAGCTGATGAGCTCATAGATTGGCTGGGAGCTGTCTGTGTTTAATCTAATGTCTGGCTACTGGCAGATTGCCTTGACTGATGGAGCAAGAGAGAGGTCTGCATTTTCAAAACCAGAGGGGCACTACCAGTTCTGTGCCTGCCGTTTGGGTTGAAGAACACCCTCGTCACATTCCAGAGACTGCTCAACCAGGTACTGTCCGGGCTGGAGGAATTCAGCACCACCTACCTGGATGACATTGCTGAGTTTAGCTCCAGCTGGGAGGAACACTTGCAACACCTCTGAGAAGTGTTGAAGAATCGGCAGAAGGCAGGCCTTAGTATCAAGGTCAGTAAGTGCCAGATAGAGCAGGGATCTGTGGTGTACTTAGGGCACTAGGTTGGAAGAGTCCAGGTGGCGACTCTTCAGCCTAAGATCAACATCATTCTGACTTGGGAGCCCCCAAAACCCAGACTGAGGTGAGAGCCTTTTTAGTTCTCAACGGGTACTACAGACAGTTTGTCAAGGGGTATGGCACCATTGTTTCCCCCTCGACAGAGCTGACTTCAAGGAAACAGCCAAGGAAATGATCTGGACCGATGCCTGTCAGACCACTATTGATGACCTGGAATCTGCCATGTGCATGGTGCTCATGCTCAAGGCACCCAACTTCTCCAAAGAATTTGTTGTGCAGACAGATGCTTCAGAGCATGGTGTGGGAGCAGTACTCTCACGGTTGAATGATGAGAGCTTGGACCAACCCAGTATGGGTTTTTGAGGCAGTGACAAAAGCAAGTATTCAAAATACTAATGCTCTATAGCTAGTGCAAAGGGCCTTGTTTTTAAATACTTTCTACGTAAAATGTAAATGACTCTACACTTTTAACATACAAATTGTTATAATATACCCAAAATGTTCCACAAAATCTGAATGTTTTACCCATACACAAGTACAAGGGTGTATTCAACATGGATGGTTCTGCACAGCTCGTAGTTGGCACTAAACAAAAATATTTTGTGGCTTGTGCTGAAGAGCATGGAATTTTTGAAGAAGGTGATGTTGTGCTGATATACACTCACACTAAAGTTTTAGGTGATTCCACAGCTCATCTAGTGGTACAACATGCCCTATTACTTGCTCTGCAATAGGCAGAACCCTGCTCACACCAAGGTAGCTCCAGAGTAGAACAGCACATCCCTGTACTGCAAGAACTATTCCAAGAAAAGTACAGCCATGCCTAAATCCTGAATTCCGAGGGCCTCAAAGCCTACTGTCTCGCTAGCTTTACACCAATTACCAACTTCCCTGAACAAGCCAGGTGCTGCAATGTTAACGTTACCTACGGTTGAAGGTACTGCTGTGGTTTACTATAAGCCCCCATCTAACCCAACTTTACGGACCCAACCAACATCAATTGAAATAGTGCCCTTATCAGAAGTCATACTCCACAAGAATGATTCTGATAAAGGTTTTGATGTAGAAGACACAAAAAAGTCTGCTATCTATCAGTGTTACAAATGGAGTAATTGTTCCGATTGGTTTCATGACAGATATCTTTCTCCACCCTGGTCCTATATTTGCTACTGCAATATTTATCCTTCTAATGTGGATATGATGCTGAAAAGTAAAGTGCCAATCCGAAGTCAGTGGTTGTGGTTGACTGGGACGATTTCATACCAACCGCAATGGAGCATGGATCAAATACACCAACCAGAATTGTCCAGGTCAAAGATTTTACTTTCTAACTTAATCACTGGAATGGAAGTTGAATTCCTCCAGAGGGACATGGTTGAAGGCTGTATACGCTAACATCTTCTAGAAGCCAGATAGCAGCTGGATGAGGTCTCGCTGAATCCATTGATTTTTGAAGAAAAGGCTCTAAGTGGGAAAAATTCTAATTGCGTGGCTGCTGAAGTCCTTACACCAGGCGGATACTTTTTGCACATTTGCCCAGTAAAGATTTCTACCTCTGGACTTAGTCTTTTTTATGGAACAAAATCCTCAAGCGGTGCAAGCGTGATGGTGTACCCAACAAAATTCCATTGAAATCGAACAACTTTGCTGCAAGGTCTCACTGCCATCTGGTGAAATTTTTTTCGAAGTCACATCTTTTCAGAGTTTCTAGAGCAGCTCCTCATTGTCAATTCTAAGGCTCCCAGTATGTGACGAATTGCATACAGTAGGTAGTACAGACTCCAGGAGAGGCCCAGCAGGGTCCAGCTCAAGTCCAATTGCTACTGGTCAACTGAGCACTTCAGAAAAAAGACCTCTTACAGCTTGTTGTGTCCTCCAAGCCATAGAGGTGGTCAGCCAACTGTTCCCTGGAGTTCACTTCTTAGTCCTGGGTAGAAGTGGGAGCAGGTCCTGCCCTTCAGGTCTCCACACAGGTCTCAAACAGCAGTTTCAGTCTTCTGCTCTTCCGCATGTCCAGAGAGTATTCTAATGAGCTGTGGTTGAGGTGCTAATTTTGTAGAATTCACTAGTTCTTGAGTGGGGGTGACTTGTGGATACTCCATTACCAATTAACAAAAAGGTCCCAAGGGCCAACCTTCACACTTTTTCAGTACACCCTGCTTACCTAATTGCAAACTATCCCACAGCACACTATTCTGAAGCAAATCAAACTTGGCAGAATTGTTCTGCCCCTGAAGGGAGCTTGTGTATCATCTAGGGGTATGTTTAGGGAATGAACAGTTTCTGGTCTTCAGCTACATCAAATTCATTTTGGGGCCAGCTCCCCTCCCACTAGCCCGTGCCAAGCCGGTGACAAATGGCCCCTTAGGAACAAATGACCTCCCTTACTCAGATTTCCCTAAACAAGTAACGGACAGTCCTCCTCCTAGTCCCTTTCAATATAATGAAGTTCCTGAACCGTTCCCTGCTGTCCTTCATAGGCTGAGAGGAGTCACATTTCTCACCTCCAAGTTTTCCTGTCAAAAGGTTTGCCTTTGTTCCTGCCCTGGAGCAGTTTCACACCTCATTAACAGGAAGCACTGAGTGGGTCCAGCTTCTGGCTAATGTTAATTAGCCTACTTGAGATTCAGACAGGTAAAGTATGACTTTTTTAAAGTGAATTTTCCGACATAGTTACTAAAAATCTGACTACAGCGATTAATTTGATTTTAATAAATATTAACAAAAGTGGTTTTAATTGCTTCCGTAGCTTATCCTAATTCAAAGTTGGCAGACTTATTATTTTATCTGAACTCTGGGGTCTCCTATAGAACAGCTGCAGCCCTAACAGTGAAAATGCCCTTTAGAGCTTAGTCAATGTTTTCACCTGCCAACATTAAATTCTTGCATATACTACTTTTAAATACTAATCGCCCTACCTTGTGAGCTACTCGGCCTGCTTAGGGTTGACACACTTAACATTTAAAAGTAGGGTTCTTGCGTGTTAAAAAAAGGGTCATTTAGACAAGTTTTACTTCCGGTTAAAATTTGCAGGAGTCAGGCTACACAATTTGAACACAGTTTGGAGGGCTAGCAGGGGGAAATGACTGTGGTGTGTTCCCCTCATAAAGCAGCTATGGAACAGCGTTAAAGCCATTGAGTGGGTGCCCTCATGCCACTTCTTCATACCAAGCCACCTAAATGACTGTTTACTACATGCCACTGCTTCAGTTTTACTCCTTTGGGTGAATTTATTGGGTGCTTGAATGTAACCCCATGCGCCGTTGACGAGTCACAGAGCACAAGAACACAAGGATGTATATAGTTAAAAAACATTTTTCTTTGTCATTCTAGTGAATGGCACAATAAGTGGTTCAGTCCACAGGTGATATTTACATTTCCATGCTTCAGGTGTATTTTCCTGCAGCATATACTATGACCTTTGGGGATCAGCCAATTTTACCATGTTTTATTGGTAACAGCACATACAGTAGAACATGGACAGCAGTGCCCTGGTGTGTATAGTTAAAAAACAGCAATACTAGTCAGCAAAAAAAATGGGGGGTGATCCTGTGAAAAGAGCCCCTTTCTCACATACAAATTTATATATTGTGACTGAAAGTGTTCTGAAATTAGTCACAGCCCAAGTACCTCTTTGATCAGAAGATATGGCTGTTCCTATGAATTAATGTCTCTTGGTGAAAGTGAGCCATGACAA
Organism: Lissotriton vulgaris; assembly: GCF_964263255.1. Taxonomy (NCBI): domain Eukaryota; kingdom Metazoa; phylum Chordata; class Amphibia; order Caudata; family Salamandridae; genus Lissotriton; species Lissotriton vulgaris. The sequence continues at coordinate 1,759,653,555 of NC_141691.1, read as the reverse complement.
TAGCAAAAGTGGGTGGAGGCCTTCTAAAAAAAATAATAGGCCTGTCACTTACTGTTATTAAAAATTAAGCACTCAGTTAAATACTCCTTTTCTGCTACTTTTCCTGCTGTTCCAAATTCCAAGTAAATGCATGTAGAATCAAATTCTTCAATTCTGCATAGGAATTGACCCGTATTGGGGATATTCAGTCTCAAGGGTAGAATTTGTTTAAATAGTGATTGTTGTATATATAGTTTGAGGATCAAATACAACATAACTCATCTTCTTTCAAATTGTTTATTGTTTTGGATGAAAAGGGAAAAAAGTCACTCAGTTGTTTTTAGGAAATATCAAGTGGTCTCTTTATTTTCAATGCAATATTTTGATGTCGGAATGGCCACTGCAAGATATATTAAGTTAATTATGAAACATAACTTTCTTAATTAATTATATGTCCTAGGAAGAATTTTAATCAATGAATATGTTGGTTATTGTGAATTATTTTTTGTTTTATGTATATCAGTCTAAAGTTAATATGGAACAAATATATTTGGATATCATTGTGTTTTTAAAATGATATAGTATTTAAAGTGTTTATACTTCTATAAGATAATATATCGGAAATTAACTTTACTTACTTTTTTCCAGAGTTGGCAAGCACAATTAAGCAGACTTTAATTGTGATATACTGAATTTTTGCATTGAAGGGATGCAAATTGCATGTAAAATGCATGCCTTTACATGCGTCGTCACAAAATCAGGCCTTTTGGCTTTGTCAGTGCTTATTTTATAGAAGGCTGTCAACACCTAGTTTTAAAAGTTGGTAATTGACAGAGATAGCTATTTCTCAAAGCTAGCAGTCAAAGAGGGTTGTGGAACAATGATGAATAAAGTAAACCATCTCATTGACTGACGTAGGGTCTGCCCCGGGAATAAAGGAAGTGCTTTATTTTTTGTAATTAGTTATGGATTCTTCCCTTGTGAATCAGCGCAGGGATACCCTTCAGGCCAGGATACCCTCCTGGGTGAAAGCATGCTCTACAACTTTGCATGACATAACATGCTGAAGGTGGAACAGAAATTGAAGGTGGGACAATAAATAGAAGGAGGGACCCAGGGGGAGCCGTGCGCGAGCCGGTCTACCCCTGGGTTGTTCGCACAAGGGAGCGGCCACAGGTGCGGGGGTTTAGGGTAATAAGGCGCGCACTGGGAAATGATTAATAGGGGTCTGAAAGGCGGGAAGGGCACTGTGCTCGTGGGAGGCGGGTGGCGGAGGTTCATTTTTGTGGCCTGGGTTAAGGTAATTCACTCTGTGCAACGTACGTTATCATTTTTTGGCTGGATTATGGCGGCGTCTTTGGAGGTGCGGGAGGCCATCCGGGTCCTGTGTGCGGCGGGAAGAGAAGACCTGCTCCAGCCGGCTGTCCCGGGTGAGGCGTGGTGGGGGCTCTTTCACCCCACCAGGTAGGCGGCTGGTCGTGTGGCGAGGGCGGTGTCTGCCTGCTTGTCCCTGCAGCACAAAAGGGGGTGGTGATGGACGGAGCATCCGAATCAATCAAACACTCACACCCAGTCAAAAGATCTGGGTTTAATCCATCACCGTTCTTTAGCCCACTCTTCCACCCCAGTTCAGACATGGCTATATGCAAATCAGTCTGACCCTGTGCCTCATGTGGTCAGCTATAGTGGAGACGAAATCAACATCTTGGTGTCTAAAACTCCTTCTCTGTTAAGTGGAGACCAAACAGTCTCTCAGGTACCGAATGTGGATAAAATAGAGAGATTGAAACAATTGAAGAAAAAAAATATTAGGACACAGTTGCACGCGCAAGTATTATCGGAACATTTAAAAAATCATACTATTCCTGTTGGCTTGCAGGTAAAAAATATTCCTGTTATTTTTACAACAGATAAAACATATCTCAATAGGTTTGGAGGAGTGGGGTCCAAATGTTCTATTGATTGGATGGCCCTTTCTGTTGAAACTGCACTGAGATTATACGAAGAGTAACTTAAGGCAATAGAAGCCTTAGAACAGGAAATTCTAAACGATACCACAATTAAGGATAGTAAATCCTTGTTGGAAGCAGTTGGAAAAACTATTGCTGAGTTTACCGTTTACAATACCAATGTAAAAATCACAAAAGTTGGCAAAGATATAAAAAACTTTAAGTTAGAAGAAGTCTATCCCTTCTTAAAAGACGATTTTTATATCAATAACAACCCCAGTTCCTTAAATCTACAGTATAGAGGGAGATCGAGAAACAAATTCATGACCTTTTCTGATACCACCTCTTCTGATTCAGATCAAGGGTCAAACAGTGGATACTACCCCCATCCCCAATTTACTAGATCGAGAACCCCTTTTTTAGGCAGAGGGAGGTTCAGAACATGGGGAGGAGGCCAGAGGTGGAGAGGTTACAACCAACAAGGGGCACAGTACCCTCCACAAGTAATATACCAACAAACAGAGCATTATCCAAATCCAGAGACAGACACTTTCCGGACACGGAAGAAGACATACAGACGGTGAATGAGATGGAGAAAGATCTGATCCCTATTTATAATCTATCTAATTACACTCCCACAAGTGATGAGTTAGCGATATTAGCAAAGGGACTTACATTTGTACCATCGAAATTACAAAATCCTGTAGATACCAAAACAGAAGTATTGGGATTCCTCAGGAAAGTTAGACTGAAAGCGTACTTCCTAGAACGTGAAAGTATTGAACAGAAAAATATCAGTGGTTTAAAGAATAAATCCAAATTTTTACCTGACAGCGTCTTACTTCCACCAGAAATCCTAATGTTTGAAAACCAGGTATTACGAGAACTTGATGAGTTGCAGACTAGAAAAGCTTACTACAATAACAACTGCAGTAAACGAGAGCTAATAGCACTAAAAAATCTTTCTTGCAATTCAGAAGTGACTGTGAAACCGGCCGACAAAGGCGGTGGAATTGTTTTATGGGAAACTTCTAAATATGATCAAGAAGTCATGAACCAATTATCCAACCAATTACATTATAGACCATTGGAGAATGATCCCTCTCCTAGACTTAAGCAACAGATTTTGGAAATCACTCAAGAAGGGCTGGAAGGTGGGTGGCTTTGTAAAAATGAGTTTGATTACCTTAACAATGAATCTAATAACAAGATTCCCAATATTTACGTACTCCCTAAAGTACATAAATCATTGACTGACCCGCCCGGAAGACCCATTGTTGCAGCATGTTGTTCCTCACTTGAGCCTCTAGCGAAATATATTGATGTATTTTTACTCCCACTGGTCAAGAACATTCCGGCCTATGTCAGAGATACCATGGATTTGATATCGAAGGTGGAAGGTTTGAATTTCAACCCTCATGAACAACTGCTCGCCACCTTCGATATTGAATCTCTCTATACTAATATTCCGCAGGACGAAGCCCTGGAGGTCATGAATGTTGTGTTAAATTTGAGAGAACGTCCGCACCAAGTACCTACTGAATTTATAACCAGTCTAGCTAAACTGTGCCTAAAGAATAATTTTTTTAGGTTTAAAGAAAATTTGTATCTACAGATCTCAGGAGTAGCCATGGGCTGTTGCTTCTCGCCCGAGATAGCAAATTTAGTCATGTCCCAATTTGAAGACAAGTGGATATATAGCGACACCAACCCATTTTTACATCATGTGGAGTTCTGGTGTCGCTATATAGACGATATCTTTTTAATTTGGAAGGGAGACCAAACTCAATTGACAGAATTTCACAATTGGCTGAACTCACGTACCTTAGAGTTCAACTTCACTGTGTCTAGCGATCAAAAAATAATCAACTTTTTAGACGTTTATGTTCAACACGAGGAAGGTCATCTAGCTGTTAGTTTATACACTAAACCGACTGACAAGAATATGTTATTACACTTTTCAAGCAGCCACCCCCGGTCTTTAAAAGAAAATCTTCCCTATGGCCAGTTCCTCCGGGTTAGGAGGAACTGTAGTTCCAAAGAGAACTATTTCCTCCATGCTGAAAAGTTAAAAGCTAAACTTATAGCAAGAGGATATCCCAAGAAATTGGTGAAGGTGGCCTTAAAAAGGGCGTGGTAAACCCCACATGAAACTTTGTTGATACCCAAAATAAAGGATGAAATGAATATGCCCCTTACTTGTGTATTAACATACGATCCTAGAGCGAACAAGGTAAAAAAGTTGATTCTAAATAACTGGAAACTGATTGAAAAGCTGGATATCCCAAAACCGCTTTTTGCCTTCAAAAAAGGAAAAAATATTCGGAATCAATTGGTTAAATCCACCACCAATAAATTGTCCCCTACTAGAGATACCCGTGACCTGTTGAAACTGCCCCCAGTGATTGGACACTATAGATGCCATAATTGTCCGGCATGCGGCTCTACTAAAGACTCTAAGCTAATTGAGATCAATAGTAAAATCAATCATCAAAGATCGTTCTCTAACTGTAATACAAAGTCCACCATATACTGTATAAAATGCCCATGTGAAAAGTTGTATATAGGACAAACGGTTCAACCTGTTAAAAAACGCATTTTACAACACATGTCCAGAATTAGATGCAATACATCTGGGGCTCCACTTGTACTGCATTATCTAAGAAATAACCACTCAGAAACAGATATGGAATGGTCAGTATTATGCACAGTTGCAAATACAAACAGAAGGGAGATCGAAGATAAACTCAACCGCTTGGAGGCCAGATTAATTGAAAAGTACCAAACAGCTAGAACTGATCTCAATGACAGAGATGAGCTTTGGGCACTACTGGACTAGACTATGAAATATTTCTACGAGTGATATGTTCAGGCTGTTAAATAAACACATGTACACTTGCTGAATGTTTTTTGGTAACCTGTACTGATACTTTCTATATTTGATCTAATACTCAGTTTGCTTTTTTAATCGATGTTCAGATTGTAAGAGGAGCTGGCATCACACTGGGCTATAAGGTGATATTCTTGTATTTACTCACTTTTTTTATTAATTTCATTTTCTATTTCGTATTTTTTTATTATTATCATTTTTAATCGTTGTAGCTGAGATTGAGGCTTTAACTTGGTGAAATTACATCTATGTCGAAGAAGACGCCAGGGTAGTCTTTCTTTTTACTTTACACTCGATCCCGATGTACTCATCGCGAGAGCTGAATGTGTTATGCTCTATAGTCCGTCTTCACTTTCTAGCTTTGGATGAACGCGGGCGGCGTTTAAAACAGGATTTGACTGCTGATTCCTTCTCTGTAGAGTGTGATGTAGCGAAGGGACCCTCTGCTTCAAGGATCATATGAATTTTAATGAAGGTAGGAGGATATCGTGTACGTTATTTCCGATACCTTGAGAGTGACCTTTACAGAGGGATGGACAATAGATGGAGTTTTAGAGTCGTTTATATGTTTTTCTGTTGTAGGATTGACCGAATATATGGATATGGCTACCGTTCCCTAGATCTGGGACACTCGCATTTAGAAGGTAAGCTTTATTGCTTACGAGAGCCCCATTACATAAGAAGTACCTGTTTCTTAAGGATTTAGTACATGTCGGTCCTTTTGCCTGTTTCTTTTCTTTTCTTTTAGCTGCACTGAATAAAGCTGCATGGTAGAGAATTCCTGACCACCATGTATGGATACAAGTTGTTTGTAAGCTTTTGGTTATGCCGTTTGGAATGTAGTGGTGGTATATAGGGATGCACGAGTGTATATATGTATATATAAGTCACGGGTGTTTTCTTAGGACTCTAGTTTAGAGGTACCTGTTTCCAATTTGGTTTAATTTTCCTGTTTTGAGCACATTTTTGAAGGTTTTTTGTACATAATATTAAGGATGTTGATGCCAATGACCTCAAGATTAGTTATTTGATGATGTCAACTGTATTGTGTGCACGATAAACTTAGTGTGTTATCCCCGAGTACATTATATGTATAAAAATTTAGTTATTTGTTTGTTTTAGGTATGACACTACTGTTTTCCCTTGTAGTCCTGATGAGGCCTGATTTAACAAGAGGCTGAAACGCGTCGACACAGCTTTTTGAAGACACCAATACAAACTAAAATATGTTTTGATCAGGATAAAAATTTGATAACGAGTGCTAGAGAAAAGGAGGTCAAAATAGGTTTAACCTCATGCATTCCTTTTTTGGTTTGTTGTGGTGATCAGAATATAAGGAAAGTTTTTGATTAATTGTGGACAAACTTCCTTTGTTGAAATAAGTTGGGCAAAAGAAACTCTAGTGGGGTTTTAAGTAAATTGTGTTTAATGTATATGTATTATATTTGTTTGTTTGTATAGGTATGTAAAAACTGTGTATATATATATATATATATGTGAACTGTGAGATAGTAACTTTTTTGGAGAAATATGGTTTACATTAAAAGAATTGGTTAAACCATATATGTGAACCTTATTTGTGGTGGCTGTCCTACAGGAGAAACTCTATTGTTCAGAATTTTCTTTAATTTAGTTATGGTGGAAATGATCAAACCCAAAAATGGACAATTTAACCCCTTCCGTGCGGCCGCGATTTTTCCCGTGTGCAGCCGCCGGCAGAACACGGGCGGGCCATGACGAACCCCAGCCGTCATCAGCACACGAGCACCGTAGTGCATGACGGCTGGGGTTCGTCACCAGCATGGAAGGGGTTAAGGTATCCATTTTTTTGATAATTAGTTAGGTGTCTAACTACTCCATAGGCTTTGCCTTCTTTATTCCTACTCATGGGAACAGTCCAGCCCGAACTGCCAAGCCATGTCCTCCCTGGACCGTAAACAAGCTTCCGAGGAACGGTTTCTGGCATTCCAGCCGTCTTCAGTCGGGCTTGCTTGAATCCAGTGGCAAAGTGAGCAAGGGACTCACGTCTGAGCATACACTGCCACACTTATGGCGGCCAAAAGTGGCACAAAAGGGGGTGGTGATGGACGGAGCATCCGAATCAATCAAACACTCACACCCAGTCAAAAGATCTCGGTTTAATCCATCACCGTTCTTTAGCCCACTTTGCCACCCCAGTTCAGACATGGCTATATGCAAATCAGTCTGACCCTGTGCCTCATGGGAACAGTCCAGCCCGAACTGCCAAGCCATGTCTTCCTGGACCGGAAACAAGCTTCCGAGGACCTGTTTCTGGCATTCCAGCCGTCTTCAGCCCGGCTTGCTTGAATCCAGTGGCAAAGTGAGCAAGGGACTCACGTCTGAGCATACCCTGCCACACTTATGGCGGCCAAAAGCGGCACAAAAGGGGGTGGTGATGGACGGAGCATCCGAATCAATCAAACACTCACACCCAGTCAAAAGATCTCGGTTTAATCCATCACCGTTCTTTAGCCCACTCTGCCACCCCAGTTCAGACATGGCTATATGCAAATCAGTCTGACCCTGTGCCTCATGGGAACAGTCCAGCCCGAACTGCCAAGCCATGTCTTCCTGGACCGGAAACAAGCTTCCGAGGACCTGTTTCTGGCATTCCAGCCGTCTTCAGCCAGGCTTGCTTGAATCCAGTGGCAAAGTGAGAAAGGGACTCACGTCTGAGCATACCCTGCCACACTTATGGCGGCCAAAAGCGGCACAAAAGGGGGTGGTGATGGACGGAGCATCCGAATCAATCAAACACTCACACCCAGTCAAAAGATCTCGGTTTAATCCATCACCGTTCTTTAGCCCACTCTGCCACCCCAGTTCAGATATGGCTATATGCAAATCAGTCTGACCCTGTGCCTCATGGGAACAGTCCAGCCCGAACTGCCAAGCCATTTCTTCCCTGGACCGAAAAAAAAAGCTTCCGAGGACCGGTTTCTGGCATTCCAGCCGTCTTCAGCCCGGCTTGCTTGAATCCAGTGGCAAAGTACGCAAGGGACTCACGTCTGAGCACACCCTGCCACACTTATGGCAGCCAAAAGCGGCACAAAAGGGGGTGGTGATGGACGGAGCATCCAAATCAATTAAACACTCACACCCAGTCAAAAGATCTGGGTTTAATCCATCACCGTTCTTTAGCCCACTCTGCCACCCCAGTTCAGACATGGCTATATGCAAATCAGTCTGACCCTGTGCCTCATGGGAACAGTCCAGCCCGAACTGCCAAGCCATGTCTTCCCTGGACCGGAAACAAGCTTCCGAGGACCTGTTTCTGGCATTCCAGCCGTCTTCAGCCCGGCTTGCTTGAATCCAGTGGCAAAGTGAGCAAGGGACTCACGTCTGAGCATACCCTGCCACACTTATGGCGGCCAAAAGCGGCACAAAAGGGGGTGGTGATGGACGGAGCATCCGAATCAATCAAACACTCACACCCAGTCAAAAGATCTGGGTTTAATCCATCACCGTTCTTTAGCCCACTCTGCCACCCCAGTTCAGACATGGCTATATGTAAATCAGTCTGACCCTGTGCCTCATGGGAACAGTCCAGCCCGAACTGCCAAGCCAAGTCTTCCCTAGACCGGAAACAAGCTTCCGAGGACCGGTTTCTGGCATTCCAGCCGTCTTCAGCCCGGCTTGCTTGAATCCAGTGGCAAAGTGAGCAAGGGACTCACGTCTGAGCATACCCTGCCACACTTATGGCGGCCAAAAGCGGCACAAAAGGGGGTGGTGATGGACGGAGCATCCAAATCAATCAAACACTCACACCCAGTCAAAAGATCTGGGTTTAATCCATCACTGTTCTTTAGCCCACTCTGCCACCCCAGTTCAGGCATGGCTATATGCAAATCAGTCTGACCCTGTGCCTCATGGGAACAGTCCAGCCCGAACTGCCAAGCCATGTCTTCCCTGGACCGGAAACAAGCTTCCGAGGATCGGTTTCTGGCATTCCAGCCGTCTTCAGCCCGGCTTGCTTGAATCCAGTGGCAAAGTGAGCAAGGGACTCACGTCTGAGCATACCCTGCCACACTTATGGCGGCCAAAAGCGGCACAAAAGGGGGTGGTGATGGACGGAGCATCTAAATCAATCAAACACTCACACCCAGTCAAAAGATCTGGGTTTAGTCCATCACTGTTCTTTAGCCCACTCTGCCACCCCAGTTCAGACATGGCTATATGCAAATCAGTCTGACCCTGTGCCTCATGGGAACAGTCCAGCCCGAACTGCCAAACCATGTCTTCCCTGGACCGGAAACAAGCTTCCGAGGATCGGTTTCTGGCATTCCAGCGGTCTTCAGCCCGGCTTGCTTGAATCCAGTGGCAAAGTTCAGACATGGCTATATGCAAATCAGTCTGTTCCCATGAGGCACAGGGTCAGACTGATTTGCATATAGCCATGTCTGAACCGGGTGGCAGAGTGGGCTAAAGAACGGTGATGGATTAAACCCAGATCTTTTGACTGGGTGTGGGTGTGTGATTGATTCAGATGCTCTGTCCATCACCACCCCCTTTTGTACTGCTTTTGACCGCCATAAGTGTGGCAGGGTATGCTCAGACGTGAGTCCCTTGCTCACTTTGCCACTGGATTCAAGCAAGCCCGGCTGAAGACGGCTGGAATGCCAGAAACCGGTCCTCGGAAGCTTGTTTCCGGTCCAGGGAAGACAGGGCTTGGCAGTTCGGGCTGGACTGTTCCCATGAGGCACAGGGTCAGACTGATTTGCATATAGCCATGTCTGAACTGGGGTGGCAGAGTGGGCTAAAGAACGGTGATGGATTAAACTCAGATCTTTTGACTGGGTGTGAGTGTGTGATTGATTCAGATGCTCCGTCCATCACCACCCCCTTTTGTACCGCTTTAGGCCGCCATAAGTGTGGCAGGGTGTGCTCTGACGTGAGTCCCTTGCTCACTTTGCCACTGGATTCAAGCAAGCCGTGCTGAAGACGGCTGGAATGCCAGAATCCGGTCCTCGGAAGCTTGTTTCTGGTCCAGGGAAGACATGGCTAGGCAGTTCGGGCTAGACTGTTCCCATGAGGCACAGGGTCAGACTGATTTGCATATAAGCCATGTCTGAACTGGGGTGGCAGAGTGGGCTAAAGAACGGTGATGGATTAAACCCAGATCTTTTGACTGGGTGTGAGTGTGTGATTGATTCAGATGCTCCGTCCATCACCACCCCCTTTTGTACCGCTTTTGGCCGCCATAAGTGTTGCAGGGTATGCTCAGACGTGAGTCCCTTGCTCACTTTGCCACTGGATTCAAGCAAGCCGTGCTGAAGACGGCTGGAATGCCAGAAACCGGTACTCGGAAGCTTGTTTCTGGTCCAGGCAAGACATGGCTTGGCAGTTCGGGCTAGACTGTTCCCATGAGGCACAGGGTCAGACTGATTTGCATATAGCCATGTCTGAACTGGGGTGGCAGAGTGGGCTAAAGAACGGTGAGAGATTAAACCCAGATCTTTTGACTGGGTGTGAGTGTGTGATTGATTCAGATGCTCCGTCCATCACCACCCCCTTTTGTACCGCTTTTGGCCGCCATAAGTGTGGCAGAGTATGCTCAGACGTGAGTCCCTTGCTCACTTTGCAACTGGATTCAAGCAAGCCGACCTGAAGACAGCTGGAATGCCAGAAACCGGTCCTCGGAAGCTTGTTTCTGGTCCAGGGAAGACATGGCTTGGCAGTTCGGGCTGGACTGTTCCCATGAGGCACAGGGTCATACTAATTTGCATATAGCCATGTCTGAACTGGGGTGGCAGAGTGGGCTAAAGAACGTTGATGGATTAAACCCAGATCTTTTGACTGGGTGTGAGTGTGTGATTGATTCAGCTGCTCCGTCCATCACCACCCCCTTTTGTACCGCTTTTGGCCACCATAAGTGTGGGAGGGTATGCTCAGACATGAGTCCCTTGCTCACTTTGCCACTGGATTCAAGCAAGCCGGGCTGAAGACGGCTGGAATGCCAGAAACCGGTCCTCGGAAGCTTGTTTCCGTTCCAGGGAAGACATGGCTTGGCAGTTCGGGCTGGACTGTTCCCATGAGGCACAGCGTCAGACTGATTTGCATATAGCCATGTCTGAACTGGGGTGGCAGAGTGGGCTAAAGAACGGTGATGGGTTAAACCCAGATCTTTTGACTGGGTGTGAGTGTGTGATTGATTCAGATGCTCCGTCAATCACCACCCCCTTTTGTACTGCTTGTCCCTGCAGGCAGACGAAGAGGACAGTGCTGCTGCCATGCCTTTGGGAGCTGAGACAGGAGAGGTGAGGCATGCGACGGAACCGGCGGACACCCCCGCGGTGTCGGGCTGCCCTGCGGAGGTATGTGCAGCTCCCTCTGGAGTGGCGCACAGGAGTGGGGCAGCGGGCGGGAGGTGGGGGCGGTCTTGGGGGCGAGCCAATAATTTGAAAGGCGGGGCCCTGGGCTGCGGGTCACTCCGAGCGGCTTCTGGCATGCAGGGAAGGCGGGGAAAGAGCTTTGACGGGCCAGGTAGCATTTCTATTGTGCAGCGCGATGTGCAGCATGCCCATGATGCCTCGCATGTTTCTCAGCAATGGCCCAGTGGCGCGCAGGTGTTATCCAATAATGGGCTGAGTTATGTTGTTAGTCCCGCCCCTTTATCACAATGTGTTGCCGGCAATGATGTGCACATGTAGGAACAGGCGGTTGGGCCTTCAGGGCATTGTTTTCCAGAGGGTGATCCAGTGCAATCAGCTGAGGATCTACTAGGGCAGGCCCACAACAGTGGTGAGGTGGCCGTACAGGCTGGTGCTGGGGTACAAGGGGGCACATTGCAGCTGCCCCTTCTGACACAGCCCTTTCAGATGCAAGGGCCCCAGGGTACAGTTGTTGGTGCAGCGAGCCAGGGGTCACAGCAAGCACCCAGACTTGCAATGGCATCAGGCCCCCCCCCGGTGTTTTATGGTGTCCCCCAGAGTAGCTAGAGGGTATGGTTAGGTACGGGTGAAGAGTCGGCGACATTTATGGATGGCACAGTGGGGGTTTCTGGGTTTTCTGGACAGAAACAGTCAGGCTTGAGCGGCTGCAAGGGCAAGGTTACAGCTTCAGTGGGCAGGACGTCGACTGGAAAGAGATAGCTGCGGGCTGAGCACGCTGTGGCTCAGTCTGGGGGGGGTGTGCAAAGGAGGGAGATCTGGACCGGATTTCCTTTCCTCTACAGGCAGTTCATCAGGAAAAACTGATATTCAATGCCAATTTTATGATGGTGGAGTTGGTGATGGGGAAATTCCTGGTGGCAGTGAGTATTATGTTGGATACGGAGACACACGGAGACACAATGGTTTTGGATGTTGACAGTAATGCCATGGAGGAGGATGAACTGAGAGATGGGGACTGTGGGGATGATGGTGAAAATACCTTGGCTCCGGTCCTTGTAGTGTGTATATAATTAGCTTCATCTAACACATGTATTGCTTTAAAGAGTGTTTATGTTAAATCATTCTTAGATTGCTTAATGCATTCCAGAATCTAGAATGGACTTGTGGAGCGTGCCAATCGTTTGTTGAAAGATGCTGTTCAAACTGATGTGGCTAGTGGCTTAAACATTTCTTCTTTTCTGTTTCCTAAGATTTGGAATTATAATTGTACTCCTCATAGCACAACTGGTGTATCGCCTTTTGTTTTGTTGAGAGGTCTCACTCCAACTTCTAAGCTTAACCCTACTTGGTTGATTGAGAAGTTCCTCATAACGTGGTGGATGTTGATAAGGTTAGAGACTTCGTAGTTAAAAAACAGGAGTGTTACAAGCAGAACTATGATAAACGTATGCATGTTACAGAGAAATTGTTGTTTCCTGGTGATTGGGTTATAATTTGGAAACCTGTAAAGGTAACTAAAGGTTTAACCAAATATTCATCACCTGTTCAGGTTGTTAAGGTTGCACACTTGGCTGTTCTTTTACAGGATAGAGGTTGGTGGAACAAAAATGCGCTTATTAAAATTACTGATAAACAAGCCACCATTATTCTTCAGAATAAACATGATGATGATACATCTGCTGTTTCGAATTCAGATTGGTATGGTGTTGCTGAGAACATTGTGATACCTTCTGGTCAGGATTCCAGTCAGCTAACACAACCTTTGTTAACTTCTTCTTTTCCTGTTGGGGCTGGTGATATGAGTCAGGTTCATTCCCATTCTGCTGTGCCTTCTTTTACTTCTCAAAGGGGAGGGAGAGGGCAGTGGTAGAGTCAATGGGGTTTCAAGAATAAGAAATGTACCTGTTCGTTTTCGTGATTATGTCACGAATTAATGTTTTGATTTCTTTTAACTCAAGAATGTAGCATGTATATAGTTTAGGTCATTGTTTTATGAATCTTAAGTTTAAGTATGTTAGATGTTTTTGTTAGTTCTTTTTAGTTTTTTTATCCTGTTATGGGGAGGATTTGTAGTGTGTATATAATTACCTTAATCTATCACACGGATTGCTTTAAAGAGTGTTTATATTAGATCATTCTTAGATTGTCTAATGCATTCCAGAACCTAGAATGGAAGAGTCATTAGACAGGCTGGATCACTTGATGGATGTCGTGGGTTTCCTTATCTTTGGATTAAAGTACTATTTTAACAAATGTTCTGACTGGAAGATATCTTATTTTTGAATGAGCTTACTACAGTCCTTCCGGAGAAGAGGGGTTTTTCGGGGAAATCCAGTGTTTTTAGTATTTTGCAGACGTCAAGAGTGGACCGAGTAAAAGCACGGGACTCCTCGTCCATCACGACTCGGCAGGAGGACCCTTTGGCTCTTCATCAGAGAGCATCAAAGTTGCCAAGAGGTAAAACAGGTTGGTGGTCTGTTTGGCAACAGGGGGGTGAAACGACTAAGTCTACCAGGTCTATTGGCATTGGGGATGAGATGATTGTGGATAAAGTTTCTGAGGGGTCGCTGCCTGCGGGGCATGCTACAGAAGGGGCGAAGGCAGGTGGGGATGCAGTCAAAGTTGGTCAAGGGCCCAAGGAAGGGGATTCTTCAACCAAGGAGGCAGTGGAGGAGGATAAGAACATACATAAGAAATTGCCTTACATGGGAATTGGCATGCCTTTAGGCTCGCATTTGTCAGACAAGACCAAGAACAGAATTTGGCGTCATGAATTTGTTGATGTCTTTAAATTGCTACATGGTGATATTCAGGCCAAGGAAGGGTCTAAGGAGGAGAAGTGGGAGTTAGCTCGTCGTCCTGGGGTCCCCAAATCGATTGAGAATTGGACTTCTGCCTTCTTTATACACGCCAGTGTTTATTGTGAACAGCACCAAGACAGAGCTGTAGCCATGTTTAAGTATATAGATATTATCAGAAAAGCGCAAAGTTATTTTGGGGGTTATGCATGGCTTATGATGAGGAATTCAGAGCTTGCATGAGCATTTTTCATGATCGTCCTTGGGCTGATGTGGACTCGGAGATATGGCTGCAATGGATGGCGTCTTCGCAGCCGCCTGCTACTACACACACTGCTAGTGGGTTACCTGTAACGTACCGGCCCTTTCAATATCGTCCCGCCCGGTCTGGGGCGGGGGTTGCTGTCAGGGGTCAGGCAGCCGTATTTGGAGCTTGTTGGAATTGCAACAAAGGATTTTGCAGGAGGCAGTTCTTTAGATATAAACATGAGTGCTCCCAATGTGGGGGCAGGCATCCTCTCACTCAATGTTTCCCAGAACAGAGATTTGGTGATCAAGGGCGGGGACAGAGGGGACAAGGCCAGTCATTTCAGTTTGTCAAAGGGCTCCTACTCCTATTAAGGTGGAGGTTTTGGAGAGGTGGTTGGCAGAATACCTGGATACTGATGCAGCAAATAGATTGTTTTGGGGCTTCAAGGTGGGTTTTAAGATTGGTTATCGTGATCCTCGCCAGAGCCGGTGGTCGGACAACTTGAAGTCCGCTAAAGAATTCCCTCAGGTTGTGCAGATGAAGTTGCGGGCTGAAGTTGAGGCAGGCAGAGTTGCTGGTCCTTTTGTTCATTGTCCAATGCATTATTTGATTGTTTCTCCCCTGGGGGTGGTGCTCAAAAAGAAAGCTGGGGAGTTCCTCTTGATCCACCACTTGTCTTGGCCAGAGGGCTCATCTATTAACGACTTTATAGCGCCTGAGGATCCAAGTGTGTCTTACGCATCGTAGATGATGCATTGCATTTGGTGAGATCAGCGGGACAGGCGGCACAACTGGCAAAATCTGACATTCAGTCGGCATTCCGTCTTTTACCCATTTATCCGTCCGACTTTGGCCTGCTGGGGATGCATTTCCAGGGTGAGTTCTATGTGGATAAAGTTCTGCCCATGGGGTGTTCGGTATCCTGTGCATTATTCGAAACCTTCAGCACTTTTTTACAGTGGCAGTTTACTTACATCAGTGGACATGAGCTGGTTTGTCACTATTTGGATGATTTTTTGTTCATTGGTGTTCAGAATACAGGGCAGTGTCGGATGGCGTTGCAAACTTTTCAGGCCATGACTCAGGAACTTGGTGTGCCTTTGGCTCATGACAAAACTGAAGGGCCCAGTACAACCTTTACTTTTTTGGGGATAGAGATTGACACTTTGGCAATAATCAATCAATCACAAAAATTTGTATAGTGCGCTACTCACCCGTAAAGGTCTCAAGGTGCTTAAGGGGGGGGGGGGGGGGGGGAGGGGGTCGCTACTGCTCGAACAGCCAGGTGTTGAGTTGTTTCCTGAAGGAGAGATGGTCCGGGGTCAGCCGTAGGCGAGTGGGGAGGGAGATCCATGTCTTAGCTGCCGGGTAGGAGAAGGATCTTCCTCCGACGGTGGATTTCCGAAATAGTGGGACGGATGCGAGGGCGAGGCTGGCGGATCGGAGCTGGCGGGTGGGTGTGTAGAAATTGAGGCGGCTGTTGAAGTACTTCGGGCCCGCGTCGTGGAGAGCCTTGTGTGCGTGGGTGAGGAGTCTAAACGTGATCCTCTTGCTAACGGGGAGCCAGTGCAGGTCTTTTAGGTGGGCAGAGATGTGGCTGTGGCGAGGGAGGTCCAGGATGAGTCGTGCTGAGGCGTTCTGAATGCGCTTGAGTCTTTTCTGGAGTTTGGCTGTGGTTCCAGCGTAGAAGGTGTTCCTGTAGTCCAGACGGCTGGTGACAAGGGCCTGGGTGACCGTCTTCCTGGTTTCGGTGGGGATCCATCGGACGATCTTTCGAAGCATGCGCAGGGTGTTGAAGCAGGTGGACGAGACGGCGTTGACTTGCTTGGTCATCGTGAGGGAGGAGTCCAGGATGAAGCCCAGGTTGCGAGCGTGGTCCGTTGGCTTGGGTGCGGTGCCCAGGGCAGGGGGCCACCAGAAGTCGTCCCAGGCAGAAGGAGATGGTCCGAGGATGAGGACTTCCGTCTTGTCTGAGTTCAGTTTCTGACGGCTGATCTTCATCCATTCTGCGACGTCTTTCATTCCTTCCTGGAGGTTGGCTTTGGCGGTGGCGGGGTTGTTGGTGAGGGAAAGGATCAGCTGGGTGTCGTTGGCATAGGAGATGATGTTGAGGTTGTGTTGGCGAGCGATGGCTGCGAGAGGGCTCATGTAGACGTTGAAGAGGGTGGGGCTGAGTGAGGATCCTTGCAGAACGCCACAGATGACTTTGGTGGCTGCGGATTGGAACGGGGGGAGGAGGACTCTCTGGGTTCTTCCGGCGAGGAACGAGATGATCCACTCCAGTGCCGCTCCTTGGATTCCGGTGTTGCTGAGGTGCTTTATCAGGGTGCGGTGGCATACGGTGTCAAAGGCTGCTGAGACATCCAGGAGGATGAGGGCAGCAGTTTCCCCGTTGTCGAGCAGGCACCTGATGTCGTCGGTGGCTGCGATGAGGGCGGTCTCGGTGCTGTGGTTTGCTCGGAAACCGGACTGTGAGGGGTCGAGGGATCCGTTGTAAGCATGGGCGAATTTTGCGAATCTCGCGTTTGCGAATTTTGCGGATTTGCGAACTCGCAATCCGCAAAATCCGCGAATTCTCGCGAATTTGCGGATTTTTTTTTTTTTGGGTTTGCGCGGGTTTCTGCCAGTTCGCGAGGGTTTTGTACAATGTCGCAAATTGCGAACTTACCTGTCGGGTCGCAAGTTTCGCGAACTTGTTGTTTCTACGTGTCCAGCCTGTTTGGGACACTCTTCTTCATCACTGCCACTCTCTGTCACCACTGCCACTCTCTGACTACTCATGCCACCCTCTGGCCCACCCATGCCACCCTCTGTTTCATCACAGCACCCTCTGGTTGTCCAGTCAGTGTACATTATTGTGGCAACGCAAGCACACCTTCCCTGCCTCAAGTGACCTGAATTAATTTGGGGCTGATTAATGTGTCACAGAATATTTTTTTAGCTGGCACCTGCTTCCTTAGTGCTTCCTGATTAGTGATCTTTTGCACTTGCTAAGTGCTTTCATTGTTGCAAAATTAGTTACAACACCTGCCCTGCCCCAACTGACAATAATGAATTAGGGGCTGATTAATGGATTTGAACTGCCAGCCTGGCTCCTGCTTGTCTCCCTTAGCTGTAATTCAGGACCTTTGTGGCATATGTGTAACTATTCTGAGGTTCAGAGCAGGGTCACATAATAGTTGCAACTGGCAACTGAACTCTGGAGGGGCCCCTCAGGAAGCACTACAGGAAATGGCTACTAATGATGAGCCTGAACTTTTGAACCTGGTAAGTAGTTTCAGTTTTGCTAAGATCGTATTTCTGCAATTTTGCACTTATTCGCGGGGCGCGAAGTTGTACTGGGAAGCCGCGAACTCACGCGAACAGTGCGAGCAGTGCGAGCAAAATCCGCTGCTCGCGGATTTGCGGATTTTGCGGGAGATTCGCGAATCTCGCGGATTGCGAATTTACTGAAAATCCGCAAAATCCGCGAGCGAAACGGATTTTCCGCCCATGCTTAATCCGTTGGTCTCGAAGAAGGCATAGAGTTGTCTGTTGACGGTCTTCTCGATGACTTTGGCTGGAAAGGGGAGGAGCGAGATGGGGCGGAAGTTCTTGAGGTCCGTGGGGTCCGCGGTGGGTTTCTTCAGGAGGGCGCTCAGCTCGGCATGTTTCCAGCTCTCCGGGAAGGTGGCGGCTGCGAAGGAGCTGTTGATGATTTTCCGGAGTTGGGGTGCGATGATGGAGTCGGCTTTGTTGAAGATGTGGTGTGGGCAGGGGTTGGCAGGGGAGCCAGAGTGGATGGTGTTCATCAGGCGGGTGGTGTCTTTGGTGGTGACAGGGGTCCAGGTGCAGAGGGTGGTGGTGAGGGGCGCTGGTTCGGTGGTTGGGTGCGTGGTTTGTGCGCCGAAGCTGTTGTGTATGTCGGCGATCTTGCAGAGAAAGAACGAGGCGAATGAGTCGTGGAGGTCTTGCGAAGGTGTGATGTCGTTGTTGCAGGCGCTGGGGTTGGAGAGCTCTTTAACGATGCTGAAGAGTTCCTTGCTGTTGTGGGTGTTGTTGTCCAGTCGTTCTTTGAATGTTGTCTTCTTGGTGGTGCGGATCAGCTGGTGGTGTTTGCGGGTGGCGTTCTTGAGAGCTGTCATGTGTTCTGCGGGGAACCTGTTGCAGTTGGTGGTGGGTCGTGGTTCTTCCTAAGTTGAAGTGGACGCAGCTGTGATCTGCCCAGTGTAGTCCGGTGGAGTGACTGAAGGAGATGTGCTTGCTGGAGGAGAAGATGGGGTCAAGCGTGTGGCCGGCGTAATGGGTGGGGGTGTTTACCAGCTGCTTGAGTCCGAGGTTGGCGAGGTTGTCCAGCAGGGCAGCGGTGTTGCAGTCCTTGGTAGCAAGACTGCCTGCAGATAAGGTGCAGGACATTTCAACCTTTTTCTCATCAGTGGTGGAAGAGCGTAAGCTAGAGCTCAGGAAAGTACAGAAGTTTTGGGCTACCTGAATTTCGCCTGTAGGGTAGTTCGAGCTGGAAGAACATTCTGTAGGAGGCTTGGGATGTCATTGTCCGGGGCCTATCTCCCACACCATAGAATGCATATTTCTGCAGCAGTCAGGGCGGATCTGTACATCTGGCTAATGTTTCTAAAGGACTTCAATGGAGTATCTTTGTTTTTTGCGGACGAGGATATGGTTTGGCAGGTGCAGGTCTACACGGATGCTTCTGGTGCTAAAGGTTTTGGCATATTCTGGGAGGGGCGGTGGTGCGCAGAAAGTTGGCCTTTATACTGGCCGCAGTATTGCCTTTTTGGAGTTGTTTCCACTACTGGTTGCTTTATACGTTTGGGGCGAGGAATTTCAGAACAGAACAGTTTTGTTCAATGTGGACAACTTGGCAGTGGTTGAGTTGATTAACAAGTAAAGGGCCAAGGACTTGAGAGTGTTACGGTTGCTACGTGCTTTCATGCTTAGGTGTTTACAGCTGAATATTATTTTCAAAGCAAGATATATTCCAGGAGTCAATAATTGTATAGCAGACGCTCTGTCTCGTTTTCAGTGGGAGGAATTCCGCAGGATGGCTCCTGGGGCAGAGATCTCCAAAACTCAGATCCCACAGTGCGTCTGGGCATGGGGCGATTGAGGATTATCCAGTTGGTAGAGAAATCAGTGGCTGATTCTATGAGAAGAAGTTATCTTCAAGCCTGGAACGAATTCTTGAGCTATGGTAACAAGTTTCCTACACATGGGGGGATGTCTGAGGAACAGTTTATGTTAGGTTTTGTTTTGCACCTGATAGACAAAGGTGTTTCGCACACCACTATTTCTGGCAAATTGGCCGGCATTTCTTTTTATGGGCAGCTGAGGTGGGGGAGGGATCCAGTGGGTGGGGTTTTGTTTAAAAAGGTTTTGAAAGGGTGGGGCAGGGAACAAGCTGGTTCTAAACAGTTGCGGCAGCCAGTGACTTTTGGTTTGCTTCGAAGGATGTTGCTTCCGTTGTCCTCTTGCTGCTATGATGAGTTTGAGTGTGGGAAGTTTCGGTTATGTTTCTTGTGGTTGTTTTTTTGGGCTTTCAGGGCTTCTGAGTTACTGGGTTTAAGGAACAGGGGTGGAATAAACAGCGATGAGGTTTTCGTGGAGGGAAACAGGCTGAGATTATGGTTGAGGGCTTCTAAGACTGACCAGTTGGGTAGGTGGAAATTAGTTTTCTTGGGTAGGAGTGGTTTGGATTTGTGTTGTCCGGTCAGGGAATGGGAGGTTTTCAGGGCCTCTTCTTTTTTCACGCCTGGGGACATCTTTTGTCACGCACAAGGGAGTCCGATTTCTAGTGCACAATTGTTGGCTGTTTTGCGGAAGGTGTTGCTGAGTTTGGGGGAAAATCCTCTGCATTTTGGAACGCACTCTTTTCGCATTGGAGCAGCAACGTATGCTACAAGATTGGGGTGGGCTTGATCAGAAATCCGCAGAATTGGGAGGTGGAAGTCCAAATGCTGCGAAAAGTATGTTAGGAAATGATTTCAGTATTCTTCTTTTCTTGTTAATACCTGTTTAGGTCTCGCGACCTATCAATGCGCGCAAGCGCATTGAGCGGAGCGAGAATTCAAGTGCTCAAAATGCTCGTCAAACCAAGTGTTTCGTTCCTGCGGTTTTCTTTAAGTTCACGTGAATCACGTGACCAAACAAGCACGCGCATCAGCCTCCCTCCCTCCCTCCTAATCCGGCTTCCCTCCGGCCATTTGCCACACTCCTTGCCTCTGCCGCAAAGGACTCCTCCCCCCGTCGACACCCCCTACAGTCTCACTGTGAGCTCCTCGCTCACATTCCCGCCCCCCCACCAGGCTCTCTCGCCCCCATCCAGCTTCCCTCCGGCCATTTGCCACACTCCTTGCCTCTGCCGCAAAGGACTCCTCCCCCCGTCACTCTCCAAAACAGCTTTGTTTGCTTTTCTTTTCGCTTGTATTCCGTGAGCTCCTCGCTCACATTCCCGCCCCCCCACCAGGCTCTCCCGCCCCCATCCGGCTTCCCTCCGGCCATTTGCCACACTCCTTGCCTCTGCCAGAGCAGCCTCAGCATTTGAGCCAGCCAAAGAGTCTGCAGATCTTTGGTATGGCAGCGGCGCCATGGTCTCACTCGATCACCTACATCTCAGAGGCGATTTTATTTTACTGAAAGACACTCTCCGTATCTGTTTTTGAGCCACATTTTTCCATCATTCCTGCTTATTTGGTTATACCCTGTTAAACTAACTAACGGAATCGTACCAAATTTGCTTGGGTTTACCTTGACCCTCTTAGCAAGCAGCTCTAGCCCACCGACCTAACTTTAGCATCAGAAAAGACGGGCGAGTTATGTATAAATTGTAACCGGTCTCAAAGTGGGCAACCGGCAGCACCGAAGGCTAGAGATCAAATGCATCTAGGCGTCATTTTTGGTGATAGAAGCAGGAGCACGGCACGAAGCAGTTAGGGCCCATGTGGTGTCTCATCCTCGTTGGGAACACCCCACAACCGTCATAGCGCTAGAATAGAGCCTTGTGCAAACAGCTGAAGCTAGAAAGTATTGTGCAGTATCGGATTTTTAAAACACCTGCAGCCTGTGTGTATTGTCGAGGATCTGGGCTTTTCTCACTGAGTCATCGATACGGAGGCTCCCATTGAAGTAGGCTGCATTCCTTTGTACTCTGTACTAGAGCTGCACAGCTACTATAACCCGATTACCTCAAGCCATGGCAGGCTGCTTCGCCCCCCCCTTACTTGCTTACATACCCCATTTAGAGCGCTGGTATCAAACTGTTTTGCTGTGGCTTCTGTCCATATGTTATTGTAACCAAGCCTAAAGCACATTATATTTGCTCCTTAACATCGGGCCCCCTTTAAACTACGCGCACAGCTTCCCCATTCCAAGCTGAGGCAAGCGCTCATACTACTCTAAAAAGCATAAGGACACGTTTTATATGCTCCTCCAGATAGGGCCCCCCAAGCACCCGATACCTACAGTGGAGGTTCCTTCAATTACGCGCAAACTTTTTAATTAGAAGCCATGACAGGATCCCGTAGTATTGTCAATAAGCACCAAGACATGTTCAATACATTCCTTATATATTTTGAGTCCATTCAACACCGGGTACATGCAAAAATAAAAAAATAAAAGTTTACACTGGAAATGCAGCACAACCAACATCCCCAGACTTCCATGCGCCAGTGTATTTTATCTCTGGTTACCCCTCGGTGCTTCTAGCATGAAGTGTGCCGATACAAAGCCTTAAAAAAGATCATACTGTCTCCCTCCAGTTACGACACACACGGAGACAACCCTGCCTGACTGAAACAAGCACTGGCGCTGCCAATAGGTTTCGCATTTGGAAAGTTGGAGCTATTGGTTTTGTAAATGACATTATATATTTATATATTGTTATTGACAATGCCAATAACGATATATAAATATAAAATGTAATTTACAAAACCAATAGCTCCAACTTTCCTACTGCGAGACCTATTGGCAACGCCAGTGCTTGTTTCTGCCTAGGTCCGTTGCAAAGGATGGTTAAAGGTAAAAGGACAACTTGGATTGTAGGACACTCCTTCGTTAAATGGGCCGCTGTTTATGCTGAACAACAGATTTGTGGGAGATCACTTGGACTTAAAAGTGTTACTCACGAGGTGATCTAGAATGGTAAAGGGGGGATGCATCGGGGGTTTGTTACATTTGTTGTCAGGAATGTGCGTAAAGGGGGGGGGCCTCTGGATTTGCTGGTCATTCACCTCGGAGAGAATGATTTTGTAGAAATGTCTGGCCTGACTTTGATCAAACTAATGACAATGGATCTGTGCGTCATCACAGAAACATGGGTGAGCACCATGGTGATTTGGACGGAATTCGTACCGCTGCTGCATTGGAGAGGAGCAAGAAACCATGCAGCTTTGGAAAAAGCAAGGAGGAAACTTAATAGAGCAATGCGAATTTTCTGTGGGGGCATGAGGGTTCACATTTTATCGCACACGAATATACAGCTTACGGAGGGGCATATTTTCAGAGAGGATGGGGTCCACCTATCTCAGATGGGGCAAGCCTTCTATTTGCTGGAATTGCGTGATTTGATTGCCCAGGTATGGAAAGAAAATATGTGGTGCTCTACCAGACGGGCATAAAGGTTCTCCAGTGGTGGGGCAGGAAAACTCTGTTCGGTTTTCCTGGGTGGCGGATTTTTCTGGGTGGTGGGCAGACTGGATCCGGATTGTCCAACCTCAAAGGGCAGGAAAAGGAAATGAGGGGGGGTAGCAAAACGAGTCTGTCACTTCTGGGTTTGGTTGGGTTAGCTTGGTGGGGTTCATCCTTCATAGATAAGTTTGGGGTTTTGGTTTATTAAAATTGAACCAAGATGTTTTTTGAAAAAAGATTTTTTATTTGCACCTGTCTTAATAAAGTGGCCTTTCTTGTTGTGGGCAGTGAGTTATTACGTGGCCGAAAGTTGGGTGAAGAGGAATTAAAAACGAGTAATAATGATTGTTCCATCCATGGCTATGGCAAGAAGTAAATACTTGATTCCCAATATATATTAATTTTGTTGTACAAATAAATCGCTGGTTTATGGGTATTTTTTCCAAAGAACATGTGAAATCATGTGTTAAGATTAATGCGTGTTAAACAGGGTGTTTGAATCGCATTGGAGGAGGTAGCCTCCTCGTAAAGCCATTAAAACTCATCTCTCCCCCACATCATTGGCCCGGTGTTCTCTCTCCTAGGGCCCGATGTAGGTTAATCCCATTTACCGAATTTGAAATACCGAATTTTACCGATTCGGTATTTCAAATTCGGTAAATGGGATGTAGGTCCCAACATCTGGATTCGTTACCGAATCCTTAACAATTCTTTAATTACCGATTCGGTAAATACCGAATCGGTAATGCCCATTCATTCCTATGGGCTTTGAAGCCCATAGGAATGATTAGGCATTACCGATTCGGTATTTACCGAATCGGTAATTAAAGAATTGTTAAGGATTCGGTAAATTAATAATTAAAGAATTCACAAGGATCCTCTTCAGGACAGGGTTGGCGTTGAATTAGGGTCTTTTCTCCATTTACAGAATTTTTGTACAATGAGAAAAGATATGAACTTACATGTCATACCAATTGTAAAACCACTAATGTGATTTATGCGATCCGCTGTCCCTGCGTCCTACTTTACATCGGCCAGACCACCCAAATGGTGAAACAGCGCATTATCCAACACAAGAGCCGAGTCAACTGTCAAGTGCTGTCAGCCCCCCTTGTTTCACACTTCATTGAAAAAGGCCACCGGGACACTGATATTAGGTGGCAAGTAATTGAACATCTCACACTTCCAACCAGAGGTGGCAATATAAACGCACTCCTAAACCGAGCTGAATGTAAATGGATCTCACTCACAGACTCCGTAAAGAGGGGCCTGAACACCCTTGATGAATGGAGTAGCACGGTCATTACTTGAACCCCCATGCAGTCCCATGAACTTCACTGTGTAACCTTTCCTTTCCCATTCCCTACCATCACTCTGACCCATGTGGACCTACTAATACCTATATAAATCTCCCTAACCACCCAGACTAGAATTCTGTCATGGTCTGGACTTTCAGGCGCCATGAGCGCATACTTTATTAATGTATTCATCGTGATTTGGTTCTTAAAATGTTTTCATCTAACCTTGCATTTCTAGTTAGATTATATATTTATTCTGATGTATATTTGTACTCTGTGATACATATCCAAATGTAATTCTGATTCCAGCAGTGTAAGGTATGCAATACTTCCATAACGTTTCTCTTCCTCCACGGACAGACCCAGCCTATGGGCGTTACCCCCACTGTTGTTTCCCACCCCCTCCCGCCCCTACTCCCCGTAGCCCCGCCCCCTCCCCTCCGGTTACTTCCTGGTTCGATTCACGGACTCCAGTCAACCCGCTACTCTGCGCGGGACGGTACCGCCAAAGATTTAATCGGCAGCCCCCGCCAGACTAATCCAGGTAATTGACTCCCTCTTGACCCACCTACAACGCGCTAATGTACAACCACGCCGCTACGGCCCTTGCACCAACGCGCTAAATCGCTCTTTCCATTCTCCTTTAGGCACCCGACTTAAACAGAGGATTATTAACCCCCCAGCGTGATCGTTTGACTCGCAATTGGTAACATTCAGCTTCCAGCGATTCAGGTAACCTGTCTAAGCCTCCTTGAATCGCCGCCATTATGGACTATTTGGACCTCTCCTAACTGTTTGTTTAAACCCAGACACCGATCTATGCCTTCCCTTCCCTTTTTAGGCGCCCTACAGATACCTGAAATAACACTCGTTAAATGTATACGAGGCTCCGGACCCACTACCTTGTGGAGGACTGACCCCTTGATCCAGTTAGTGCTCCTATTTTCCAGGTTGGTTTAACTTTGACCTTTTCCCCCTTTTTTTCCCCCCGCCCCCCAGGCCCCCCCTCCACCCTAGTCCCACTATCCCTAAGCACCTAGAATTATATACCATCCATCACTGGCCACACCAATAGATCCTTCCCCCCCCTTGACTTCATGTTAATTGTGAAGTACCAGATCACTCGGCTCACAACCACGCTCCTTCCTTAGCCTCCGGTTCATGCCCGATCTCCTAAAATTAATTATTTTCCCATGCAGCACCCTAATTCAACGCCAACCCTGTCCTGAAGAGGATCCCGAATCACAGAGGATCGAAACGCCGTCGACAACAACGATTTCACGGCGCACTACCAATAGGCTTATCACCATGCCAAATTGAACTTGTCTATTTGTATATATTCAATGTGAAAGCCTTTAATTGATTGTTTTTATCACTTTGCGCCGACCACGCTGTCTTTCACTTTCACTTGCGTTGTCACTATCACTGCGTCATCACATTTTCACCAAGTGCCATTTGGGTTGCTTCATGATTGCTTTTCATGTACAGTGCTGCCTTTAACTGTGCTTCCCATGTTTAATGTAACTGGTGATTAATAACCTTCTCACAAAAGGTATTGAGACTCCCTGGTGTTCCTTTCTTGCAATACGTACTGTATGCAAAAATCTGAATTGTCTCTGTTATTGATACCTAGTGGGACATTGTTTCTTGTTATATGTTAGATTTATTTCGGTACGATCGAGTCAGTAGTACCGGCACCGGGATACACCTTACTCTTCGGGAGGATTCCCTGAGCGTCTGGGAGACTCTTACAGCACACAATGTGAGCCTGTGACTGACAGCAGTCAGTCGGTCGGTCGGTCCCAGGGCTGGGGACCGGCGCTGCGTCGTGTCTACGCCGCACTCACAGACACACGGCGTGACGAGCGACCGGTGGCGAATGATTTCCGAGGCCTGTCGGGGTTGCTAAGACAACCAATGCTCTCTTGGCTCCCGCGTAGCACGTGACCCGGACTTTGACGTCAGGCGGGGGCGGGCCCCGAGCAGGCACGGCCCCAGAGGCAGGCAGGAGCGGGCGTCTGATGCTGGAGTCGGATGCGCCAGGTTCTTCCATCCTCCGCCGCCGCTGCTGATCACACGGGGTGCCGGGAGAATGGACTACTAGAGCCGCCCACTGATTGCATACCGACGGCCAGGTGAGAGTGCACCGTGTGGAGCTGCGCACGTCACCCGTGGGTGCAAACCGCGCGCAGTCCCATGCGCGGCTCGGACCAGCCCCAGAGCCGGGGAGTGCGCGCGTGCAAGGGGCTCGCCTTCACGCCGCTGTGCGCTCGCGCCGGTGGAGCACCTCTCGCTCATTGGTCTGCTGTTTATTTGTTTCCTGGAGCCGCCGGTGTGAAGGGGGGATTTGATGGACGTGGAGCCGCGCTCAGTCTAAATCACACTGTGCTTGGGCTAAGGAAGTTTTGGGTGTGTTTGATTGACAGATCCATGGCCACGGGGTGCTGGTTATTTCTATGGTGTCTGCATGTGCATAGTTTTTGTGTGGAGGGGTGCTGCTAGGTGCGTGTGATGGCCACGTTGATTGTGTCAGCTGCCCGTGTTGTTTCTGTGTGGAAGGCATGTTGAGAATAGCCCTGTACTGTAGCGAATGCAGGAGAAAGTGCAAAGATTGTGGAAGGCATGTTGAGAATAGCCCTGTACTGTAGCGAATGCAGGAGAAAGCGCAAAGATTGTGTAGTTGTTTTTACTGTGTTTACGAGGTGATTGATGGCCATCACCGGTTTCAGATCCTGCAGGCAAGTAGATGTGTGTCTGCTACCATACGGTGTACGCGTACCCACGCCATTTCTTCTTCTTCCCTATCGATAACGACACAAGTTCTCCGCTGCTCAGTTCCAAACAAATATTTAGCAACAAGTAGTTCTCTCTTTGGCACATCGGAAGTTCCTTGACATTTCTAATGCTGCCACCAGCCCAGCGCCACGCCCCTTTCTATTCGAGCTATCTCTGCTGTGGGGCACACCACAGCCCCGGGACCCCCTGCCTGTGAACGCGATGCTGTTTTTCGAAGGTTCTCCTCTAAAGTATCAGTTGCAGCTGATTACAGTCACAGATCACCGTCTCGAGTCTTTCATTTATCCTTTTGAACATTGGACGGTTTGTAAACATTGCTTTGTATGACACGCCCCACTTGTATCCATTAAACAACTTCTTTACGTTGTCTTTTATGCGTCCGTGTGCATCCCCTCGGGGTGCGCGCGGCTGTCCCAGCAGCGCCCTCACTGAGGCAGCTCCCACCACGGGCACAGAGGGGATCCCCCTTCAGAATGGGAGGTGCTCAGGCAGGACCCGTTGATGTCGCAAAATAAAGCGAGGTCTGGAGCTCAGGACAAGCGGCAGGAGAGAAGAGCGGAGCCGCCCCCTCCGTGCTCCTCCCTCCCGGCCACGAACGCATGATCCTTGGAGCTTTCACACGCTTGGATTAGTGCGCAGCGCCCTCCTCGCACTCCCTGTCAGAGACGCAAAAAGTTCAAAGATGAATATAGCTGCCACCCGCGATTTCCGGCACAAGGAGTGCATAGTCTGCTTCCTAATTGGCTACTGTTTTCTGCAGAAATGTTGCAAGAGTTGCAGTGCCTAAAACTGGTTAAAAAAGTAGGCCGCCCTGCAGCTGGTCGTGCTATGAGTAACCGGTATACAGAGCCCAGTTCCCAGTATTTTTGCATAATTGTCCCTGCTTCTGAAAGAATAATCTTTAAGCACTGATGTTTTAAGAAGCCACTTTCAGTGTATGTTAACAGGAGCTTATAAAAAATTGTTTTCCACTGTATTGCGCCCCTATAACTGGTGACGCGTTCTGTGTGCACGCGGGACACATGCCGTGGACCCAGATGCAAAGCAATAATAGAGCGCTGCGAGGGGAGGGAAGGGGGAGTGAGGTGGGAGAGCGACGTGTTCAAGAGTGGGCTGGGGGAACAGCAGGGAAGGACCGGAGCTCAGGGCTAGGAATGGGAGGGGAGGGGGCTGCCTGTTCCCTGCATGAGCAGCTTTCAAATCCAAAATTTCTTTATTTCGGCCATTTAGACCATAAAAGATACAATAAAAACATTTAAGACAGATAAAAACATACAATATATAATGAGCAGCTTTCCCTAACGCCTTCGGGTGGGAGCCCTCATGCTCCCACCCAGTTGACTGTTTACTACATGCCAGTGCTTCAGTTTTACTCCTTGGAGAGAATGAATGGGGTGCTTGCATGTAACACCCTCTCCTCCCCTCGCTTCGATGATGCGTCACAGTGCCAGGGAACACACGGAATTATATAGTTAAAAAAAAACAAGCAAACTATGCTTGACTTCATGCAGCGTGATATTTATTCAGAGGAATACCTCGGGGAGCATTGAAGGTGGTGAACAGTATTTCTGCGTTTTTAAAGTGCATATACAACACCAATATGTGCACCTGCGTTGCAGTGCACAGAGGGCTCGCGGCTCACCGTTGTACACGTGCACGTCTTGCTGTGATATCTTCATGTGGCTCTATTAATCCTGTGCGTTGTCTGTTGTTGATGCATGCCAGCCGACTCCCCTGGAGAAGCGTCTCTTTGGCAGAGACAGCCAGCCCTCAACTAAGAGGTTATGATGTCTATTTTTATGAAATAGCATGCAGATGTGTCCATGTCGGTTGGGCATGTTGCTGCAGTGTTCCTGTGTGGCGCGGATCCCGGTCTTAGTAAGTGGCACGAAGCTATTTATGGATGTACTGCAAATCACGTTTGCTGGAGTGAATATCTGGCCGGGGGCTATAATTCGAACATGAATTTCATGTAATATGCCCTTCTCATAGCACCAAGGGAAATGTAAAAGTGTTATTACTGTACGTAGCTCGCCTAGAGCACACACAGCCCACTTTTTTGTGTAATACAGCGCGTAATTCTCTTTTCATGTTCTAAGCTAGTCATGGTGCTGGCCTGGCGTCCTTCAGCCGTTGGAAGCTACCACAACCCTGATATCTCTTCTGTAGGGGGAGCCAGTGGAGTTTCCTGAGGTGAGGTGTGATGTGGGTTTGTCCAGGAAGGCAGAGGATGAGTCTGGCTGCTGTGTTCTGTATGGTCTGAAGTCTCTGTAGAAAGTGTGCGGCAATTCTTACTTGGAGGGCATTTCCGTAGTCCAGTTGACTGATGATGAGGTCTTGTGTCACAGTGCATCTTGTGTGTAGGGGTAGCCACTTAAGATCTTACGCAGCATGTGCAGAGTGAGGAAGCAGGCGGAGGAGACTGTTGATCTGTGATTTCATGGTGAGCTTGTTGTCATTTCATGGTGAGCTTGTTGTCAATGATTCTGAAGTTTCTGGCGTGGTTGAAGGGAGAGGGTGCAGGTCCTAGGTCTGATGGCCACCAGGAGTCATCCCATGTGTTGCTTGCTACTGTTGCTAAAGATCAGTACTACCTTCTTGTCTGTGTTCAGTTGCAGGCAGTTAGTTGTTCTTCATCCAGTCAGCAACACTTGTCATGCATTTGTGGAAGTTGGTTCTGGCGGTGGTGGGGTTGTTGGTGAGTGAGAGGAGGAGTTTGGTGTCATCAGTGTAGCAATGTATGTTTAGAGACGGTGCCAGCTATTTTTCAACTTTTACTGTTTGCGATTTGTTTCCACTACTCTCCTGCTAGCAGATTCCACCAACCACAGTTCTTTGGTACAGCATCACTGTATTTCCCAAAGTCTGCATTGGTGGCAGTAGTATGCAGTAACTGTACTATCACCGATTTGCCTTTGCTACGCTGCTGACACTGAACACCTTAGAGTTGGTGCTTGCCATGCTATTATATTGCAGTCTCATTTATGTGGCACTTCATACCGCAGACGAGGCGGCAAAGTACGGTAGCAATTGAGTACTGTGCTATACCAGGGGTTCTGCTTGTTTGGAAGGATGCTGGATCATTGTCTGGCCTACATGGGAAGTGTTTTGTGTCATGCACGATGACCACAGTGATGCTTTACAGTTGGTAGAAACAGATGTGTTAGACTCACTCCAATACTTACATTTGGCTTCATCATAAAACAATTCTTTTAAAAAGCTCCGATTTCATTTGTCTGCTCAATCTTTTGTTCTGTGTAGGAGAGTTCTTTCCATTGTCTCCCATACTCCTGGAAAAGGCCATTGTCTCAGTGATGGCTGGCGGGTGAAGGGATGGGGATAGGGGTCACATGAATTTAGGAAGGGTCAGAGAATCTTTTGCTCTCAATGGTAGTTCCTGCCAAGTGATGGCAGACAGCTGGCGCGAGAGGGAGCTGAGGGGAAAAACACGCTAAATAAACCATTTGACTCCTTCCGTGCACTGTAGCACCCGCTTCAGGGTACAGGAGCAAGGCGTGGAACCAGCCACAATCTTACCTGCAGGAGTTACCACCTAGATTGTTCCCAGCCTTGAAGAGCATCCCTGTTTATATTAATGAAACCTCACATTAGGCCCCGGGGGACAGTGGCCCTTTTGGACATTTCTGCACATGACACGGCACGCGTTGGCATATATATAATGTCATTAAATAGCTTACTCCCACTAACATGGAGGTATTAAAGACTGAAACATCTGCTTCCAGGAAGTCATTTTCTGATAGAAAGGAGGCTAGCGGAGAAGAAATGAACATTCACCAGGGCTCCCTTGAGATGCGGGATCCCAGCGTCTAAGAGGATAATCAGTACAATGACCTACATATATGGCAATCTGGAGCTTGTTTTTGATGTTCGACCGCGTCACCCTCTGCCTCTTTGGCCATCTCATTCCAATTCTGAACCCTTGTGGAAGCAAAATCAGGCTAAGTTGGGAACATTTCCATAGCATCGACTGGAAACTGCACACCAAAACACCCAATTATTGTGATATGGCTCCTGCGGTATTATGTTCATTAGTCGCAAGCAGCATTTTTTGTGCGCTACTTGCAATGCTTGAAGGCACTCTGTAATACCAACCGAGCTAGAAGTATGGCTGGGTATGACAGAGCGCCTTCAAGCATACAGGCGCAAGACCCTGTTAATTTGCTTTGCCAAAGGGCTGTCTTTATTTGAGCACCGTTTTGTTGACTGAATATAGCTTTCTGATGCCATTCGTGCAATCTTCTGGGCAGTACAAACTGGCCTAAATGCTAGTGGACAAAGGGGAAAATAAATACAGCGCATTGCTGCCTGCAAGTGCAGGAACCATGAACCCCAACTTGCATTATTGTTTCCTGTAGGTCAGGATGTACAAAGTAGGTCCAAGTGTGCTTGAACTATGACATATTTTCAGGATAACCACCAACAATGTTAACAATTCCAATTTAAGTTCACTATATTTGCACTTGCCTGCTGGACGTCCAGAAAATCTGGCAACATTATGTGCTACCAGCCTTGAATCGATCACTTCTGGTTAAGTGTGCATGGACTATAAACATAGCAAGAAGATCTTTACTCACAGGCTGAGAGTGACTTCATGAGCCTGTCGAAGTGTAAGGCTTAATTTGTGACGTCATGCTGGATAGTTTAGAGCTGATTTAGCTATTACCAGGGCGTCTGGAATTATGACTTGGGGGAGGACCACATTATGTTACAAGGTTGACCAAATTATACGGCACGAAAAGGTAAACTATGTGGTGTAATGTGGCACATTTTGTGATAGTATTACTTCATTATTTTGTACTTTTTACACAAGCTAACACTGTCTGTGCAGAGATTTCATCTGTTAAATGTAATAACTTAATACAGCAATAATCAATAGAAACCTAACCAGACAACCTTTGTGAAGGATCTTGCATAGCACTGGAACACACTGCCACTTTTTTTGTACTTTTCATTTGTTTAATCTAGAAACTGCTTAGTTAATCTGCAGATGTTATGCAGCAGATGATGAGTTATGTGGCACATCCACAATAATGTGGAAAATGCTGCAGTTGCAGAATCCCATAATTCGAGTGGCCCTGGCTAATGCACACCGAGAACCTTCAGTTCCTGTTAAAAGAGCAACCTTTAACTTCCGTAAATGTACCACAGGCTGTAACTCGATCATGCAACATATACCAGAAGATGGAGGGGGCACATGCCTGGGAAAATCACATTTCTGCCTCTGGATCAAATGGAGTCCTTTTTCTTCTTTTTCAAATCTTAGCACGCTTAATCTTCTTAAACCTTTGAAAAGAGTTAGTCAATATCTGCAGGCAAAAACCCAGGCCGCCTGATCAGTTAATCATACAGTGGAGCTCTGGAAACACTGACAAGTGTAGCCAATCATTTGACGCGGTGCAGAGGAAAAACAAGATCCTTTGTTTTTTAAGAAAAGGAGGTGTTGCTATGCTAGGGGGTGAAATTGTGAAGGGACAAGTCAAAATTCAAATTACACTCTTTTATTAACAAACAATGATTTAAGTAAAGTCACGGATGTGACCTAGACCCACTCCTTGACAAGGCTGGCCACCTGTAGGCAGTGGAGTCTAACCCAACCGTTAAAGCGCCAGAGGCTGGGATTGTTTACCAGCATGCTTCATTTCACTTTTCACCCCTATGATTAACAGCTATTTGTCTTGTCTGGACGCCATGTTTGTTTGCTCACTTACACAAGTTTAGAACTGAGTCTCACCCGTCCTTTCTTTTTACTTCTTTCAAACTGTTTCCATTAAAATGTGAAAATATTTCTCTTCATTTGGGGGAAAACGCAAACTTTATTTTTTGGTCTGAATAGTTTCAAGTTTTATTGTCCAACCAACGCACGCTTTTGTGAATGATGTTCTAGGGTATAGATGAAATGCAGAAAAGGGCAGCTGAGTTTCTGTCTGCTTCGGTTGTTTTGTGATTAATGCATTACGGTTACTTGGCAAGTGATGATCTTTTCCCGACCATATAAAGAGCATCTTGATCGATTGCTGTTGATTGCTTAAGTAGATGCACTGAATAATTAAATACTCGAGCAGTTCCAAACTAAGGTCGTTCAATGATAATTTTTGTGTATGGTGAGCGGTGCCGCAGCAGTGACTGCATGCAATGATAGCCGAAGCCCTTTATTTACAAGAATAAATATTAATATGAATGGTTGTTGCAGGTTGGCATTTAATGCACATGCTGTGTATTGTGAGCTACTGTTAATATAGAAGTTACTTATCTCTTTTGTTTTGAGGTAAAATAAATGCGATTCAAGCAATATTTATGTGGCGGGGCGTAAAAATATTTTTAAATTTAGTTCTCGCGCCCTGTGAAAAGTATGAAAGTGAGTGAGCTGTTAGTATCTGAAGGACCTCAAACATAGAGGTTGGCAGCTGGGTCCTAGTAATTGAAAAACATTGAAGAAGCCTTCAACGCAAACAATAATTACTCCAAAATACACAAGTTAATTGCACACTAGAAGCAATACCTCCAAGGAGATGAACACATAATTGGGTGCAGAGGCCACAGAATAACAACCACGCCCAGCCTAGTAGAGTAATGCAAACTAGACCCTGCACACCCATATTACAGTTACAAACACAATTTCTACTTTTAACTTTCAAAGCGGATTGTGGGGGAGGGTGAACTAGAAATGTTGGTTTTGTGAGCAGCTGCATCATGGGAGTGGAAGGTCTTTCTTTACAGTGTTGTCCATCAGGTGTTAGGTTAGAGAAGTGGATTGTTGAGTTGGTAGACCATAACCAAGAAGAAAGATGGTGGGTGATTTGTAAGTTAGATAGTCCTCTGTGTTCGGAAGGATACATGGCTTAATGGGGCCTGTATTACAGAGGATGGCAGAGAGAACCAAGCTCTACTCAGGGCATCAGTCTCAGAGGGACTGGGCATGAAAGTTTATGCCAAGAGGTGGCCAAGTTCCAGTGGAAACCAGTGGTTGCTGCTCGTTGACACCATTGAGATGTTTACTGCAAGGCTGCTTCCCTATAGCCCAACACCAAGAGAAGCATCATTGGATGTCTAACTCAAAACTGATCAGTGGGCTTTCTTTTTTTTTTTTTTCATGTTTCCATCAGAAGGGTGGAAATACTCTCCTTTGTTGCTTGCTTGTATGAAGTTGCGAAGGAGCATTGTATTGAAACGTGGCGGGAAACTCTTGGTCTGGTGGTTTAACCATCAACCTTGAAATGAAAGAAGCATGTTATCAGAGTAGCCGGTGTAAAGAGACAGATGGACTGAAACTACTTTCAATGTGCGTTAAGTTGTTATGGGACTATTATTTAAATTTTCTGTTTGAGGTCACATTTTTTGTTAATGCCTTGTGATCGATTGAAATGTTGT
This sequence comes from Lissotriton vulgaris, assembly GCF_964263255.1. Classification (NCBI taxonomy): domain Eukaryota; kingdom Metazoa; phylum Chordata; class Amphibia; order Caudata; family Salamandridae; genus Lissotriton; species Lissotriton vulgaris. The sequence continues at coordinate 1,759,619,231 of NC_141691.1, read as the reverse complement.
CATTAATTGCAGTTGCAACATACCCTTTAGTTGTAGTAGCCGGCTAGACCATATTTGTGATTCTAACTCCGACTCATCAGTCATTTGGCTTACAAATGAAAAGTAACCATGATATTGCTCGCTCCAGCCAGGTCTTGTACCTTTATTGAGCAACATAGTAATTAAATTCTCAGTTTCACCAAAAGTGTCCTGGACAGGGCTCTTCCTCAGAAGCAGTTTAGCTACATGATGGCTGGCCACTCTGCAATTTCATACCAGATCGATACTAGTCTTTTGCTTTTGAAGGAATATGGTGCCTTTAATTCTGGGTGCCAACTTTTGATTAAAACTGGGGGAGCAAATTCATCTGATATGCGTGTTTACTGTCATCCTTCCCACACCCATCCATATTGCTCCTAACATATCTTAATTCTTTGTATCCTGTTTTTTCATATCTGGAAATGTTTACTCTCACGTTAGTATGCTCACTTCAGTTCGATGTTTTCCGAGGACCACTTCATGTGTATACCCATTTTTTCCACCAGATGAAAATGAGGCCGTGTACTAATACCTCTTTATTACATGACTAGCAGCCCGCCCCGGCGTTGCCCGGGGACAGAAGGGGGCTGGGGGCTGCATTTTGAGCATTTGCTTAGTCCTGGCCGGGCCCCCCGCCCGCCCCGACATTGCGTATAGCGCTGCCCGCCCGCCCGCCTGCCTCCCGCCCGCCTCCCGCCTCCCGCCTCTGCCTTACCTCAGCCGCGCTCCGGACTTAGCCCCCACACCCGGGCCCCCGCCCGCACCGACATTGCCCGGACCGGCTCCCGCCTCCCGCCTCGCCTTACCTGAGGCGCCGCGCCACTCCTCGCCGCACGTCACTCCACGTCACCGCTCCTCCCCGCCTGTCATCATCACGCAGGTGTAGGTCGCGGTTAGTGCTACGTCGCGGCCGGCGCTTGTTTTAGGGGACTACTTTGTTTTTAAACTTTAATTTTTTAATTTACGTTTTTTTTTATTTTATGCAGCCTATGTCCATCTACACACCCTGAGGATTACAACAATGTATTGGGTGTGTGGATTGGCGCTGTGGTTCCTGAGTTTACCTTGCCAAAAGGTGTCTGTTCTCTCTTTATATTAGTAGTATAGAAGATGCGGGACTCCCAAGATACGTAGCTTGCCGTGTATCATTGCTGCCTCTATTTTGTTACCAGTATTCAAAGACCTGTTTTATCAAGTCATACTTGAAGGCCATTTTTGGACAGAAATCATAGCTGTAGAATGTTAGGTCCTTCAGACAAGTGCCATTAACCACTTTCCACTGTGCACCCCAGAGCGAATAATATGCTTTCGGCATTGTCGGTTGAATGGTGCAGCGTCTTTGACCTGCTATATCATATGATTAGATGGAAACGCATAAACACATAGACCTCCACTTCACATGCTTTGAAAAAATTATCATGCAATTCTGCCGTTTGACCAATAAATAAACACACAATAACAAGCATTGGCAATGCCTCTAGGTCTTGTTTTGAATTAATGCTGTATGGTAATGTGAAGCATTACAAGTAGATAGCATGGGGATGAATATGTATTTATGTATTAAAGCAGCAACTTTAGAATTATGGTGGTGTAAATTAAAAAGCCAAGTAACCGCTGAACTGTCAAACCAGATCTATATTTTCATGAAGTTTGACTGCCCTCCTCCCATCTGTGCTGCTGTCGAAGAAAATCACCATAAATTGTTTCGTTTTCGAAGTCACTTTAATGGCATTCCAATACATGGGTGTGGCCCTGAAAGTTCAAGCAGCTGAATAAATAAACAAATATTTACAGCTATGTGGAGGAAAAACACTTTATTTTGGAAGTACACAATGTCTGCCTAATCAAAGCATAGTCCCGGCTCCCAACGTGTGGGTGAAGCAAAGCCCCTCCCTCTCCTGGTGACGCTCTGCCAGGTCAGATCATAACGAAGATGACATTCTCATAATAGAAGAGTTAAAATACATGCATTACAATTGAAAATTAGTGTGAAAAATGTCAGCTTTGCTAGCTAGATGTTATTGCGCCCTAGTTCAGTTTTTTCTAGGATACCAAAGACAGAACCTGCCCGTTTAACATTGCCTTGAGGAGTAGGTGGAAAATTAAACATTAATGCTCTTGAGTGTATATAAAATGTTACTTAACTTTACCACTTGCTTTCTGCAAGCACAGGGTGGTGAGTTAATTGCGGACACCTTTTTGTGATCTTTGTCTTAAAGCCAATTTATCCTTGCATCCTTCTAAGTTGTATTCAAATGAATGCCATTAAATACGGTTAATAACATGTCTTATTTTTCATATCATGGTTTTTTAACACCTGTACATGTTTGTTCTCTCTTTATTTAGTATGTCCCCAAAAGTCTGTTCTATGCTCTCTGAGGACCTCCTTCTTGTGTATACACATTTCTACCACCAGATGAAGCTGAGGCCATGTGATAACTCTTTATCAAATGATATGAGACCCCGCCACCAGAGCCGTACCACTCCATGTCTCATTCCTGCCTCTGTTATTTACAGCGCATATAGATGGAAAAACTGACATTATTATTATAATATGTTTGCCCTTGAGCTCCTCATAGGTTCTCTCTGCTGACACACCGAAAGGTTTTCTGTTGGCTGCTCTCCAGTTATTTTCGAGCTCTGCCACCCTTAATTGCATTGGGATGGTACAGTTCATAGTCCAGTCTTGCGTTCCTGAGAGTGCACTTTGAAAAAGTTTTAAATCTGTGTGAAGAGATTGCCCCCCTCCCCTTCTTTTTCTTGCCACCTGACTGTTTCTCTGTCAATTTGAAGAGAGAGGGAGTACACTGCATTTGCTCTAGGGCAGTGGTTCTTAATCTGTGGTCCATGGACCAGCAGGGGTCCGCAAAGCCTATTCAGGGGTCTGGTCCACTGCTGCTTAGAAAATGCAATAACATTAACAGATTAATAAAGTGTATTTAAAAAAGAAGCAACATGTAAAATTGGAAATGAGAACATTTGTAAGTTATCCTGATGCTCTTCTAAGAATTACTCTGGGTGACTCGGATGCTGAACTGTAGGCAACAAATTATGAATCCTGTGGTACACCCTGAGACATTGTGCATGAGGATGGTCCTGCTGATCGTATCTGGCTGTGGTTAGAGAGGAAGGACTGGAGTGGTTCCCTGCTCAGTAATCCATTCAAGTGTTCAGTCACTTATAGGGTCCTCTGTGGCTGGAAGATTGAAGACAATCACGACTCATTTTCAATCTTCGTTTAAGGTGGAAATGAATCTCTCTGAAGGCATTGTGGGTGTAAATGCCTCTATTCTCCATGTACTTGGAGTTGTTTTGTTACCCACCTTTCCATTATTTCAATGAGATCTAGTAATTTGGCCAGTGAATTATTGTATTTATCAATTTGCTGAGAATGATTCTACTGAGTTGGGAGTCCTTCCTCGTGGATGTGCTGTCCTTTGCAAGAGCAGGAAGCTGTGGTTTCTTGCACAATTTGCAACGCTTATGAGGCAAGTTTGAACTTTAGTCTTGATTGCAAGCTTCTGAACTTTGTTTTTTCTCTGAACGTTTGAATGTGATTTTAATAGAACGGTTAAGAGAGAGACTGATTAGAGAGTAGTGAAGTAAGCTTGAGCTGTTGGTCATGGACATTTGGGACATTTTAGACAAGAATTCCATATGCTCCTAGCCGTATTTTTTTTTTATCTGTGTGGATTAGCAAGCTAATGATAGACTGAAGATGTCCCTTGCTTGTTTCGGATGTTGTGAATTTGTTTTGTGAAGTAAGGGATGGCCCTTCACGATGGCCTTGTCTTAACTACAGTAATGTCTCTTGCAATGGGTTCTTCATCTTTTGCCCCTTCTTTTTAAAATTGTGAGGTACAAATGCAGGCAGCATTTCCTACTTGTTAAATGACTTAATTAACTACACTTATAAACGTTTTTCTTTCAAAGACTTGGAATCCATTATAGGTTTGTACTGTATCAAATGGATGTTAGTAAGAGTTAATTTTCTCATGTGTTACTTTGTCCTAGGTTTCAGATGTGATTGTATTCAAGAAACCTTTTAGAGCAGTTGTCTCCCTATGCCCCATATGTTCCACAAAGCAACTTTGTTAACCCGCCAATTCTCCACCATTGTTCACGCATCACTGGCGTGCATCCAGTTGAGGCATTGCCTTGTAGAAAAGTAAAACATACATTGATTACAGTCCAAGCCACTTTGAATACATTGACGATGGGCATTCTTTTTAAAATTGCATTGGATAACTTCTTTAGACTTGGCCGAGGTAGAAGACCCGTTCACTTTTTGCATCAGATGGAGAGGGGTTATTTGTTCACCGAGCAACAATCTTAGCCGAATTTTGATATTACAAGTGTCCGGAGTCCAGATTACTTGAGGGCCTGCAAAACCTTCCCCAGCTTCCTTCTGTGAGAGAGGTCCCAATGTTTAGATCCAGAATGAATCAATTTTGGTCTTACTGTGTGCTCTAAAAATGCATTTCACTTCATGCATTTGTATTTGGACTTGTTGCTCGCTATTGGAGTTTTTGTTTTTTTAAACTTGTTTTTATTAGTCTTTTTTTGTTTAAAATAACACTACAATGAAACACTGCAGCAATAATGATAGACATAGAGATTGATTGCACGTAGGATGCCCAGCATCGCCCCTGCCGGGCGGAGGGCACACCTCCTCCATATTGAAAACGTATAACATACTAGTAATCACAGAGGGCCCCACATGAACGCTAAAGCCACCACATAATAGGATTTCTGTTTTAAAAGGTTAGATGGAGGCCTTCAGGAGAAGGCGTTTGGAATGCACCCTATTACAGACAACCATTGCCGCTTGGAGTAAGCCCTAGGTCTATGCTGCAGAGTCCTAATTGGGAGCTGGAAGCCTTGTAGCTATTTTCTGCAGCGTAAACACAAGCATTGTTGTTGTAACATAAGCTGCCGTGGGGGAATTATGTTTAGTTCTCGTCGCTACCATGAAAGCCATACCTGCACATTAAGGGTTACCACTATCCTATGTATATGTTTTGTTCAGAAGAAATTATTGGTAACTTAAGTAATGCACATTTATGTTGCCATGCCTGGTTTTTGGTGTTTTGGAACACGTTCAGCTGGGGATCTACTTGAACACCGAGAATTTCATAGAGCGAATATACTTTAATGTGCGATATGAAAATGATTGTTTTATTGTTACTAGTTTTCATTGACTAACATCATGGCTTCCCTTGAGGATACTTAACAAACCATGGCAAAATGAGGGAAGGGGTGTTCATAAATTTAGTGTTGATCTTTCCCCTCCCCTTGTCCCCCAGTTTGTTTCCCAGATTTCTGTTTACCTCTGCCCCAAATCCCTATTTCTGTCTCCTGTATTCTGTTCAGAGTTGCAGAGCACATAAACGTCTCATGAAGGGTCTGATTTGTGTACATGATAGGTCTGCAATAAATTTAGCGACCCTCGTCCACTGGAAGAGCAACTTGTCCCATTTGGGTAAGGCTTATTCCTGACTCCACTCTCCAAGATACATTCCTTTGGCGATATTATTCTCTGGGGTAGTACTCCACTAATAAGCGGAGTCAAGACGGGAAAATTAGATGAGCACACCCTTAAAAATAACAGGGGGACCCATGTCTACAAGCTAGCTGGTTCCTAAAACTCCTTTGAAAATCCAGCTAAAAGTGCCATGGGGCTGCTGTTCGGGTGTTGCTGTAAACTGAGCAAAGACAATGCATGTCATTTTAAAGTCTCTTACAAAGAGACCCCGCTTTTGTTCCACCTAAACACGTGGACCGCTCGGCACTCTTTATGTCGTATATTTTAGTGTCCACAATCCAGCAGGAGGACTGGATGTTAACAAGTCGTGAACTATTCTCTTTTGGCTCGAAGCCATCCGAGCAGCTGGTGCCTCTGACTGCAAGTGAGTTCCTTTCACAGGTGCGCAGCATATAAACTATTTCACAGCTTTGCGTGCCACAGGGACACTGTCGAAGATGCTGCAAGTCAACGGGTGTTGCTCGCATATGGCAATTGGTAGAGAGGCAAAAAAATAGTTTCTTAGTTTTGGTGAAGAAAAACATCGAATGTGGAAAATGTGTTTGTGTTAAGTCAACCGTGGTCAAGCTCATGGATAAGCAGCTGGGAATACAACATTAGAAAGAGGCCTTCTGCACGTACCAGCGTGGTCTAGTGTGATGGCCTAGTGACATAAAACCAAACTGTGTTGTTGTTAGTGTCTCCCACAGTCTTGCAGTTTTTAGTAAGCCATTACCCCACCTGTTGGTACTCCTCTTCTACTTTAAGGATGAGCAGATACTATTCTGAGGGAGTCATGTTGCATGGTTTCTGGGAGAAGCTTAATTTAGGAGACCACCTCCTAGGCGGCTTAAGGAAATGATTACTGGAACAACTTGTAATCGAGAAAATGTCTAACTGAAGCTGACTTTAAGCTCCATTCAGAAAGGAGTTCTTTATAGATACCATGACAGAAATTATTATGAATTCTTTTTTTAACTAAGCAGATATTTCTGCAGGTGACCATTTCAGAAGAAGCCGAAGGGAAGAGACTTAATAAAAGATGATATTGCTATCAGGAATCCACTGCTTTGGTTACTGAGGAGGATGATTAAAGTCTGATTGCACTCTACCCAAACTTCCAGTTCATCTGGACCAGTGCCTAATTTGGGTCGGTGATTTCCGGTGGAGGGGGGGGGGGTGCTACAGCAGTTGTTTTTGGAGGCTGGCACTCATTTATCTGCACTAGACATTTACCGAGAGCAAGGCAGGAAAAAATTGAAAAAGCAGAAAGACAGAAGAAGAAAAATACATAGACACAGTCACAAAGTGAGAAAGCAGGAACCTGCAGAAGTGCGATACCAGCCTATGGGATGCTTGGAAGCCTGTGCGCACACTTTTAGTGGCACCAACTGTATTTTTAAGACAAAACCTTTAAGCACCGGCACTATTTCATTTACAAATTTAGCACTGATCTAGACACCGCTATTAATGAGCAATGGTTTGTCAAGTCTCCCCAATCAGCCATGGCTTACCATTGGTAGCATGGTCGAGCTCTGTGCTTAAACCTTACAGGAGCTGATGCATAAATCAAGACTTAACATAACAAAGTTCAAACCAACTCGAACAATAAAGAGTGTAATGTCTAGACAGAACAAATCCCAAGAAGTAGAATGTATTTTATTATTAGACCAGTTTCTTGACAAAATGAACAATAATAGCCCTCTTGGTATTGCATGGTTTGTCAAATCCTTGTAATATACTTTAAAACACCCATTCAGGTTCGTGGAAAATTAGCTAAAAAATGGCTTTTAAAACTTTTTAGAAAAACGAAGCTCTGAGGCAGATTGTGGGCAATTAAAAGTCTCCCTGAGTATATACTTTGGGGGCAATTATGATGTTGGTTTGATCAACACAGACGTGCCATCGGTGTCTGTCCCACAAGCCTCTCTAACCGCGCTCAGACCGCCACATTGGGATGCTGTCGGTCCGACCGCATTGGCCCTGGGATCGACCAGCAGCTTCTGACAGGCTCAAGGAGCCCGTTGGGTGGTCGGTCCGATTGCATTGCCCATAATGGAGGCTGTGCCTTCTCAAGAATTACGATCCATCTCCCCACCAGCCATTTCACGTTGTTTCTTCTGGCGTGAAACAGCTGACAGAAAGGCTTTTTTGGGGTACCTAGCAGGGCCCCTGCCTCCCGGCTATAGGTCCTTGGGAGCATTTTTCTCTAAACATCCCTGCATCGTGTGGTAGGCACCACAGGTGCCCCCTGCGGTGCCTACCACAGGGTGCAGGGATGTTTGAGAAAAATGCCTCTTTGCATTGGGTCTGTCCTTTCCTGCAATGATTGCGGTCAAATGCTCATACGACCGCCATAATAATCGACCCTAATGTCTCAAAATGTCTTAAAAAGGTATGGCACCCTGGAGACAGGTTGTTGATTGCTTTATTGAGAGCCTGGTTCCTTTAATCAAACAATGCTTGTCTCATTTGCGATTCTAGTTCGCCCTTAAAGTTGGACTTTGATTTTTCTGTATCGAGTTCTCCAAGTCTCTATATTGCTACAATAGTTTTTCACACTTGCAGTATGTTTTTCTGATTTTCTTTGGATTTCTTGTAAGCGTGGGTGAGTTATAAAGGGTAGTCTGCACCGTCTTAGACCTACGTTATGTAGTGCACTGAAAGCATGGTGAGCAGCTTGAACTGCCACCTCTTTGCTACTGGTAAACAATGGAGTTTCCTGAGGTGGGGGGTGATGTGTGTCTGTTTGGGGAGGTTGAGGATGAGTCTGGCTGCTGTGTTCTGGAGTTTCGTCATGAGTTGGCCGGTGATTTTTACGTAGAGGGAGTTGCTTTAGTCTAGTCTGCTGGTGAGAAGAACTTGCGTGACTTAATCTTACTGGCATCTCCTGCTGGTTCATGTCTCACATAAGACTTATATAACATGTTTAAGAAGTCATTGCATCTTTCAAAACCACACTAAGTTCTATAAGTAATGTAAACTGAAATGCCAAATCCTCATCTGATTGTTCCCAAATATTATATTTATTATGCTAATGACATGAACCTTACTTGCTTGAAGCCTCTCAAAAGAGGTTACTGAGTTTAACACCTTTGGTTGAGGAGAACCGAGCCCTCCTCTTTCTTTAATTGACCTTGCCTGCCAGAGGCCAGGTGCCAAAGCTTCAAATGGATTTGTATCCATGGCCTTAAGCCTGTGGTACAGGTAACCAATGACTACAGAAGTTGCATTTTAGAGTCTTTTTGTTCTTGGGCAGTTAGCCCCTTTTCCGAGGCTTGGTCTCTCCCAGACTCCGGGATGCTTTGCTACATAGGATTGGATCCCGGAATTGATGAAAGCATTTCCTTAACGCGCGAGCCTACCTTTGTGCCACAAACTGAACCTGCCTGCAGGAGACTGGCATTTCTATGGAAGCCAAATCAGCTGGGATTCTGAGAATGTCCTGAAGCACAGTAGTTATTGACCAGTTCACAGAATGCCAGCTACCTTGTTTGCTATTAGGAAAGATGTGCAGGTTTGCTGTAGCTATGGGGGTGCCCCTTAAAAGTCCTTTCAGAAAAACAGAGGACGCTGGAACAGCTTTTGAAAAACTGCATGATATTGTACTTGATTCGCGGGTTAAACGGTTTATATTTGCTGGTGACATGTGACTGGGGGTAGAAAGATAGCCAGAGGATCCTTCTGAAGATGTTACCCGCTCTGTCCCACAAACAGCCTGCGAGCATTTTCAACTGAAATCTGATTTTGTGGAGCCGTTTATCTTAAACCGTGGAACTATTCTAAAGTCCGTAGAAGTTTCTGCGTCTGAATGCAGCAGCGTTTAGCACAAGCATCTGCTCCCTTGGCTCCGGCAGGGGTGCTGTTTGACCAGCATTGTTAAGGCCATTTGTACTACTACAGCTTTTGTATTGGGTATCTTGCATTCACCGAGGGTTTTCTCAACACCCATCTGATTCTTTCAAGGAGCTCTGCCTTGAAGTTGGTCTTGATGAACATTCCTAAAAACAAAGCACTTATTTTAAGCCTGATAAGGCATCGTCCAACCAGGAATAACTGTTATGTTAAGGCCAGCCTCATGTGCTTGCTGATTGGTCCGTCTTGGTGGCTTTGTGCCACTTCGCTCCACCCCCCCCAACTTCACTACGGTTAAACTTTGAGTATCAACTCTACCCCCCTTCAGATCTCTATCCACACCAATAACTAAAGCATTCTGACTTGATTTTATTTTTTATATTACCTTTTATAAATTTGAATGTAAAAATGTGACTGATACCAACATAGTTTAACCTGTAAAAACTGTGTTTACTTGAAAGTTAACTACTGAATTTGGCAAGTTCCTGGTGGGCCCTCAGGGGGACACTTGAACATTCTTATACACTTTCATATTTTACATTGGACTCCAAATTCTTGTAATTTTGGTTCGTTGGAACAGTTATTCCTTTTTTTTGAACAACTTTTGATCTCCTGCATAAAAGTTCTCAATTTGTTCCATTTTTTTAATCTATGCCTTAATTGGATTAGGACCCCAAGTTATATGTATTTCTCCGTAATTGTTTGTGTACAAAATGACTTCCAACATCCAAGAGAAAGCTAGCAGCAGTGAGCTTTGAAGCGTGATTGCCTCTGTAAAATTCTCTGTTATGACACTGGAGGAGCTCAGCAGCAATTAATCTCTCTTCCATAATACAACGGTGAGAGAACAAACACATGCAACCTGTCTGGGTTGCTTGAGTTTCTGTTCGCAGGGGATGTTCCCAGGCAGTTCGGACTGGACTGTTCTATTGGATCGGGAGTAAAACAGATTTGCATATGGCTGGTCTCTCACTGGAATTGTACAATAGGCAACTCATTGATGGTCTAGAATGCAGCCTAGCGATTGCCAATGGCTGAGACATTTGCAAATGTTCCTCCCATCACCTTTTCTTTTATTCTCTTTCCTGTATCCTGCCAGGGTGTTATTATATGTAGGTATTAAAAAAAGTTAAGTGTAAGAAACATCTGAAGTGCTTGCGTTCTCTGTTCGTTCCTGATCAAATCCATTTTAACCTTGGTGGAAGCTCCGTTAAGTGAGTGTAACTTTCAAATTTGTGCGGACAGGTTTGGCTACTAAAAAAAAAAATAACTCCCCAACAAACAAGAATCGACAAAGCCAAAAGGGCTCTCCTGTGCTAGGAATGTTGGCTTTGCCAATGTGTTTTAGCCATGTTGTACACCCGCAGGGCTGCTGTTCAGCCGGGGTAAAAGTTAGTATTGTGGAGTGTCATTGTAGAGTGGAGTGGTGTAGAGGGGTATAGAATGGAGGAGCATAGAGTAGAGTGACGTGAAGTAGGGGTCGTAGAGTTAAGTGGCATAGAGTAGCGTAAAGTGTCATAGAGTGGCGTAGCATAGAGTGACTTGAGTGGAATGGCAAAGCATGGAGTGGAGCAGTGTCATAGTGTGGAGTGTCAGATCGTGATATAGAATGTTTTAAAGTAGGGTGGTGTAGAGTGTTTTGTAGTGGGGTGTAATAGAGTGCAGTGGCATAGTGTTTTGGAGTTGTGCAGTATGCATGGTGTGATAGTGTACTTCAATGAAAGACAACACATTTCCACTTGAAATTACCATTATATATGCACAGAAATACAGTTTTACTGATAAAGCAATACAGCACACAAATAATAATGTGTAGAAATGACATCACCTAATGTATTGATTTGTTTAGATCGTATTTAAATGTTCCAGCACGCATCAGAATTGCAAAACAAAATGTGCTTCATTTGTGTTCTCCTAAATCTGCAATATTTTCACAGTTCATTTACAGACATTTAATTTTTGTTGTGTGCTTGAAAAAAGCATTTCCATTCACAACCTCTGATTTTCACATTAGCCCTTTCACTTTGAAGTCAGAAAAAAAAGGTAAACACCAAGCTTCCTCAGAAGACAGATCTTGACTCTTGACCTCTGCCTTTGAATGCACAGCAAATGTGACCAGATCAAAATTTAAAAGGACTGTATACAGAAAGCAAGCACTCGTGGAAAAATACAGTGAACAGGTTCTGCTCTACAGAAGTGACAAAGACATGCTGGGCAGCCTAAAGTAAAACAAAGCCAGCAAATGGAAAGGAAGCAAATATGAGGTACGACCCACAAAGCAATGGTTAGCAGTGGGCGGAAAGCATTCTTTGGTCCGCTTTCAGAATGTCCCCTAGAAGTCTTTAGCAACCAGACAGCTGTGCTGTCTGGTAGGCTTTGACCTAAATTGACCCTGCCCAACCTTCAAGTAAAGACAGTGTGTTCTTTTAAGGAATGCAAACATAAGACACCCCCCCCCCCCCCCCCTCCCAGTGGTGTCCCTCTCATGTGTGAGATATCCGTGGGTATGCTTCATACATGTAGCCAATGTGAAAGCAATGGTGGGATCTTTTTACTGCTGCTCTGTTCATTTTTGAGGTGTCTTAGTAGCTGGCTTGCAGACAGGTTTAGGTTTTGAGGTTCAGAGCTTGCTCCAGAGTTTGTGATAACTTTGCAAAATATTAACATTGACACATCGACTTGCCGAGCTACTATCTTGCCTCGTGTTATCAGCTTGACATTGGCTTCTTTTACAGGTCATCAGGCAGTTTCACTTCTTGTTCGCTGTCTGTCTGTGATACAGGAAGTAGGTTTTCACATACCTTTCCTTAGATGTTGTGGCTATGACGCAGTGTGTTATACAGTGGACTGGACACCCGGCCTTCCTGTGTGCGCGCGCTGGTATTCTTGCATTACCCCAAGGGTGACGTACTTACCAATGTGATAATTGCCTTCTATTCAAAGTTTTCAACATGAAAGTATGTCATAATATGGGAAATTATTTAACAGGCGACATTCCGCATTTTTTGTTGTTGTTGATGGGACTTCCACACCCTCTCACCCCCCCCCCCCCCCCCCCCCACCCAGCCCCGCCTACCCCAAACCCCTATTAATTTCTACAGGTTTAACCTGCTGGACACTATGAGGGGAAAATGGCAAGGTGTTATAATTATCCTTCAACTCGTAATTCCGGTCAATGTACAAACGAGAATTTAGCCCTAAACTTGTAATGACGGACTTGGTCTTTTTAAGCGAGGCAGCTGTTAATTACTTGGATGTTTGCCTTAATATGGAGGAGCGGCGTGTTCTGTGACACTCTGGCTTTAAACCCACGACTTGCTCGCCTGGAGAGTGGTCGTGGGAAACATTTTACTTCCTCCCCCCCGGAGGGTCAGAGGTAGTTTATAAGTACTTCCACTGCTTGGCTGCTAAGTGCTGGCCCCAGAATGTAATTGCTGCTGACAGCCTGTTTCATGCAGCAAGCAGCACATGTCCTGATTGAATAGAGTTAATTATGTTCCTTTGTTTTCTCAGATATGTGGACTTGACATGATGTCGAGGGGGTTGCTCTGCTAATGGCTTTAGCAAACATAAACTGAGTAACAAAAGGTAGCCAGCACAGACCTCCCTGTGAGGTGACAAGTGTTTTATGCTGCTCAGAGCGATACCTGCATTTCTGCTCGTCAGAACTGTTGTTGTTTTTGCATGCTGGTTCCTGTTGTGCCTTTGTGTACATTGTATAATTGCCTCCTCACGTGTCGGTTATTTGGCTCTGTGAAAGCTCACATGGCATACCTTGAAGGGGAGTGTAGGTTTGGTGCCATTTGACTCCGTATGTGGGAGTATAATGGCCCAGTTTCTATTTTTTTCTTGAAGTTAGGGGGGATTGGTGTAAGGCGGGGAGGTTTGTAGCTTTAACGCTCTAGAACGATACATGCCGTTTGCTGAACATTGACCTGGCTCCTGTTTATAGGTTTGTGCATGTTTTAAGGTGATGCAAGGGATTCTGGTTTCTCAATCTGTCTGTCATTTGTCACTTGACAGCAATCTTGCTCTGCGCTTTGCTGGTGGTATATGAAGCTTAGTGGCCAGTGGGGGCACTAGCCCAGTGAGGCACACTGTCTAATGCCAGTCCAATCCTGCTGCCAGGCGTCAGACTAATAGGCGGCATGACCGTGTGGTCTAAGGCAAGGGAGCCTTGTGGATCAATCTACAAAAATCAGCCGAGGCAAACATTTGGTCAGCAGAGATGTACACTGCACCGAATTCCTTTGGCCCACAGATAGAACCAGATGAACACTGCTTGGTTGGCTGTTTGGGAGGATGGTCAGGCAGCAGAGTGCCTTTCTCATTTTTACAAGGTCAGAAAGAATTGTACAATCTCAAATAGCCCTTTGCACTACAAACAAGCGTTGCCAAACCCAATAGGTTTAACCTACTCGAGGCCTATTGGCTATGTCAGTGTCTTTTAGCCATGTTTGTCAGTAGCGTGTAGATTAGAACGAAATGGCAGATGTGGAGTGGCATGGTGTAGAGTAGAGTAGGGTGGAGTATAATGGAGTCACTTAGAGTAGAGTGCAGTGGCAAAGAGTGGATTGGCATGGAGTGGCATGGCATGGCGTAGAGTGATATAAAGTAGAGGTTCTTGGGGTAGAGTGGAGAAGGGTAGTGTGGCATAGAGTGGCACTTTGTGGAATGGCATAGAGGAGAGTGCCGTGGCAGAGTTCAGTGGAGTAGAGTGGTGTAAAGCAGAGTGAAGTGCTGTATTGTACAGTGGCGTTGATTGGTACAGAGCAGAGTGATGCAGATTGCAGTGGCACAGGGTGGTGTACAGTACTGTGGCACAGAGTAGAGTGCAGAAATGCAGAGTAGATTACAGTGGTGTGGAGTGCAGCGGCCTAGGAGTAGAGTGCAGTGGCCTAAAGTGCCCTGGCCTAGAGTAGTGGTGCATAGTAGAGTGCAGTGGAATAAAGTGCAGTGACATAGAGTAGAGTGCAGTGGAGTAGAGTGTTGTAGAATGCAGTGGCATAGAGTAGAGCGGTGCAGAGAGGAGTAATGCAGTGTAGTGGCGTAGAGTGTTACAGAGACGAGCATAGTTGCATAATGGTGTAGAGTAGTGTAGAGGCATAGAGAAGAGTGGTACAGAGTAGAGTGCAGTGGTGCATTGTAGAGTGCAGTGATGTAGTGGTGCAGCGGCTTAGAGTGCCGTGTTTCGTCAACTGCGACTACACTGCAGAGCTGCTCTGTTGCTGATTCCCTTTGATGCAATGATGTGCCAGTGGCAGGTCTAGAGTAGTGAATGAGGTTCAAACTAAATGAAACCCATAAACCTTCTACAAGGAGCATGATGTCTGTGAACCTTCTCTAACTGTGTGGCTTTAACCCTGGTATGAAATCATTACGTTCTATGAATTCCCCAACAACTAAGAAATTACTCCCAAAATCATTGTGTGTTACATACGGATATCGGGATGTTTTCACTTTAGGCCATTGTTTATTCTAAAAGGACTTTCGATGCTTTAAACTAGACCTGAGTGGTAAACTCCACTCAGTTTGCGGAGTTTTCAGCGCCCCGCTTAGAGGACACGGAGTTCTGAATATTTCTGCAGAGTTTTTTCCGCGCTCACCAACTTCAAGATGGTGAGCACGAGTGAGGAAAATACGCCTCCATGTGAGATTTTCCCTTGCTTGCGCTCTCCAACGTCAAGTTGGCGGGCGTGAGCGAGAAAAATCCACCGCCTGGCAAGATTTCTCAACGTGGGCGTTCGGATTTCTCAACGCGGGCAGTTGCGACCACTCTCATTATAAAAACATCCGTTCGCGTTGAGAAAGCTGCAGCTCGAGTAGAAAAACTAGTTGGGCGGCAGAAAAGAAGCCATGCCCTCTTGGGCTGCGCATGGTGCCGTTTGCTTTGATTTTTCAGCACGGGACAAACGCTAGGTGCTGAAAATCAACGGGAACTCCTCGTATCTTGGCAGAGTTTTTTTGTCACGCAGAACTCTGCGAGCTATACCCAGGCCTATTTTAAACCTAATCATATTTATATAATCCAGATCACCCTAGTTACAGTGGAGCATCCTACATAATAATGGAGAAATGAGCCAGGCATGCATGGTCATTGTGCCTGCAAGACCAATTCTGTTAGTTCCGTCAGCACGGTAGTAACAAAAGCCTTGTTACTTTTGAGATCATTTCTGTTTTATTACTTTTATGTTGAAGACAGACAGATCAAGGAGAAGAATGAGAAAAATCAGACTGAGTGAACATAGTTTTATGGCCAACAACCTGAAGGCCGGCTGCGGTAGCACCAGAATGACAGTTCATAAAAAGGAACAAACCTCAGCGACTCTGCCTCCCTCATAAAGGCCCCTCCACACACTTGGTATGTGGTGTTAGGAGTGTTTTCCTCAGGGAAGGCCTTTAGCATGGGCGAGCTGAGCTTAGTCCCAGGTGGCAAATATTCTGAATGGCGCATAGAGCTATGTGCATTAAGGTTATGCCAACAAGTGGGCCCTTTTCATCTTGCTCCCGCCTTGTATGTTCGTTCTGATTATTTTGCCATTTCAAAGTGGTTTTAGTCCTTCATTGTCATATGGCTGGTGATGTTTTTAACACCCCGATAGCCCCGTTACTTACCTTCCCCCTCTGACCCCTACTGACACCCATCAACAAAACCATTTTTTCCATGAGACCGCTCAATCAATCAGTACATTTATAAAGCGCACTACTCACCCGTGAGGGTCTCAAGGCGCTGAAGGGAGGGGGTTGCTGCTACTGCTCGAATAGCCAGGTCTTGAAGTGTTTCCTGAAGGTGAGATGGTCCTGGGTCAGTCGTAGGTTGGTGGGGAGGGAGTTCCACGTCTTGGCAGCCAGGTAGGAGAATGATCTTCCTCCGGTGGTGGTTCTGCGAATCCGTGGGACGGTGGCGGGGGCGAGGCTAGCGGAGCTTGCGGGTTGGCGTGTAGAACGTGAGGAGGTTGTTGAGGTATTTGGGGCCCATGTCGTGGAGAGCTTTGTGTGCGTGGGGGAGGAAGCTAAGTAATTGATGATTTAGTTGAGTTGGGGGAGGTTCGGGATGTTTGGGTTCATGGTGCCAAACTTCTCTCCGCCCACACCTAGGGGGCTATCCTAGCAAAGGCTCTGGTTGTCCCCATCTGTGCTGTGTGATTAGTGACAATCAAATCTTTTCCGGTCCCATTCGGGTGCTGTCTCAGTGGTGCCTCCCGAAGTAGAAAAGAATGGGTGAAGTAGTTTAAGGTATTTACGGCATGTCCATTTGTTGAACTCGGAAGCCAGTTATGAGTGCCCAGGTCTCTCTTAGTATGTTTCCAGCTTGTGTTCCTCAGAAAGAGACAGTTTAAGGAGGTACCAAAATTTGCAAAGCCAGATGGCATAATCTAGGACTGTGTTGATCCCCGGAGGGAGAGGAGGATCACCTGATGATCTACTCTGCGCGCCAAAGCTACTTGCTGCCCTCGTAGTGATTTTATCAGGAATGTTAAGTGATTAGGAAGGCCTAGCAATGTTATGTGGTAACATGTGGAATCCAAGTGTTAAAGGAACAATCTTGATTTTCCAAGACCCTCTCCCAATAACGGGATTACTTGGGACCAGTGGTTAATTTGTAAAAAATTAAGTGCCAGGGCTCTCATGAGGAAGCAGCTTGCACCAGCCCATTTTTCCTGTTAGGGCTGTCTAAAACAGAACCAACTACTAACCATGAAAACAAGCATTTACAATGCAATGGTCTCGGCAATATTATTGGTAGAGCTATTGGTATTGCTCATTATTATTTTTTATTTTTTGTATTCCTAAATAAATGGCAATGTTATTTCTATTGGCATATACACAGCTTCCCGCGTGCGGCCATCTTCTGCGCACACTGTATGTTTTCTAAGCCCTCACCGGTTGCCCCCACAGCCTGCCCTGCCCCCGCCACCATGGACACCAGGGCCTGCCCCCGGGCCCCCCCGCGGTCAGAGTCGTTGTCAGCCGATGGGCCTCTTCTGGCCGCTGAAGCCGCTTCCCCTGCCCCATTATCAGCTCTTCATGCCGCCCCCTGTGGCTGTGCGATGACAAAAGGGACCAGGGGGCAGCCACTTACCCTGATAGCGGGCACTTACTGGGCAATAGTATCTGCGTCCCCGCGAAGGGGAGGGGGCTCACCCGGATTTACAGAAACCAGGATTCAATGGCAGATAAGCGTGTGCAGCCTGCCCATTTCCGGTGCAATGGGACATAATAAGACCCAAGCTTTGGCGCATTTTTTATATAACGCGAACTCGACCCGAAGGTATTGGACAGCTTTACATGAGCACCGGGTTCGTTAAACATGGACACATTCTATTTTGGGATGCAGGAGGAGATAAGTGATTTGCCCAGAATCACAAGATGTTGAGACAACGAGACTTGAATCTGGTTTCCAAAGCTCCAAATGCTGCTGCTCTGGCCATTTAGCCACACCCGCGTGTCACTAGGACCTACCGCACAAGCCATCTCGATATGGGAGGAGACACATTTTCACGTTCGCATCCTGCCCTACTTGCTACGAAAACTTAGCCCCCCTGCCCATGAAAATGTGTAAACAGGGCGTGGTTCTCTTGTAAAGCACCCCAATGCCCTCGAGCAAAGTTGGCGCTGGATAACGCAGCAATATATAAAAAACGAGGTTATGGCGTCCTGTTTAAGAAAATGTAAGTGAACACAAGTAGAACGTTGGAAGTCTAATTGTGACTCTGTTTATACAGAGACCAGCCAGTGGCGTAGCAAGTTTGGGAGGGGGGCGGACCGCCCAGGGTGATATGAGTTTTGGGGGCGGAGGTGGCCTCCCCCCCCCCCCCTTTAGAACTGCGTGGCCGTCTTGTGGCGGTAGACAGCGGAACCCCAGCCCCCCTATCCCCCCCCACCCCGCTGCCGAGGAATCCGTCAGCACCCCCCCCCCACCCCCCCGTTGTCGCCGCGGGTGACCACTTATCTGCCTACGCCATTGAGACCAGCTCTTCAATTTTATCCAATGCGCATTCTTACATTTAATGGGGGTGTCAGCTAGCAATTTTTTGCTCTATCCTCAGTTCTCCCCACCACGTGCAGTGCCCCCTGCAATTCGGTCACAGACAGCCGACGGGTGACCTACTATAGCCCTTCGGCCGCCCAAGAAATGCGATGGACAGCTGCGGGCAGAGGGAAGGGGCGGACAGCGGGGCAGAATGCAAGAAAAACACACACTGATCCAGGTACTTGCACGCAGCTATTCCCACACTCTCTTGATGCTTTATCCCCAACTTGAAGCTCGTCGGGTGACCTACTATAGCCCTGCGGCCGCCCAAGAAAGGCAAAGGAGAGCTGCGGAAAGGGGGGGGGGAGGGGCGGACAGCGAGACAGAAGGCAAGAAAAACACACACGGATCCAGGTCTCTCGGCCCACTATCCAAGTCCTCCCATTAGCTCACATTTCCGGCAGCTCAAGAACACTTAGACATGGGAAAGTAGATGAGGAATCAGACAGTTTCACACGCGAGTTTTAAGACTGACGCAGGTCTGTTATAAGTATTCTGTGCCAACTTGACTTCCTATCATAATTGCAGTTTTCATTAAAAGCGCAGTTATGTTTTTTAACATAGAAATAAATGGAATTTCCTCAGAAGTCTTAGTTACCTCATGTCCTCGACGAAAAATGAGACGGATTGCTAACACGGAAGAACATGCAAAGAACACAGAGGCAGACATACAAGTACCGTTCGCACGCAGGGAACACACACACACGTCACCCTGAGGAGGGCAGACACATCACCCGTTCGCGGGCACTGACACACAAACAAACCTCAGTTAGAAAGAGAAACACACGCCACTCTCAGACAGGAAAACACATGCACAACACAGAGGTACGCCACTCATAGTGGGAAAGGCGTAACATATTTTATAGGCTGAAGCATACTTCACTCGAGGGCAGGCACGCATCTTCGAGCGAGGGAGGCAGGCACCCGCCTCACACGGCGAGACGGAGCGGGTGCTTCTCGGCGGAACACTTTGGCAGCTCAGGAGTGAGTTGGGGTCTGGCTGGGCTCGCCACGTCCTGTCCCATGTGAGTGCACGTCCCGTCCTTTCGCCTGCTGTGCTTGGTGTGCCCGCTGAGAGTATGTGCTTGTGGCCGTCCAGGATCGTGAAGTCAGCCCCTGGGGTCACCCTGTATGCGCCCGTAGGACCGAGGCCACGAGCGTGAGCCCCGGACCTCGGCTCTCTCTCCCCTCTTTGAACTGGCTGCGAGAAGTGCACTGGTCCCCGGAGGACCACTCTCCCTCTTCTTCCTTCGGACCTGCAGATTGGTAGCCTACGATGTGGGGCGACGAGTGGACGAGCAGGAAAAACCCGTTCAGATCTCACGCTTAATCTAGCACAAGTCCTTCCGGAGTCCGCCCCTGGGCAAGCCAGCACAGCTGCCCACTGCTGCCGAGGGTCGGCGGTGGCTTCACCTGCGGCGACCGTCACTCTCCTGAGCATCGTCAAGCTGCTCGAAGCGGAGCCCCTTCGGCATGTCAGAGTTCATTTTTTATAGTTAAAGCCTCAGCCCAAGGGCTGCATTGAGTTTCAACCCAGTCTCTGCTTTTTAAACAGCATGCTTTTGTAGTCTGCAGAGGCGACCTCACAGGGGACGGGTTGGTGCAGGCTAGACGGGGGAAAAATGGCGACTCAAGCTTCCGATATTTTTTCGGATTTGGGGGCGTGGTTTTGCTGTCCTGAGTGACGGACCACGTCACGAGCTAAAGAACAGCAAAAATGACGCCCCCAAATCCGAAAAAGACGGAGCCTATTTGGAGAGGCAGCTCTCTCCTCCAATGGCTGGCCTCCATTTAGGAATCCAGCCAATGGAGGGAGAGCCAAAAAGAGGGAGGGCTAAAGCAGCCCTCTTACTGACAATAATTCTCGGACATCCTGTCTGCCTTCGGCAGACCGGATATTACCGAGACCTAAAAACGGGAGACGATGTGTCGAAATTGCCAGAGCTGCCGAATACAAGCTGGGGAACCATGTTTGAGTCTCTGCGTCGGCTCAATATCCTGTGATTCCAGTCAAATCACTTCATCTCCCTATGCCTACCATGAATGAATGTGTCCTTTACTGGTGCTCATGAAAAGTGCTGGTGTTGATTACTGCAAACCACTGGCTCAAATTAAGCACTGCTTTGGACAGTTCCAGAGCAGATGAAGCAGTGTGCCGGTGTCTGCGCAACCACAACATCATTCTTGATTGCCTTCAGGGTACCATCTCTGTATTCGGGAGGGGGGCATAAACCACTATAAGACCATTTCGAAAGCCCCCTCGGTGCTGGAAGCGCAGCGTGTTATATGACGATCTGAGTGGTAAATGTCTGCACATTGTTTGTGTGTGAGAGTTTTCCCGAGGTCGGAGTCCCATCTTATTTGGCCTGCGCTTTTACCCACTTGGGTGGCTGTGCAAAGACCACTTAAAGCTCCGGTATCAGGCGTCTGTCATTATCTTTTAATAGGGTCAATTTCTCAAACTGGGTTACTGCCTACACACAAGTGGTTTACCCGAAGCATAGCTTAGTTACTTTTAAGGGATGAGAGGAGGCTTGAGGAAAAGGGGAAAGCCTGTCTTGATGGACAAAAAAGTGAGGAGTCGGCTCATGGCAGGAAATGGAGGCAAGGCTTTCCTAAAGTGTGGAATGGGGGTAAAGGGCTGAGATGCAGGGGGGGCATTCTATACTTTTGGAACACAGATGGGGAGAAAAAGGCTCTTTCCCAATTTTCCTTCGTATTCGTCCAACTTTTCTTTTTGTATTGACATTGCTGAGTGACAACAGTTTTATGGACTATTTTTATAATCCATATTTTGTTGAAATGTAACAGTTCATAAATGGTTGTACCTCTTTTCTCTGTGATGTTCATTGCTGTCTGATAATGACCGTGTGTGAAGGAAAGCGTAATATTTAACAAGGAGTTGTATTTAATGAAAACCAATCTTACAATTAGAGATTTGCATGGATGGGTACTCCCTCACAAATGTGATATCCATTCCTCCTTATTTCAAGTGTATTATATGCTAATGTGCTTGTAATGCAGCTGAGAAGATATCGGACACATTTGTGACAGAGTTCCTAAGAGGCAAACTCTAAATAAGGCCCTAACTTGGATACTAGACACACATGGTTCTTCTCTCCCAAGTCCTACTTCCTTACGTCTCAGTGGCCCATGCTGTCGGCGAGCTGCGCTTAGAACAGCTAATGGATTTCTTAGTACATGATGGCCGTGTTATTTGGCTTATCTAGGGAGTTGGTGTTTTACAGTGTCCTTCAAAATGCAGCCTGCAGTGGTTGTGTGGCAACGCAAACTTTTTCCCCTCTGTATGGTTTGATTTCTATTTTTCTTCTTGCAAGGCTAATTCAAACCGTGATGTTCAAAATGGCACAGATGAGCCGAATGGACCCAGAGTTTCATGGAAGCTGTAGCCCTCCTGGACGTAACGTTGGATACCCATCAATACAAATAATAGCAGAATTTCATCAGGCTTTTTGCGTGTCCTTTGAGCCTTTGTCACAGTGGAGTCTCTTGTGAGGCATGGACTAGCCCATGCCTAGATGGAGATCTTCCAAATGCCAGTTGCCAGTGGACCCAGCTGGGAAAGCCGGAGTGGCTTGGCATTCTACAACCATGTTGCCGTTAGTAGAAATCTTCTTATGCTGTGTTCTTTGTCTTGTGTTGGGCTTGACTGACCTGGAAGTGAATTCCCCCATATGTACTTACAATTCTTACATTGCTGGATTATTCTCTTCGTAGTATAATCTCTTTTCCCAACATTTGATGCATTAACAAGAAGTGAGCCGCGCCTAATGGAGCTTAAAATACCATAAATGAGAGACTCGCACTGTGAAATTATGTATTAATGCGTAATATTTACCACCAATAAATGTTGCTTCTTCCGATTCAAACAGTTATAAGAGACAGCAAAGCACATCTTGTTGCAGTCTGATGTTGCTTGTTTGAGCTTCATTTTGCCGCTTAAATGAATTACTGCTTTGTGAACTGCTTTCCAGTCACTGCCAAGTAAGTCTGCCTAACTCTGGCAAATGGCACATCTCTCTTTGTTGCTAACTGCTCTGGGCTTTGGTGCTATGCCACCCCGTCACGCCAATCAAAGGTTGTCGTAAGAGCTGGAAACGAGGACTCTTTCTGCTAAGTATGGACTAGCGCCTGGTTTGGGAATTTGTTTCACATTTGATTGGCTATAGTAGGTAACTGGGTGTACCTTCACTCTTGGTCATTATTTGGCTGACTAGAAAGCTTAAAAATCTCAATTCTTACCACAGTGAGGAAGTTGGTACACACTGTGCCTAGAAGCCCAGCATTCATATAACGTTCACTAGAATCCGTCTGGTCATTGATCTTGCCCACACTTACAAAATCTATTTTGTTTGAAAAATAATCATTTTTAGGTAGAGCCTAGCTGCAGCACGCATGTGCTGCTTGCTCTGTGAGGCATGCTGTAGTAGAGTATGCTGTGGAAGCCTCGTCCACTCTCCGCCCATATTTGTAATTGGCTTTGTGTCATTGTCCTTCTTAAATGCTGGCAACTGATTGGTAAATGGGCTTTTTAGTTCCTCCTTGGTACCGCCTTGTCTCCATTTGTTACCGCCCATAAGGACTGGACCTTTTACTGGTCATGCTACACGGTCTGCTTTATCATGGCTAAAAGCAATTTAAAAAAAAAAAAAAATTTGCAGAGGGGTCCGCTCACTTTAGCGGCCACGCTTGGTTAATTAAATTAATTTGCTGTTTTCTTCTGCGTGAGGGGCACAGGCGGGGCTGGAGCCAGGCACGCCACACGAGGCTTGGTTTTGTTGTGGTGAGAGGCAGGCACTTTTACCTAAACAGGCATTTGCAATGCAGTAGGTCTCGCATTTCCGCGAGTTTGAGCTATTGACATTGCAAATGAAAATGCCTTTTATTTTTGTTTTCATTTTTAAAACCTAAATAAAAGGCATTCTCATTTACAATGCCAATAGCTTAAACTCGCATAAATGCGAGACCCATTGCATTGCAAATGCTTGTTGATATTCAAGAGACTGGGACAAAGATCCTAATGGTATTCCTCTTCTGTGATATTCTTCAAGTGGAGTTCCAATTGAGATGCCTTTTTACCCTGGATTTTGCCCATGGTTCTCTTTTAAAATAAATGAAATAAAGTGGTGCTCGTGTGCGTGACCCTGCCCATTTTCCTTCCACTCCGGACACTCCTCAACCTGGGTTCACACGTCGTGCTCTATGGTAATCCGCACATCTAATTGATGTTTTTCGCCCTAGGGAAGGACTCTGCAGCCGCCCTCTGCTTCTGTGTGGGGATTCCGGCTTTCAGTAATGTTTCTTACATTGAAGTCCCTAGATCAATGTGAGCATTGAATAGCTGTCTATCTCTTTGGGGATTTTCAGCAACAGCAGGAAAACCTCAAAGCCTGACAGAGATTACATGAGATCCTTTGTTTCTGATTCCTGCTCAGTGGAAGTACACAGCAAGGACTTATTTGATTCTGATGTATCCTCGTTCACCAGTGGAGCTTCATGGAATATTAAGCACGGATCTATTGCCTTATGGCGCAAAGCGGAAGGATGCTGATTGTTTTTGGTGCAAAGATTCAGTGAGGTGCAGATCCTTGCAGACCTACACTGTAACATTTTCCCTTTGACTCCCAAAATATGTGCTGCTTCGGATTTATTTCGAAGCAGCAACATTTTTGAAGTTCACATCAGATTACAAGAAACTTCACTGTTGGAATTTCAGGAAAATTGATGGTAGAAGAAATTATCCTCATGGCTGCATCTAAAAATTGGGACCCACGTGATTATCAAAGATTTAAAAGATCCTGCGGTATGGCTGTGACCTCTGACACTGTTATACTTTCAAATGTAATGCAGAGATCTATATACAAATAAAAACAGATTTTCTAATGCAGTGTAATACCTGATTTAGAATGGTTTATAAATCGCATAATGTCTTTTGTCCGGTTGTGGTAAGTACCAGTGACCTAGGGCAGTTTACATAGGGTGTTATTGGCAACGGTGCCACAACCACAGCCATCCTTCATACACTATTTCGATTTTGAACGCCTGGTGAAGATGAGGAAGTAAGTGCCGGCAGAAGTATGGAGTGGAGGCACAGAGCAAGGCAGGTAGATAAACAGCTGTTCACAACCCTATTAGCAGTGAGGTCTGAGGCTGGTGCTGTCAAGCCTTCCATGGTGGTTGTGAAATGGACATCTTGCGAAGATCTTTTGAGCTGTGATGTGCTCTTCCTTCAGTAATCTCCTCAGACATTGTTGTGATAGTTTGTTCATTCGCTGCATTTTATGACATCACAGCAGCACATTTCGGGATGAGTGATAACCTGCCTGCAGTGGAACCTGTACCTGTACCCCTCTGTTTTGAAGTTGTTTTGCAACAGAGTACTTTGTTGTCAGGTCCCTGTGACAATAAGAACAAAGTATAGTCGCACCCTAGTCTCTTATTGTTCCATTGTAGGCTGTACTTGGCTCTTGCTTTCCCGTGGGCACAGACTGGCCTTCTAGCAAGAGTCTCGATAGCTGTAGAGCACCTCATGGGTCATGATAACTGCTGTGCTTCAGGGATTCATAAGCTCTACCACTAGTTTGCTCGCCTTGAGGTCAAGTAATTCAACCCTACTGAGACTTACACTAAGGAAACCTTAGGCCAGCATATTACTGCATTTTCATGTATTCCAAACATGATGTTATGAACAGTTATAATCGTCGCATAAGGCTTTTGTAAGACCGATTTTAAAATGTCGTCTTTTCTGAGGCTTCTTTGTTTCACTTCTTAAGAAGCAACTGGCATGAAGGGGAGCAGGAAAGGAGATGGCAGCCTGAGGTTTTTGGAGTAAGAGAAATGATCTTCATGCAAAGCAGACATTCTATTGGCTGAGTGTAGATTAACTAGCCTCTGTTCTATCAGCTTGCACAGACACATTCGAAAATCCCAGCTGTCCATCGGTATAAATGTATGCAAGTAGATCCCCCTGAATGAGCCATCACCTTGGTCTCATAGAGATGGCAGTGAAACTGAATGCCAGTCCTTTTGTTGGGATCTTGAGTTTTTGGCTAACGGGGCATGATTGTTTTAGAACTCTGCACCATATTTAGGGGGTGATTTAGAAGTGGAAAATGCATTTGCCCATATGACTGATGGACCAATGGATGTCATGTCTAACTGCCATTAGTTCTGATAGATTGGCCTAGTTTTGCCTGCGTATCTGTGATTTGGGTGATGATCGCAATATATGTGGTGGTTGTGCATAAAAGAGATCTTACTAAACTTCAGTTACGGTCAGTTGTGATAATGTGACGAGTAAGCGGGCAGTGGATCTTCCATTTTCAGGTGTGTAATGGAGGAATTAAATACTACTTGGATTGCTGTAAGCAGTAGTGTGTAAAATCAACATTGGCTACGGGTCGGCATAATGATGAAAGAAGACGGTCTATTAAATCAAATGAGTGACTGGTCAAACATTTTTAATTGAGTGATGTGAAACTATAATCTAGGGAATATAAAAATCTTAACGCTAGATAATGAAGTCAAATAGAGTATTTAAGTCATAGCTTGTGTGCCTATGCTTCAATCCATCAACTTGCCCCCTTGCACCATGAACTGGTGGGAAACTAAGAGAAAGGCAGACACATCTTAGCATTTTTCATTCTTTTCAGTGGTTCTGTTGTACTGTGGGCATTGCAATCAAGGTAATGGTAAGAGGACTGAGACCTCAGGATTTTAAAGAGCAGCCTTCCACTTTTCATCTATCCAAGAACTTGTTTCTTCTGATTGGACAGTGACTTTTATTGAGCATTGTATTACTTGTTCTAAAGTAACCGAGATCTAAACCTCATACCCTCCTAGATTAAGCCCTGACCATTCAGTCAGACCACCCCTGATCCCGACCACTACTTGGAGATTAATGGTCCAATTGGAAATAGTCTACACCCAATGAGAATTGCATTCATACATGCCCAAGACCCCAAAACACCGTTGGTAAATGGAGGTAACTGACCAGAGAAGTATTTGGATCTCACTAGTTGCCTCAGACCTAGAGGAAAGACCGAACATGTCTACTAAACTTCACTGCTCAAAAATGCTTTCTCATTCCACCCTAGAGGGCATGGATCACAAATAAATGCAAGTATTAGGTTATTGCATTCTCTGCCTAATTTGAAAAGCACTAACTGATGCCGATTTGATTGGCTTCATTGGTTGAGGGCCCAACAAGAGGCCATGGAAGTCCTGTTCAGTGTGTTTTGCATGAACTGTTGTAGATTACTTTCCAAGCGTTTGGAGTAGTGTCTTCATGCCACCTCCCAAATGAAGATGATTAGGTTGTCGGTTGGCCTTTTCTAGTTGAAACTGAGGGCAATTGGGATCACACCTCTGTATAAGATGAGGAGCCTTTCTGTACTGTAGCAACTGTTGAGTAGACATGCTCCTCAAACAGACACATGACGGAAGCTCACTTTCATGCCACACTAATGGAGCGCATTAGACGGATGACAATGTACATGTCCAGCCCAGATTAATTGTGCAACATTCCAACCAATACCATAGTGAGTATGCCTCCATCGACCAGACACCAGGCATGGGTTCCAATTCGACAGGGACATGAGCATTTGGCACCAAAAAACATAAATCCCCAGTTTAAATAAAACTGTTTGACAATTTCATTTCATGGCAATCAAATGTGTATGCCTCTGCAAAGAATAAGTATAATTCACAGTGTGATTGATTATGCAGGTGATCTTTACCCATATTCTTTATCATTCTGGAAACATCCAGAAAAATATTAGCACTACTATAGCGCATGCGTATTGGTATAGGTGAGCTGTGAATCTGTCTTCAGCATTCCCCATATCCTGAGTTTTAAATAAAGGTTACTTTTGAGTTGAATTGCGTTGGTAATATTCCTATTGAGCTCTTATGACTGCAGGTCAGATTATAAAGATGTAAAAAGCTAATCCTGGAGGTGTAGGTGACCTGAAAGTTAAGAATTCATGATTTAGGCTAATCTAGATCCGTCACATGAGGATTTAATGGGGTCCATCTGGTGAATGATGCCACAATAAGTTTTACAACCTAACCACACATACTCTAACAAATAGACATGTTGGTACCCTTTTTGTTGGTGATTGTTGTTGATGTAAGATTGGTTAAAAGGTAAAGCTATTTACTTGATTGACCCTATTAAGCGTGAAAAATGACAAGTGCAATGAACTTTATTGGGGTTCTGAGAAAAAATCGATGCCTCGATTTGAATTTCTGCATGTCATCAACCACTAGTGGCAAAACATTTCATTTGCTAAATTCTCCCAATTATAACATTTATTCAATAGTATGCTATGGGAATGGATTAAAAAAACCTACATCCACAGTTACAACTTTAGAAATAACCTAGAAAAGGTAGCTCCATAATGACAACAATTAAACATTATTGTAACTTTTTCATGCTTAAGCAAATAGGACAGCTTCTCGAAAATCTGAAGAAAATAACGACTTTTTTTAAAATATTGGATTAATCTTATAGGATCCTTGGAGAAAGTTGCTCTAGTAAACTAGGAATAGGTGAGAGGCTGATTATTCCCTAGATGCTGGGCACATGAAGATGTATTCCTTTACCGAATTGAGGAAGAAATAACAATTAAAATCAAGTATTAAAAAACTTCTCTTGAGACTAACACTGAAAAACATTAATAAGGTTTATCTTAGAGGAAAGTAAGTGAAGTCTCCTAAAAGATGGCCTTTTTTGGTTGATCCACGTGATCAGAGCAATATTTCTGGAATGAACCAAATAGACTAGAATGAAGAACTCACTACAGATGCCTTTGATCATTTGGAACAATATTATTGTATCTGGTATTTAACCCCTTCCACGCTGATGACGAGCTGGGCTCGTCATGGCGTAGCCTCCTCGCACGCTGATGACGATCCCAGCTCGTCACGTAAAGTGCGTTTTCGCAAAACCCAGCGTGCGAGCGGAATTCCGCTAGCGCGCATGGTGTTAAGGATTGGCATGGATCTGTTGAAGAAAAATGCCTCCATATGGTATCCAACTAAAAAAGAGCGTCTCAATTTCCTTGAAAATGACACTTAACTGGAACTGCCTGACGAAAAACTAATCACAATAAAGATTGCTCTTATCCTGCCAATTAGCCTGAAAATCGTGGATAGAGGTACTTTAAAGAAGAGTATTGGTCACGTGGATAGATGTTACAATCCAATGAAAGTAACTTCAGGGATATGCCTAATTATACAATAATTGTCGTCTACACAAAATAGTGGCAAAGGAGGCGTGGTGTAGTATTCTTTGCATTATGTGTGTGGTGGGTGGCCATGTGTTCTGGTTTGTATTGAGTGTACTGAAAGGACCCACAGGTAGGGTCACTGGAATTATGTGATTCTGAGGCCGCTGCTTTTTTCTGCATGAACACATTTTTGACACATAATCCACCATCTGCTGCATAATCTGCAAATTTTTAACAAAAAAATGTTTCTCTCAAACAGATCAAAGGCTAAAAATGATGCGGCTTGCGTTCATGCAAAGGCCTTTTTCAAAGGTTGATAGATTCTCTTTCAGTTTATTTCTGTATTTAGCTGTTAAACTGGTGTTTTGTGAGGTGAAATCTTTACCCAGACGGTGTTACTATGTGTTAACATATGAAAGAATGAAGTAATGCTGCCAAAATATGTTTCCCATCATGCTACATAATTTTCCTTTTCCTGCTGCATAATTTATTCAACACTGCCACATAATGTGTTGCTCCCTGCCAGATAATTTCAATGGTCCCGCCCTTATGGTGTGTTCGTAAGGTTTTGTCTTTGTAGCATGGCAGTGTGCACCGTTTTGGGGGTGTTGCTGGTGCACTTTAAAGTGTGTTGTGGGAAACATGTGGTGGTGTACCTGGTGTTTTCTGTAACACCGGAAAGAACTGACCAGTGCCACAGCATGATCTCGTTGGTAATGTAAACCGTTGCTTTTTGGTGTGGTGAATTATATTGCATCTTGTTTGTGACTGGTTCTTTTGCCGATTGATGCTTTGGCATCTGCTTAGACTTTAGTGTGGTTGTTGGTTCATTGTGTGTTCTGTTGAGCTGACTTAAAAGTTGATGTACAAGCTCTTGTACTACCAAGACTAGACTACGGAAGTACCACCCTCAATAGTCTCCTGAAATACAGGCTTGCACCGTTGAGAGCAGCTCTGAATGCTGCGGCTAGACTGGTATCAAGAACCAAAAGAAACAATCACATCTCACCAATCTTGAAAGCACTGAACTGGTTGCCTTATGAAGCAAGAATACACCTTAAAGTGGTGTGCATGACGCACAAAGCAATTCACAACAATACACCCAGCTACTTGGCACTAAAGTTGGAAAAATCAGGAGGCTGCAGACCACTACGAAGTGCGAGCACTGTACTTCTGAAACCCTAATTCTTCAGGAAGAAGAGAACGGGCTGTAGAGCTTTCTCAGGGATTTCTCCAAAGATTTGGAACTCTCTACCACCCCGAGTGTGTGGAATCACCTCCCTTACTGTATTCAAAAAGGAAGTAAAAAGTCTATTAATGAACAAATTCATGTCCTAAATCTAAGTATGGGGCGTATTTGACTGTTTGTCTTTTTATCACATCCCCTGTTGCTCCACAATTGTTTGCTGATTAATGTTTTTCGTTGGATGTAGATCTGTGTGGCTGATAGCTCAATGTCTAATGTAAGTTGTTCTGCAGATGCTATTGCTCTATTATGACAAATTGACATTTTGTTTGAGTTGACTACCTCTTCCACTGTTTATTCTTCTATTGTAAAGCGCTCTGATACCCTCGTGGGTCAAGTTCGCGCTATGTAAGACTTTATAAATAAATAAAATAAATAAATTGCGACTGGAAAGTCTTTCATGTACAGGTCACCATGAAGCAATTTGAAGTGCAGCAAAATAAGTAATCGCAGACTGTAGTTGTTAAAGTGCCTTGGGGGTAAGAAGACGAATTAAGTAATGGGACTAAAATAAAAATGACACCTGCCGAAAGAAGTGCTACTTCAGCTTTTAGTCCAGAATAGAAGCACACATTCCTGTTTCACCAACTTCTCTTGGCTGTTCGGCCACATATTGCTGTAGCCCCGGCTGCAGCTGCTGATTTAAAAATAGTCCCCGCTGCACTGTTTTCACCCTTAAATCAAGAAATCTGATTTATTTAACATATGTAGGCCCTGGTACTCTCTCCTCCACCGTGTCCTGTCTCCCGCGAGACTCGAACATACAGAATTCATAGTAATCCCGCTCTGAGCATCCTTAAATTTTCAATTTCTGGGCGAGTCCCTTCCTACTTACAATTAGAGTTGCTGTTGATGTTTTCGCACGTCTTCAAACCTGCAATCCACAATGTTTTCGTGAGAGATAGGCAGATATTTGATCTATTCTGTTTGCAAAAAGATCTTGAAACAAATTGATCAAAAGATATATTTTCTTGTTCATTTATTTCCAACAAACGCATGATTTTGTGGAACTGTGTGGAACTATATTAAAAAATAAGTTGTGAGGATTGTATTTGCAAATGGAACGAAAGTGGACCCCGCGTTCATATTTTTAGTACAATAAAGTAATTTAGACTTTTCCTGAATTCTTTTCTCTATTGCTTCAGGCGGTCGGTTTATTGTTTGTAAGATGTGTGCATGCCTGTATTGCGCTGTTCAGCAGATTCGTTTTTTCTAAAATCTAGACACTTCTGAACATAGTGGTATTCAATTCTGCCTAAAATACTTTACTTTACCCATAATTCACCTAACAACTGAATCACCGAGTCTTGTCGGATTTAATTGCTGAATGCCAGACGCTAATAGCTGCTGGGCAGAGAAAGGGGGCCTGGTGTCACATTTCTACGTAGGAAAGAAAGGAAGACAGGAAAAATCACATAAGTGCGAAAATACAAAACTCACAAGATTTTACGTTTATAAAAAAGCTCAAAGACTCAGACCTCCAGGGGATTTGCCACATGAGAATTTTGTGAAGAGGGCCTGTTAGACAAAAAAATAGTGGCAGATAGGAAACCGGAGAAGATTGAACAACCACCAAAGCCAGGAAAGGATTGGTGTAAAAAATGGGTACTTAGCTGGTAACTAAGGTGACAAGCTAGTTATCCGAAAAGATGGACGAACCAGCTAAAACTCGTTGCAGCCTGCCATTCTTCTGATATCGGTTAATTGAGTATCATTGAATTGATTCATAGCATCACCTTTTTTGTATATATTTTTTTTGCAGTGCTTAGAAGTGGTAGAAGGGCGGTATGCAGCACTATTTGAAACACGAGCTATTGATAGCTAAGCAAAATTGAAAATGATAAGATGTTTTTCCACCATTCGAATGACAGAATGGGAGCAAATATGATCTGGTTCTGGTTGTATGAAGCGGAAGACACTTATTCGGAGTGTGCCAGGAGGATAGTAAGTATTAGCCAGCTGCTAGTCTGAAACCAGGCCCTTCTGAGGAAAGTGTTGCTCTTAAGGCGAGCTTAGGCCACGCATGCATTCAAATACAGTTTGTAGTGCTGAAAACTGCAAATATAGTGCCTTGAAACCTGTTTGCGCTTATCCGAGTATTTTGAACAGCCAAAAATCTACTGCGAATACGGTACCGCTACTATTCATCAAAGGAGCTGCTAACGAAAGTGTAAGGTGGGCTGAAGAACAGTAGGTAGTATTGCATACATGTAACACACAACTTCTTTATTTCTTTATTTCATATGAAAAAAATATTTCTACCATAAAGCCCACACAGTTTGAGCCGCGAGGAGAGCCTAGGAGTGTGTGCCAACTTTTGTCATGAGAATACGTCACGACTTGGAAATTAAGTTATCACCCTTATTTTAATTTTCTTTTCTATTTGGTGATCTAGTCTTATTTTTGAAGGCTCGGAAAAATTGGACCAGTTCTGCATAACGGCTCTTATCAGAAGACACGCCGACTATGCCATGTCTGCGGCGTAATTGAATTGTGTATTTTATTGGCTGTGTGACAGTACAGTGCTTGGACATGTGACTTGTTACTGGGAAGATGATCAGAACTGATCTGAAGTAGGGCTGGTTTTCCATCTGCCTTCTTTCTGCTCTGTTCTCCCATTTGATTTCATTTCAGCTTGTGACATTTGCCGAGATCTTCCTATTAAGCTGCCTGTATTGCCAAATTACCTCCACTCCAGGCTCATAACTTGCTGTGCTTTGCTAATTAATTTTATTATCTGATTTTGCTAGGAGCTGATATTGTTCAGGGTTTGACAGCGCTGCTAAAATTGTTCTTGTAAACAACATTAGTGACCTGCTTTTTCTTTCACTGATTTATTAAGATCAAATTAGGGAAGGCTTGTCAGATTGCAAGGACAATAATAACTGCTGCCCTGCTGAGAAGGGGTTGCTTCCTGAAGGATTTTGTGGCAGTAATATTGGGCGACGACTTTTGAATGGAGCAGTTTATTTGCTAGAAGTATAAATTCGTGTATTTTCTTTTTGGTGAGAATCCGGAAAAAGGCATTTTCTGAAAACTGTTTCAATGGATATACAGCATATTTATTGCCATTATGCACTATGTGTGTCTATGCACCTTCTCTCTTGGTGGAATAAATACTGTATTGACCTTTAGTGTAGTCTTGTCCAGAATTTTGGGTGCACCATTGCCATACCTGTTTGTGTGGCGCTACGCCAACCCCGGAGCCTCGGGCGGAACCAAGGACTAGTCCTCCATGTAGGACATCCCCCCTCACAGGACATAACCTCTTTAGAGGGTTGATAAAAGGTAGTGCTCCTGTCAGAAATCTAATTAGTTCCTGATTAAAACCTAATTATTAAAGAAATGAAGTGCCTCCACCTTTCCTTGGGATTAGCATTAGCCCACGGGTCACTCGTGCAGCATATAAATACTCTGGAAGTAGTGACAGCGGCGATAGTTACCCCTTTGTTGCCCTGCTGCAAACACTAGAATCACTGATCTCTACGTAGAAAAGGGAACCTCTAGGCGTTGTCCTAGCCAGAATGGCGATGGACTTTGGCCAGGGCATGTGAGCGCACAAAGCAAGTGCCTCGAAATAAGAATTACATTAGTTCATTAAAGGAGTTTCAGGAAGGCCAATAACTGCACCAAGTAAAAATTATGAAATTAATATTGCATGCCCCCTGAACATGGCTGCCGGTACGGACTGGAGGGCCCTGCTAACGATTCGGCCATAAGAAGGGCTTTACCGCTGCTTCAATACAGTACAAAACACCACAATACAATGTATCTGAAATGATGCAGATGTAAAATGTATATATATTTTGTCATATAACTTGTATTTGTAAAGTGCCTGTTCACCCAGAAGGATATCTTGGACGTTGAATGACAGATGTTTGTTACCCACCTCAATGGTACTCATTTTATCGACCCCAGAAGGATGAAAGGCTGAGTGGACCCGGGATTTGAACCTGTGACCATGAAGTGAAACACAAGCTCCTACAGTGGACTCATTTGTCCACTAAGCCACCAGACCCGCCATATGTGGCGAATTTGCAGGGTGATGGCATCTTTTAAACTTTACTTATAGTATTTATTGAGCTGCAGTGCATCAAACAAATTTCTGACGGCCGCGTCCAGCGCCTCACCGCAGCACATTATGAATCACCTTGTGTGTCGATGCTTCAAAGTTCCTTTTATCTGTAAATCAAGGGCACCAGAGCAGATATTCTTGTTACGGGGCCTGCATGCGAGCCATAAGCTTCCCCCCAGGACTGACTTCTGATTTACCCTCTGTTTTAGACTACATTTTGGATACCCAAGACATGAAAGGTAACTTCCCCCTCGCTGTGCTCTCATACAGTAATAATAGGTAAGTTAGCTAGTGAACAAGACACTGTTACAATGGTTTGATGCAGGATGTGTTTTATGAATATGTGGTAACAAAGCAGGATGAAACTGACCGCACAGCATCATGAATGGGTATCAGTAAGGGGTACCCCATCTGTTGAAGATGGACCACGCAGCAGGCAGGGGGCCAGGGAGTAGCAGGAAAGTGAATTCAAGGACTGAATAGCTGTTTTGTGTACATTTAGCAAGTAACCCTGTGTTCAAGGTATAGCGGCTACAGTGCTATTTGCCTTATGCTGTCCGTCGACTCTTCGCTGTCCAAACTAGCAAAGCAGATATGGCCTAGCGGCTAGAGCTACCTACTTAGTAACTACACAACCAAGCGTGAATCCCAGGCTTGGCGCAGCATCCTGTGATTCCGGGCAAAACACTTAACCTCCCCATGCCAAAAAAAGTGTAATGTCTGGTTCTCTTGTCAAACATCTGGTTCTCATGTAAAGCGCTCTAATGCAATTGGACCATGTTCATGCAATATGAAACCTAATATATTTTTTTTAAATGGTGTGATTACTGTTAATGGAGTTATGCTATACTGTTTATTTTATTTCTGACCTATGGGAAACAGCCTTTACAACGTGTAAATTGCCACACAATGCCTTTACCATGCATGACCTTACCACGCATGGAAAGTCTATTTAAGGTCTTTATAAATATTTGTGCGTGTAAGTGTGTGAAGTAAAGCTTTGTATTTCCAGCGTGTGGGCTGTCGTGTTGTTTCTGGCACTACCAGTGCTCTTGGGCCTCCCGATACCTCTGCGCTGGCAGCAACTATATATAAGGCTTTAAATTTAGGATTGAGTAGGGGTTTTAGGTTTAGGCATGGGTAGGGGTATAGGGTTGTAAAGGTATTTTGGGGTTTAGGGATGGGTAGTTGTATATGAGGTAAATGTATTTTTAGGGGTGGGTAAGGGTATTTTTGTTAGTAAGGCTATTTTTAGATTTTAGGGTGGGTAGACATATTGGGTGGTAATGGTGTGTTATGGGGTGGATAAGGTTGAGTGCTAGGGGTAATAAAAGAAGGATTTGGGGGATCTCCCCCCAAAAATGATATATCATTTACCTTTCTAATAAAGAATAGAAAAAATAATGTATACATCTATATACACGCACATCTATCTATATCTATATGTTTTATGTACAATATATATATATATATATATATATATATATATATATATATCTTACTTTAATTATACTTACCTTAAATAGACTTTTCATGCTTGGTAATAGCATATGCGTGGAAGAATTTTCATGGTAAAAAATGTGTGGTAAAGGCATGCGTGGTATGTGGCAGTGTTGTAATGTCACACAACCTTGACCTGTACTTGTGACTCAGTATCAGGTTGGTAAAGTTATGGCAGAGGAAAATAACTATATAATTTCAATACAGAATTAAAAAAAAAGTAATAACATTTGCCAGGTTGAAAGGCACAGCCACCATTGTAAAGAACCCATTGTGGTGCTCTATTGATACGTGCATCTTAAATTCTGTGTCCTTGAAATACTGTGTCTGTATTGGTGGCATCTCTTGTGAAGTCGAACTCTTGGTGCAAAAAAAAAGAAGCAATTTATTGCCATACTCTGACTGAAACCTGCTTGTTCTTCAAAAGGGAAGACCTGATTCATGGGCCTGACAAGCTTGTCCTCTGGTAGAAATGTACAGCCTTAGCACGTACAATCTGGACATTTAGAAAAGAGGAGGGCAGTTTGAGCAATAATCTAAATTGATGGTGCATCCTGAAAATCATCTGTGTTGGTGGTAAGGGGTTTGAAGAAGTAAATTGTCTGCATAAGATAAAATAACACTTAATTTCTGGTACAGCAAAGCCACCACTTGCCGCTAGAGCGATGATATTGCTTAAATTTGATTGTTGTGTCTTGAGACGGGATTGGGAGAACAGTGTTGGTAGTGGATGCCTTGAACCACTAAGGTACTTTGGAAAGCCTTCCTAGTTTGCCACATGGTGTTATCCTGTAATGAAGTGTAATGAGGCTCAAAGGTCTCCCTAGGATTGATGATTATCATCTGAAGGATTTCTATTTTGAACTGTACAATATGTACATAAACATTTACTGTCCTAAGGTCCAGCAATAACTGGAGTCGAAATGAAAACCTTCAGGGCTAGTAACCGAATTGAATCGGCCGTGCTTTTCCAGATGAATTCTTTTCTTCCTTTTGCACAGAAGACACTTGATTCCTTTTCTCAATACCTGTCGTTTTGATGCCATTCTTTTCCATGCAGTTGTGGGTGACTGGAAGCATTAACCGTGGGGCATGGTGGGAAATAGAATCTCAACCTCGGGCTGTATTACAGATACATCGCATTTTCCTTGCTTGCGCCAAGTGCACCCTTTACAAGGTGCGCCTGGCGCAAACAAGGAAAATGCGATGTATTGGGATGAATGTGATGCTCCCAGGGCAGGTGCAAACTTGTGCTACCCTGTGGGCTGTACATTCATGTGAAAAACTGAGCAGCTGCTTTAAAGCCACTCCGTGTTTCACAGTGCAGGCGGGAAACTGCCAACTGCCTGCACTTTAACCCTTTCGCTGCGGCGGCTATTCCGCCGCAGCGCTAACGGGGCGGGGCGGCCGCGCGGCGGCCGCATGCTGGTGACAGAACCGCTCTGTCACCAGCCGCGGTTGAGCTGTGCTGGTGACGGAGCAGTTCCGTCATGACCCGCCCCGCTCAATACAACGGCCGCGCAGGCGCAAAATCAGCGCCGCACAGGCCCGGAGGCCGGGCCATGACGGAACCGCTCCGTCATCAGCACAGCCCAACCGTAGCTGATGACGGAGCGGTTCCGTCATCAGCAGGGGAGGGGTTAAAGGGGGATTAGAGGTCCCCTTATAGACGGGTACAGCGAGTGACTGCACCCGCTTGCAAGGTGAAGTCTTGGGGGTGGGGGGTCCATGGAACCCGTTTTCTCCGCTCCAGAGGGCTGCCATTAGGGGGTGCACTGTCATTGCTCCTCCAGACAGATTCTTTGCGCCCGTGTCTACAATACAGCGTGGGCGCAGAAGCAAAGGGATTCTTTCATTTGCATGGGGCCACTCCCCCATGCAAATGAGGGAATGTCCTGTGATGATAGCTCTGGCGCTTTGTGAATCAGTGCTATAGGTGTTACGGAAGGCGATGCACGTGCATCGGCAGACCCTTCTGTAATACAAATGTGCCCCGGGCCGTGCAAAGCGGGCAGAAATGCCCATTGCACCCCAGGGCACTTCTGTAATACAGCCACTGGTATCCATGCTGTACCATTTGTGTTACCTACTGGTTCAAAATAATCTTTTGCACGAACTAGCGGAAGAACTAGACCTACCTGATACCTGAAATTCCTAAATTACTTTGTATGGTTGGTAATGCTTCTTGCCAACTGGTGAAGTATCTTTTTTTCTTATGTGGCTAAAGTAGTGTCAGCGCACTCCGGTCCAAATTCAGAATGGCCAGTGAGTCTGATATCCTGTGAAAAGGTGCTCAGCAAAGGGATGGAGCAACACTAATATGCTCCCCAAGTTGGGAAAAAAGTTCTCCAGAGGTTTCAATGGCAGTTGCGAGCTCACCCAAACATAGCATCAAAGAATCTTCCTCGTTCAGCAGAACAATTTGTATATTTACAAACTTTTCTCATGGAGCAGATTCTAGTCAGCCCACATATATTTCGTCACTTGGAAGTCCCCAATGACTTCATCAGGACGTCAATATAAATAGAGTATCAACAGGAACATAGTCAATTGCTTTTCATCCTCGAGGTGTCAAGGAAATCAGTAGCTGAAAGCTGACAGAAATGGAAACTGCCTGACACGATACTGGTTACCATTCATGTTGTCCTTACCATAATTCTTTACTTGTGTGCCATCACTCATGCTGACGCCAGCTGTTGATTGGCACAAGTAGGTTAGGAGAAGGGCAAAGGCCAGACAGGATAGAGGTGTGAGTCAAATGATTCTGGTGAAGGGCATTGAAATGATTGTAGGTGGCAGAGGGAATGGAAGAGGTAGCATTTGAAACGAGAATTGGCAAAGCTAAGAGTTCTCACTTTTGAAAGGCATTCACTGACCTTTTTGACATTGCCAGTGCTTGTTACTTAAGCTGAACAGCACGCAGAAGCTGTAAAGAACAGCCCCTGGGATGCACTGGATATAGGCTGCCCTTGTAAATGATCTAAATCTGCTTTGAGGGTTACAGAGTGACCCTACAGTCATGCAGAGTAGGAAAGCATCCACAGTAAATCCTCTTTCAGACTCTAAACTAGAGCGATGCAGAGAAATCCACAGGTGTGTGCTGGTTACATGCAGCTAGGCTACTGATGTCAGTCATTTTGTCTTAGTTCTTTGGGTCCCTGGTCACACAAGACAAATGTGGGAATCCACAAGTTTGGACCATGGCATTCATGCCCTGCTTGTACCTGCCCATCACACTTTAGTCCTCAAGTGTTAGAAATGCAGGCACATTGTAACTTTTCTTGCTAGGGTCCACCCAGGAGTAACCAAGAAGAGAGCAGCACATGGCATCCACTGGACGTGGGCAGCTAGAATAGGTGAATATTGGGTCGACCGAGGAGCAGCAGAGGCGCTGTGCCACTGTTCATGGTATAAATTGGCACAGATTCAGGCTGACAACTTTTTTCCAGACTTCCACACCCTAAATATACAGCTAAGATCTACAGTCCAGGTTCTATCCTGAAAGCTCACATTTTTAATGTTTTCCCTGTTTTGCTTTACTTGGTGCCATTTATGTTGCTTGTGCTGACATTTCTGAAATCTATCCGGTTTTTAATTTGTTTTTTCATTAGTAATACTTAGAGGGATTTTGGTAACTGTGCTTTCTTCAGTTTAGTGGGTATAACAGACTTGCAAGCTGTGGTCTAATTTTCACCAAACGGCGACGCTGGTTTCTGATGCTGGTGTGGGTCCTGTGAAGGGTGCAGGGCTTTTCTGAGAAGCCCCATTTTCTCTCACCAGCAGCACAAACCAATGTGCCAGGATCCATCTCCATCTCCGGTGCTCTGAGGCAGGAACTTAGGACATGACATTGTGAGTCTTCGTGTACGAGCTGGAAACGAGCCCCGATTAAGTTTCTGGATCACTTAGGAATCTTTTCTATGGGTGCGGGTGTGAAGAATGCCGGCACATGGTGACACGCGGAAACAGCCTGTGAGCTGGCTTGGGAGGGAAATGGTACTGAAGATTATAGGGTCGAAATAGATTTTACTTTATGGCAGAGGTGTCTGGAAGGCAAGCTGGGTCTTGGTTTGATATTCAGGTCTAGATTTGAAAAAGTTTGTCTGACAGGAGCTCTGTTGAGTAGCCTCCGCCACTGTGTTTCTTCTTTTTTTGTTGTTGTTGACATTATCACTGGATTGGTCCTTTGCTGTGAAGAGGGAGAGTATTCTCTGTAGACTTTGTTTGGAAACTAGGACAGAATTTTGTCATCCAAAGTAGAAGGTAAAAGCACAGCTTTGCTCTCTTCTACTGGTTCAAATAGGGTTGTACTCCTACACCCTTTTCCATGTATATCCCAGTGTGACATGTCATTTTCAGGTCGAGCTTAGACAGCGCTTGTGCTGTCTGGAAGAACTGTTGTATGTACTTTGTGGGCTCGGGAGATCAGCCCTAGGACTTGTCTGCTTCAACTTTTAGTTGGGGACTATTTATTCTGTTCAACTGCCTCTATTTAACTGTCTTGATGGAAAACGACCAGTAAAGGTCAGTAACATACCAGAATTGCTTCTTGCTTAGGGACTTTTTATTTTTATTTTTCTGGCATCTACCTCTATTGAACTTTCTTGATAGAAAACGACCATCAGGGGTCCGTAAAATACCAGAATCACTTGAGCAATCCCTAGATTCTAGGCCATAGAAACTT
Source organism: Lissotriton vulgaris (assembly GCF_964263255.1). NCBI lineage: Eukaryota > Metazoa > Chordata > Amphibia > Caudata > Salamandridae > Lissotriton > Lissotriton vulgaris. The sequence goes on along the minus strand of NC_141691.1, from coordinate 1,759,579,042 downwards.
GTCCTCCACAAGCACCCGTAGACAATAATATTTTTTTCAAATCTAGTATTTTCAGGGATATGACCACCGAAGGCCCTAATTTTATATTAAAAACAGAGCTTTGGACTATACCATTTCCAGTTGAAAAGCAATATTTCTCTATGTGTTCCCATACCTGGCGTGTTCCGCAGATTGGTGCTTACTTTCCCTCCATGTTAAACAGTAGATGTTTCTGCACCCAGGCTAATGTGCTACATAGCTAAATCCATATAGGGTCCCAAAGGCAAGACCGATTGCATTGCAAATACTTGGTTGTTTTACTCCTCCCTGTCTTTAAGAGAATATTTTTCTTTGTTTTCAAATGCTATGTGCTTATTTCTTCGTTGGGAATTATAGAACGTACCCTGCTAGAAATAGTATGTGCCAGATAAAAAATGTATTGAGCTTGCATACAAGTCAGAAAATATTAGACACTTTTTTATGCTTTAAAAAGTGTAGGAACATTTTCTGAAAAACAGCTGCTAGTCACTGTATTTGTACTTAATTATTTGTTGGTAATCACTGCTAACATGATCAAGATGTATCTTTTGGTACCTAGACACCTGCTAGACAGGCAAAAGAGACCTATCTGAATCTTTCTTATGAAAATTACAAACTGTATTAGCTGAATGTCTTGAACGGATGTTGGTACTTTAGCCCCATGGTGGTTTCCCACAGTGACCATGTAACCAGAAGCAACATCCACAGGGTAACCAAACGCCCTTAAACTTTATGCACCATGTTAGCACCAGAAGATGTTTACACCAGAAACTCCTCCTCCCTGACCTTTGCAAAAGAGCTTGGGCCCTGATGTAGAAAAAAGTGACTCACAAGCTGGTAGTTTTCTGAGCAGTGTTGAATTTTGTGTACTGACTGAAATACAAATTGGTCAGTTCGCAAACGTTTAATTCGGAGTGGGTTGCAGTTCAAGCTACCTCCTGAGTATTAATGAGGCAGTCGCAAGCTGTGACTTACTCTGATTGTATGCAATCACAGGGATGGTAGTCTGCTGGATCAGAGGACCACCATGTCTGTGATTGCATTTAAATAAAGCAAACCGTTTTTAGGTCTCGCTAGAGCCAGCCCATGCGCTGGTCTGGCGAGACATTTAGAAAACTGGTTTTTAAAGTGCTACCAAAGGCAGCCACCAGCTTGCTATTATGCGCACACACGCGCGCCTCGCTCCGCCTCTCCAATGTTCAGTTTCACTTTCGCGCGCGCTCCCAACTCCCGTCCGCACCCGCACAACATTACCGGCTTGTTTTTTTTATCAACCCAAGAGCTGTAATGGTATATGTGCGCAACAGGAATCCGCTGTGCAAATAGTTTACCTGCCCCAGACCGAATCAAGCGTGAAAATAATCTGTGGGGCGATCACAGAAAAATGGAAACATTCCACAAGTCCAGCGTGCCCTGATACTTGTCAACTCCTAGTAAAAGGCCCATTAACTTCCCGTCAGGCACCATCTCAGGCACTGCCCATCTCCCTGGGCCTCAGTGCTGTCAGTGTGCTGTCCACATTACAGTATCAGTCGCAGGAGGCTCCCCCCCTCAGCCTTACTTTAAGCTGCCCAGCTCGCTGGGCCACCAGGGTCAGGCGCTATCGAGAGCAGGGTTTCTTAAGTGCAATGTGTGAGAAACCATCTGACACTGTTTACAGATAGCGGGCCATTACTGACCACAGGATAGAAGTTAAAAGCATTTCTTTCTAAGTTCAAATGTGTTAACCTCGGAGGTGATGCTTGAATTGGGGTTATAAAAAGGCCTGGGACTGCAAATGTTGTCATAAAAAGAAAACAGATTGGAAAAAAAGACAGAAGCCTTAAATTGGTACCACCGGATCTCAGCTCTTAAGCCTTCTGATCTATTTATCATGGGTGGTATTTTCCCCTTTAAATGACGTGGGTCTGGTGGCGCCTAAATACTGCAGCTGACAAAATACAGATGGAGCAGGTTGATGGGGGCCTGTGTGCCTTTAAAGAAGTCCACTGCAAAACAAGTTTGCTCTTCTGTGGATCAATCACAGTGACGGGAAGGGTGGTGTGCCCTGGACTGACGCCCAACACATTAAATACTTGCCTACACAAAGCAGAGACGTGAGTGCCTTTATGCCAATTCCCTGGGAGCCCAGAGCTGCTCAAAACACTAATTAATTATTGGCAATTATAGCAAATGATTACTTTTTTGCCAGAAAGAGATATTAGCCGAATGCTACATGTGAGCGTAAAAACGTATATAATCAATGCTAACAAGAAACAGCTTGGGTATCATAATAATGTTTAATTTGAATCGAGCACCTATACATAACACTGGCTCCCCCACCCCCCCCAAATTTACACAGAACTGGGGAAAACAGTAGCTGACCAAAAAGAGGCGGTTCGGTCCTCGAGGTATCCAGGCAATTGTATGGAATTACCATATGAACATTCTATTTATGATGCTGATGGTGTAGGTTGTTATATTTGAATATGTTGTAATGAAAAAAACTCTACAAATGCAGTAATATGTAAATAAAAGAGGAGGTTAATAAAAAAATTGGAATTTGTTTTTTTAATGTAACAGCAAGCATGAAAGCGAGCAAGCGCCCAAGTGATTTTTGGGTATTCTGAAAAGTGCTTGGCTGGCCATACTGGGTGTAGTCTCCCAATCCCAGAGGGATGGGTTACCGTAGGGCGGTGCGGCAGGGAAAATGGCAGAAGGATCTTCTTCCAGGGCTAGAAGGGTTGAGGTGGCATCAGGCCAACCAGTCTTGAAGGTAGTCTGAGGGACAACACACATATAGCTAAAAGGCACACACATTATGTCCTGCTGTTTTTCTTCAGAACGTCTGTGAACCCTTGAGCGTTTCAAACAATTTATTTACACAATTGTGCTGAATATTTACGTGTTTGACCCCAAACATAATGATTGGGAGAACCCCTCCTTTCACTCAGACTCTACTGTAGAAGGTCACTAAAGCTGTGCCACAAGGGGCAGCCATTGAAACATTCTAGCTCACAGCTCAGAGGAGAGTCTGACCTTGGGCCTTTACCTGAGAGATACCAGGGAATGTGTCAGTGACACAAAACCAGAAGGAGTGCACTATTTGCTGTTAATGATTTCTCTAAAAGCTGTTCTTACATGTTCTCTTCGTATGCTCCCATATACTGAAGCATTAGGCAGGAGATATATAAACACAAGTTGTGTCCATGATTAACCAGTTAGACAGTAGATTGACAATGGGCATGCACTAGTGTGTCATCATACATCAAGCACTACTTAGGTTGAGCAGGGACAGAAAGTCGATTCACACTCTCAGAATAACCTAAACATTCATCATGACATTATAAATCTAGCAGAAACATGTGTTTCTGCTAGATATTCTGCTCATATTGCAAGGAAGACGATTATTTTAAGACTTTGTCCTCGGAAACTGGATGCCAAAAATGGGCCAGCTTGGGTCATGAACTTTGGCTGCTTTCTCTGTTTACTCCTGCTGGTAAAAAATATGAACGGTTTTTTTTTTGGGGGGGGGGGAGAATAACTTTTCCCTGTCGCTTTCCAATGAATGCAGAGGACAACAATAAAGAAGGCAAGTGACTGGTCATAAATTAACTGGATTCCATTTTTGAATCAATAGATAGGTATTCCTCCGCAGTTCATAAGGGCGTCTGTGTTTATAAGCTATGTCATGTTACATGTTGGGTTATGTGGCGTACAGCTCACCTGGGAAGGTATCCAAGCTCAATGAAAAGCGTGATTACTTGAAAACACTTCTAAAAGGTATTTTTAATGCAATTAAAAAGCAGAAATTGTGGCCTCTTCCTCAGATATATGTAATGAAGCTCCACTCTTGGCTTCTGTCTACCTTCGAGGCGATCAGCACTGCTGAGAGGGTCCTTTCTAGTGTGTACATCCAAGTACATAATGTGTCTGCTTTATTTGCCTTCCACGTGCCCAGGGCTGCCGGGGAGGAATCCGGGCTCTAAATACATTAAGCAAACTCTGCCAGAGAGACATCACCAGCCAGTAAGGTAAACCACGGCCAGGCAGGCCCGGTTAGCTGCTCTTAGATGAACCCTGGCTTTCCTCAGCTCTGAACCCGTATTATGTGCCTTAGTTTTCCTTGAGCGTGTAATTTTAAACCTGGTCTTAAAATACATACTGATAGACCGTGCTTTAAAACCTTAACGATGCTTGAATAATGTGTTCCCCTGACACCCTTCTGCAGAGGAATAATATTGTTTATGCTACGTGTACTTGAGGATTCCAGAGTCAAAATTAGCAATATTTTGTGTAAACAATAGTGACGGTAAGTACCGCAATTCACTCCTAACTTTAGGCACAGATTACTCTGCTAATTATTATGGATGGTTTTAATCTCAGAGTCTGATGCACAATATTCCACAACAATACCCTGGTAGAAGTATCTGCATTTGTAGGTTTCGCCTTCTAGACTGAGCATGCGCCATCTGTTGTGAGATCGATTGCTGCTTAAAGTGGGATTGGAGCCCATTTATTGCTTACCGTTGGTTGGTACTGTCACAGTAATTTGCTTACTTCTTATTCGTCAGCTTCTGTGGGTTTTCCTTCCCTTTCTTGTCCCTCCCCTGAGGTATGTTCTTCAACTGTTCACTTTCCCCCATGTTGCTTCTGTCTTCCATTGCTTTTTGTGTTGCTTTCTCCCACTTTAAAAAACAAAAAACACTGTTTTGCACTTCTGTTTTTTATTGACTAATCTAACTCGGATTGGTATGTTTTTTTAAAAAGAGGCTGTTTTTTTTTTTAAAGTTTTACTTTATTATGCGCACATGCGTACGCCTACAATATGATGCCGTCGACCTCAATAAAGGCATTTTTATTTCTTTAACCATGCTGCACGGCATCAGAGATGCTATACAGATTGGTTATAAACCATCGGCAACGTTTACGGGTCCCAAAGGCGGGATATATTGGCCGTGCCAATATTTGTTTTAAATGTGACACTTGGGGATTTTGATGGCCTGAGCAGAACGTGCTCCTGTGGAAGATAAGTGTAGGTCAGTGCGCACACCGACTGGGAATGCTCATTGTCCAGACTGTAGTACGTGGAGAACGTAATTGGAGGGGACTGGGACAAATCAATCTTTTGTCCAAGAGTGCCAAACCCTGTGGTCCACCGAGTGAATTCCCCAGGTTTGGGTTTTGCTGCTTTTCTTACTCCTGTATGCTTGTTTTATAAAGAGTATGTATGATGGGTCTGCCTGTTTGGGTATGCTGTGTGTCTTAGTACACTGCATAACTTGTGGCGAATACATTCCTTTTTAGGACGTTTTTCTTGCACCTTAAATGTCGCTAATTAATGATCTATGTATAAATAGATTAAGGATTAAGGTTTATCAGTAAGAGGATAGCTACTGATGCACATCCTCCCGTTTGACGCCCTAGTCTGTGTGCTTTGTTGTATTCGTTTAGCAGAGTTCGCCAATTATTATTTGATAGTTTAACTGTCTTAGAAGTTCGCCCTAACTTGTGGTGTTTTGGTACCTCTGTATTTTGTCCCTCGACTTCTAAACGTCATGTAAAAAAAACCCTCAATGCAATTACAAACATCTACAATGTGCAGAAAGAAATGGTAATTTTTCCAATTTAATGTGGACCGGATGAACTATGTTGTGTCCACCTAATGCACCAAAGAATGTTGATGGGGCAAGATGTCATTGGGAAGGGTTTATTTGGGGCATGTTTAATAAGAATAGTCAGAATTGGGGTCGAGAATGTTTGATCAAACATTAGGGTACGTTTGTGAACTAGACAAGAATATTCACCTCCACAAGAAGACACCATAAGGTGCTTAAATGCTGCTGCTAGTTCCCAAATCTACCCTTGTAGATGAGAGTTCACATCGATGGATTGTCCTCAGATGGCAGCTGGATTAAAGACAGGGAATAGATAAGCCATGAGCTTTTGCAGTATTTATACATTCAGTCATTCTAATACAGCAGGGTTGTAGTAAATGGAGTAGTGCTGCTTTGCCTAGTACTGCGCATGCCGAGTAACAGCTCCTAAAGGTACTAGGTTAACTATGTTCTCCTTAGATGACAAGTGGAGTATTGTTTAGTGCAGGTGAAGATGTGAGAACCTGCCCAAACTGTTGGCTTGGGAGTGTGTTCTTTTTTTCAGATACATTTTTACAAAGATTGATGTTTGAATTTTCAGGTCTTCTAAAAATTGTTGGTGAGCCTAGGCTCTGCCAGCATCATCATCTGCAGCGTTTCAGTGTGCGAGTTCAGGCAATGCATTCCTCCAAACCGCGGCACTACTGTGTCATTGATTAGGCTCTTATTCTTAGCTGCTGGTACAGACATGTTGACTCCTTACCTCTGGCAGCCTGCAAAATGCCCCTATTTAAAAATCTAAAATCAAAACAAGCGTTGGCAAAACCAATCGGTCTGACTTTGTTAGGGCAAGTGTTTGGTAAAAGTTGGTCAACTTCGTGCGTAATGACGTGGTCCTTCAATAGATACATCTTTTGTGTAGCGAAACCTAATAAAGGAACATTAATCGTATGGACTGTGGGAAAACGTGGAGGCTTTCCAAGCTTTTTGGTGGAGTCTGGCTAGAGGACCGAATCATTAAAAATAATAAATACGGGGAGGGGTTGGGAGGGGGGAGTACACCTAACTGACAATCCTGAACGGAACACAGTAGCTATCTGAAAAATTCTTCCAGGTGCCATTCTACAAATGCTTGCCTGACCCCCCCCTGCCCGCGTGTCACTTCTGTTCACCATCTTCCTTGGGTCATGGAAGCATGCGTTTGACTCTGTTCTGGGATCACAGAGAAACGTGGGAGAAGGGGTAGGCTGCTGCTTCAGTCCGGAAGAGACTCCATGAGGTGCATAGTAACTCTGCTTTCCTTCGGTCAGCTTTGATGCTAGAGTTTAGAGCTGCAAGCAAAACATTGTGTTGTCGTTTTGGTGCTCCCCTTTCCTCTCACAGCAAGAACCCTTTGGAGACCATTTTTTTATGTCTGGGTTATCACTACGCAGCTGTCAAACTGATCTGTTGCTAATCTGCATTGACTGGCCTTCGGTCAGCCTCCTTGAGCCATTGGCTAGAGACCATGTCAATCACGTCTAGGCTCACCCAGCGAAAATCCATCCCTCACCTAATACTATAACTCTGTGTGTATCCTTTCTCCTCCACTCAAGTGCTTGAATTGAATTAAGGAACTAATTTAAAATCATCTCCTGTGTCTTGCGCTGAAGTGTTTCTGTTGTGTGTGTTAACATATTAAACCCAAACCTGGTTGCTTTGCAAATGTTTTTTTTCTAATGTGGCACCCTCTTGTGGCGGGCTGCTCTTAATGTGGCAAGGTCATGAGTTCTGAATACCCTGAATGAGGATGCACTTTTTTATTTTAAAACTGTTTCTTCACATCTCTTTTATTTATATATCTAGGCATCACTTGTTATTTCATGCTTGTTTGATGATCGTTATCCAAATATGTTTTAGAGTTTGATGAAAACTGTTCAGTTGGAGCAGACCAACAAAATAGTTATAGAATATTTTCTATTTACCAGGCCTTTGATCCTACCCTCCCCCACACAGAGACTCCTCCCCCATTGCGCACAGGCGGCTCACAGTTTCCATACTTTTTAAGGCACTTCGACTGCTGCTTAAAAGCACCCTACAGAGGTTTAGATCTGGAAAAAAAGAAAGTACCACAAAACTGCAGTTGATGCTTCATGGCACAGTCCTCTGAGTTTGAGCCTAAGGGTAAGGGCCTCTTGGGTCACAGCTGTGAGGCTTTCATCTGCTCTAGCTCAACCCTCTGCCACAGGGAATGCAGTGAGGGCTTTAGAAAGCATTCAGACAGCAAACACTGAAATCGGGAGGCAATGCTCGGTGTCGGAATTCGATAATGACAGAAAATCCCTGCAAGGGGTTCAGTGACCCATAGGAAGTAGTGTCCTGTGAAATGTCTTCAGTTTATAAACATATTCATTTAATGTGTATGCGGAAGGCAGAATGGTGTCTGTGTGTGTATTCTGTCCCAGGTTATGAACGGATGGCTTATCTCCACCTGTGGCTGGCAGCGTGGGGTCTGTGGGTGTCTTCTCTATTATAGAAGTGGTAGTTTCTCTCTACCTGTGGACATCCACGTGGGGTCTGGGGGTGTTCTGTCCTATTATAGAAGTGATGGCTTCTCTCTGCCTGTGGACAGCAGCACGGGCCCTGTGTATGTATGTCCAGGGTTGTTATAGAAGTGATTACTTCTCTCTGCCTGTGGACGGCAGCATGGGTCCTGTGTATGTATTTCTTGGTTTATTAGGTCTTGCGCCTAGCGTTGCAGTGCGCAGCGCGAGACCTCTTCTACGGGCTTCAGAAAGCTACCCACATGCTGTGCGTGTGGTTTTGCTTTCCCCGTCTGGCATTGGCTTTTGCGTGGTTTAAAAAAAAAAAAAAAATCCGCGCGATTGGGCACAGGCGGGTGCATGTCCTGCCTTTGTTCCGCCCATTCCCACCAGTGGCCAGCACGAGCAGCAGTGCGCGTTCGCCTCGCTGCTGTGCTCCTTTGCCCCCGCTCCTCTGTGGTCAACGGTCACCACTGGTTTTGCTTTATTGTCGCACATAAACACTTGCTGTCCATGTTCGAGTCAGTAAATTATACCACAGCAGGTTTTTAATTGAATCAAGTCCGCCTACGTTTGGAAACGTGATCGCACCACGTACCACTCTTTCCAATCTCTGTCCTAATATTTGAGCATCTAGCGAGCATCAAGTGGATACCCAACTGGGCACTGAAGTTAGGCCAACACATTTCCAGGGAGAATCGAGCCACTGGCATGGGTCGGCTTTAAGAGCCCTTGCACGCGCCTAGTTTATTTTTTTTATATACATGCTAAATAATGGCACTCGCGCGTTTCATTTTTGTATTGATGATCTAGCCCGTCCCAATGTCTAGTGGTTCTAAATAGGCGAGGAGAACAGCTATAAGCAGATGTGTGGCGGGTGGGAAGCATCATTGTGCCAGGCTGACCCTAGTTCGAACAACGGATGTTAAGCCCATCTACAAGCCCCTGTGGTGGCCAGGCGCTCACGACAGCCAGCCAGCCTGCCCACATTCCGGGGGCCCAAGCAGTGCTGGTGACTGCAGTCCGGGGTCATATGACTTATTGCTTTATTAGCATTTGCTGACTGACGCTAGATGTTGTCTGCTGCTATGTTAATACCACTTGGTATATATCATATATGCAAAAATTACTCTGGGGACGATCAACTGCTGTGTGTTAAACCATATTTCATCAGTCAGCATAATTTCTGAGGCCAGTTGAGTGTTCAATGGTTGCGAATTCATTGGAACAAACAGTTTGAGAAACTGCTCACATGCGGTTATTCATTTTAATTATACTAATTAAAAAGGTATGCTACTTGTGCTGCCCTCACCAAACAGTGTTTAATCACTCCGGCAAAGGGACAGGGGTCACCCTACATATGTGCTAGCTTGCATTAACACTTCTCAACACCTGATCAGGATTAGGCTGCAATTTTGGAATAAGGTATGATTCCCCAAATTTAGCAGGTCATCCGCCCTCCCTCCAAATGATCAGTGAAGCATCTAATGATGCCTCCACTTTCTTGCTGTGAAACAAGACCCCCCCCCCCCCCCCACACACACACACACTTCTTTTTCTTTATGACCCGCCCTCTTTAGAGGACGTGAATTACCCTGCCTTCACTGTCGCAATTATGGTGAGGTTTTTCTGGTGCTGGCAACGTGGAGTTGCTTACGAGAACTATCATTTCCAATGCAATAGGTCTCGCATTTGTGAGAGTTTGAGCTATTGGCATTGTACACGACAATGCCTTTTATTTATCGGTTTTTAAAACTATCACAAATAAAAAAGGCATTGTCATTTACAATGCCAAAAGCTCAAACTCTCACAAATGCTAGACCTATTGCATTGCGAATGCTTGTTATATGAGTGATTGCTTCTTTCTGCTTGTGGCTGGCAACATGAGGTCTGTGGATGCCCTGGTTTATTATAGAAGCGATTGCTTCTCTCTGCCTGTGGACAGCAGCATGGGCCCTGTGTATGTATGTCCAGGGTTATTATAGAAGCGATTGCTTCTCTCTGCCTGTGGACAGCAGCATGGGTCCTATGTATGTATGTCCAGGGTTCTTATAGAAGCGATTGCTTCTCTCTGCCTGTGGACAGCAGCATGGGACCTGTGTATGTATGTCCAGGGTTATTATAGAAGTAATTGCTTCTCTTGCCTGTAGACAGCAGCATGGGCCCTGTGTATGTATGTCCAGGGTTATTATAGAAGTAATTGCTTCTCTTGCCTGTAGACAGCAGCATGGGCCCTGTGTATGTATGTCCAGGGTTATTATAGAAGTAATTGCTTCTCTTGCCTGTAGACAGCAGCATGGGTCCTGTGTGTGTATGTCCAGGGTTATTATAGAAGTGATTGCTTCTCTCTGCCTGTGGACAGCAGCATGGGCCCTGTGTATGTATGTCCAGGGTTATTATAGAAGTGATTGCTTCTCTCTGCCTGTGGACAGCAGCATGGGCCCTGTGTATGTATGTCCAGGGTTCTTATAGAAGCGATTGCTTCTCTCTGCCTGTGGACAGCAGCATGGGTCATGTGTAACTATGTCCAGGGTTATTATGTAAGTAATTGCTTCTCTTGCCTGTAGACAGCAGCATGGGCCCTGTGTAACTATGTCCAGGGTTATTAAAGAAGTGATTGCTTCTCTCTGCCTGTGGACAGCAGCATGGGTCCTGTGTATGTATGTCCAGGGTTATTAAAGAAGTGATTGCTTCTCTCTGCCTGTGGACAGCAGCATGGGCCCTGTGTATGTATGTCCAGGGTTCTTATAGAAGCGATTGCTTCTCTCTGCCTGTGGACAGCAGCATGGGTCATGTGTAACTATGTCCAGGGTTATTATATAAGTAATTGCTTCTCTTGCCTGTAGACAGCAGCATGGGCCCTGTGTAACTATGTCCAGGGTTATTAAAGAAGTGATTGCTTCTCTCTGCCTGTGGACAGCAGCATGGGTCCTGTGTATGTATGTCCAGGGTTATTATAGAAGTGATTGCTTCTCTCTGCCTGTGGACAGCAGCATGGGTCCTGTGTGTGTATGTCCAGGGTTATTATAGAAGCAATTGCTTCTCTTGCCTGTAGACAGCAGCATGGGCCCTGTGTATGTATGTCTTGGTTTATTAAAGAAGTGATTGCTTCTCTCTGCCTGTGGACAGCAGCATGGGTCCTATGTATGTATGTCCAGGGTTCTTATAGAAGCGATTGCTTCTCTCTGCCTGTGGACAGCAGCATGGGTCATGTGTAACTATGTCCAGGGTTATTATATAAGTAATTGCTTCTCTTGCCTGTAGACAGCAGCATGGGCCCTGTGTATGTATGTCCAGGGTTATTATAGAAGTGATTGCTTCTCTCTGCCTGTGGACAGCAGCATGGGCCCTGTGTATGTATGTCCAGGTTTATTATAGAAGTGATTGCTTCTCTCTGCCTGTGGACAGCAGCATGGGTCCTGTGTATGTATGTCCAGGGTTATTAAAGAAGTGATTGCTTCTCTCTGCCTGTGGACAGCAGCATGGGCCCTGTGTATGTATGTCCAGGGTTCTTATAGAAGCGATTGCTTCTCTCTGCCTGTGGACAGCAGCATGGGTCCTATGTATGTATGTCCAGGGTTCTTATAGAAGCGATTGCTTCTCTCTGCCTGTGGACAGCAGCATGGGACCTGTGTATGTATGTCCAGGGTTATTATAGAAGTAATTGCTTCTCTTGCCTGTAGACAGCAGCATGGGCCCTGTGTATGTATGTCCAGGGTTATTATAGAAGTAATTGCTTCTCTTGCCTGTAGACAGCAGCATGGGCCCTGTGTATGTATGTCCAGGGTTATTATAGAAGTAATTGATTCTCTTGCCTGTAGACAGCAGCATGGGTCCTGTGTGTGTATGTCCAGGGTTATTATAGAAGTGATTGCTTCTCTCTGCCTGTGGACAGCAGCATGGGCCCTGTGTATGTATGTCCAGGGTTATTATAGAAGTGATTGCTTCTCTCTGCCTGTGGACAGCAGCATGGGCCCTGTGTATGTATGTCCAGGGTTCTTATAGAAGCGATTGCTTCTCTCTGCCTGTGGACAGCAGCATGGGTCATGTGTAACTATGTCCAGGGTTATTATATAAGTAATTGCTTCTCTTGCCTGTAGACAGCAGCATGGGCCCTGTGTAACTATGTCCAGGGTTATTAAAGAAGTGATTGCTTCTCTCTGCCTGTGGACAGCAGCATGGGTCCTGTGTATGTATGTCCAGGGTTATTATAGAAGTGATTGCTTCTCTCTGCCTGTGGACAGCAGCATGGGTCCTGTGTGTGTATGTCTTGGTTTATTAAAGAAGTGATTGCTTCTCTCTGCCTGTGGACAGCAGCATGGGTCCTGTGTATGTATGTCCAGGGTTCTTATAGAAGCGATTGCTTCTCTCTGCCTGTGGACAGCAGCATGGGTCATGTGTAACTATGTCCAGGGTTATTATATAAGTAATTGCTTCTCCTGCCTGTAGACAGCAGCATGGGCCCTGTGTATGTATGTCCAGGGTTATTATAGAAGTGATTGCTTCTCTCTGCCTGTGGACAGCAGCATGGGCCCTGTGTATGTATGTCCAGGGTTATTATAGAAGTGATTGCTTCTCTCTGCCTGTGGACAGCAGCATGGGCCCTGTGTATGTATGTCCAGGGTTCTTATAGAAGCGATTGCTTCTCTCTGCCTGTGGACAGCAGCATGGGTCCTGTGTAACTATGTCCAGGGTTATTATATAAGTAATTGCTTCTCTTGCCTGTAGACAGCAGCATGGGCCCTGTGTAACTATGTCCAGGGTTATTATAGAAGTGATTGCTTCTCTCTGCCTGTGGACAGCAGCATGGGTCCTGTGTATGTATGTCCAGGGTTATTAAAGAAGTGATTGCTTCTCTCTGCCTGTGGACAGCAGCATGGGTCCTGTGTATGTATGTCCAGGGTTATTATAGAAGTAATTGCTTCTCTTGCCTGTAGACAGCAGCATGGGTCCTGTGTGTGTATGTCCAGGGTTATTATAGAAGCGATTGCTTCTCTCTGCCTGTGGACAGCAGCATGGGCCCTGTGTATGTATGTCCAGGGTTATTATAGAAGCGATTGCTTCTCTCTGCCTGTGGACAGCAGCATGGGTCATGTGTAACTATGTCCAGGGTTATTATATAAGTAATTGCTTCTCTCTGCCTGTAGACAGCAGCATGGGTCCTATGTATGTATGTCCAGGGTTAATATAGAAGTGATTGCTTCTGTCTGCCTGTGGACAGCAGCATGGGTCCTATGTATGTATGTCCAGGGTTAATATAGAAGTGATTGCTTCTGTCTGCTTGTGGACAGCAGCATGGGTCCTGTGTAACTATGTCCAGGGTTATTATAGAAGTAATTGCTTCTCTTGCCTGTAGACAGCAGCATGGGTTCTCTGTATGTGTGTCCGGGGTTATTATAGAAGTAATTGCTTCTCTTGCCTGTAGACAGCAGCATGGGCCCTGTGTGTGTATGTCCAGGGTTATTAAAGAAGTGATTGCTTCTCTCTGCCTGTGGACAGCAGCATGGGTCCTCTGTATGTATGTCCAGGGTTATTATAGAAGTGATTGCTTCCCTCTGCCTGTGGACAGCAGCATGGGACCTGTGTATGTATGTCCAGGGTTAATATAGAAGTGATTGCTTCTGTCTGCCTGTGGACAGCAGCATGGGTCCTGTGTATGTATGTCCAGGGTTATTATATAAGTGATTGCTTCTGTCTGCCTGTGGACAGCAGCATGGGTCCTGTGTATGTATGTCCAGGGTTCTTATAGAAGCGATTGCTTCTCTCTGCCTGTGGACAGCAGCATGGGTCCTATGTATGTGTGTCCAGGGTTCTTATAGAAGCGATTGCTTCTCTCTGCCTGTGGACAGCAGCATGGGACCTGTGTATGTATGTCCAGGGTTATTATAGAAGTAATTGCTTCTCTTGCCTGTAGACAGCAGCATGGGCCCTGTGTATGTATGTCCAGGGTTATTATAGAAGTAATTGCTTCTCTTGCCTGTAGACAGCAGCATGGGCCCTGTGTATGTATGTCCAGGGTTATTATAGAAGTAATTGCTTCTCTTGCCTGTAGACAGCAGCATGGGTCCTGTGTGTGTATGTCCAGGGTTATTATAGAAGTGATTGCTTCTCTCTGCCTGTGGACAGCAGCATGGGCCCTGTGTATGTATGTCCAGGGTTATTATAGAAGTGATTGCTTCTCTCTGCCTGTGGACAGCAGCATGGGCCCTGTGTATGTATGTCCAGGGTTCTTATAGAAGCGATTGCTTCTCTCTGCCTGTGGACAGCAGCATGGGTCATGTGTAACTATGTCCAGGGTTATTATATAAGTAATTGCTTCTCTTGCCTGTAGACAGCAGCATGGGCCCTGTGTAACTATGTCCAGGGTTATTAAAGAAGTGATTGCTTCTCTCTGCCTGTGGACAGCAGCATGGGCCCTGTGTATGTATGTCCAGGGTTCTTATAGAAGCGATTGCTTCTCTCTGCCTGTGGACAGCAGCATGGGCCCTGTGTATGTATGTCCAGGGTTATTATAGAAGCGATTGCTTCTCTCTGCCTGTGGACAGCAGCATGGGTCATGTGTAACTATGTCCAGGGTTATTATATAAGTAATTGCTTCTCTCTGCCTGTGGACAGCAGCATGGGTCCTATGTATGTATGTCCAGGGTTATTATAGAAGTGATTGCTTCTCTCTGCCTGTGGACAACAGCATGTGTCCTGTGTGTGTATGTCCAGGGTTATTATAGAAGCAATTGCTTCTCTCTGCCTGTGGACAGCAGCATGGGTCCTGTGTATGTATGTCCAGGGTTATTAAAGAAGCAATTGCTTCTCTCTGCCTGTGGACATCAGCATGGGCCCTGTGTAACTATGTCCAGGGTTATTAAAGAAGTGATTGCTTCTCTCTGCCTGTGGACAGCAGCATGGGCCCTGTGTAACTATGTCCAGGGTTATTAAAGAAGTGATTGCTTCTCTCTGCCTGTGGACAGCAGCATGGGTCCTGTGTATGTATGTCCAGGGTTATTATAGAAGTGATTGCTTCTCTCTGCCTGTGGACAGCAGCATGGGTCCTGTGTGTGTATGTCCAGGGTTATTATAGAAGCAATTGCTTCTCTCTGCCTGTGGACAGCAGCATGGGTCCTGTGTAACTATGTCCAGGGTTATTATATAAGTAATTGCTTCTCTTGCCTGTAGACAGCAGCATGGGCCCTGTGTAACTATGTCCAGGGTTATTATAGAAGTGATTGCTTCTCTCTGCCTGTGGACAGCAGCATGGGTCCTG
The DNA here is from genome assembly GCF_964263255.1 of Lissotriton vulgaris. Taxonomy (NCBI): domain Eukaryota; kingdom Metazoa; phylum Chordata; class Amphibia; order Caudata; family Salamandridae; genus Lissotriton; species Lissotriton vulgaris. Next base: position 1,759,563,668 of record NC_141691.1, on the reverse strand, counting down.
TGTATGTATGTCCAGGGTTATTAAAGAAGTGATTGCTTCTCTCTGCCTGTGGACAGCAGCATGGGTCCTGTGTATGTATGTCCAGGGTTATTATAGAAGTAATTGCTTCTCTTGCCTGTAGACAGCAGCATGGGTCCTGTGTGTGTATGTCCAGGGTTATTATAGAAGCGATTGCTTCTCTCTGCCTGTGGACAGCAGCATGGGCCCTGTGTATGTATGTCCAGGGTTATTATAGAAGCGATTGCTTCTCTCTGCCTGTGGACAGCAGCATGGGTCATGTGTAACTATGTCCAGGGTTATTATATAAGTAATTGCTTCTCTCTGCCTGTAGACAGCAGCATGGGTCCTATGTATGTATGTCCAGGGTTAATATAGAAGTGATTGCTTCTGTCTGCCTGTGGACAGCAGCATGGGTCCTATGTATGTATGTCCAGGGTTAATATAGAAGTGATTGCTTCTGTCTGCCTGTGGACAGCAGCATGGGTCCTGTGTAACTATGTCCAGGGTTATTATAGAAGTAATTGCTTCTCTTGCCTGTAGACAGCAGCATGGGTTCTCTGTATGTGTGTCCGGGGTTATTATAGAAGTAATTGCTTCTCTTGCCTGTAGACAGCAGCATGGGCCCTGTGTGTGTATGTCCAGGGTTATTAAAGAAGTGATTGCTTCTCTCTGCCTGTGGACAGCAGCATGGGTCCTCTGTATGTATGTCCAGGGTTATTATAGAAGTGATTGCTTCTCTCTGCCTGTGGACAGCAGCATGGGACCTGTGTATGTATGTCCAGGGTTAATATAGAAGTGATTGCTTCTGTCTGCCTGTGGACAGCAGCATGGGTCCTGTGTATGTATGTCCAGGGTTATTATATAAGTGATTGCTTCTGTCTGCCTGTGGACAGCAGCATGGGTCCTGTGTATGTATGTCCAGGGTTATTATAGAAGTGATTGCTTCTCTCTGCCTGTGGACAGCAGCATGGGTCCTGTGTAACTATGTCCAGGGTTATTATAGAAGTAATTGCTTCTCTTGCCTGTAGACAGCAGCATGGGTTCTCTGTATGTGTGTCCAGGGTTATTATAGAAGTAATTGCTTCTCTTGCCTGTAGACAGCTGCATGGGTCCTGTGTGTGTATGTCCAGGGTTATTATAGAAGTGATTGCTTCTCTCTTGCCTGTGGACAGCAGCATGGGTCCTGTGTATGTATGTCCAGGGTTATTATAGAAGTAATTGCTTCTCTTGCCTGTAGACAGCAGCATGGGTCCTGTGTGTGTATGTCCAGGATTATTATAGAAGTGATTGCTTCTCTCTGCCTGTGGACAGCAGCATGGGTCATGTGTAACTATGTCCAGGGTTATTTTAGAAGTAATTGCTTCTCTTGCCTGTAGACAGCAGCATGGGTCCTGTGTATGTATGTCCAGGGTTATTATAGAAGTAATTGCTTCTCTTGCCTGTAGACAGCAGCATGGGTCCTGTGTGTGTATGTCCAGGGTTATTATAGAAGCGATTGCTTCTCTCTGCCTGTGGACAGCAGCATGGGCCCTGTGTATGTATGTCCAGGGTTCTTATAGAATCGATTGCTTCTCTCTGCCTGTAGACAGCAGCATGGGCCCTGTGTAACTATGTCCAGGGTTATTAAAGAAGTGATTGCTTCTCTCTGCCTGTGGACAGCAGCATGGGTCCTGTGTATGTATGTCCAGGGTTATTATAGAAGTGATTGCTTCTCTCTGCCTGTGGACAGCAGCATGGGTCCTATGTATGTATGTCCAGGGTTATTATAGAAGTGATTGCTTCTCTCTGCCTGTGGACAGCAGCATGTGTCCTGTGTGTGTATGTCCAGGGTTATTATAGAAGCAATTGCTTCTCTCTGCCTGTGGACAGCAGCATGGGTCCTGTGTATGTATGTCCAGGGTTATTAAAGAAGCAATTGCTTCTCTCTGCCTGTGGACATCAGCATGGGCCCTGTGTAACTATGTCCAGGGTTATTAAAGAAGTGATTGCTTCTCTCTGCCTGTGGACAGCAGCATGGGCCCTGTGTAACTATGTCCAGGGTTATTAAAGAAGTGATTGCTTCTCTCTGCCTGTGGACAGCAGCATGGGTCCTGTGTATGTATGTCCAGGGTTATTATAGAAGTGATTGCTTCTCTCTGCCTGTGGACAGCAGCATGGGTCCTGTGTATGTATGTCCAGGGTTATTAAAGAAGCAATTGCTTCTCTTGCCTGTAGACAGCAGCATGGGCCCTGTGTATGTATGTCTTGGTTTATTAAAGAAGTGATTGCTTCTGTCTGCCTTTGGACAGCAGCATGGGTCCTGTGTATGTATGTCCAGGGTTATTAAAGAAGCAATTGCTTCTCTTGCCTGTAGACAGCAGCATGGGCCCTGTGTATGTATGTCCAGGGTTATTAAAGAAGTGATTGCTTCTCTCTGCCTGTGGACATCAGCATGGGCCCTGCATGAGCCCTGTGTATGTATGTCCAGGGTTATTATAGAAGTGATTGCTTCTCTCTGCCTGTGGACAGCAGCATGGGACCTGTGTATGTATGTCCAGGGTTATTAAAGAAGTGATTGCTTCTCTCTGCCTGTGGACAGCAGCATGGGTCATGTGTGTGTATGTCCAGGGTTATTATAGAAGTGATTGCTTCTCTCTGCCTGTGGACAGCAGCATGGGTCCTGTGTAACTATGTCCAGGGTTATTATAGAAGTAATTGCTTCTCTTGCCTGTAGACAGCAGCATGGGCCCTGTGTATGTATGTCCAGGGTTATTAAAGAAGTGATTGCTTCTCTCTGCCTGTGGACAGCAGCATGGGTCCTGCATGGGTCCTGTGTATGTATGTCCAGGGTTATTATAGAAGTGATTGCTTTTCTCTGCCTATGGACAGCAGCATGGGTCCTGTGTATGTATGTCCAGGGTTATTATAGAAGTGATTGCTTCTCTTTGCCTGTGGACAGCAGCGTGGGCCCTGTGTATGTATGTCCAGGGTTATTATAGAAGTAATTGCTTCTCTTGCCTGTAGACAGCAGCATGGGCCCTGTGTATGTATGTCCAGGGTTATTATAGAAGTGATTGCTTCTCTCTGCCTGTGGACAGCAGCATGGGTCCTGTGTATGTATGTCCAGGGTTATTATAGAAGTAATTGCTTATCTTGCCTGTAGACAGCAGCATGGGCCCTGTGTATGTATGTCCAGGGTTATTATAGAAGTGATTGCTTCTGTCTGCCTGTGGACAGCAGCATGGGCCCTGTGTATGTATGTCCAGGGTTATTATAGAAGTGATTGCTTCTCTCTGCCTGTGGACAGCAGCATGGGCCCTGCATGGGCTCTCTGTATGTGTGTCCAGGGTTATTATAGAAGTAATTGCTTCTCTTGCCTGTAGACAGCAGCATGGGCCCTGTGTATGTATGTCTTGGTTTATTATATGAGTGATTGCTTGTTTTTGCTTGCGGCTGGCTGCATGAGGTCTGTTGATGTCCGGGTTTATTATAGAAGTGGATTGCTTCTTTCTGGTTGTGGATGGCTGCATGGGGTCTGTGGATGTCCTGCTCCAGTTAAGAAGCAGTGTGCATTTTTATGCTTATGAACAGCAGCATGTGATTTATTGTGGATATTCTGTTAAAATATAGAAGTGATTGCTTCTCTCTGTGGACAGCAGCATGGGGCCTGTATATGACCTAGTTTTATTATAGAAGTGCGTTGTTTCTTTCTGCCTGTGGACAGCAGCATTCGGGCTTTTGGTGTTCGATCCCTTATAGAAGTGATTGCTTCTCTGCCTGTGGTCAGCAGCATGAGGTCTGTGGATTTACTTTCTGCTCCAGTTTAGAAGGGGGTTGCTTCTCCGTGCCTGTGGATTTGAAACACATGGTCTGTGTATGGATAATCTGATCTAGAACTTTGGACTGCTGCAAATGTGGGCGTCAGTGTGTCCATTTTTGTAGGTCTGGCCGAAAGATGGCTTCAGTTGGTCCTTTACCTTATGTTTTTCAGAACATCTTGATAACAAAAATCATATACATAATGGAGCATTTGGTCAGCCCTCTTTTTCCGTTGGACTTTTCAAGTGCCATTCACATTTTTCTTCTATCTATCACCGCCTACAGCATGAGGTAGTGAGTCAGCCTTCAACTATTGGCTGTCTTGCACTGGGACTGATGGCATTTGCCCTGTTAACATGTGCCCAGCTACCTGAAAGGAGTGCACTTTGGTGCAGCTGCTGGACCACTTGTTTTTATCTTTTTTTAAACAACAAAAAGTGAAGTAAAAAAATCGTTGCATGGCTTGCTAAAGCTGCTCCTATTGGCTTTGACAATTCTTGTTTTATTCTCGTTCTGCGTAATGTTACATAGAACTACCTTTTTCTGGCAGGACGTCTGATCTGTTTCTATCCCTTGAAGGCACGTGCAAATTCTTTGATGGAGCAGGGACGTGTTCACGAATTCCACTAGCTGTGGTATCATGGCTGGCACGGACGCCGGCAGAGGAATAAGGGTGTACTTAAATAAAAATAGAAAGTGAAATGAGGACGGCCCCCCGTATATCTGCCTGGACCTCACATTCCAAGCAGGGTGTGTTGATGGTCTGCACAGACCTCCCAGGCGCTGCTTTGCAGATCTCGTGTAATGTTATATTCCCAAGAGGGTTGCAGCCGCTAGCGGTGGTGCTTCGTGTGGACAGGGCCTGACGTGCAGAAATGCAGGCGGCCTGCCATCTCTGCCTCAAGTTACTGCACCTGATACGTTAGAGACCTTTCGTTTGAGCAAATTCATTTGGATTTGAGGGAAATTCTCCTGGTTACATAGATGATTTTGATTGTACGGGCTGTCTCCTGCTGCCCTGTGGGTGTTTTCGGGTAGTCATTGAAACACTTCACCGTACTGTTGATTCTTTTACATGACCGAAAGGAATGTAGAAAAGCCCAGTTTGAGATGGGCTTGTTTTGTAAAAGCACTCAGTTTGCTAAAGGAGCAGAATGCCACATTCACTTAAAGTACTGTAAGAACATCTTCATATATATGCGGATGGGCGCACAGACCAACCGCAAAAGTAAATGTTTGGCTTGTGTCATCTTGCTTGTGAGTCCGACCTCTTACTCAGATTGGCCATGAACAAAGACTGTGAGTCGCTCCTTTCCAGTCACTACCCTGATCAGTTTGCCATTTTTTTCCTCCAGAGGACAGAGCCTAGATTTATTTGAAGCGGTCTCTTATTAGTGAAGTTTCCTTCAATACAGATTTTATATATTTTTGGGTGAATAGACTAATCGTGACCAAAGCATCCATTTTCATTTCTTGTGGACTATTTGGCCGTTATGAACATGAAATATGCGTTCTAAGTGTATGCTTTTTTTTTTTTTTTACTATGTCCTTGGCATAAATGCCTTTCGCAGCCTGTTCGTTCGCTAAAAACCAAAAAAAACACATAAAAACCTGCGAGTTGAGAAATCTTTGTTGGATAGGATCGCCCGTTTTGGAGGGTATTTAAGTGTTCCCATTGGGATGAAAAAGGCTGGTGGTGTTCTCTGAAGAATGATTAAGAACCCCCTCAAGAGAAGAGACCTATGGTTCTGACGGCGCTGCCACATGTATGTGAAAAAGAATCGGCTTTGGTGGACATTTTTTCCTAGGCGATGAGCAATAAAAAAAATTGTATTAAGTATAATCGGTCATAATTTGGTTATTCAATTGGAATCACGGCTGGCTATAGCGTTAGTGGAGCCCGGAACGACCATCCTTTTTGGCACCCCCACATGACATGACCACCTCCTCGGATTCGCTCACTACCACCAGGTAAGAGTGTCCCTCATCTCTCCAATAATCAGTTATTACTAAGCAAAGCACCCCTCGAGTTCAGTGCCCCCCCCCCCCTCCACAGGTCAGCACCCCCCTCCAGAGGTCAACGCCCCCCCCCCAGAGGTCAACGCCCCCCCCCCCTCCACAGGTCAGCACCCCCCTCGACAGGTCAGCACCCCCCCCCCCCTCACAGATCAGCACCCCCCCACAGGTCCGCGCCCAGTGCGGCCGCACCGGTTGCACTGCCTTAAGCGGCCCCGGTTGCACTGCCTTAAGCCGCCCCGATTGGGGTCCAATCCTAGCTTGTGTCTTGGGCCACCAAAAGTAATCGGCGCTTGCCTTGAGCATTGCCCCATGTCACAAAGTGGAGTACTGGGGATGTTGACGTGCGGCTCTGGTTTGAGACAGTTGGTGAAGGACAGGAATAGAGCGCCTCATAGAGCCCTAGTTCATTTTTTCTGCAATAGCTCAGAACTTGAAGGTCCTTGTTTACTTAGAGCGCTTGCTTTTTGTGTTCTATTTCAGATCGTAGGCATGTCCATTTCATTTGAATCGAGGTCACCATCCATAATGCATAACTTTGAACACATTTACATTATGCCTTCAGCCTTTCACGCATTTGGATAAGAAGCACTTCTGAGACACAATTAAGTTCGACGCAGGCCAAGCTGCACGAGCCTGCCCCTTATTTAGGAGAATGTTCTAGGCTCCTACAAGGAGTTGCACATTAAGTCGCAGTCATTTCCCTGTGCCTGGAAAATCAAGACTTGTAATTTCACTGTAATGACAGAATGAGTTCAAATTCCTGCCATCGGTTGCATAGTTAATGCGCTTTTGGATTAAGCTACTGTACCAGTAAATTTGGTGACCTATTTCTGAGAGAGAGAAAATCCGCCGTTACGCGTGCCCGCGGGGGGTGGAGGGATCTCTCGTCTAACCGTCAGAGGGGCTGATCCTCTGTTCGTCACTGACCCGTGTGATCCTGGGCACTGCGATACCTCCTCTCTGGACAGACACGGGATCCGCAGCATCTGACCACAGCGCCAGAGAGCTGCGCATGCGCAGTGCCGCGCGGTGGCCTGTTGAATAATGCAAGGCGCTCATTCAGGGGCGAGCGGAGCGGCAGTACGGCCTCATTACACCACATTTTATGAGCACTCCACTGAAACTTTACACGAAAGCATACACCTGTAAAACCGGCAATACAAAAGGAATTAAAAACGACGTCAATGCAGAGTTCCTTCAATCCGGCCTTGAAATATTATTTATTCATCGTTGAACCGTGAGCATCCGGGAATGGAATGTTCTCCAATAACTCGATAATGGATGTAACAGACTCCTGAATAGGCCAGCCAACAACATAATTAGGCGTTTTGAAGAGCATTATTATAAAATAAATCATTGTCACGACCAGATTGATGGCCCACGCGGACCAGCTACGTTATATTTTTGGGTGAAGTATACTGCTTTCCCCTTAATTTCTGTTTACTTGAATACTATGGATTTAACGTATTACTTGAATGAAGAGGTCTATGACATGCCACAGCTCTAAGTCAGCAATCGTTCACGATAACACATTTTACTATAGCGCTTGCTCTTTGAGTTTCTGCTGTTTCGCAGCACTGTACACAGATGAGGTTGGCATTATCGAGTTAAACAATAGTTAACCGAATGAGGATGAAGGGTTAAGTTGGCTATATCGGGAATAGCAATTGTGAGTGAGAGGCCAGAACACGTGTCCGAAAGAAAGTGTTTAATTCCCTTTGTTACCCTTTATTTATTCCACTACCTAGTGGTGTCCGTCGTTTCAAGTTTGGCCCATGGACACGCAGTCGAACATGTATGCTTCCTGAAGTCCCTTATATTGCAGGCCCATTGAACATATCAGTGAGTGGAAAGTATTTCTTATAGGGGAACACCTGGTGACGCATTGAGAAATCTTTGAAACAGTGCGCTATATCCTGGCGTACACCGGACGAAGAACCCCTTTGCGTTTAGATGCTGGGCACGCCACTGCTGGGGTTGAGCAGACACAAGGAGATAATGGATGGAGGGCTGAAACTTTTCAGACACTCGCCCCCAGTCACAGATCTGAGATGAATTCATCATCCTTCTTTAGCTCACTTCGCCACCTCAGTTTAGACCCAGCTATATGCAAATTAGTCTTGAGCCTGTGCCTCATGGGAACAGTCCAGCCTGAACTGCCAAGCCAGGTCTTCCCTGAACCGGAAATAAGCATCCTGGGACCGGTTTCTAGGTAAAACCTTTCATCAGCCAGGCTAGCTTGAATCCAGTGGCAAAGTGAGCAAGGGACCCACGTCTGGGCATGCCCTGCCAACCTAGGTTAAACAAAGCAAACACAAGGAGATGATGGCCGGAGCGCTGAATCTTTTCAGACACTCACCCCCAGTCACAGATCTGGTTGAATCCATCATCCTTCTTTAGGTCACTTCGCCACCTCAGTTTAGACTCCGCTATATGCAAATTAGTCTTGAGCCTGTGCCTCATGGGAACAGTCCAGCCTGAACTGCCAAGCCTGGTCTTCCCTGTACTGGAAACAAGCACCCTGGGACCGGTTTCTGGGTAACTGGGCACAAGTCCTATAAAAAGAAATGGGGGGGACTGACCAAGTTTGGCAGTTTGCAAGTGACACCATGACGCGTGCCAACGCAGCACATGACGTCTTGACGTGTGGCATCACAGCAAGTAACCTCACTAAAAGACTCTGCATTAGGATGAGTAGCGCTATTACAACGCTACAGGAGCTGCTTAACGTGTTAATGGCTGAAAATGACACTGGGACAAGTTCAACATATTTCTGTGGGGCCCAACTTCTTGAGAGGGGGGATGGCGTCCACCCTGTGAAAATAGTGTGTGAACGCTGTGTACCCGCGTGTACCCCCGACTTGTGCCCTAGTGATAAGCACCCAATTTGTGTCATGCTCGGCCTATGTTCTGATGGGAGGCCAACTTGTGGCAGCTGCTGCTCACGGCCAGTGAAAAGTGAGACCGTAGTACAGAAGTACCTTGTATCCAGAAAAAAATGTTCTAATACTACAGATGTTGACAATGTGAGTGCACATTGAACATTTCTTTGGGTGGCTCCACATACATGTTGTAAATGGGTGCTGGAAATAATAGACTAGCAGGGCCCCGCCTACAGCTTTGCTTGGCAACCGATCACTAAACAGCCTGAGATTGTAATGTTCCTCCAGAACTGGCAAGAATACTCCAGCACTGGAGGCCCAACCTCGGAACCTATTCAGTTAAAAACAAGCTTTGACAAAGCCAGTAGGTCTTGTCTTTAATATACAGGCACATACCTATTGGCTTGGCCAGTGCTTGTTTGCTTTGGCATACTGTGGAGCAAATGCATTCTAAAATTGGACATCCGTCCACGTTGCATTTGTGGAGACTTGCAGGCGATCATCTTGGAATAATTTTAGTAAAGCTATACTTGAAAGATGGCCGTCAGCCACCCGTGACTCCACTTTGAAGTGTGTAGTATTTTACAGGTATACAGCAGGATGGGGTAGAGCTTCATTGTAGCTTTGGGTAGGACAGTGTCACTTATGTGTATACAAAACAGTGCACTGCATTTGGAAATGGAAGGAGCTAGCTGTCATGCGGTATATATAAAATAAGCAGTGTGCTTGTATGTGTGATGGTGAGGGCCTGTGTGCTTCATGTGAAAATGTAAAGTAGTGTGCTGAATTTTTGATTATACAGGAATGTCTGCTACCGGGTATATGAAAGGAAGAGTTGAGCTGCAGATGTTATAGTAGATGACTACTTACTGCTTTACATGCGTATAGGTGGTAGTGAGCTGCATATGAATATGGAGCGGGACGGCTCGATCAATGTAAATGTAGAAGGGGTAGTTTCCTGCATGGGAGACTGGCAGGAACCATGTGCTTGTGCATATTGAAAATAAATGTTCTATGCGTGTATTGAAGGTGGAGCACATGGAAGCAGTATGTATATTGTCTGTGTGCATATGACTATTTTTTGCACATGTATATTGTAAATGCATTTATATAGCGTTTACTACCCCTGGGAAGAGGCGCCTAATGCTTTTTGAGAGAGTAGCACTCTACTCCGTAACTCATAAAGGATTAGTGGTGACTTAGTATATTGAAATATGAAAGCAATTTGAGTGGTGTATATGTTAGTCAGTTATTTAGTTCGAGAAGTATGGTGGCTGGATAGAAAAGGGAAAAAGGTTTGCATTTATCTAGCGCTTGCTACCCCAGATGAGGTGTTGAAGCGCTTTTTCACAGAGTAGCACGCTACTCCGGAACCCATAATGGATTAGTGGCGATTTAGTATAGTGAAATATGAAGTGTTGTTTAAGGGTTTATTGCAGTGCACTATTTGCTTGCCTATGTTGCAAGGTAATATGCTGCACAAAGGGTTAGTTAGTATGTGCATGTTTCTATCGGAGAAAGTGTCATACAAGTGTACAGTGGAATTGCACTGCGTTTGTGTAAGAATTGAAGAGTGTGATGCATGTGGACACTAAACGAGGTCCTATACAGCATGTGTACATTGCAGGGGTTGAAGGACACTACATACAGTCCCCTGAAGAGAATGTATATATCTAGTCTGTATTTGGTAGGATTTTAGGATTCTGCGTGCTACTTGTAAACCAGGAAAGGCTTATTTCACACCATGTAACATCGTTTTGGGGCTGTATGAGGCAAGAGTGTTTAGAAGTGCAATGTATTCGTACTAGAGAAATGTGTGCTATATGCCTGTATGAAATAAGCTGCTTTCATGCATCATAGCTGGCTGTGTTCTGGTTATGATTATTGAACTTCATGTGTTCACAAAGGGTGCTATGTGCTAAATGCTTAGGTAGATGGTAGTAGTGTGCTGCTAGGACGTATTGTAGGTCGAGACTTGCTTGTGTATATGTAAGGAAAAAGTGTGTAGCATGTTCATGTCTGCAAAACAGAAAGGGAGGTCTCCTCTAAGATCCAATCCAGGGACGAGGAGTGAGGGGAACAGAAGAAAACAGGGTAGTCCCTCTTACTTACTCAAGAAAAGGGGATAGTGCTTGCTTGTATAATGCCACTCTAACTCATGAGATCTTAACAATTGAAGCCACTCATAACAGTTTGTAACAAATTATAAAAATCAACAATTCAAATAAAATATCTTAGTAATTTATTAAAAGAATTTTTTACAATGTCAAACATCAGATAACTGTGCCACAGTAGAACATTAAAAAAGAGTGTCAGCATCATGCGAAAATGATGTACATCTCTTAAGTATACACAATACAAAATTTAAAAACAGCAATTTTAAAAAAACAAGTTGTCGACGCAGCGTTTCGGTTCTTAAGTTGACACCTTCATCAGGACAGGGTTTTTTTATTAAAAAAACGGACTCGTGTTGTCTGTGAGCCGTGTCTTCCTCTAGTTCAATTTGAAGGAGACAATTCTTGGTTCATAGCAGAACATCACATGAAGTTCAAATGAATTATGACAATTGTAAAAGGGTCTCCTTATATCTTGATAATTTAAAGGAGTTTTCATTCAATGGAGGAAAAAGGAGCCACCGGTATATAGGACAGTTTTTATCAAAGACTTCCTCTTTCAATGAGGTACCAACGAGAATTGAAGCACGTGACTGGATGTCGTCAGGCTATTTTCGTTTTGGAGGGTTTACTTCCTTATCAGTATTCTTGGGGGTTTTTTTTTGCATTCACCACCCTTGCGTCCGAGATTCGGCCTCCCTGCTCCTTTTTTCACTCCAGTATCATCGGGTTGTAGCAGATGGTGTGTGCTGCATTTTCGCATGGTAAGGGTCTAGAGGATTCAAACCTTTATCGGATACATTGGTGCATATGTGCAGATTTCTATGACAAGAGTAGTGAACTGCATGCATCAATTAAAGGGACCAAGTGCACATTTGTACTTGGAAAGATTGTGCTATCACAATATGGTGACAGACAATGCTACATCTGTCATATAAAGAAGGAAGTGTGCTTGGGTACAGTGAAGGGACTCGTGTACTTTAAAGGATGTGCTGTACAGTACACGTTCCTGTCCCTCCCCACCAGTGGTGTGGCAATGGTGCCACAGGCCGTAGTGAAAGGAAATAAAATGGCTTGGAGCACCGTGGTTCTGTTGTATATTGCAGCCATGACTAGGGTGCAATGCCCTCAGACCCATAAGTCCGGCTGCTTCTGCATTACTATTTATTAATATGAAAAAAAACAGAACAGGTGTGTGGGGGGTCGAGGGGAATCTTTACCGACCTGTCTGCTCATACCCCTTATGCCAATATACAATACACAAAAGAGCAGACCAGGTCTGGAGATACTGCGTGGCTATACCAGTCGCCGCGGCGACACATAGTGCATGTGTAGGTGAAGGTTGCTGTCAACATATAATCATTGATAACACATTTAACAGAAATTGTTAAACAAAAACCTAAGCAATTCCCATCAGACCACCCTTTATGGTGGAATTTACGTCATGTGGGGATTGCTGAACATTCCGTCCGACCATGTAGTGCCGGTCTTGGAATGGATACCAGTGATGTAGTCATAATAAACATCCTAGTGTGATGCTAGTGAAAAAGTGCAGTGCTAAGGTGATGGTGATAGATAAAAAATGGCTACGCAGACTCAGAGGAGGGTTTTAACAAAAGTCCATGTGCCAAGAGTTAAAAATGCGCCACGTAGTAAAAATGCCTACTGGCACAGTGCAGGGCGGTCGACATGTTTCAGCCATAGGGGCCATTACCCCGGCTTTCTTCAGGACCTTTAAACATAGAGTGGCTACTGCACTTACATTGAAAAAGATGTACTACAACACAATACATTAGTTATTCATCTACCAGGAACTTCAATACTTAGGTGTCCACTGGAGGGAGATCAGAGTGTTTTCTTCCTATCAAGAGACATGAAAACATTTGGTCAGACAACGCTCAACTCTACACACACAACCACATATGTACACAGAGACTGATTAACCACACTTGCAAGAACAATTTGCATTCTGCATTTTTAAACAAGCATACTAGCTTCATCACCCTGAGGCATTTCCTCACGATGATACTCACCCAGCTTTGTGTGGGTGAAGACCTCACCTCACCCGGCGACCGCTCGGGAGTATGAGGCCCCGCTCTGTAGTGTAGAAAAAGGAGTACAGTGAGCACACTCCTTCGCTATACCCAGTCCAATGACTCTACACTTATATCCCCACAGACGTGTGAGCGCAACCCAACTACCTATCCAAAGGACTGACACCCAAGGATTCCCATCAAGGTATCCTATATACACTTATGTGCATAACTCAATAGGTTATCTTTCAGTGACAGAAAAGAGCTGTGCACTGACCTAAGGCCACAGTGCATTGACAATAGTGGAGGGTGCTGTAAGGCACCAATAAGTGACAAGCTATGACACACATTGTCATATAATTCCTTCATTACTTAGGAGCATACTTGACAGAAAGACTAGAGACTAAATATGATAAAAATTCTAAAGCATGTTAGCTGACAGTGGATGTGCTGACCCTATCTATGCTACACGTTCTATTCCTTGAAGATAAATGTATCAACCCCATCTCTTTGCTAGGGACCAAAATGTAATAGACCAAGTAGAGACCGGTTCGAAATCGGTGGAAAATGGGGCAGCAGGCGGCTCACCTATCCGTCGGTGCCTCCTGGCTTGCAGCGAGCGGAAGTGGAGGTATGAGTTGTACCGCCCTGTACCCTTAAATAGCAAGCACTAATTGGCTGCATCGTGTTGGTAATGAGATATTCGCAGAAGCGAGTGCAAAACATGGCACTACTTTTCCGCGCATGCGCGATGCCAGCGAGACGCTTCTGTACCGCGCATGCGCACTAGAACATGGACGCCCATCTGTAGCGTCAGTGCACAGCGCTGATCAAAAGAATATGCGCTTAGGAGACTCTCATTTCAAGGTATTTCAAAGCCGCTGTTTGAATAAACAGGCTTTAAGTGGGTCTAATTTAGTGGATCATGGTATTTTATACTCGGTCAAAAGGGAAAAAAGGGGCATGTGTCAAAAAAGCGTGTGTCGGCAAGCACATCTACTGAGCAGGTGATAAATCCCAAAATAGTCACTAGACATGTGATGTATCATGTAAAGTCTGTCAGCAATGACTCTACAACCATAAGTGTCTAGAGTTGAAAGAAAAGCTTGACTGTTTCTTGCATTAGTAGCATGGACAGAGAAATTACCATCATAACGAGGGTGCTAAATTGGGCCTCTTTACTGATTATATCTGTTGCACACAGTGAATGTTGTTAGACTGGAGTGTCAGGAAATGTAGGCAGGAGGGCAGCGTCCACAATTGAGTATGGAGAGCTGTGGATGCATACATAACTGTGTTTGCATCTATATCCAAATGACCCGCAACTAAACAGTTGCTCTAAACATAAAAAAACAGAACAGGTGTGTGGGGGGTCGAGGGGAATCTTTACCGACCTGTCTGCTCATACCCCTTATGCCAATATACAATACACAAAAGAGCAGACCAGGTCTGGAGATACTGCGTGGCTATACCAGTCGCCGCGGCGACACATAGTGCATGTGTAGGTGAAGGTTGCTGTCCACATATAATCATTGATAACACATTTAACAGAAATTGTTAAACAAAAACCTAAGCAATTCCCATCAGACCACCCTTTATGGTGGAATTTACGTCATGTGGGGATTGCTGAACAAAATTGTATATTTATTAATATGACCATGCTTCTAAATTCTGCTCATTGAACATCACGTGGCTGTGGTCTGGATGCCATTGGACTATCATGTTTGAGGAGTCCTTCACAATTTTAAGAGTGCTTTGTGTAAACTTGGATCCCCAATAGATGGCACACAGCACTTGAAACGGCGAGGGCAAGAGCTGCTTGGTATGATTGGGATAGTTACACATGCGTACACTAATGTTTTATGTTGTGGATTTAACTCTCCTGCTGGATACAAACACCAACCATCAACTGCACTGCCACCACTGTGCCATAGGATCATATCAACATGTTAAACTACACTGAACTGTGCAGCCACATACGGTGCCATAGGATCAGAACAAAACTGTACGCTGAACTGCACAGCCGCAACTGTGTCAAAGGATCAGAACAACATGTTAAACTGTACATTGAACTGCGCAGCCGCTACTGTGCCATAGGATCATATCAACATATTAAACTGCACACTGAACTGCGCAGCCACACAGTATGCTGCGTGGTCATGTCAACATTTAGAAAAACAATGCACTACCTGTTTTTGGTTTTCTTTACATTTCATTGTGACTTGACTTGTTGCTTTGCATCCTTTCCCTTAGTTCCCTGCTGCTCAATCGGAATGAATGCGAGTGTTGGAATCCTGGAGTGCTTGATGAGGGAATAGAAGGCTGAAGTGCCTAGTGTGGTTGAGGGAGAGACAGTTGGATTGTGTGGGCTGAGCAGCAATGATACTGCTCCTGGTAGGGCTATCCGTTATCTATATGCTATCTGCTACTTACTTACCATCTTAATAATCCTGTAATTAGGCTTAATAAACCTACTCTTGTGACTTACTCTACGGCTACCTCTACTCTTCTTTTTGATTGTACCGCAATGCCTTAAGATGTACTAGACACACAGACAGCAAAGGGTATTATTTATTTATTTATTTATTTATTTAGTGTATTTTGTCATAGCGCACAGATACCCCAACGGGGTGTCCTGGCGCTCCTGTGCGATCTTATGCTGAATTAGGTGTTGTTTGAAAAGGGGATGGTTAACAGAACAGGTAGGTTTTTAAAGCTTTCCGGAAGGGTAGTTCTTCTTGGATCATCCGGATGGAATTTGGTAACTTGTTCCAGAGGGCAGTGGTACATACTTGGAAGGTTTTTCTGCCTGAGCGGGTTTTTTTGAATCTGGGAGTGGCAAGAAGGTTTTTTGAAGAAGAACAAAGAGTCCTGGTGTTGCTGTAAGGGGTGAGGCAGGTGGAAAGGTAGGCAGAGCCCTTGCCTCTCAATGCACGGTGGGTATGTGTCTCAGGAGTACATCACATTGGAGCTGCTTGGTTCTGCCTCCAGATCTACTGCCCGTAAAAATAGGCGTATGGGATGGACTCGTTTTTTTAACTGGATTTGCATAATCTATATTTCATAATGAGAACAAATAGTATATTTTTAAAATCTATAAACATCATACGGATGCCCTTCAACTAACAAATTCTTCCAAGCCTGCTTTAGAAAGTCCCCCGTTATACATCCTTAACCATCAGCTGGGGACATATGCTGGAGTCTCGGACACGATGCCCACTCATGTGCATCTTTCTTAAATTGTCATTTTGAAACACAGCACAAGAGTAAATCCCCCACTGGCGCTGAGAATGGCTGCTTCCTTTTTAAAATGTTTGCTCTATAAATACATAAAGCTCAAAAAGTAGCTGTTGTTATACACAACATTGTGTGTCGTTATTCACCTAGTGTGGTTGTCCCCACTTTGGATGTGTCTTTTCTTTTTCACCTCATTTGTTCATTTGCGAGTCCTTGGCGCTCTGCTGCTGGTGGCATTCATGGAGAGTCCAGTTCCGGTTTCTGCTTCTAACACCTAATCTCGAGCTCTGCTGCAGTGTCCAGTCCGGTACTTTCTGGAAGCTGACCCTCCGATCTTCTGCCCACTGAGCCTGTGACTAGATCCCTCCTCACTTGATGGGTCACCTTTGATTTGTCTTCCTATAGGTTGTTGAACAGCCTTCTTTGAAAACCATCTTCGGTCTTGTGGACCCTGGAATCACCACAAGTGCGTCATCTGGACAGAAGAAAAGCCTACATTGAGTAGTCCGTTGTTTGTATACTTTTCAAGAAAAGAAAGGCAGCTCCTCTCTCTCCTGTGCTCACAGAGGATCTCTAAGTAGAGCGCAGTGTCTGAGGCAAGTGCAGCCTCAAGGTCGAGTGTGAAAGGCTCAGGCCCTGCGCATCTCCTGAGAGTTAATAAACTCTGACGTCCTGAACTATTATTTTAAAGATCTTCTCAGACAAGTCCGTCATCCAGGGTTTTTTGGGGCTGCAGAACGTGTCTAAACTAAAAACCCGCCCTAAACACCCCCCAGCGCCTCAATACTCTTAATAGCGATCTAGCTATTGACCAGTTCGTGAAATAAATAAAAATGCACTTTATAACTGCTGGTTATTATTGCCATAATACGGTATGATACACGCACAAATCAATCGCACTGTATAGGCGATTCGGTTGACTGCACCTCGAACTTCGAGGGAAACCAATCAATGTACCATTAAATAGTCATTTTAAAAAATGTGAAAGATTACAACTGAATGGAAAACGGGGGCGTGCCGTTTATTAACACTTGATTATATTTTAGAAACTGTAACCTAAACCGGAAATATAGGGGTTTCGTGAATTCTAGGATCTGCCTGATTCACAGCAGTTTACTTGGCAACAGCAAAACCACTGCAGTGAAAAAGGCCAAGACACAACTATTTAACTGTGATTCTCTTGACTCCGCGGTTATGTAGTGTGGCGTAGCCATCGTGGATATACATAGACACAATTGTACCTTCTCCGGTTGTCGAGTGTAATCCCACTCTCGAGGGTAGAAGGGTTCAAACTCCCATGGCCGATTACACATCGGACGAAAGTCTCTGCATCATGTTACAGCCCGATCAATGTGCGCAGGGAACTAGGGCTTCCAACGGGTCATTTCACAACACTATTAGGCGCTGCAATGGCGGCGCTGCCAGCGTGTCTGGGTCCAGCCAGAGGAAGTGACGGTTAACAGTCGCGAGGATTTGGGCCTCGCGAGCGTTGCATGCTGGGAAGGCGCACGAGCCTCACTGTAGCCCCGAGAAACGGCTTCATTTCCTGTTTATAAGCATTGGCATTAGGGTTTCTGGATGTCAAACGCAGTAGACTCAAGCTTGGTCCGAGCGCTCAGCAGAGCCTGCTCTTCTAATTTAGATTTTCGGTAACTGAATAACCGAGAAACCCACTCCAAAATGACGATGGCGAGCTCCAGATGGGCGAGACAGATGTGAGTAGTTCACCCTAACTTGTTTTAGGTGTGGCTGGGGCCCGCTTGAGCTCATATTAGAGCTCTTGTGGTGAACAAA
This sequence comes from Lissotriton vulgaris, assembly GCF_964263255.1. Lineage (NCBI taxonomy): Eukaryota > Metazoa > Chordata > Amphibia > Caudata > Salamandridae > Lissotriton > Lissotriton vulgaris. The sequence continues at coordinate 1,759,545,791 of NC_141691.1, read as the reverse complement.
AATGATATAAAAGAGTGGCCTTGGTTCATCTCCCTTTTATCATGTTTTGCTTTGGGTCAGCCCTCTTAAGTCATTGTTGACGAGTTATCAATCACGTTATGAATCACCTCTTTAATGGGCTGCATCTGTTTCATTGGAACATTACGTGTACGAGTACACTCATAGGGTGCTTTGATTGCAATTTAACCCCTTCGATGCTGATGACGAGTCATCCGCTACTGCGCTCGTATGCTGATGACGAGCTGAGCTCGTCATGCAACGCGGTAATATGAAAAAAGCCGCACACAGCGATGCGGTTAAGGGCTATAAAGCATTGTTGTTTCTTTTGCTGCTTTCTGCTTGCGGGTTTTCTTATAAAAATTTTTTTCAAGATGACAAGCACCAGGTTACAGAAGAAACCGAGCTTAAAGTACATACATACAAGGAGATGCATACACGGGACAGGTTGAGACCACTTGTGCAGTACAAAAGTATCCCTACCCATGATCCCACGCAATCCCTCTGATTTCATTGCTGATCAAGGCCAAGTGGGTCTAATAATGTACTTCCACGTGGTCTGTTGGTCGGCCTTCATTCATTCTGTGGTGCCACCTCAATCTGTCCATGCAGGGCCCTTAAGAGTTAATGAATGTTTCTCCGTTAGTGTTTTGGCGGTATCAGTGTTTTAAATTATTTTGATGACTTGTGTGATATAGCTCAGAAACTAGCCTAGTCTTAGCTTGTAGGAGCAACAGAGCGTTTAATAGAGTACATTTCTATACTAGCATGAGTATTTCGATGTTGTGTATACAACAATATGGTAGATTCTAGAATCTAAGATGAGTAGGAGCAGTCAGTGGTGTAGGAAGGGGGGTGCAGTGGGTGTGGCCGCCCCTGTTGTCATCACTGAGGGGACAGACAAAATGCAAAAATATGTGTTTAAACACATATTTTTGCCATTTTGTTAATCCCGGGTGACAAGATATTTTCCGCTCCGAGTACCACCTGACCTTGCTACACCACTCAATCAATCACAGAACTTGTAAAGCGCACTACTTACCCGTGAGGGTCTCAAGGGGCTGCGGGGGGGAGGGGGGTGGCTGCTGCTACTGCTCGAAGAGCCAGGTCTTGAGGAGCTTCCTGAAGGTGAGCAGGTCCTGGGTCTGCCGCAGGTTGGTGGGGAGGGTGTTCCAAGTCTTGGCAGCGAGGAAGGAGAAGGATCTGCCTCCGGAGGTGGTACGCTGGATTCGTGGGACGTCGGCGAGGCTGTGGAGCAGAGCTGGCGGGTGGGGGTGTAGAAGTCTGTTGTTCAGGTAGGCTGGTCCGGAGTTGTGGAGTGCTTTGTGAGCGTGGGTGAGGAGCTTGAAGGTGATCCTCTTGTTGATGGGGAGCCAGTGAAGGTTTTTGAGGTGATAGGTGATGTGGCTGCGTCGGGGGAGGTTGAGGATCAGGCGAGCCAAGGCGTTCTGGATGCGTTGTAGTCGCTGTAGGTGTTTGGTCGGGATTCCTTCGTAGAGTGCGTTGCCGTAGTCCAGCCGCCTGCTGACGAGGGCTTGGGTCACAGTTCTTCTGGTTTCGATCGGGATCCACTTGTAGATCCTGCGAAGCATGCGGAGGGTGTTGTAGCAGGAGGAGGAGACGGCGCTGACCTGCTTGGACATGGAGAGGGAGGAGTCGAGGATGACTCCCAAGTTGCGTGCGTGGTCCGTGGGCGTCGGTGCTGTTCCAAGCGTTGTCGGCCACCAGGAGTCGTCCCAGACAGACTGGGTGGGGGAGCATTCGGTTGGAACAAGGTCCCTGTGAAATCAGTGGCAGCTGCTAATCAGGGGTGGTGGGGCGGGACGGGAGCGGAATGGGAAGAAAAAAACACCTGGGTACTGTGGCCGTCTCTCCTCCGTCGTCTACCGTCTGTCCGCGAAATAGGAAGTACACAGTATTTATTTTTCTGACGTTTCCGTCCATATTTAGACGTATTCATTCGCAAATTTTTCTGTGTATTATTTATTTTTAATTTTGTAAAAACTGAAGCTGCAGAAATTTATTTGCAGATGTATCTAACCAGACGTACACTCAGATTTGATGCCGCATTGTTTTAGCCACTGTAAGATAATCATTTATTAGACATCCGTACACGCAGGACACAAGTTGGGAGTACACACGGGTGGACGGCGTCCCCCCACTATCTTTACAGGGTGGACACCATTCACCCTGCTAATCAAAACGTTGTCCACCCTGCTCATCAAAATCGTGATCAGAGCGCACCAAACGAGCATTTCCATGTGATTCCAGAAATTTCTCAGACTGCCGGTCACCGTCCATCTCCACTTTCGTCTTGATGTCTCTTCATATCTCTGCCTTTCAATCAATAGCCCCACCTCCCTCACCTTCGCCTCTCTCGATTCTCTCCTCAACTCCCTCTCACCACTGTACTTCCGCTCTCCCAATGCGCCTCAGGACATGTTTTGGGCCGATTTTTGGTGGGTGGAGTGAAGAGGATGGAGGGGAAGGGGGGAGACGTGTACAGTGACTAAGAGAGAGCTGAAGTAGTAGAGGCGGGTGAGTGAGTCTAAGCAAAAAATATTATGCAAGTTGGAAAGTAAGGGGGTTGTGGGTCCACTGAGTAACCATATGAACGTAAAAAGTGATGAAGTTTCAGTGTGTCTGACAGAGGGCATCACCGAGCTGGACCAAGCCAGAGATTTAGGTGGTGGGAGAGCCAGTCACTCAGAGTGTTTTGCAGGCGCTCTGCCCCTGCTATCATTGATCTCTCCACTGAGACTACAGGCCTGTGATGTCACTTCCTGTGATGCCACGTGCCGTGATGTTGCGCATGTCGTGTGCTGTGATGTCACTTCCTGTGATACTACCTAACTCTGAGAGTCACCCCATTGATTTTTTTTAGGACTTGTGCCCTACATAAACACATACGAAAATACTAGCATTAACCCCTCCCATGCTCATGACGGAACCGCTCCGTCATGAGCATCGGCTGAACTGTGCTCATGAAGGAGCGGTTCCGTCATGGCCCTGCCTGCGCGGCGCGTTCTATTGAGCGGGCGGGTCCATGACGGAACCGCTCCGTCAAGAGCACAGCTCAACCGCGGCTCGTGACGGAGCTGCTCCGTCACGAGCATGTGAGCGCCGCTCGGCCCCCCCGCCCCCCCCCCCCTAGTGCTGCGGCGGCATTGCCGCTGCAGCGAAGGGGTTAAGCTACAAACGTGCATCTCTGCAGCTGCTTGAATATAATTAAGAAAACCTTTGCTTTTTTCATGTCAAACTGTAGGTGTATTTACCCAGCATTTATGGATGACAGGTTTGTAAACCACTCCAAAAAACATTTCCCATTTTTTTCCATATTAAAAAATAAATATAAACCGGGAAATATTGGTTTTCTGTCTATTTGTGTAAATATCAGTAATAACAGAACAATGGGAGCCTTATGTAGCGAAGACGGGAAATGTGTGGCAACATATCACACTTAACCTCTGCCAGGGTGGTTTTCTGAATTTTCTATTATTAGTATGGGTCATAAATAAAATCATTTAAGCATGCCATCTCTTACACGTTTTTAATGACCCGTCACATATTCAAACACATTTCACATCAGAGGATTACTTGAAGCAAGGTGTAAGCGGGGAAAAAAAGGCTGTGATATCACAGCTGTGTTGGAAGCTACTCACCCATTCAACCCTCTGAAATGTCTTAAGCACAGTGGCTGAAAGAACTGACATGTGCGTCAGTAATTAAACAATTCACCCCATCTTTACCAATGAAGCGCACCCTTTCAGAAAAGCCGCTTGTGCACTGTACCTCACACCAATCCTGATACAGCGGGTTTGTCTCTGAGTGGCTACCATTGTCGTATTACTGCTTTTTTGTGTTTGGAGGTTCTGAAGACGTCAACAATTCAATAGTCATAACATAGGAGCATATTTTCTTTTACTGTAATGACATTTGTCAATGTAGCTCTATTCGCAATTTAATAGTCAACATTTTGTGAGAAAGGAAAGTGTAAATCCTGACTAAATGAGCAAGGTTGTCGCTCTTATCGCACTTCTACAGAATTGTGTGCCAGATGCATACAGTGATGCAAGTATTGTGTTATCTAGTGACGTAACAAGGCATGCCGGTTATCTGCATTTACTATCTTTCTTAGTAGTTTACAAGGCATTTTAAATTCCCACCCAAGCCCCCACCTTGAGCATCACTTGCTTATACTTTTCTTTTCATTAAAGTCGTTTTTGTACCTGTCTAAAGTATCACTGATATTCACCTGAATCTCTTAAGCCGTGCTCCAGTCTCCTTGGCCGTATCCAGCCATGACTACTTCTACAATAGACATGCAGCTGAAGTAAAAAAACATAGTAATTTACAACACCAATAGCTTTATCTTTCACAAATACATGACCGACTGCATTGCAAATTCTTGTTAAAGATGATGTAGGGGGCGTGGCCAAGAGAGTGGCAGAGTAGCACTGTTTTCTTGGGGCTCTGCTCGCCGAAGCCGATACAAGGCATCCACTGGCAGTTTCAGAACCCAAGCGGGGGCCAAAAAGTGACCCCAGGCTGCACTGCTGATGGACGGCGAGGTAGATCTGGTGAGCGGCTCTTGACTCCCATTGAATCCTGCTGCGGCAGCTCGGGCGCAGCGATTGGCCGCGGAGACGGTGACAGTTCAGGGATCGCCCCGGGGGACCCGACGGTAGCAGAGAAGGCCCCGGTGGCTGTGGCGTCCGCCGTACTTGGCGTTGGAAGAGCCCTGACTGCATTGCGGGGTGAAGAGGCGAGTGAAGTGATGCCGGGGGTCTGCTGCCTCCTATGAAGCTGTGAGGTGGCCTGTCCGAGGCCCAGGACCAAAGACCACGAGGTGGCCCTAATCAGTGAGGCCTGGTGTCAAGGCCAGGAATCAGCAGCGAGGCCCACTCCCGGGGCATCTAATTCGAGGGTACGAGTGGCATTGCCCCCTTAGCTCAGAGGGGCAAGATCGAGAGGGGCTGAGGCAGCGGCTGGCGGGCAGGTCCAAGGCAGAGTGGCGGCGCCCTGTGGAGTGGCCTACAGAGGGTGAGTGCGCGGCCTGAACCGCGCAAAGCACCGGGTGCCCATCGGTGGAGGGCCAGAGCGGTGAAGGGAGCAGAGCAGCGCCGTGGCATCAGAGGAGCCAGAGTGAACAGCAGGATGCAGTTGCCTTGCGAAACTGACTGGGGACGGTCACGGGCTCGGCTTGGCAGTGGAGAAACTTTGAGGGTGGTCAGCCTTCGCGCAGAGACTTTGGGGAGAGCCCAGACCCAGGCTCCGCTATCAGCCTCGAGGGCAGTGGGTCCCTGCCTAAGACTGCATCTGAGGGCGACCTAGGCCTTGAACTGGCTTCTTTTCTCGCTTCTGCTGAGGGCCCAGGCTGGGATACGATCCTTCCGCTCTGACAGGCCAGTCAAGGAGGCCTCAGGCGCTAGTGACTGAGAACTGGTGCTGCATGTCTGCAGTTGTGCCCACCCAACAGTTGGAGCCAGAGGTACCCCACTCTGTGGCGGCTGCTGTCAGAGGAATTGGGATTCTAGGGTGAGGCCTCACAGGCATTGACTCGCGCTTGGTGGAGTAGTTGTTTACCTACTGCGACTGGGCCCTGATCTTGCTCAACAGCAATAACACAGGGGCTTATTCAACGAACCATAGTGGGGTGAGGACAAACTTTTGACCCAGAGTCTTGTGTGCGTAAGCCCTGTTCCGGACCTTGCTCGAACCTCCTGGCACTGTTGACAACTGGAGGAGCCCCTGTCCCTCCTCCTGGAGCTGCGTAGCCCTGCCGGTTGCGGCCATGACTACCCAACGAGGTAGGAAAGCCACCATGAGCAAGGACCCATCCATTAAAGACCTGCTCCAGAAAACGGATGGGAAAAAGACTGGCAAACCAGGGACGGATTCGGATGCAGGCCACGCTGCTGAGCCGGTCACCAAAGAATTTATGGAACAGCTCTTCCGTTAAATCTGGGATGATTTCGCTAGCCTGCGTCAAGAGATGGCCTCAGATGTCCAGCAGCTCCGGATGGAGCTCATCGAAGTGGGGTACAGAGTGGACACCCTGGAACGCAATGGGGACAGACGAAAGGAAGAGCTTACTACCCAGGCCCGGGAACTTATTAACCTGCGCAAACGGAACGACGACCTATACCTTAAGCTGGAAGACCTGGAAAACTGCTTGAGGCATTAATTTTAAGGGTGTGCCACTTCAGCAGACGGTGGCAAGCTGGAAGAATGGGTTCTTCGCCTCTTTAAACATATGGCCCCGGAGTTGCTCGACAAGGTCACGTTGGATCGCACACATCGGGCCGGGCAGCCCGCCTCTGGCCCCGCCAGCCACAAGATATCCTGACTTGCCTGAATTCCTACCGGCAGAAGGAGATTATCTTGGCCGTCATATGGGACTGATCGATGGTGGAATTCGAAGGGCCTTCAGGTGGGGGTCTTCCAGTATCTCTCGCCCCTCACCCTATAGCGGTGCAGGGATCTGCGACCAGTCACGTCCCTCCTCTGTGAGCAGGGAATTCGGTACCAGTGGGGGCACCCATTCCGTCTGTCCTTTGTCTGGAATAATGAAGCCTATGGTGTTCGGAACTTAAAGGAGGCGAAGGCCATACATGGTGGTGCTCGGACAGTGGCGTAGGATTCAGAGGCGGCAGAGGGAGGTCCACCACCCGGGAAGCTGTCGAGAGCAGGCAGGAGACGAGGCCCTAGGAGGGGCACCCAGACGAAGCTGTCGGAGGAGGAGCATCAGCAGGAACAGAACTCCTTGCTCAGTCAGCTGCAGAGCCGGGAGTGCTCCGGGGGCTGAGGCCTTTGATTGCCCCTGGTAGTTGATATCCCGCGTCCTGATAACACGAAGGGTCAGAGACAACCGGTTTGAGACTTCGGTCTTGGTGGGGGGAGCCCCACCTTCTGGATGGTGATGACCGACCGCCAGACACATGGACCCATGCCAGTTGGTGCGATTTGTTTCTGTTGGAAGACGTAATTGATGTCGATCTGTGGTTTTCACTTTTTCTCCCTGCTTTTTTCTTCTTTACTTTCTTTCTTTCCTATTCCACCCACAAGAGATCTGCAGCTCTCCCACGGACAGGTAGGGTGCACCTTCGAATTTGGTGGCCAGGGGTGGTGGATGGGAACAGGGAGGACTGGACCACCTAGGGGGGAGGTTGGAGCGGCTGGGCTCAATGGAGGGGCGCTGCTTGTCCGTCTTACCTGCTCTTCACCATCCCAATTGCGCTAGACGCTCTGCCAGACGCCCTGGACTTACCCACATATACACAGAGGGTCTGCCCCAACAGGCTAGATGACACAGCGCGGTGCTGTGAGAGGAGGCGGGAGTTTATGGATGGAGACCCGGTGGTGGGGTGTGGGAGGGGGGAATGAGTACCCTGTCATCCCTGGCTTTTCTTAGAGAGGCGCTGGATCAGTGCGTGGATGGGCCTGCTCATAACCAATAATGGTCCATGACTCGACTTAAAGTAGTAATCATGAGCTTCAATGTGTGGGGCCTTAATTCGTCGGCAAAGCGGTGAGCGCTTCTTGCCTTGTTGAGAGATGCCAAGTGCGATATTTGCCTCCTACAGGAGACCCACCTTATGCGGCGGACTGGCGGCGACTTGGATCTAAATGGTTCGATAGACAATATTTTTCATCAGGGCCAGGGAAGAAGGCTGGAGTGGCAATCCTCCTGGCCACGCATTTCCAAGGGACTGTTGTGGGGAATTTCGAGGAGGTCGCTAGGCGCCTTTTGGCCCTGCGGGTGTTAATGGGAGAACGACTGCATTTGATAGCCTCTGTCTATAGCCCCAATGAGCACCTGGAGGCTTTCTTATGCAATATGTTAAGCTTACTTCTGGAGTCTCCTGGTGAAGACTTAGTAATCGGTGTGACTTTAACTTGGTCCCGGCTGCAGAACTGGACTGGTCGACGCTTAGAGTGGGACATACGGGTTCGATCTCCGACATGACGCTTCGGCGATTGAGGGAGGCTGGTCTTACAGATGACTGGCACCATCGCTTCCCGTCTGCACGGGAGTACACCTTCTTCTCTGTGGCTTATCAAACATACGCCTGCATTGATCTTTTTGGACTTCGCCCAGGGTCACGGCGTCCACCGACGACGTTTCTATTGGGGTGGCGGCACTCTCTGATCATTCCCTGGTTGTCTTAACGCTGACACTCCCGGACGGCTCCCCGAGGTGGAATTCTTGGCTCTTAAATCGCAATTTGCTCACATACAATACTAATATTATTGAGTTACAGGGGCTATCAAAACCTACCTGGAATTGAACGACGTAGGCTCGGTTGAGGTTGACACGCTCTGGGACGCCCTGAAGCCCGTCCTTCGCGGGCGCGGTATCGCTATCACGGCGAGGCTGAAGGACCGTAAAGCTAAGAGGGGGGACCTGGAGAAACAAATCCAGGAGCTGGAGGGGGTTCATCGCCGTACGGGGCGGTTCAAACATTGAGAATACTCACGCAAGCGAGGAAGCAACTGCGGGCGCTAGATCTTGATCGTGCCGAATACGCTTTGCTCCGCAACGCTACTATGAGGGGGGGGAACAAGGCTGGGAGACTCCTGGCACACGCTCTGCGGGCTGAGATGGTGATACGCCGTGCCACAGAACTTAGGAGTGCCCGGGGTGAGATCCTGTGGGTGGATGGGGACATTGTGTCCGAATTTGAGGCCTTCTATAAGGCGCTATACTCTGCTGAAAGCCTGGATCCTATTGCGGCCGATGAATACACGCAAGTGGCACCAGCGACTCCATCGCGACCAATTTGGAGGTGGACATCCACCCTGAGGAAGTTTTACGGGCTATTCAGGGACTTTCCGTTGACAAGGCTCCAGGCGAAGGCTGATTCCAGGTTGATTTTTATAAAGTTTTTGCATCGGACCTCGCTCCCCTCCTGGCGCGCCTGTTAAGCAATTTCTGCGCCACTGGGAAACTCGCCCCATCGATGTCCATGTCAGAGGTAGTGGTCATTCTCAAACCCAGGAGTGATCCACGAGAGTGCGCCTCATACCACCCAATCTCCCTGCTTAACGTGGACCTGAAGGTTTTTACCAGTTATGGTGTCTCGACTTGCACCGCCTATGCAAGGTCTGGTGGACCCGGATCAGTCAGTTTTTATCCCAGACTGCAATTGTGGAGATGGGACTGGACGACTGTGCCACATATTGGATAAGGTTGGGCCAATTTGAAGCTTTTTGCTGCCCTAAAATCCCATTTAACGGACCCTGATGGCAAGCCTATCCACCTTTGGCACAATCTTCCTGAATACGGCCTGCTGCCTTTCCCCGCTTAAGGAATCTGAATTCCAAAAAAGAGACTGAGTTCGAAGTTAGAAATCTTGACCACGCAAAGTTGGCAAAACTAACCAGCCAACAAGAGACTTTTCTGGGCTTGAAATTTGACTTTTTGTTCTCTGAGCTTTTCCCACTATAAACCAATGGCTTCAGCTGAACCTTGCTCAATGCCTATCTGATTTTTTACAGGATTTTGACCAGACACACCTTGCTGCTTCATTCTGCTGGAGAACGCAGGCTTCCGTTTCAGAGACTAAGTCAGAAGGCAAAAACTTAGACTTGCACAAACATTTTTGTCATATTCGACCATCGTTCCATCGCAGTCTGCCTCTAATTGCGCCGAGGTACAGGTCACATGTGAACAGTACTTTATTAAATCTTTAAAAATTCATAGCCCTGGTTCCCTTTATTGGATTTTTGTCATTTTGATTTGATTTTTTTTTTAGTAAATGTTCTATATTAGTGTATGTTGAATTTCTATTGCACTGGGCCTTCCATTTTTTTGACTGTTTTGTTACTTTTAAAGGTATTCTTAAAAGCTTCCAGGGGTTACATTATACATAAAGCGCATTTTCATTATTTGCGCCTGTAAATTTGGAATCTAATGTTTTTGTATAAATGTTTATTCATTTGTATACTTATTTTGATTCTTTGTAAAGGCTGCAAACCACCAAGCGCTAGCCTTGGAGCTCTTTGGTAAGTGAATCAGGAGGGTCGAGGGACATTTCAAAAGGCTTCCTGGCAGAGCGAAAGCTAAGGATCTGGCTTTGTCTGCTGTGTAATGTCTCATCCAAGATGTCGAGGTGCGATGCTAAAACCTGGCGTGCTCCAGCAATGTTCTTGGAGGCCTGTGATTTTGCAGGAAAATGACTATTCGTATTCGTCTCAACAGAAATCTTCTTTATTACGGTATACTTAGAATTTGTGATTTCTTTCTGGGTAACGTTGCCAACTACAGCCCACAGATCGTGTGCTCCCTTATTATCGGTTTTCTTGAAATGAAATAAAACCAGTCCGCTGTAGGTGAGCAGGAAAGAGTAAAGAGCTCACAATTCACTCACCAAGGGCCCTTGTCCCTGTGTGTGTCGTCGCTAACATTGAATACAGGGATGTTCTGTGGCTCATATGGGAGACACATGGCCATTGGAAATACAATCCCCTAATCCGGCCAGCTGGGCTGTTTAGGATTCCTGGACCATAATGTGATATAGGAGCTGGGAATGCCCCAGTGGAATGTGCCCTTGTGTCTCGTAAATTACATCTGTCACTGGTATGTTAACAGAACAGCTACATGAGTTCTAGGAAACTCAAGTTACAACGAAATATTACAATGTATGCAAATGTTTTCAAAGCATTTTATCGGTCTTTTTAAACCCATTTATCTACACTAGAAGATTTACTTAATGCCTATTTTTCACTTCATAGGGGAAAACTATACATTAATGCTTCTGAGGCTCCTTTGATATGCCTGCTTTCACTTTAAAAACACGCTAACCTCGGGAGGGCACTCCCTGGCCATATAAAGCATTATAGTAGTTAGAATTGTTCCAAAGTCAAAGTGTTTAGCATTTTCCCCAAACACATACACCAATGAAGTATAATAAAATGTAATTTCTTCATCCATGCACATGAAACCAGGAGGCCAGGTCTGCTTGCCTGGAACAGGTGTATGGCTCGAAGATCCCTAGCTTCTCATAGGCTTGTTCATTAGAATGTGTCATGGCCAAAGATAGCCTGCCCGCTACTGAAGCATCAGTACATTCTGAGTTACAGGTTTCGCACTGCCCCAGCTTAATTTGTTTATAATAAATGTTTCAACTTCTTTCCAACTTTAAACAAAAGCTAGTGAATTGGATTACTTGGTAAGCGGAAAAGAACATAAAGTGACAGGCTCTGTGTGCATGTACGTATGTGTGTGTGTATATGTAAATGTGTGTGTATATATATCTTTGTCACTACACACTTTCCATTCAAAATGCATTATTTGATGTTCCTATAACCTTTCCCCCATTGACCAAGATGCACCAAATGTGAGAATCATTTGATATATTTGCATAAGGTCCAGCATGCCAATTGTTTTGCAAATCCATTGTGCAAAAAACGTTGAGTGGGTGTGGATGGAGTTGGGGGGGGGGGGGGGGGGGGGGGGTGTACAAAAAAAAAGCTCCCTTAGGATTTTTTTATTTGTGCCAACAGCCAAAAATCACTGAACACATGACACCAGATTTGTTTTTATAGTAGTACTTTATTCCGGAAGTGTGCTTTCTAGGGTTTGGTGTACTTTTGTATACCTGTGTCATTTTAAAACTAGATGATTTAGAGATCCGATAGATTGATGTTCACATATCTGAAATGTAAAAAAAGTACAGGAATACATTTGCATAAGGGAGCCTCTCCAAAGTTGGAACCACAAGGCCAAGCTATGTGGACCAACCCAGTGCATGGCGCTGGGTTGGCTGCCCGTGGCCATTTGGGCGCAGGGCCTTAGGCTGTGCTGTGCAGCCAGGGGTTGCAATTGTCATAAAATATGAAATTCACAGAAATAAACTCAGCTATAATTGAGTTATGGTTGTGCTTCAGACACGCAAAACCACTGAAATGTACTAGAGCATGCAACACATGCAATACATGCCATAACTTGATTTACCCGCCATGCAGAAAACACAAAGCACACATTCCAAAATGGGGCAGGAAAGAGATGGATAACCAAGAGCAGAACAAGGAAGGTGGCGCAAATTATAGAATGCGGTGCATACCATAACTGTTGAACTTTAGTGATGTTTAGCTTTTGAGTGGGAACCAAAACCCAGTTTTTAACTGCTTTTTTAGGTCGAGCCTAGACAGCGCATGCGCTGTCGCAAGACCTAAAGTAATTACAATATCAAGGGTAATTTGTCCTGCTGCTTGCCATAGGTTAATTCTAGCATTGCTGTTCTTATCTGGCTGATAGTTGGTTGGCAGTCCCATACGTCATGTCCGTTTTCTGCAGAGGCAGCACCGACTAAGTACAGTTTACATGCGCTCTACTTGCTTATCAGTTCCTTTGAGGACTACTTAGTGATTGGATGGTAACGGGTTAGCCACAGCAGAAGCTTCACTGCTTTGACGTTCACGGGCGCTGCGCATTATGTATAGCCACAGCGCCACATCGTTCATTTGGAGTAGGAAATGCACAATACAGCCTGTTTAACATTTCATTAGTTTCTACACAAGGCTTCCTCTTTATTTTTTTTTCTTAAGAATATTTGGTTGCGTTTTGCAAAATAGACACAATGTGGAAGAGTATGCGAAGGTGTGCATTTCTCTAAAAGTAAAACCAGTAAACTTAATGAAGTGAACATAAAACAAGTATTCCGCGTAGTGTAAAGGATTGTGGGTATGCATATATCGCACAAAGTAGTGGTTTGATACCCTATGTAAGCATTGCTTTTCGTGTCCCACTTCCGATTTCACTGGCAATCCCACTTCCGGGTCCACATGCCTTCCTCCAGTTCTGCTCCGGCTGCACTATATTAGCCGTTTAAACGGAGCATCCATCCTTATCACTACAATGAAATGTCGGCAGTTCATTGGGTGTGCCGAGGGTAGTGGGATCCTGGAAAGCACCGCCACGGTGTCAGCATGGTTGACGCCACACAGCCACTTCTCTATCTGTAGACTTTGCCGCTATTCACGATTGTTGCGGCAGACCTCTCGAAAAACTTGCAGCTGTCCGCCTCTCCCTGATAGCTCCACATCGCGCTCCAGACAGAAGTTAAGAAAGAAGGCGGAGTGGAGAAGAGAGAAGAAATGGAGCCAGGTAAACAAAGGCCGCTCCTTTCTGCATGTTCACTGGTGGATGGAGCCTGGTACCACCACTTCAGTTTGTTTCAAACCCCTCCTAACTCTTGTGCCCCCATCTTAATCCTGCCTGCAGTCACAGCTGCACTCCTTGGATCGGCGGTGGAGATGGCTGCTCTCCCTCAGGACGCCGTTATCTTCTATCTCACATCCAATGTGCACTTTGTAACGTCTCTTAAGAACAGTGTGTCTGGTGCATGTCTCTGCCATATATCTGCCACATCACCAGAGTCTGAAATGCAGACAGATACCAAAACGTGTGCAAATGTTTCCCTGTGTTTGTGACGCATACACTGGCTCCTCAAAACGGTTTGGGGTCAATTGCCAAATGACACATTTAAATGGGGGCGTGATGGCAAAACGTTAAATAAAAGCTATCCGTTCTGCTCACTGTGTATATCGGGCAAGAATGGCCATACTGAGTAACACCTGCGCTATTTCAATGTGTTTTGAACCCCCGCTGAAAAGTCACTGTCCCTTTATAGGCACAGTAGCACAGCAGAATAGTCACTGCACTGTCCCTTTACGTGGCCAGAAACTCAGCTGAAAAGTCCTGCTACTGTTAGATGCTATCTCTGACGCGAAGTGCAGAGATTTCCTATAATATGACTGTTACCTCTCAGAATTTTTTTTTTTAGCACACTTTATTATCCACTGCAGTGTGACATGAGCAAATACAAAATACTTCTACATCTATACAGACTTTTTTCAATGCCTCCCCCAAATCCGTATGGATAAAGAACGAGAAAAATCCAATATTCGTACATGCAAAAAATACAATGCAGTCTTGACTATAGGAATCACATATTACAATCCTCCCCCATCCGATCATCACAGGATCATGTTATGTATACTCCAATTATGAGGATGCGAACGATGACTGTTACCTCTCAGATAACCCTGCAATCCAATGCAAGTACCTTCATTACAGTATCCATGACCAGTACTCAACCGTTGTCTCCTTAAATGTGAAGTCGCTGTCTATTAAATGCCATAGTGTATGTTAACAAGTTTGAGTCCCAATAAATGGTGTCAGCGGCTTCTGGTTGTGTTTTTAACCCAGTTAAGGATGCAATTGGTTTCTGTCATGCAATCGAACTGGTCTATGGCATTTCTCATTTTGTGTAGTTTCGATGATTCTTGTTGCATCTAACTCCAGGATGTTGTATTGAACAAAACTATAGGGTACAAGTGTGGTAGAGATTGTAACAATTCAATCTTTAGTGTATTTGATATCTTCCTTCGCTTTTTATGCGACACACTATATTATATATTTACTTCTTTGCCCATGGTAACATTTGAAGATATTTCTGTATTGTTTATCATTCTCTTGATCACAGGTTGCCATTTGTTTGCTGTATATATTTACTATACAATACAATATTCTCTTTGTTTATGAGGGTCTCTGTACCATGCTGTGTGCTGTTTGTTTGTGAGGTTCTACTGTATCACCCTGTCCTGTAACATTCTATGTGCTGTTTCTGATTGTGGATGTTCTGTACCATGCTGTTTGTCTGTGATGGTCTCTTATATCATGCTGTATGCCGTTTGTGTGTGAGGGTTTGCCGCCATCTTTTTTTTTTTCTCTGTGAGAATTTCTTGGACTACACTGGATGCTGTTTGCCTGTGGGGTTGTCCTATACCATACTGTATGCTATTTGTGTATGTGGTTGTCCTGTACCATACGGTATGGTGTTCGTGTGAGTCTGTCCTGTAATGTGCTGTATGCTATTTGTATATGAGGGTCTCCTACATCATGCAGTATGCTGTTCGTGAGTGAGAGTCTACTGTACCATACACTATTCTCTTTGTGTGTGAGTGTCTTATAGCATATTGAGTCCTGTTTGTGTGTGAGGGTCTGCTCTATCACTCTGTCCTATAATATGCTGTATTTTGTTTCTGAGTTCAAATGTTCTGTATCATGCTCGATGCTGTTTGTCTGGGAGTGTCTCCTATATCATAATGCATGGTCTTTTTTGTGAGAGTTTACAGTAACACATTTACAAGAGTTTGACATTTTTGCATTGTAAGTGACACTGCCTTTTATTTATGTGTTAATTATCAAAACAGATAAAGAAAAGGCATGGTCATTTACCATGCCAATAGCTCAAACTCTTGCAAATGCAAGACCTATTGCATTGCAAATGCTTGTTTAGGATTGATATCTATCTATCTATCTATCTATCTATCTATCTCATCAATGTCGTCCTTTCACAATGTTGGACACACTCGTAGCTGGTGCCCGGCTTGGAGGCTGGACAAGGTCTTCTGCACATTACAACATACAAAGTTGAAATGCTGCACTCCAGGAATTCCAAAGAAAATTATTTTATTAAAACAGCATAGTCAATACAGGTGTGTGCTGACGATTAAGTTACAATAAAAGCATTTTCTTTGGAATTCCTGTAGTGCGACATTTTAAATGTGTATTATGTATGTATAGTGCCCCCATCTCTAGATTGTGCGTCAGCATGGTGTTCAGAACCCATAAAAACTGTAGGTTGAGTGTTTAAAAGACTGAGTAGACTGATAATATCTTTTACTTGATAATTGCGCATTAGTATGTAGAATACAAAAGTGACCGTAGTATCCTGTTTTTGAGACAGTTAATAGGTGCATTGAAGTTAGAATTTTTTTTGTCGAGTTAAGCTTTACATTTATTAAATCGTAAATGGGTAAAGAACAAGGCTAATAAAATCTCAATTGTGCACCGCAATTAACGTTATCGTTGGTTTTCAAATGAAATGAGGACGAAATAGTTATAACTGAAATATAAGCTAATAAACACATTTTTCCTTAAAAAATGTTTAGGGTAGCAGTGAAACGAGAAAATTATCAATATTTATTTATGTAAGCACATCATTCATTAAAGGAATCACTTCTTGCCACTCCTTGGAGCTGCGTTCACCTTGCAACAACTACTTAAAATGCAAAACAAAAGATGTAGAGCCATTTGAAAAAGAAAGGCCACGCAGGGTCATCTTGGTTATGCGAAAGATGTTTTGAGGTTGTGTACCTTGTGCATGTGGCATGTGTTTCATCGCAGCTGAAAAGTGCAGGATGCCCGACGATCTCAAATTTCTAGTCTTGTCAAAGTCCTCCTTTGGCTGCCCACCTCCAAGAGATGCATCTTCATAGCTCTCTACCGTGTCATAAAACCCTCTCACCCCCTTCTTCTTTCCCTCTCTAAGTCTGCCTTCTTCACCGGGATGCTTAAAATTATCTCTGCCAACCTTTAAACCATTTCTCGTCGTAAGACCAGAGTAGGTGATTGGATGTTCCCATTCGTTACCGCCAAAGCTTGAATCTCTCTACTCTCTAACTTCTTTCAAACCAGATGCCTAACCATTTTCTGCAAAGAATTTAAACCCGATTTGTTGTCAGATTAACTGTACCACCTATTGGCTGTTCTTCACTTACTCTGCATGGCAAATGGCCCATTTGTCTATATTTATGTCGCGTGCAAACATTTACAGGGGTATCATGTTTAGTGGTTTGTATTTTGCATGATTTAACAATTCTTTTTCTCTGTGAATCCATGCAGGCAAGAGAATTGAGCAACTTCCCCCCCAAGGAGTGTAAAACTACACTTGGTAGAACGGACAACTTGGACTTCAGACTGGAATGGTACAAAGGTTTTCACCGCTCCTAGTAAAATAGAATTTCTCCTCCAGGAGCAGTGACCACAGGCTGGAAAGTGCTTTTTGTGGACTTTGCACTACTATGACGCCACCACTGGATGGACCACTATTGCAGCTGCCTTATTTCACCTCTAGGAAGTGCCAGCCCTGACTTCAGGGTGAGTCGATCATGGGGATGTCATCCCGAGCAGCAGATCTGTGGCACAATATGCTTCAATAGGTAGTAGGGTAGAGGAGATTTTATTTAAGTGGCAGTTGTCTTGTATGTAGACACAAAGCATTCTCTGATATCTTTTCAGATAATGTAGGGAACAACGTGTGTCAAAATACACTTTCCTGCTTGTGCGTTTCACTTTCCTTGAGCGTTCAGTAAACTGAGAGCCCTCACCATTCATCTTTTCAAGTGCTTTTCAGAATCTTGTTTAGAAATGTTAAACTTAAAGCCCGGCATGAAAAGTGAACTTCTTCATGGTCGAATTTTTGTTCAATGCTGCTGCAGCTGTTTTGCTAAAATCCAAACCTAAAGATTTATGGCCAGCATTACTAATGGGATGACGGTGAGAACGCATTTAGAATATTGGCCACCTTCCAGTCCGTATAGACCAGTATGGGATGGGACTCAATTGCACACCCCCTCCTAGGCTCAGTCAAAGATCGTCACAACCAGGGCTCGAGTCGGGGTACCACGCGGGTGGACGGCATCCCCCCACTTATTTTACTGGGGGGACGCCATACCCCCTGCCAAACAGCTAGACTTCACTCTTTGGCCTCTTTGGGGCGAGGAGCTCGGCACCTTCCGTGACGTCACTTCCTGTCGTGACGTCACTTTTGGTGGCAGCGACCCCCACTTCTCTTTTTTACGACTTGTGCCCTGGTCACAACCTCTTTGCCAGAGCTTCCATCCTGGTATGTGGTCAATGAAAGAGACCCATTGAATGGCGCTGATAACTGCTGGCTCTTAAGTCATTCTAGTAATGGTAAATTGAATAAAAATACTTTCAGGCAATTGCTCTTAGGCTATGAACTGAGGAGTGAGATCATGTGTGTTCCTCCGGTAAGTCGTGAGAAGTATTGTGGATGCTAATATTTGGAGGGAGATTGGTTACACCAACGTCTTTCAAAGGAATATTATGCGTTTGTTTACAGGCCTCCTTCCATGCGAGCGGGAAAAGAGGCACTCACTTCCGGTAAGTAGTTAGTGCACATAATAACATGAAATTAAATTAAATGTGTAATTTAAATAGTGCTACAAATATCCGGAGCTGTCTAGGCGCCCCAAGACAAGCAAGCAGAGGTCGAACTGTGGAGGTACGCTAGTCAGACCCTCCAGCATTTCGCGATTTCGCGATTCACGAAAAAATCGCGAAATCAGCCGATTACCGCGATGGCCGCTATATTTACAATTATTGCCGCGATATTTACAAAAAAGTGTCAACAAAACAAACAATGCTCTTTCATTGGCTGTGGGCGCACACGTCACTACGTGCCGCCGTCCAGCCGTCCAATACCTGCTTCCTCCTGGCCAAGATCCAAGCCTTTAGCTATCCTGGAGATCAAACAACACAAGTCTCAGAGAGCGGCGTGCTTTATTCTTCAGCTCCGGGAATGTGCTTTTCTCTGTAGGTAGTACTGTACAGTGAATAGTTTTAAAAATGGTAAACACTCCGAAGTAAGGCTTTTTATGTAATGCAGGCGAGCCCAGCAAACTTCGGGAACTTGTTACGGGAGCAGGCAGTCCTAGCAGACGGAGCCCGGGGCTGGAACTGTGGGAGCTGGCGGGGCTGGGGCACGGCAGCTGAGGGGGGACTCGAAGAGAGGCTGGAGCACCGGGGTATTTAGAAAACAAAATTGTGCTTTGGGTGAATCTAATTTGCAACTGTGAACTGGTAGACGAGGAAAGAATAATATTATCGAAGCACTGTACTTTGCTTATGAACTGCAAAGCGGAGTTAAGACGGGCTTTGCAAGCTTCTTTTAACATTTAACTTAGCTGGCTCACCGCAAGTACTGCTCTCAAATACGGTGTTGTTTTAAAGGAGTAGAGGTATAAGCAGCGTCGTGTTATGAAAACGTCAGCTCGGCAAAAGAACAGAAGGGAATGCATGGTTTCATTACCATTACAATAGCGGCCGCCTAGCGGAAAAGAAATGGTTATCTCCTATCGGTTATTCAGAAGAGAGCGATTTTTGACTAGTTGGAGCTAGCTCAGCAGCAGTCCCCGCCTTTCATGCATGAGGTTGAGAGTTCGAGTATGCAAGACGTCCAAGCATGTCAGGCTGACTCGGTGCCTCCCGTGCATTACATGCTTTCTAGATCATATAATGGATCAAGTGCTCGATTTCTAAATTTTAGGAATTGTGGGTCCATTTACATGTTTTGTTTACTTGCTCCAGGACATAAGTCCTAAAAAATAGAAGTGTGGTACCAACTAAGTTGGGCAGTATGCAAGTGACATGATCTGTGGCATCATACAGCCCATGACTTCGCAGGAAGTGATATCACAAGTGACATCAGATCTTCAGACCTCACACATGTTGAGCAGGTCTATCAAAAGCACATGGAAGCGCATTAGGAGATTTTGCGTTGAGTTTTTGCCAAAAAAGTGACGCAACCCAGACACAAAATCTAGGCCTCAACTTATACATTAAAAAAAAAACTCTGCAACAATTAAATTGGCAACAAGAAGAAATGTGGTTGTAAATCTGTTCTGTTCAATTGGTTGCAAAGTCTGGATATTAAATTATCTTTTGGGGTGAACACACCTGCTGCAGAGGTCTTTGTGTGGCCAGTCAATCCCAGGGAATAATAATCAAAAAACTCTGGAAGTTAACCACTTCGGCGCTGCTGAATAATGCTCCTGCTATTGCGAGATCAGCGATTTTCATGATAAAATAGGGCAGAGGATTGTTATGCCTTCAGCAAAGTATGTGAATCAGGTTACAAAGGCACTTGGCTAGTGTCCTTCCATTTCTGGTACTTTGCTGCAGTTTCAATACATTCTTAGGGTTTCTAATTGCTCAAATGGCGGTAATTTCTGATATTTATCTGTTTCCCTAGACTTCATTGCTTGATTTTGTTCAGGAGAAAATGTCAGTCATAGTCAGTGAATGTCACTCATATTTACACTGAATTTATGAAAATGTCACACATAAGAAATCTGAAACCTTGGCAGCTATGTACCCAGCAGCAGTGCTTCAGAACTGCTGGGGATATTTTAATGTCCCTTTTAGTCCATTGGGTTTCGGAAAAGAGGATAGTTTTTTAAATGAATTTCCTTGCCTTTGTCCACTCACAAAGTGTCACTTAAATTGTCACACTTAATTTGCTGCATTACTTTGTAGTAAAGCGCTCAAGCAGCAAAGCAGGACTTCCTGTATGGGTCATATTGGTGTTATCAATATATTTTCAATGTTAACACCTTGGCTGCTAGGTGTTTTCCCCTCCTGTGCTGGAAATTGCTATTTTACTTTATTCATGACGAGCTCAGCTCGTCATCAGCACAGCTCAACTGTGCATCATGACGAGCTGAGCTCGTCATGAGCATCGAAAGGGTTAAAAAGGGTGATAGAAATGACTGTTTTTTAAAATGGACGGGTCGAGGAGGCAGTGGTGCCCCGGCAGGGGTGCATACATGGGTGCTAGAAAACCCCAGGGAGAAATGGGGCTCCCTCTCACGAGGTGCAAATTGCAGCTGTGCTTCTGTCGAGCCACAGACACTTTAAACTTGCCAGTTTCACTGTGGAATACCTTGCTAAATCAGTTTACATTGATTTAAGGCTGAAAGGGAATGATTATGAGTAAAATAAAGTGCCGCTATAATGCCGCTAAATTTCCATTTTTGTGCCGCTAAATTTGCACATCTATGCCGCAATATCCTGGGGGGTCTGGCTAGTAGGCATGCACATCATCTGGTTCAGACTCATGTCTGCACTTCATGTGTATTGTCCGAGGTAAACCCCATCATATAGAAGGATTACAGGGAAATGGGAGAGCTGGGGAAGTGTCATTAAAGTCTTTTTTTTAATGGGCGAGTGCCATGAAACATTTTAGGGTCTTCTCAGATGCTTCAGAGAAGGCAGAAAGTGTATAACAGCAGATCTAGATCATCTTCTGGATTTCTGTACTGTTGCATCTCAGCACAGTGGCTCATCGGGAGATTATTTTTGTTTTATCAATACAAAGATTTCTGAATTGCTGACCTCTATAGTTTAAGCCAGATCATTTTAATATACGTTGTATTTGTAGAGAGTGTTTGTGGCAGAAGGTGTTGTGTGGTGGAAGAGCACAATGTTTGGTTGGGTTGTACTCCAGGTATCGAGCATTGGCAGCATGATTGGAAAGAAATAAATGGCATCCAGATATCCTTGCCTTTATAGTGCTCGCTAGCGTACCACATAGATTTTAGGCCGCAGTTGGGATTCTATTGGCGAACCTAAAGAAAATGACTGCCAAGTTTTGAAAGAATTCTGGTGGAATTAAAGTCAGTAAGGGGTGAACGCGACTTGGGCTGGTAGTACTCCGACAATAAACTTCATAAAAATTTTTTTTTTTTTACTGTCATGTGATGTAAATGTAAGAGATATTTCTACCGCGCGGCTTTCACTCCAAGGAGTATCTTGGCGCTCTCACAACTCAGGTGGAAGAGTTGGAAGGGAAAGAGTGTCCTAAGGTCTACACAAACATTACACCATGGTCCTACAAGTAGCGTCAGGCAAAGAGAAAATCCAAGTTTTTAATGCCTTCCTGAAGGGGGCTTCTTGAGAAAATAACCGCAAAAAAAGAGGAAGCTTGTTCCAGGCCTTAGTGCCCAGTACAAAAAGGGATTTGCCACCTTTTGTGGCCAGCTTGAAATGAGGGAGGGTAAGTAGGTTCTGGCTTGCAGATCTCAGACAACGTGTTGGATAGTATCTTTTAAACCCATTGCGTAAATAGGTTGGGCCTCGTGGTGAAATGCCCTAAAAGTGATTAAAAGAAGTTTAAATCAGATTCTTTTACCTATTGGCAGCCAATGGAGAGTGTTTAGTGCTGCTGAGGCTGATGACTTACGGGGCAGACGCAGTACAAGGCGGGCTGCTGCATTTTGGACCATTTGTAATTTGTGGAGAACAGTTTTATTAGCTCCAACGTATAGTCCATTACAATAGTCCAGCCTAGAACTTATTAAGGCCACCGCGACTGTTTTCCTCGCCGATAGTGGGAGTAGATCGAAAAACTTCCTTAGTGCTTTTATGATCTGAAAGCACATGCCTGCTACTGCTACAGCCTGGGGTTTGAAAGATAGTTGGTTGTCAAATTTGATGCCCAGATTGCGGGCGGAAGCAATTGTATTAGGGGGTGCTTCGGCTTCCGCTGGCCAGCACATTGTTGGGGAGAAAAGATTGTGATTCCCTATGGGTAGAATTTCGGTTTTTCCGGCGTTGCACTTTAAATGGTTGTTCGTCATCCATTTGAAGGTTGCTGCAAGACAGTCCTTAAGATCTTCATCGGCAAATGTAAATGTATAGCGACTTATATAGCGCACATATCACCCGAAGGCATCAAGGCGCTTGCCTTGGGAACCCGTCCTGGCTTTTTCCCTGTGAGATAACCCCTACTGGGCATCCCCAAGGTGAAAGCCAGTCATCCTGCCGCAGGTGGGCCGCCGTAGTGGAGATTAAGCAAGCTATTGCCCAGAGTTGCAGCGTGGGACCCCCTGATTAGAGTAGGCACCGAGGCGAGAATTATCGAGCCCATGGACATTATTGGGCTCAGGACCCTGCCGCGTCGGGAATTGAACCCTGGTCCCGGGCCAGACCTCTGCATCAGGGTCTGCCGCTCTAATCAGTGAGCCACACTCCTCCACTATGTGATGAACATTAAGCATTTATCTAAGTTGGATGATCTGGGGAAGTATGAATTTGAAGAGGAATACAGGTAAGAAAGATTAATGCAAAGTAATAGTGTAATGTGAACAAATGGGCTGCTTTAAAGCAGCACAAATGTGAGGTATCTAGATGAAATAGCTTTGGTGGAATCAAACTAAAGGAAAATCTAAAATATAAATGATTGCAGAATTCTTTTTTATTTGCT
The DNA here is from genome assembly GCF_964263255.1 of Lissotriton vulgaris. Lineage (NCBI taxonomy): Eukaryota > Metazoa > Chordata > Amphibia > Caudata > Salamandridae > Lissotriton > Lissotriton vulgaris. The sequence goes on along the minus strand of NC_141691.1, from coordinate 1,759,522,932 downwards.
GTAAGTGAATACAGTGAGTTCACTAAGGAAATCTTTTGTTATTGGCTGGATCTCTGAATTTGAATTTTTTGTTACCTAGTTTAGAAATCTTGAAAATATCTTCGTAGAGTTTGTAGTGGCTTTGTGTCTAAATCAGGCCGTCAAATGCTTCTGTAGACCCAACACACAAAACCACTCTGGCAAAGGAACCACAGATTTGCGGTTTTTGGACCGAAGTATGGATCTCTTTGCCAGAGGATATAAAAGCCAAGACCACGCTGTTAAGTTTCTGAAAGACACTTAAAAAACATTCTTGTTAATACATTGGTATTCACGTCCGGCAAGAAGCCTAGAGACAATCAATTTTGTAGATGCACCATACAAAAATGTGATGAAGGCCCCTCTTTTAGATGTTGGATGAGAGAATGACCTAACATTGCGGGTTCTACATCTTTGATGACGTTAGTTAGCAATTTCCCCAATATTTGAAGTAAACTTGAAAGTGATTTAAAATATTAATCATGTTTTATCCTCATCTTTACGCAGGCACTTTGTTTCTAAAAAGTGGATGCTTGCCAGTGTCAGATTGTGCTCCTGTCTCATTAAGTGATTTGACCGCCCTTTCTGTTCGTCGTAGCGTATACTTTAAAGCTTTGTAGCATAGGTTACATCATGTTTTTTGATTTAGTGCTATATATTGATTTGTTATAAACACACACTCATATTAAAGAAATCAGTTTTTTATATATATATATATATATATATATATATATATATATATATATATATATATATATATATATATATAATGTGTGTCTCATAAATCTCTTTAGCTATAAATGTGGAGTTGGATAGTGCCTTATGGAACAGGTGGGTTTAAGTAGACCTTTCCTGATCTTCCAAGTATGGCAAAGACAAAGTGCATACTACAGAGTGACTGTCAGCAGAAATGCATGCTTGGGGCAGCTGATAATTTGTTTTTATCATATTCGACTTTCATTTGGAAGTCTAAAGGGGTAAACAAGTTTATGATAATTTCAGCATGTACTGAATCCAGCATCCGCTAGGATAGCCAGGTAAATGATTGTCTTTGAGAGCTCAGGTGCAACATAAGGCAGTTCTCTTCTTGTGGCTGATGAGTTCCTAAGGAGGTAGTCCAGGTGATGAACTACTAAAGGGAGGGTGTGGAGTTGGTCAGGAGGACCTCCGTTTAAGATGGGTTAAGCTTCAAGTAATCGACCATCATCCACCTTTCGTCACCACAAGGCAGTTATGAAGATGATGGATTGTTTGCTTGATAGGTGAGCTTGAAATACATTGGCTGTAGGTAAACTCAGATTATGAAGCAGCAGTGTGGCTACTAGATGTGTCTTTATGCTTTATCGCCTATATTTAACAGTGTAACAAAGCACAAGTGAGTGGTCAGCCTATGACCTGAGTTGTACTGCTGAGTCCAATAGCTCCATTCCATGTGCCATTGTCAGATTAACATTTTCAGAATTGTGGCCCTCTGTATACTGTTCAAAACCACATTATCAAGCATGGTGAAATTTCGGTGCAGAACAATCCGTACCTGAATCTGTTGTTGCTCTAAAATCCTAAATTACCAGCTTTTGCTGTGACCCTCTTCACTAAGAGGAGAATATTTTCAGAAGGTTAGCGTTTGCCCAGCTAGTAAACCTCAAGAGACAACATCTTTTTGTAGGTTCTTCATACATGCATTCTCAGTGGATAAAAACTGGCATGTACCCTGTTCACACCATTCTTTTGTGTGGTACAAAAAAGGAGTTTTTCCCTGAACATCCCTGCTTTTTACAAGACAATCTTATTTTTGGTGGGTCAAAGAGATCAACTAGTCTTGGTGGTTGAAGAGCAATCGCTAAGACAGGTTTTCCTCATCTGCAAGACTTGATATTTGACATTACTGTTTTGGATGCTGTTTAGAGTGATTATACGTAATCAACCTTCTAATAACTGTGTACTGTGAAGTGCTCGGATTCCCTCATGGATCATTCTTTGTTGTCTACTTGTCAACTATGCTATCCATATAATACTATATACCTCTTTTGTACTGAATAGCGAATACCAAATGTTTGTATACTACATCAACCATTGGCTGTCTGCTTCTTTGGACGCTCTCATTCTGAAAAAGAGAGTTCAAAAGAGGGAGAAAAGAGTAGGCTCTGCTCCGTGGTACTCTGCCGAGCTTCGTACCCTTAGGAAGGGATGTAAAAAGCTGGAGAGGTTATGGAAGAAGAAATGGGAATCATCCAGGAGAGAAGAATATCGTGTCGCAATGAGGGGCTATAAGTCCGCTCTTCGACAGGCTAAAGCCCTATTTTTTGAAGAGCGTATAAAATCTGCCTCTAGTTCTTCTAGAGAGAGTTTTAAAGTGGTCAAAGAACTTCTCAAAGTTCCCGAGCCGGCTGTCACTTATGACAAACAGAAATGTACGGAGCTTGCAGAGTTCTTCCACACAAAAATTGCGAAGATCTTAAACACCCTGCCCCAGCCCACGCTGTCTCAGGATAATGGGAAGCTGAACTTAGGAACTCTGGCCAGAGAGACAGCTATCCATCTCGACTCCTTTGGTCCAGTATCAGTGAGCGAGGTATCCAAAGCCTTAGCATCCCTGAAAAGTGGCTCCCCTATGGACCCGGTCCCTATGAAGTTCCTTAAACAAGCAGCAGCTTCCATTGTGGCTCCTGTGACAGACCTAATGAACGCCTCCTTTGTCCAGGGTCTGGTGCCACCTACTTGGAAAACTGCTGTTGTTAAGGCTCTCTTAAAGAAGCCCAACTTGGATCCCTCGGACCTGTCTAACTTTAGGCCCATCTCTCTGCTGCCGGGTCTCGGCAAAATTGCTGAACGGCTGGTCAACCAACAATTGTCAGCCTTCTTGGAGTCCAATGGACTGCTCCGTGTTTCGCAAACCGGCTTTCGCCCAGGTCAGGGTACCGACACTGCTCTCTTGGCAGTCGTCGATGAAACCAGACGTATTCTGGATTCAGGAGGGTCAGTGGCAGTGATCCTCCTGGACCTCAGTGCGGCGTTTGACACCGTGAACCATCAGGTGTTGATTCGGCGGCTGGCTGAGGTAGGGGTGTCCAGGGTGGCCCTGCAGTGGCTGAGATCATTTCTTACCGGACGAACATACCAGGTCTGGGACGGCGGTGAGCGTTCTAAATCGATCCCCCTCCAGTGTGGAGTGCCACAGGGCTCCTCCCTTAGCCCCACATTATTTAATGTTTATATGCCCCCCTGGAGGACATAGTGTCCCCGTATGACATCAAGATCGTTAGTTATGCGGACGACACGCAGTTGGTGGTTTCTTTATCCCAACTGGCTGAAAATCCGGATACTCTGCGCTCCTGTCTGTCGGATGTTCACACCTGGATGGAAGAATCTGCCCTCCAGCTGAACGGCCCGAAGACGGAAATAATGCTGCTAGGGAGCAAAAATCCTCTTCTTCCTTTGACCAGCTGGCCGAGCTGTATGGGAGACCTCCCGGACCCCAAAGAGGTGATTAAGAGCTTGGGAGTCTGGTTAGAACAAGACTTGTCATTTGGGACCCAAGCTAAGAGAACCGCAGGAGTGTGTTTCGCCCTGTTACGGTCTGTTCGTAAAATGTTCCCTCTTTTACCAGTAACATCGAGGAAGTTGTTGATTCAGGGCCTGATAACATCCAGATTGGATTACAGTAACGCCGTCTTTCTGGGCGCCCCTGAATCCACCCTAAAGACTCTTCAGCAGGTCCAAAATGCAGCGGCAAGGCTGCTTATGGACGTCCTGAGGACGCAATCAGCGAAACCTGCCTTGAAGGCGCTGCACTGGCTTCCTGTGCGGGAGAGAGTGATATTTAAGGCACTTTGTACAGCCCATAAAATCCTCTTAGGGAAAGGTCCCCTCATTTTAAAGAACTTAGCGATCCCATACAAAGCAAGCAGAACGCTGCGATCTGATCAAAAACACCTTCTTTTAGTCCCTAGAGTTAAAAGGGCCCGTACGGGCGGGAGAAGATTTTCATTCAACACGGCGAAGCTGTGGAACTCGCTCCCTTTAAAATTACGCGCCGAGACCTGCACACTGCGTTTTCGCAAAGGTCCTAAAACCATTTTGTTTCCCGCTTGAGTGCTTTAAACTGGCCGTTTTTACTATCTGATGGTGTCTGGAAAAGTGCTGGGATGCCCAAGGGTAACTGCGCGCTATATAAAATGTTAAATAATAATAATAATATTTAATAATTGTATATTGTAAAGCGATCTGATACCCTTGTGGGTCACGTTCGCGCTATATAAAACTTTATAAATAAAAAATAAATAAATCTACATTTCGAATTAAATAGCGTAACAGCTTGCTTACACAAATCCGAAAAAAACACATTAAGACCTTATCAGTCGAGACCAACACAAATCTGTGCAAAATCCATAAACCACAAGGATATTTTTCAAATTTGAGCAAGTAAAGAGTTCAAAGCTTGGAGGAAAACATGAAAAGCTACAGAACTCCTTCCAGCATCGTCCCAGCCATGCTATGGAAGCAGACAGAGAAATCGCGCAGTGTCAAAGCGAAAGAATGTGGCTGACTTCCCACATTTTCACAGTCTGCACTTCTGCAGAAAATTGCATTTTTAGCCAAGAAATGTGTTCAACACCATATGTTCTGCAAGGTATGTAACCGAACACTCGTGCATGAACTGGTTCAAGAACACCTTCGCGTGGTTTATCATGCCTTTACTAAACAGAAAAAGAGAATAACTGATATTTATTATCCCGCCAGCCAGTTGCCTATCTTGGAATCCTGGTCAAACTAAAATCCTTGCAAGGCAACCTAGATACGGGAAACTACCCCTATTAAACAAATCTTTACTTAAAACGTGGTGGTGGATGATGACCAGCTGGCATTCCTAATGTTCTATATAACAATAACACACAGACACACAAACACACATAGCATTGCAGACCAGGGGTTCACACTACAATAATGTTAGGCCTGTTCATCAAAACCCCGGGAAATAGCTTTTGGGGATGAGGGGGCTAGTGTCAGTATCTCACTGTCTATTTAATATATACATTTCCCCATTTTAAACATATGCAGCATGCCTTTTCAGATTTAAATGGACTCTGTACAAACCATATACTTTATCTGTTAATTCCACGGAATGATCCCACAAGACTTCTTGACCTGCATTAGCCAAAGATCAATGAGCAAAGTATCCTGTGCCTTAAGTGATCTCAAATCGAGCAATACTTTTTGATAAGGTGAGGATGAACCGGCAACCATTTCTGGGTAGCCTTTCTGTGACAACTTGCATGTAGTGTGCCCTAGTATGCATAGCAGTCCTACCATGCACAGGTTTCGCCATAAAGTGGACCTAGTCAATGCCCTGCAACAGTATATAGACTTCGGACAAATGATCCCTAAATAACTTTAACTAATACAAAAACAAGCAGCACATACGACTCCCACATACAGCTTTGCTAGGCCAACCAGTAGAGCAAAGCGTAAACCTTAAAATGTGCTGCACAACCTAAAAAGTATATTCATGTCCAGTCCCCTATTACCTTAGCAACTTCCTCTACCACTATTCACTGGCTCGCAGCCTGATATTTTTGACAGGCAAACGGTGAGTTCAACACCTTTTCAAAAGAATTCTATGGCGAGGATTTGAAAAACAAGACGGCTCAATTTAGTACTGTTTGGAAAGCCATTATAGGCAACTAGTAGAAATGCCATCTTGTTGATGCCCTAGGACATTGCAACCACTGAGACTTCATTGGGGCTCTTAAGAAGCAATAGTTATTTGAACGTGTGTAAAAGGAGGGGATTGTCTTATTAAACCCTAGCATTGATAAGAATATCGATCTAGGGAGAAAGGAAGGAACAGTAAGTGATGATGCTGATTTAGGTTATTGAGTATGGTAACTTGGGATGATATATGGTCTGGAGGACAGGAGACCATGAATGAGCTGTGATCAACATTGTAGTGGATAGAATTGAAGAGTTCCTTCTTCGGTCGATCCTTCTCACCCTAATAAACAGACTTGTCCAGTAGTGAGATTACATCTCGGGTCGATTTCTCCTGTAAATGGCAGGTGTATGACCGAAACCCTGAGGGAGGTGAGGCGTGTGACCTAATAAACAGGAAAAGGATTGTTACTACCCTATCTGTAAAATGACTCTACAGTCTTTTTCATTCCTTCACAAATGCCATCCTGTGTCTCCTCCAACTCCCCTTGATCCCCCTTCTGGTTCCCATCTCAGTGTGCTGACGTGGTATTGAATGGCATTTGGCTCCTCTGAAAGCTCCTATAAATAAGTTAAACAAATAGTTCAGTTTTGCTTCACTTAGGTTCTCACTAGGAATTGAAATATTATTGCTGCTGTAAAACTGGATGTGAGGCATAGAGGTCCATGTCATAGGTGACACATTCAGCATGTATCAACTTTCAGTCAACAGAGCATGGCATTATGGTAGTAGTTTTGGTGGTCTTGGTCGAGTGGTATTACTGGTGGTATTGCACATTATGTAGGGGGTCTACGATGGTTGAATTGGTGTTGAAATTGGTGGTGATAGTTAATGTGGTATCTGGTTTTGGTATTGTTGATTTTAGTATTGGTATTGCTTTTGGTTTGTGTAGTGTTGGTGGTGTTGTGTTATTGATGGGTGTATTTATAGGCAACCATATTTGTAGGTAGTTGATGCTTTCTGTGTAGGCAGAGCAAGTAAGATGAAGAATTGATAAAAGAAAAGTGTGATTGTTGAGTACTTTTTTGTGTGTAAAGTAGTCCCTCGTGTAGTGCATTGCAGTAAATCCCTGGTAGGTGAAATTATGTATCAAACAGCCCAAAAACGTGATGATGAGAGAGAAATACTCCTCTGGATTGATGGAAGATTGACCATGCCTAAAGCCAGTGGTTGAATTATGATGTTCCAAATATGCCACTGTTTGTAAAGGGCTGGCTCAAGGCCCCCCGTATGTATAATGTAAACAATAGGTTGTGCAGGCAGCTGCACTGTCAACCCTGGCCTAAGAAACACCCTTCAACTCTTCTATTTAGATTAAAAATAAAATCCATCTGTGTGGCAGCTCTGCCTCCCCTGACCATCAGTGCCTCCGAATAAGCTTTTATATCTGCTATTCTAGCTTTTCAGAGTAGCATTTAGCCCACAAGTTTTATGGTTTAGGAACAAATGTTCTCTATTCCTTTTTTTGCTGTCGAGCATTATGTTTGTACTTGACTCTTTAACTTTAATTTATCGAGACAGATTGCAGATTGATTCCATGCCATCTGCCCGTAATGTGAAGTGATGGAAAAATTAAAAATATATCCGGATTGAGCATTCTCTAGTGCAGTATTTTTTGTCTGGCAGAGCATAATGACAATTAACCCTTACCTATCGACTGAGGACATTTTAGCAATATTGGTTTCACAGATACCTATACCCTGCATTTGCAGAGAATTTGTTAATTACATTTAGTGCTTCCATTGCAGCAGTAACCCGATGGCTCCCCTGAGATCTCACTACTGAATGAGTGAGATAGTTGTCGATAATGGTGGGGCTAATAAATCGTAATGAGAGGAAGGCCTAAGGCGAAATGGAATTCAGCATCTCAACACCACATTAATACTGATGCATCTTAATACGACTGCCATATCTGTAATGATCCGGCGTCGGCTCTTGATCGCAGGCCTATTAGTTGTACAGTGAGTAGTAGCAACAGTTATCAGGACTGTACCTAATCTTGGCAGCAGAGCTGATATACCTATTATAGGTGATTACAGCACAACTATACCTCTTTTGTACCTGCAGCACACATAGCACTTTACTTTTCTTTTTTAGCAGCGATGAAGAAAATGTAATTTAGCAATGTGGCAACATTATTTTTTGCTGAAATACACTTTTGAAAAATGCATTTTAGTCATTTGATGAAGTGAGGATTTAGCTCCAAGAAGCATCAGCTTGTGTAGTAGAAAATAATTTTGATGTATCTGGAGAATTTAGCATATGTGAGGTGCTATACATAAAATAGTACGGTATGGCGGTTTGAGATCAGATTTAGAAAATGTGGGTTTTGATGGTGATGAGAATATGAAATTGTGGCAACTAACCTTAGCAGCTGTATTTACAGAGCGAGGCATGGAGGTTGTTGAGAATCAGTTGATTCGTTAGCCTGGTGCTGACCAGAATAGATCCATTCTAAAGGCACTTTCATTGTAAAGAGGAAATTTACAACTACAAGTTTAGCAGAAATTTGGCAAATTAGTTCTGAGAAGAAATGGAAAAAAAATAATTTTTAGAAGAAGTGGGGTAAATTAACTTTGAGTGAAATATTGCACATTAGGATTAAAATGAAATTTGGCAAATTCAGTGTTCACAGATGTAACCTCATCAATCCTATTGAGCAAGCTCTCGCCTTGAACGGACATAGTATGTTTGTAGTTACTGTCAAGAGCAGAAAATTATTCTATATGATGAGCAATGTTTCTTCAGCCTAGTTGCAACAGTAAGAACAAGACCTTTAAATTACAGGAGCCTAAAGCAAACTTGGGGTGACCACAAAGGGAGATGGCTTCAAGAAACTAGCACTGTTCAGGTCAAGAAAAAATGTTTATTATTTTGAGAAATGTTTTTGGTGTCCTTATTTTTCTGTTCTTTCCGGATGATGTGGATGACTTTATCTCCCTCTTGACCTAGTCTTTACAAAAGTAAACATGAAATTCAGGCAGTCAATGTGTTGTATTACCAAGACCGGCTTGCCCATATAATGTTATTTGTATGTTTGACAAGTGTGTATCCTCTTAAATGGAGGGTATAGGGCAGCGCTGGCAATCAAGGTATGAACTGTTCTAGATGTGAGCTCAAACTTCATTGTATGCAATGTGAAATGAAGAAGTGTTTCTGGAGGCGCGGAACACATGTTCACACTTTCTCTTGTAAATCATTGCTGACTCTTCAGCATAAAGGCTTTCGGAATGTTTCCCTCTCTCCCCTTCTCGTTGTCCTTCATCTCTGCCTCCTCCACCGACGTTACTTCTCTTTTCCTCTCGTATCTTTCTCTCTTCATAATCTACTTTCTTTTTCCTCCGTTTCTCGCTCTCTTCCCGTCGCGCCCCCTTTCGTGGTTTAAAAGCCGAGCGCCTTAACTGTAGCCTTGAATTAGAACTGTGCTCTTCCTCTTGCTACAGCAGCGCCTGTAGAATCGTAGTATTAATGGTGGTAGCCATGGAAACAGTCATTAAAAAGAATAAAAGAGCAGGTATATCATTATTCTATTTTTACTCCAGTACCTTAAATCTGCAGATATTATAAAATAGCAAATAATGAGGAATGTTTGTTTAATGTTTTTATAATTCCCCTAGCCATGGGTGGCTTTAATACTTGGTATGCCTGATCACTCCTCAGAGAAACATTTGCAGTTGTCAAGTGATATTGGTAGCGAGGCGGGAGGAAGCACACACATTGATCGCGAAGGGTTTTGTTCAAGGTGTTTGAAATGCAAACATGAGCGACTGGTGTATTGGGCTCATAAGGCTGCACGTCATCCGCGCGCACAAGAGATTTGAGAGGAGATGGGAAATGGGCTGCTTGCGGCTTGGCTCTAGGTAAGCACATTTTGTTATTTGGTGGTATTTCTACTGGAAGAACATGCACTTCCGGCTTCATGGATGTGAACTGCTCACTGAGAAGAACTAACACTTTGGATGACCTGCAAGCGGTGCAGCCAGGAGGAGGCAATGTGCAGGTGTGACCCTCGGTTTGTGTTTCAGTTATGGACCATACTACACTCTGTCCCCTGCCCTCATGTTTTTGTCTTGTTTGGAGAGTGTGCCTGTGTCGGTCCAGGGCCGGCTCTAGGCTCATGGTGGCCCCGTGCAGGGAGCGTAGGTGGGGGCCCCGGAAGAGGGGGTCCGGACTGGGCGGAGCTCAGGAAGGTGTTTTAATAATACGTCCAGAAAAGTCGTTAGATGATTGACCAGTACCTGCAGCTGCTCCTACCCTTCCGAATTCGTCTCAGAACGATACAATTTAGGAGGAGGAGGGCATTGTGACACACAACATGAGGGACTGGGCGCACAGACAGCTGCAGTGCCAGGGCCATGACAGGGGGGCACCGGACCCCCACAACCCCCCACAGAGAAATAATCTGTGGCTCTTTGCCCGTGAGTGACTGAGGCCGGCCTGTAACTAGACTGCACACAGATCTCGCCAGTCGCCAGCAAATGTATTCACCACCAAAGTTATCTTATAGCTACAATGCTTTGGAATTTGTTGGGTAAACAAAGATCTAGGTGTCTACAGTCTAATCCCCTGCAATAAACTATTTTAAAGTGAAGCCTGCTCGAGAGAAAACAAAGTATAATTAGAGGTGGTATAATACAGCAATATATGGTAGACACTCGAGCACAAGAACAAACGTTAAGTTCGTAGGCAAAGGCAATGGTGGCACTTGTGCAAGTATCAAAGCAAACGAACGGTTCCGTCATGAGCGTCGGTTGGCCTGTGCTTATGACCGAACCGTTCCGTCATGGTTCTATTGGTTCTTTAGAACCTTCAGCACCGCAGCGGAATTCGCGCAGCGCTGAAGGGGTTAATATTTTAATATTAACTTGCTTTATAAACCCTAACATCTCTGTTAACTCATTTATTGATGCCACTTGTCAGACAGGCAATGGGGCTCATGTCATTTTAGAACAACGAGAATTTAAGACAGCAAGTAAAGACAGGTGTAAGACACATCCCTGACACAAATCAACGGCAATTTAAAGAAATATGACTCTAAACTGCTTGATGCACAGCCAGGCAAAAAGGCAGCGCTACTTGATGAATGCAGGATGTCAGTGAGCTACAATGACATCCACACAAGTCTCCAAGGAGCATAATTTTATCATTATAGTCTAATACCTCCTGCCTTGAAGGAACTGCACTGGCTTCCCATTAAACTAAGAATTACATTCAAAGGTTATGTATACAAATCCTTTCAAGTATTTTGTCCTTTCTATTGTGGTGACTTGACCCTAAATGTGAACCAGGAAAGAACCGGAGGTCAAGCAGCACAAGTCCTCCAATAGTCCCATATGCAGATAAAAGCAGCATGCGGTAATCAGTGAGAGCTCAGGGGATGCTTTTTGTAATTCCTTGCACCACATCCTTCAAGCCACCGTCAAACTTTCATCCTCAGCAAAGTACTGAAGAAAAAGTTATTCAAAGAAACCTATGACCATGAGCAAACACTATTCAGGCCCACCCATCAACCTTTTTATCATAGCGCTCCTCACGGTCCGTTGGCTTACAGTGTAACTCCCACCAATATCCATCTCAAATATGCACCCTTAACAGTTGCCCACGTCAGTCTTTAAGCAGAATGTTTATACTGTGAACTCCATCTCTCTCCTACTAGAAGTGCAAAGTTTACTTAGCAACAGGTTAGGGAATTACAAATAAATTATAAAACAAGTACATAACTAGAACACTAAAGGCAAGTGAACAAAGTGTGTAACTTTTCTTGGAACCAAACAGATACACCCCCCCTCCCCCTTCCTCCAGCACCATAAATTTAGAGGGTGTTCCTTCCACATTCCCAATTTGGATATAGATAATTTAAGCCCATGTCAAATTCATGTTCTCCAAATATATCAAGGCTTGCTCCCTGACAAACCCCACACTGGATAGCTATTTATTCCGGCCCTTAGCATGTGTAAACCCTCTACTAGATCAAGGTTGGGAATGCCTTCTAAACTTTACAAATAATCGCACACTGCAAGTTTTCCACTATTTTTCAAGGCACCTCCCACCCCACTCGAATGCCCACTCCACACCACTCCAGTGAGATGTTTGCTCTACCATAAAATTACATCACGATTAAATCAAGTAGCAAGTGAGAATTCACGACTTTTGTAAACACTACATGCAACCTGTGGAGCGGCTAAAATAATCTTAGTTACGCAAATGGCTTTGGTCGTTACATCCTGTGTCAAACAAATGGAAATATCTGACTTGAAGGGAAAATATTCTGATGTGCCTATTGATTTCAAAGAGTCCAAAAATAATTCGATCATCTATGCACCCCAGCATATGCTTATGTTTTACCCTTATTTTTAGATATTAAACGGAAATTCCTGAATCCATATCTATCAGAATCCACTGTCGGAGTAGGAGCCTAAGCAAGTAGTGTTCTATTGAATACAAGAGCTAGACAGACAAGCTTAGGACTTTTTTTTAAGTAGTTGTATTCATGCAGGAGTAGAGCTGAGCTTGACACCATCCTGCCTCCTGAAAGGATAGCCCAAATCAGCCTTCATCTGCTGGAATCATGCGCAGGAATTTTATGTTATATATGTCCTCCCAACTCATCTGTACCAGTTTTCAACATGTATACAGGGACGGGAGAGCCATACATTGCATGGCCTGCCCCCCAAATAATACAAAAAACTGGCCTCATGCCACCTTGCTCCACCTAAATCCTTGCATAATCTCCCAATTATTTCCAATTGGAAAAGAAATACCTGTGCTTGTGCCACCCACCCTAAAAAAACCTCTACCCAGCTCAAATTGAAATATACAAAAATATCACGATGTCCTGCTATTCCCCAACCCCAGTTTTGCTTTTCCACCTCATTCACGCTCAGCGGAGCCTGCTCCACGCGGAGAGTGGCTCTGTGAGAGACACTGATTAGCAGGAGTTGTTTGCTCTTCTCAGTTGAGGTCTGCAGAGATCTAACAACATCAATCTTTGAGGTGACAAAAACTGTAAATGCAGAACTGTACTTAAAGAGGGGGCCTGCGGAATTCAACACTGTGATCAAGTGAAGAGGGAGCATTCCTCAGGAGTTGTGGTGGGAGTAGGACGACTCTGATGTATGTGCACCTTTCAGGGAAAGCAACTTGCCTGGCGTTTTGAGGCCAAATGCGTGTACGAGTAAATGTCTGTGTTTAAATACGCATCTATTTATCAGTGTGTGTTTGTAAACTGTGTATTTATGTTTCCATCCCTGTGAGTGTGTACCTATATAAAAGTGTTTGTGTAAGTTACCCGGCCTGCATACTGCCTCTCTGACTCCGCTTTCCAGACGGGCAGTGAGCTGCAGCAGTGTGTAAATACCGCGGAGGCGGGCTGACTGGGCATGGTCGCCCCCTCCTCAGATTCCAATCCTGGACCAGGCTTTGCATATGTATTATTGTTATTGTACTCAACCCGTCCATCCAATACTTCCTCTGCAATGAATTCACGGGGGAGCGCTGCTGAAAGTATAACGAACTGAATAAATCTGTAGTGGAGTGGCTGGGCCCCATACCAGGATTCCGATTGCCCAGGATTCCAACCTCACCACAAGGGCAGTGGCTCGCCGTTTTTCGGACCACTACTGATGACCTGACCTGCCCTGCCTCAGAGTCGGACATACGCACTCACCTGTAGCCTCGGAGGCGAGCGGGCAGCAGAAGACAGGGCGAAAGTCACACGCACTATTAATTACATTGCCCATGACAATAGAGGCTTTAGTCACCAGCCCGCCCCTCCATGAAGACCGTGGTACAGCGCAGACGCATAGAAGACAACTGCGCACCGCCACGCCCACGTATCATTTATAGGAAGAGCCTGGTGTGCACCAACTATTTGATTAATTTTATTAAGAGGCCCAGAGTCAGGCGTGCGCACGGCACCAACGCAACGTTAATGAAAAGATAGGGTGAGGCTTTGAAGAGGCTGTCACAGCTGCATGCTCGCCAATGTTTAATTTATGGGGACTGACCTGGGGAGGCCTCGGCCAGGCCGTGCGCGCTATTAACTCATGAGCAGGAGTTTATTTGCAAAGACTGAGGCTTGCATGCAGCCGTCCTATGCTGACAGTGAGGGGCCTCCCAGGGGCCCCTGGAGCGTGGGGGCCCCCGCACCGCAGGGGCTGCGGGGGCCTGTGTTACGCCCCTGCCAGGGGGCCGCCACTGCCAAGCACGATTATCAGATCCTTCCGATCCGATCCTCGTCGTGGCGGCCCCCTGGGGTTTGGCGGCCCTGTGCAGGTGCACACTTTGCACATGCCTAGGGCCGGCCCGGTCTGTGCTTCTCTTGTGAGCCCAGACACACAGGCCAGCGTCCGTGATGTCACAGTAGAATGTCGACCCTCGATTGATAAAGCAGTCCGCATCTGGAAGGTTGATAGGCAGGGTGTTTAGGACCTCCTTCTGACGGGAAGGTTCTCAGGGTAGTAATGAGCTGTAAGGCCCTATCCAGGACAGATCATGGTTAGTATTGGAGAGGTCCCAGGCTGTTAGTATAACGCCTAAACCATAACAGCCGCAACTTTAAGCAGTAAATCACTGCGGTGGGTGGCAGATCCTCTCTTTTGCCCTCTTGCCTAAACCATAACAGCCGCAACTTTAAGCAGTAAATCACTGCGGTGGGTGGCAGATCCTCTCTTTTGCCCTCTTGAGAACCCGTGCCTGCCTCATCGGCGGTAGTAAGCGCTATATAGATGCTTAGCATGTTATTCAGTGAGTTGAATGTCTTCCTCAGGAAAACTGGCAACTGTACTGCCTTAGGCAGTGCCAAGTAGATCCTACAAATAGCGTGTGTATGTCCTGCATGGAGTTTGTCACAGAAATGGCGAGGTGCATCTCAAGAAAGCGAGTCTCCCATCCTGTGTATAGGAAAGCTGTTTGTGAGGTGTCTCAATGGGAGCCCAATGTTTGTGTGTGGGGGTACTGTAATGAAGCGATTAAGCCGATAAAGATGATATACAGTAGTTTAAGTGCCAATGCAACAGCCCACTTGTGAGGAACTGCGCAGCACGTCTAGCCACCCCAAGCTCTCGACTGTTCATCTCCTTCTTACATTCCATATGACATAGCCCACATTCCATAAAACTTACTTCGCAACATACCTAATATCCCAGATAACATGTCCCCCTTTATTTTTTTTAAACATGACAAGAAGAAGAAGAATAAAAACACTGGAAAAATATAACTGGATATAACATAAAAACGATACCATGCAAATGCTAGCATGGAAGAAAACTATACTTTCCATACAATACACAACCATTATTCCGAAATAAAATCCTCAAACTTCTTGGGTAATCTTACCATTTTTTTCTGGGAAGTAACATTCATAGCATCATCACCCCTGCCCCCCACAGATACGGATGCCCTAGACATAGGCAAATTAGTAATGAACCTTTCTGTAACAAAAGAAGGAACATAACCTTACATGATGATTCAGCAACAAACAAATCCGTGGTCAGTTCTTCGCGAACCGACGGGTGTATATCTTTTTATTCGCAACCAGCAACACCCTCCAAGTGATTACGATCCGAATCGACCACAACTAGAGGACATACCTCCAACTCTGATTCTTCCTGCAAAACTTGTATTTGATTAATTTTCAGTGTTAAATCCAAAAACAAATCGTCTTCCATGTCACCATCCACCTCTTCAAACATTTTTTCTTGGCTTATGCACCACCATTGAACTCTTTTTCCACCAACCCCTTTTTTCTCAATAAAACTGCACTACCTATCACCCTGAACAGGAATGGGAAACTTTGATGCCCCTTAACATTGAAAAGCAGGTTTGACTATGCGCACCATATCACCAGCTTCCACTTTGTTTTATGTTTGGGTCCATGGACTTCATTGTAATACATATTCCCCATAGTTTGTGCCACGCTCAAGTTTTCTCTTGCTTTTATTGTTTCTCCCTTTAAGCTCTTGTTTTCAGTAGAGGTCTCAAAACTAAGATTAAAAAATATGCCACATTGCCTTCCCCTCTTCAAAAAGTAAGGAGACACACCAGTTACCGAATGAGGAGTAACAAGATTCCTATTGGGTGGCCACCCATTCACAGCATACTGCTCAACTTTTACCAACAACTCACGGTCTTTAGACAAAGTAAGCCATTCATCCTCTGATATAGTACTGCTGCAATGAGCAGTTTATTCAAGTGCCAAAAGACAGCCGACTTGTGAGGAACTGCTCAGCTTGTCCAACCACCCCACCGTTCGTCACCTTACATTCCATATGATATAGTCGAAATTTCACAATATGACATAACCTATGACATAGCACTCATTCCATAATACATACTTCACAACATACCTAATGTCCCACACAACTGGCACGCTGGCCAAAGTAGTGGTGAACCTGCACTCGGCATAAAGACAGGATACCAAGAAGTGGTAAAGTTAAATAAACTTCACCAGGTCAAAGGTAAAGCTGCTCAGTATAAATACACAGAGTTAATTTTGTATAGGAACTCCTCTGCAAGGACTAGCTGAGAGGACAAAAACTCCACCAGCACCATAGCGCTTTGAATTTGCAAGGTGATTCAAGTAGCCTAAGCCTTGATTAAGGATACAAAGGTGTACTCAAAGCTTCACTCTGATTCCTTGAAGGGCATTTAAAAAAACTTTCACTTTTTAAGCCATCTTCACGGCCAAGTTAACATTTAGGGTCCAGTTTTCTTAGTGAAAGTGCAGCCTGTCATTTCAGTACAGCAGTTCTTGTCAAAGAAAACCATTAAAAACAATCGAACTAATGATGTAGTTCAATGTGCATTTCTTTTCAGGTATCCTCTAGGTCATAATGGGGCCTGGAGAGAGGCTTCACAAGTTGAAATCTCATGCTGGTATTTATAGATCAGCAGTCCTATAGGTAATAATTTAAATTCAGCCAAATGGAATAATGCACACCACATATGATTTCTGGGCGTTATCTAACTGAATGTCACTGAAAAATTATGATGGGGGGGGGGGGGGGCGGGGATCCATTTAGTTTTTAAAAAGTACATACTTGTGTATGCACTATCAACCCCAACGCCCTCCCACATCAACAAAATATAATTTTTATGGTATTTATTTACACCGGGTAACTCTTCTGAGTTGCAATCTTAGATCACCGATCTCCCCACAGTGACAGAGTAAGAGAGAGCACCTTTCGTTTACCACAGTAGCACAAATGTTTTCTTCATAGTGCATAAACAGGGTGTGGTTAGTGTGTAGGCAACGCAGCATAAGGATAAAATCTGCTACACAGCTAATTGCCATTTTCTTCTTTAAACTGGGATAGCTATTTAGTCATCTCCTAATAAACCTACCTATAAGATCGTTCTTTTGCAAGTAGCTTCATGGCACAGTGATCCGGTGTTATGGTGTGTGAGAATTCACATGTCAGAGATCCCTGTCTGTCCTTAGGCACTCGTAACTAAAATGTCCTCTAGTCTTTAGGTTTCTTTTAATGTTTCAATCCATTTCTGTGTTCACAGATTGGCAGTGGTTTTTTCTAGCTCACTTTCAAGTTTGTCGAGATTTACCTATTTTCCGGTAATACCCTGATGAACAATGACTTTCCGCTCTAAATGCGGAGTTCTTTAGTGAAGTAGCTAAATGTTGGATTTCTGTATTGAAGAATTGAACATAAGAAGAGAGGATACTTGGATATGCATTTTTGTTATAGTGGCTAATTTCTTATATTTTGTCTGAACGTGGCAATGGTTGGTGATTGGGAAGGATCCAGTAGAACACTGTTTTAGGATGCATCGTTTTTTAAAATTTTTCCACTGAATTTAGCAACAAGAAGCACAAAGTTCCCCAAAGAAGGCTGATAGGGTGGAGTGTAGAGGTGTATAGGGAAAGCCAAGAGGGGGGGAGGAAAGGAAAGAAGAAGGGGGAATACCCTCTTGGGAACTAGAACCCTCACACACCCAGCAAGCTAGGTGTCATGCTTCCCAGGGTCGCAAATATTGAAGCAGGACCAACTGGCCTGCGGTAGAGACCAACCAAGTTAAGGTTGTATACTCACTCCATTTCACACTGGGTAGTACTAGTCACTATAGGTCCTGAAGAATTGCTAGGATAGCATGAAACATGTCGACCTCACCAGAGGGTTGTAGATAGTCCTGCCCAGTACTTCTGTAGCGCCCTATCTCCCCTCCCACCATTTTAACCAAGGGAATCGGCCACGTTAATAAAAATCCTTGTGGACTGGCTAACCCTTTTTTAATCACCACCACCTTCTCACGACTACACTTTTTCTGCCCTCTCACACGCATGCACCATATGGCTAGAACAAAAGATCTCCACTAAAGAGCCCCTTCGCGGGTGCCCGTCAGACATTGCAGCGCCAGTCTGACGAGGAGCAGGACCCATATGATGAAGCATGACACCTAGCTTGCTGGGTGTGTGAGGGTTATAGTTCCCAAGAGGGGATTCCCCCCCTTCTTCTTTCCTTTCCTCCCCCTCTCTTGGCTTTCCCTATACACCTCTACACTCCACCCTATCAGCCTTCTTTGGGGAACTTTGTGCTTCTTGTTACTAAATTCTTGTCTTGGACATGCACACTGGACCCCCCTTTAACTAAATATTTAATTGTCCACCCATAGTTCCTTCTTTTGTCTAAATATTTTTCCACGGAAGCCAGGAGGGATCTGTTGCACTTACCATATGCACTGCAGTCTCTGGCGTCCTGGTGCGGTTTCAATTTCAGATTAATTCTGGGATGTATTTGGATGGGCTCCACTGCACAACATTCCTCCAGGAATTGATAACCTATTTACTTCGGGTGTAGGTTTTAGCCCTATAGCTAGTCTGGGGCATGAACATTGCTTTCCCAGAGGGTGAGGCTTTATCAGAATCATACCAAATTAGCCTTTACAATCACTTAGATCGATATCCAACACTTAATTTCATATACTTCTGAACAAAAAATTGGAGGACTTAATCCAAACCTTGATTCTGTTGCCATGACTGAGGTCTGACAGGTCAGACTTCTTTCTGTAAGCAAAGAAGAAAATAAAACTCCAACCTCCTTTCTTTTTGAGCACCAGAGTATCAGTTTAAATTATCGTTTCTCTTGGGCGTAGTTAGATCTGCAGATGTGAAGAATATGAAATAACAGTAGGACCTACTCTGCAGTCTGAGGTGACAGATACCACCGGATTAGCCTCTTTCTCCATTAATGCGAGTCTTCCAGTGGAGATAAAACCACCATACAGAAACATCAGACCTCCCACAAGGTTAATCTAAACCCCCTGCACTGGAGTCTTAACCACATGCATTACTAGGAAGGATTGTTTAGAGCAGGTTATATCTTGCCCAATTGGTAAATATGATTCCTACCAGCACCATCATGCCAGATAATCTATTCGCACTCAAATGATAGATCCCTATCTTGTTTTTGGCTCGTTCTTCTGTAGACATCAATAGCTAGCATGTTGAAGCCAAAATGGCCACTGAAACTCAACCTGCCTTAGTACACTTTATACTCCATTATACAAGCTAGGAAGTGGGATATGGATGCGTCAGCAGTCATCCCTACCATCCCCAGTCACAGTACTGCGACTCGTAACAATGACTCAACGGACTGAAAAGTTTACTCCTTATTTTCGTAATCTCATTTTCACTGCTAAGTTACCAATAGATGAACAAAATCCAGATGGGCAGAGATGTCGCAATTGCAGAAATCTACAGTTGAGTTACAGGATTGGCATGATAAAGCGCATAAAGAGCCAGTAGAAGTTATGGCTTGGGTGTGTCAAAAGAGACAAACATTTTTCTGAGTCCTGTCTTGCAGGACTTCTGGAGTTCAATTTTAGCAGAGCCAAGACTTTGGCATGATCTGCCACCTTTCAAAATAGCGAAATCTGGTATGAAAGATTTTAAGGCTTTATAGTCCATGCCATCCATTTTGAATTTGATCTGTTCTGACAGGAGAAGCATTTTAAAACCTTTAAGGATGACTCTAATATTGCTGTTTAGATTTTCTGTCACACTCATATGAGTGAGCGATATGTAGGAGGGAGAGTACCTCTTCAGGGGATTATACTACATTCCAAAACTCTATTTAACAAGTTGGTTCCATTGTCCATTTAGACTAACATGAGAACCTGAATTATAGCTTGGATGTTTCTAGAGGGACTCTTAACAAAGTATGATAGAGGATCACAAGTCCTTCTAAGTTCGTGTCAATTAGCAAGGTTTGTGCTGCATGAGTAGCACCACGTAGAACAGGTTTGGCACCTGAGCGCTTAATTTTGTGGTACATTGATAACATCGAGAACGGACTGAGGTTGAGCCAGGATCTGAAGCAGTGAATTAAGATTCTGGTGACACGCTGTGATAGAGCTGAGTGGTCTTTGTAAATAGCAATGCTGATGGGCAGCACAGCACCCAAGGGTGCTGTATATATTGAACAGTATTGAATAAATGATGGCACCTTTAAGAATACAAGGAAGAGTGGGTGAAGGGACGATCTGGATAATTCCATTTGGTTAACATTATTGGTGACCAGCAAAGAAATAGTGGAGCCATTGAATAATAGTGGAAGATAACCATGTAACAGGTCAAGTGTGTGGTTAGTAAGATCTGCTTGACGACTGTATTAAATGCCGCAGAGGTGGCTAGGAGGCTTGGGCTTCCTCATTGAATAACGCATAGTGCGGCATCACATCACTACCCAGATTGTTTTTATACTGCATCTAGAACATAGGCTGTATTGATAAAAGTTCTGGCAATTTAAAGAGTTTCTGTGAGTTTGCAGTTGAATTGCCATTGCTTTCAACAATGTTTGCTTAAATACAGTGGACTGGCGATTTACTAGGAATGAAGTGCCAAGTGAATAGTTTCTCAAGTGAAGAATAGCCAGTTGTGAGACAGATTGGTAAAGTACCAGAGGATAGAAAGGTGTTGACAACCCGAAGAGGTGCAGGTGAGCCTTCAATTTTTAGCAAGACTTGGTGTGCCCTCCATTATAACACCTCACCCTCGCAAACAGTGTCCTGCCACTCTAACTACTGCTGGAATCAACCTATGACATGGGGGGCCAACCTCTTAAATTAACTTTACATGACTCCTGGTTAGCACCTAACCAGACAACAACCATCAGTAATGACACTTCTCGCTTAAGGAGTTAATCGAATGTGAAGAGACCCAATAAAGTTCATTGATATTATTTCACTTTACATTATTTATTTTGTTATTTTCATATAATTCATTTTTATATATACTTTTAATGAATATAATACTATACATGCATGAATTCCACAAACATTACTACAATATAGTCTAATAGCCCGCCGTAGTGGGGTATACCGTCCATTAAAGGCCCCCTCCAGCCATTAGAAGCCCGGTGCTCTCCATTGATTTCAATGGAGCGTCCAACATTCTAATGTTCTAATAAGTACAAAAACAATACAGTTTTTCACAATACACAATTTAATCATCAATCACTACCTCTTGCTCATACATCACACCCATACATTCTATATATACAATTGTTTTGAACTTCCAGAACAAACAAGCATTGGAAATGCAATAGGTCTCGCATTAGGAAACTTTGAGCAATTGGTATTGTAAAGGACACTTTTTTTATTTGTGTTGGTTTTGAAAATAGCAAAAGTAATAGCTTTGTCAGTTACAATGTCAATAGTTTTAACTTTCTCAAATGTGACACCTATAGCATTTGTAATGCAATGTGTGTTGTCTTTACGTGACTTAGATGTATTGATATTGCAAATAACAATGGCTTTTAATTTTGTAAATAATTAATACTTAAATAAAATTTATTGTAATTTATAATGGCAATAGCTTAAACGTTTGTAAATTAATTTTGTGAAGATTATGTTCAGTGTATTTTATTGTGACGAAAATCCAAGAACATTGCATTTGCACCTGGTGGTGGATGTGGTGGTGGATGTGGAGGTGATGGTGGATGTGGTGGATGTGGTGGTGGATGCGGTGGTGGTGGTGGATGCGGTGGATGTGGTGGTGGTGGATGCGGTGGAGCATGTGTTGGATGTGGTGGTGGATGTGATGGTGGATGTGATGGTGGATGTGATGGTGGATGTGGTGGTGGATGCGGTGGTGGATGCGGTGGTGGATGTGGTGGTGGATGTGGTGGTGGTGGATGCGGTGGAGCATGTGGTGGTGGATGTGGTGGTGGTGGATGCGCTGGAGCATGTGGTGGATGTGGTGGTGGACGTCATGGTGGATGTGGAGGTGATGGTCGATGTGGTGGATGTGGTGGTGGATGCGGTGGTGGTGGTGGATGCGGTGGTGCATGTGGTGGATGTGGTGGTGGATGTCATGGTGGATGTGGAGGTGATGGTGGATGTGGTGGTGGATGCGGTGGTGGTGGTGGATGTGGTGGTGTATGTGGTGGTGGTGGATGCGGTGGAGCATGTGGTGGATGTGGTGGTGGATGTCATGGTGGATGTGGAGGTGATGGTCGATGTGGTGGATGTGGTGGTGGATGCGGTGGTGGTGGTGGTGCATGTGGTGGATGTCATGGTGGTTGTGGTGGTGGATGCGGTGGTGGTTGTGGTGGTGGATGTGGAGGTGGATGTCATGGTGGATGTGGAGGTGATGGTGGATGTGGTGGTGGATGCGGTGGTGGTGGTGGTGGTGGATGTGGTGGTGGTGGATGCGGTGGAGCATGTGGTGGATGTGGTGGTGGATGTCATGGTGGATGTGGAGGTGATGGTCGATGTGGTGGATGTGGTGGTGGATGCAGTGGTGGTGGTGGATGTGGTGGTGGTGGTGGTGGATGCGGTGGAGCATGTGGTGGATGTGGTGGTGGATGTCATGGTGGATGTGGAGGTGATGGTCGATGTCGTGGATGTGGTGGTGGATGCGGTGGTGGTGGTGGATGCGGTGGTGGATGTGGTGGTGGATGTCACGGTGGTTGTGGTGCGGAGGTGGTTGTGGTGGTGGATGTGGATTTTGTCGATCATTTAAGTATAAGCACTGTATGTCAGTCAACTACATTGTACTGACTCTAATAGATGGAGATACATAGTTTTAAGCACAATCACTTTAACAATGGAGAATTGGCTTGCTCAACACAAGAACGTTAATATTTATCATAGGATACCCAACAAGGGACTTCAGTGAGACTAACATATGGGATGACCACACTCGTGAAGCAAATGGTCAAATAGTCCAATTCCTAAAAACGTTTCTCTTTATACCAAAATAAATAAGGAATCACAAAATATAAGAAATTAGGGCGATCAAATTGGTGGTTCATTTGTAATTAGGATAGGACATACAGAGATAAGCATGAACGTACTAACTGTCCGGCTTTAGAAGATGGCTGCCGTACTTTCACATGTACTTGTAGTCTTGATATCTGCGATACTTAAACATATAGTATCATACAGTTGCACCAAGGGATTGAGCAATTATAGATATGAGTGTCAAATACAACCCAAAATAAATATAAAAATGACTTAGGCAAAGACGGCACAAATAGAGGTTATATAATATAGACAATTACCAAAAATAATGAACAGAGCGGACTTTTTAGTCCTTAAAGATGGCCGCAGTGTAAACGACAAACCAGAAGTCCTTCCTCGATCTTTACACTGGTAGACAAGGGAGGAAATCAACACACCATGAGATCACGCAGATCTCAGATAGTATTTCAACAGGAACGCGGGAGTCTCTCACTCGAGCGTACTCTGCCTCGAGGACCCCGGGAGGCGTCTCGATAACTTCATGAAATCCGAGAAGGTAAGAATTACTGACAGCAACCTTAAGGATATGCGAGCGAAAACGAGCTAATCTCACTTCTAAGAGCCGGCGAATAGCTATAAGAGAATAATTTATGGGACCTTTTTACTTTTTTCAAGAACACGAGGGGTTTTAACATATGGCTGGGGAGTTGCAAAGACCGTAACACGGCGGGCAGGGGAGGGGGCGGAGCGGGGAGAGGTGCGACACGGCAGGCAGGGGAGGAGAGTAGGAGGAGGAGGAGGGGGAGGAGAGTAGGGGAGGCACGGCCTAGCGGCCGTGCAATCAAGAAGTGAGGGGGCGGAGCTGGGGGAGGCTGTGAGAGAGAGAGTAGGCAAGGCAGGCGGCTGGGGGCATGTGCACGCGCTTTTAAGCTCGATGCGCATGCGCATTGAGCTTAAATTTCTCGTGCACTGCAAGGAATCGCCACGATTCCTTGCAAGTTGGTTAAAGAGTGGATAAGCCCCCATAGTCTCGCAAGCTCGATGCGCATGCGCATCGACAGGCGAGACCTAAAAATCACTTAGCTAACAACCAGGAATAGCATTCTTCTTTAGCCTTCCATTAATGTGTCCCAAACCGGGTATTTCCAAAAATATTGCTCGGCGCACATTTCAATGGGGTACAAGTTCTTGCAACAGAGTTCCTTTATCTTCCCATTGAGTGTGGAACTATTGTGCACATATATTCTTTGGGACCGCTACCCTCCATTAGTCACTATGAAAACCCAAATAGAGTGTCTGTATGGAGGAGCATAGCTCCTGAGATGCACATCTGAAAGAGACTGTAGTTATAGATTCCTTACCTTTAGAATTACCCCCAGGTGTCAGACTGAAACCGGAGATTTTTCTTAGAAGTACCCCTGCGTGTTGGTAGGTGGCATCGGTCGACTCCATGTCCGTCGTTGGTCGTGGTCACCAGAATTACATTGCGGTGTCTACTTAGACGCTGCCTCTGCGTGCTGACATCAGTTCTTTCTTTTTCTGCGCCAACCTTGCGCAGATCCAGAGAGAGCTACCCTGTAGTCATTTTTTGACTAACCTTTTCTCGACTTTGTTGACTTCTTTTTGAGTCTTCCGTCTCCTGTTGTACAAGGGATGACCCATTGATGGACCAGGTTCAAGCTGTGCAGGGCCTGCAACCGCCTGATGTCAGTTACGGACCCCCACCTCTTGTGCCTCTGGTGCCTGGAGCACAACCACGACCCAAAGTTGTGCTCTGACTGCCGGGCCATGAATACAATGTTGTTGTGGAGTGGTCCCAAAAGTTGTTGGAGGCCCAGCAGTCGGCTTCGCACTGCTTGAGGTCCCAGTCGAGAGGAAGGTCTCTGGACTGGTCGCGGTGTGAAAAGCAGCGAGTCTCCTAAGACCCCCAAAGAAAAAGGTTTATTACTCTCAAGAGGAGACTACGTCAACTGCAGACACCGGGATGTCTCAGGGAGGTGTTCTTTCTGCAACACCTTTGGCTCTTCCTTTTATACAGGTTTGACACAATGCATTTGTTTTCATCAACATGGTTACACAAGCTTGAGTCCCCGCCCCGGGCAGGTTGTCACACAAGCCCAAAACTGTTTCATCATCCCACCCAGACCAAACTGACAATTTTATCTTGCAGCTGGACATTGCTTCAGGGTCTAAAACATGTGAGACCGGCCAGATCTAAGAGTCTGTTCTGTTGATAAAAACAGGTCCCATTGTTGGCAAAAACAAGTCTTGCTGTTTGCAGTGCAATAAACCATGTCTGTTTGGTATTTGGAACCTGTTTGTGTAAGAATGTCCAAGGGTTTGCCTGTAAACAGAGATGAGAGGAAAAACGAGTTTGTGGCAGCAAGTGGTGTTGATGTTCGTTGTGGCAATAGAGTTTATAGCCCCCAGCTCACATACCAGGTTGATCAGAGGGATGCTAGTAAGGGCAGGGTGAAACAAAGGTGACCAACAGAATACAAAATGGCTGTGATGGATAAAATGGCTGCAGCTTACGTGCACATAGAAATTCCCACTAAACAAGATGGCTCAGGAAATGTTCACGATCGTCATTTTACTCTTAACAATATGGCTGTGTTGAACATAAATGAACGCTGCTTATGTACACCTAAAGTTTATCGATTTTAACAGCGGAGCCACCACTATCAATAGTCATCGAAGTCTTTGAGATATTTGGGTAATCCAAAGCACAAGAAGGCGAACAAGCAGTGTTGCCCTTTGCCTTCTCCCAGTCGGTCGGCTGATGCGAGACCTGGAGCGTCGTCGTTCTCCATCTCCATCTTCGGAGCCTGCTCCAGGTACGTCTCCGAGCTTCCCTCCTTTTCCCGGTGTCGGAGCGTCCCCTGCTCAGCTTTGACTTTTCTACGAAGCACTCCATGGCATCTTTGGGCAACCCGACTCCGCCTGAGTGCCTTCGGGCCCGCGGAAATGGCTGGGGGCCCTGGGACTTAGATGCCAGCCGACCTCATGGTACCGTCCCCGGCTCAGATCCCGACGACGATGCACCTGGTGTGGTCGTGCTCCGGACCGGCACTGACCCCAGCCTCACCCCTGACTTGGACATGGCGTCGAACCGGCATCATCGACGCAGACACTGGTGCCGGAGGGCACTTTTGTGCCTCTGTTCATCCCTGGTGTTCCTTTCAGGCCTGGTTGGCAACCAGAGGAGAGTGAGGAGGACTGTGAGGAGTCTCTTGACCTTTTAGCTGACCAACTGGATGAGCCAGACTGGCGAGAAGACCTGGGTGAAGCCGTTGGTCTGGATACCTCCCCAGACCTTTGCATGCTTTCTCCCCCTACCGTGGCTTTGGAGGAGGGAGCGTCATATGCAGTGGTGTTGCGTAGGGCGGCTGAGGACTTGGGCCTGTAGCTTCTTACTGTGGCAGTCATGGCTAACCTCATGACAGAGGTGCTTCAACCGGCTGCAGCCTCTTCGGAGCCCCTTCTGCCTTTTAATGAAGGCCTCCGGACATCCTTGTGGGCACTTGGTCCAAGCCCAGCACAGGAGCTCCTGTGGACCGGATGATTGCCCGTAACGGGATGACCCACTTTTCCTCTCAAACACCCGACCCCTGAGAACTTGGTAGTCCAAGCCTCGTCCTCTAAGGGCGCATTCCCTACTGCTCCCCCAGATAGGGAATCCAATAAGCTGGACCACTTTGGGAAGTAGATATTTTCTTCTGCCAGCTTGGCGCTGCGGTCGGTGAATACTGCATGCCTCTTGGGCCGTTATATCCATACGGTGTGGAATACGGTTGCGCAAGTGCTGCCACAGTGCCCGGAGGAGGCCCAGGCCATTCTCATCCGCTCAGTGGCAGAAGGTAGAGATGCAACCAAATTCAACATCAGATGTGAGCTGGATACCGCCGACTCACTGGGCAGAGTGGTTTCCACGTCAGTAGCCCTGAGGTGCTATGCCTGGTTGAGGATGTCTTTAGGTCTCGCCTGTCGATGCGCATGCGCATCGAGCAAGCGAGAGTATTGGGACTTATCCACTCTTTCCCCAACTTGCAAGGAATCGTGGCGATTCCTTGCAGTGCCCGTGACTTTTAAGCTCAATGCGCATGCGCATTGAGCTTAAAAGCGCGTGCACGTCCGTCTTGGTTTACCCGCTCCGCCCCCTCCCCTTCCCGCCGTGTCGCATTTCTCCTCCCCCCTCCCCTCTCTTCCCTCCGTCTTGTTTGTTATTTTACCCGCTCCGCCCCCTCCCCTTCCCGCCGTGTCGCATTTCTCCTCCCCCCTCCCCTCTCTTCCCTCCGTCTTGTTTGTTATTTTACCCGCTCCGCCCCCTCCCCTGCCCGCCGTGTCGCATTTTTTTTTTAAAACCCCCACTATTTGTTTTTGTCCATGTTGTTGTTAATCTCTCATCAAAGACACAATTTTGAATGTGTATCTGTGCCAAAGAGGATAAAATGCAAGGCGAACAAAACAGGCAGTTCTGGAATCAATTCAACTCTAAGGGGTTTTCGTAATATTTATCATTGTGTGATGTTAAAATTGCACGAGCCATTTAATGTACAGTTTTGGAGCCACGCTGCCGAAAAAGCTTTTATCTTCCCACACGGAGCGGCTCACTCGGTGAGGGTTTCCCGGTCGGCTCGAGCACCAGCAGCCTCGCAGCAAGTCTGAAGCCCTAACGTTACTGGGACTCAGTGGATAAAACCAAGTGGATAGCAGCCGAGAAGCAGAGAGCCTGACAGCAAAAATTCCACAAATCAGCGTCCGCGACCTTCGATCACGTGACACATGTTTTGCTTCCGTCCCAGGCGATTACAAAAGAAAACTTACTTCCTCATCCTCACGTACAGCATTTGGAACAACCAGATTTGGCTGTTCTTGTTCCAGCTTCAAAGAGCTTTACAATTTAGCGACTAAAATGGCCAATACATTATCGACTTCATTCCTATTGGATTAGAGTGTCGTATGTATATTATACCGAAAGATTTGATTTGGAGTTGGTAAACACGCACGCCACACTTCCTGGCTGTTTGCAAATCGACTGCAAATTTTCCTTGCTCTTTCTCTGGGTTATCTAAAGGCAGGCATTGCTAATCGAGGAAGGGAAAGGAACCAACCTCCGCTCACCCTCACTCTCACTCATCCTCACTCACCCTCAACCCCTCACCCTCACTCACCCTCAACCCCTCACCCTCACTCACCCTCACCCTCACTCACCCTCAACCCCTCACCCTCAACCCCTCACTCACCCTCACTCTCACTCATCCTCACTCACCCTCACTCACCCTCACCCTCACTCACCCTCAACCCCTCACCCTCACTCACTCACCCTCAACCCCTCACCCTCAACCCCTCACTCACCCTCACTCTCACTCATCCTCACTCAACCACCCTCAACCTCACTCACCCTCAACCCCTCACCCTCACTCACCCTCAACCCCTCACCCTCACTCACTCACCCTCAACCCCTCCCCCTCACTCACCCACCCTCAACCCCTCCCCCTCACTCACCCACCCTCAACCCCTCACCCTCACTCACCCTCAACCCCTCACCCTCACTCACTCACCCTCACTCACCCTCAACCCCTCCCCCTCGACCCCTCCCCCTCAACCCCTCACCCTAACCCTCACTCACCCTCCCTCACCCTCAACCCCTCACCCTCAAACCCTCACTCACCCTCAACCCCTCACCCTCAACCCCTCACTCACCCTCAACCCCTCACCCTCACTCACCCTCAACCCCTCACCCTCAACCCCTCACCCTCAACCCCTCACCCTCAACCCCTCACCCTCAACCCCTCACCCTCAACCCCTCACCCTCAACCCCTCACCCTCAACCCCTCACCCTCAACCCCTCACTCACCCTCACTCTCACTCACCCTCACTCAGCCTCAACTACTCCCCCTCACCCTCACTCACCCAAAACACCTCACCCTCACTCACCCTCACCCTCACTCACCCTCAACACCTCACTCACCCTCACCCTCACCCTCACTCACCCTCAACACCTCACCCTCAACACCTCACCCTCAACCCCTCACCCTCACTCACCCTCACTCACTC
Organism: Lissotriton vulgaris; assembly: GCF_964263255.1. Lineage (NCBI taxonomy): Eukaryota > Metazoa > Chordata > Amphibia > Caudata > Salamandridae > Lissotriton > Lissotriton vulgaris. The sequence continues at coordinate 1,759,493,945 of NC_141691.1, read as the reverse complement.
ACTCACCCTCACTCACCCTCACTCACCCTCACTCACCCTCACTCACCCTCACTCACCCTCACTCACCCTCACTCACCCTCACTCACCCTCACTCACCCTCACTCACCCTCACTCACCCTCACTCACCCTCACTCACCCTCACTCACCCTCACTCACCCTCACTCACCCTCACTCACTCACCCTCACTCACCCTCACTCACCCTCACTCACCCTCACTCACCCTCACTCACCCTCACTCACCCTCACTCACCCTCACTCACCCTCACTCACCCTCACTCACCCTCACTCACCCTCACTCACCCTCACTCACCCTCACTCACCCTCACTCACCCTCACTCACCCTCACTCACCCTCACTCACCCTCACTCACCCTCACTCACCCTCACTCACCCTCACTCACTCACCCTCACTCACCCTCACTCACTCACCCTCACTCACTCACCCTCACTCACCCTCACTCACCCTCACTCACCCTCACTCACCCTCACTCACCCTCACTCACCCTCACTCACCCTCACTCACACTCACTCACCCTCACTCACTCACCCTCACTCACTCACCCTCACTCACTCACCCTCACTCACTCACCCTCACTCACTCACCCTCACTCACTCACCCTCACTCACCCTCACCCTCACTCACCCTCACCCTCACTCACCCTCACCCTCACTCACCCTCACCCTCACCCTCACTCACCCTCACCCTCACCCTCACACAGTGCAATAGTTCTCAGACCCTTTCAGTTAGAGCTTTTAGAAATGTTTATGGCTTTTTTTATTTGTAATACTTTAGCATTGGCTACAGGAAACAAAAATGCTAAACATTTACAAAATAAACCCATAAACAATTCTAAAAGCACTAACTCTAATGGTGCGAGACCTATTGCATTTCCAATGCTTGTTTTTCTGGAGATGTCCAATCCACCTTACTGGACATGCCTTTGATGGCCGTTTTCTTCAGTGACAAGGCAGACTCCGAGCTCGAGCGCTTAAAAGATTATAGGGCTACGGCCAACTCCTTAGGCCTCGTGGCGACCACTCGTCCCACACAGTCTGCCTTTTTCCGTTTTGTGGCTATGGAAGGACTGCCCCGCCGTGTTTGACCCAGTCTAGCCACTGGTTTATGCAAGCTGCCCAGCCTTCAGGAGGCCACAGGCGTGGGACCCAGCGACGTGGGTCTGGGGGCCAGCAGGCGGGCCAGTCCACCAATAACCCCCCCCCACCCTCCGCCGCAGCAGCCTCCAAATCCTCCTAGTCTGACCTTTCAGGGCCACCAGAACCAAGTGGGCGTCAGGATTCACCAACACCTCCCTTACAGGCAGACCATCACAAGACTACGCCTTCCTCCATGCCACCATCCTTTCATCGCATGTCGGAGGGTCACTTGGGTCTTTGCCAGGAAGTAACAGCGTTCCTGGCCAAGGGAGCTATCGAAAGGGTCCCTGTGCCAGAAGGTTGTGGTTGCTACTCCTACTACTTTCTGGTACCCAAGGAGGACAAAGGCCTGCGTCCTATCATAGACCTCAGGGCCCTCAACTGCTTCCTCCGTAAGGAGAAGTTCAAGATGCTCACGTTGGCTCAGGTCCTATCTGCCCTCAACCCCGGAGACTGGATGGTAGCGTTGGACTTGTAGGACGCATATTTCCATATCCCTGTCCTGCCAGACCACAGACGTTACCTACGGTTCACGGTAGGCCATGAGCATTTTCAGTTCACTGTGCTCCCCTGTGGCCTAACCAGTACCCCTCCGGTGTTCACAAAATTGATGGCGGTGGTCGCAGCTCATCTGCGCAGATCAGGGTTTCCAGTCTTCCCCTATCTCGATGACTGGCTGTTGAAGGCGAACTCGCCCCAGGCTGTTGTCTCTCACCTCCAGACTACGGCGGACCGCCTGCATTTGCTGGGGTTCACTATCAATGTGCCGAAGTCACAACTGACTTCCTCTTAGAAGCTCCTTTTTATCAAAGCTGCTCTGGATACTTCGCGATTTCAGGCCTATACTCCTGAACATCGAGTCCAGGATATTGGGGCTATGATACCGAAGTTTCAGCCTCTATCCCGGATCTCTCTGAAAAGGACCTTGAGGCTGCTGGGCCTCATGGCCTCCTGAATCCGGCTGGTCGATCATGCCAGGTGGCATATGCACCATTACAAAAAATGGGGTAACCCAAAAGTGGTCGCGGACCTGGGTACAATAAGATACAAAAGACAATGGTCCTAGACCTTCATTTAGAAAGACATAAATCAATTTCCTGTTTGATGTATTCAGTAACAATTCACATGAGCACTCTTAGGCACAAAGTACCGGCTCATAGTATTAAATACATTATTTTTTAAAAAAGGGACAAGAAGTGCAACAACCCACAGTCTGGACCCAAAACATGCGCTGTCTTTCTGTCTGGACCGCAGGAAAGATTTCTGGGTGGACGATCAACTATTTGTTGGCAATGTGGGTGCCAAGAAAAGTCAGGCTGTACAAAAATGCACAATCTCTTGATGGGTTGTCCTATGTATTAAAATCTGCTACTCCTTAGCGAAAAAGGAAGCTCCAGTGGAACTGCGTGCCCACTCCACCAGGCTTATGGCAGCTACTACTGTCTTGGGGTGTGGAGTCCAACACCTTGACATCTGTCAGGCAGCAACGTGGGCATCCCTGCACACGTTCACCATACATTATTGCCTAGACAGCCAAGTCCCAAGAGAGAACTACTTTGGCTGATCTACTCTCCAGGACTTTCTGGTGTGAACTTAGTTCGCAGACTCACCTCCGGGGTTGGCATTGCTTCGGTATCTATTCTAAAGTTAAGGAATCTACAGTCTCTTTCAGATGAACAAGTTACTTACCTTTGGTAACAATGCATCTGTAAGAGACATTAGTAGTAATAGATTCCTCACCGCCCCGCCCATCCTCCCCATTCTGTGAACGGACTTCTAGGGATAGGGACTCCCTTCCAGGGCCCTAGTTATGTGCACCAGTGGTTAGTGTCTTGCATGACTCTGCGCTTCTGGCATGGAAAGTCGTGTCAGAACTGACATCAGCAGGAGCGGCATATAAGTAGACACCGCAACGTCATTCTTGCGACCATGAAGCCAACGACGGACTTGGAGTCGACTGACTCCACCTACCGACGTGCAGGGGTACTGCTAAGAAAATCTCCTGATCAGTCTGATGATTCCTAAAGATAAGGAATCTATAACTACATGTCTCTTACAGATACCTTGTATTGTATTGTGTTCTTATATAGCGCTGCTATCACCCTACGGGTATCTTGGCGCTCAGACAGGAATTAACGATTATCCTACAGTTCCAGATTAGAGAAGATGAACTAGCCCCTAGGGAATAGTAAGGTCTTCAACTCCTCCCTGAATTTCAGCAGGCAGCTAGCTACCCTGAGGCCCTGTGACAGGGTAAGTAACGTGTTCATTATTGCAGTGTACATCTTTGCAGCTGCTAGGGTCTCTATTGATATAAAGAGATTCTCTGGTCAGCATTATAGTGGAGACCTCAAGATCACAAGTTTTGCCTTGGCTACTAAAGAAATTGTTGATGACCTAGTTACCATTCCTCCCCTACACATTTGTCCGACCTGTACTTCCTGCGACCATCTGCTTAATGCATAATACCTTCCCTCGCAGGGCTTTGCGACCTCCCTTTTATATAAAGTATTCCTTTATCATGAAAGGCTGGAAAAGCTTGCTTGATATATTATTTTAAACCGTTTTCTTGTATGAAGGTGGATATTTTCTACATAGTGATTTTTAGATATAATCTGACAGCAAGATCTATTGTCAACAGTTATTTAATATATGCATATAATGGGATTTAGTTTCCCCCAGCAAGAGTATCACCCTCTTACTTCATGCTATTGCTTTTTGTGTATAATTCTGCCTCACATGGAGTGCTTGCATTGCAATGCACAAGAGACACTTTTACTATTCAAAAACCTCGCACATTAAATAATTTACCTCATTGATGCTTTTTATATGGATGGCAATGGTTTACTGTTTCTACTCCTGCAAGCTTTAAAAAAATAGTCAGGACTCCAAATGCAAGCCAGTGTTTGCTAACAAGAGTATCCGTGCATTGTTGATGTGTGGTTATTTTATCATAACTAGACCAGCTATTCCATTTTTTTTTATCAAGTCCATCAAATCTGAAAGGTTTCTTCTTGAATCCACTGCACGGTGTGAGTGGCAGCGAACCTCTCCCTGTTCACTGCAGTCGACATTGTTCCTGTTAATCCAGTATGTCCAGGTCGCAGGAAGGAAGGATTTACCTTCAAGGCTACAAAAGGTAATTTGAAGGAAGGTTTGTGGAGGCTCTATTAGTTGCAACACAGTAAGAAGAGTGTGCTGTTTATTTTTAGAATGTGCATTCATTACCTTATAAATGGGTGAGCCTGTTCATGGTAATGAGGCACGTGTAGCAAACGCCTTTCAAAATGTACACATTTGTGTTAGAAGGAGACAGATTTGATTTAGTTGTGTGATTACGAACTGGAATTATTTTACCTTGTTGTATGGTTGGTTAATTTTTTGATTTCTGTACATATTTGAACCACAAACTGAAACTTTGGAAATTCCCTCTTTGTTTATCTTTTTCTTTACAGTGAAATATGGTATGTTTTATCGGAAACTGTTAAGACCCATATAATTGTAAGTGTTTAGTGAAGCAGCTCAGATTCCTCTTCCGCCCAGCCACTGCTGCTTCTGGAGGTGAAGCCACAGTCCTGGGCCCGCCCCCTGTGGCAGTATTTACGGCATCTTGACGGTGCAGTACAGCGGTCCAGAAGCTGGCATTGTTTGCCTCTTTGATACTATGTAGACTGCGTGTCTTGATATTTTTATTCAACTGAAAATAACACGCTAGGTGTTATTATATGTTTGGCTGGCCGTCTCAGGACGACCAAATACACATACACATTTAGGTTTCTCTAAGCATGTTGTACTGAACAGCCAGGTGGGAGAAACCGCATAGCCTCCCTTCTCTGAGCACTGGAGTGTCAAAGCAGCCCACTCAGGCCAATCCCTGCGCTTCTCTCATAACATGAGGCTGTCACAGGAGCGATGCGGCCGGTAGCTTCAGGTAAGGGTTTTTTTGTTTTTTAATTACCTCTGCGCCCTCCATGCACCACACCACCTCCTCATTGCGTCGGCCGCCACTGGGTGGAAATGCTGACAAGCTTTCTTAATACACTCCACAAATACAGTTTGTATCTATTTCTTTCGTTTCTTGTAAATGGACTGAGGAGGGGGAGGGGGGCTGGGGGGGGGGGGGTCAGATGAGTTGTCCGGCTGAGCCAAACATCTGGTGCCATCCCCAGCATGTGGGACTCGCAGCGTCCACCAGCATAGGTCTCCATTGGAAGTGTGTGCAGCTCGGCCAGGCCCAGTGTCCTCGCTCCGCCACTCCGTTCTTCGCAGGCCTCTCCCCTGGCCCAAGAAAGGTATGGCTCTGTTCTCATGGCACACAGCGGAGGCGGGGAGTGCCCATCAATTTTCAGAGTCCAATACCAAAGGCATCCTGTCGCGCAATCCCAGCGCACCACGTCTCTCTCATGTGCCAGCCCACAGCCGAAGCCGGATCCTCCGCTTCCTCCCGGGTGGCGTCATACACCCATCAGGTGTGTTGGCGTTTGATGTCAGTGGCGGGACCCGTGTGTCCTCAAAGGCTCTCAGAGGATCGTGCTCACATTCACCAAGCTCTGGAGTCAGGGTAGGCTATGGGATGGTGTGACAAAGGCTGCATAGTAGGAGGATTTCTGCCCAGAGCTGGCAAGGGAAGCTGTTAATCAGCCATCTTGTTGGCCTCGCCCCTCGAACTTGCCATTCTTGGAGAATGAGCATGAATGTCAAACCTCTCCCTGGACCCTTGAACCCTGCATCATCAGGAACCAGCGGTTCTCAACCTTTTTACTTCTCTGGACCTCCACTAAATCATTACTGATACCACCACTGGATAATTATTGCAATCCGAGGACCCCCACTGAGTGATTACTGGAAGCTGAGGACCATAGCCTACACATGCTTGATCACTTGATCCACAAAAAAACAGAAATAAGCATTAATCGGAAAATACACATTATGACATTTTTCATTTTATTCACAAACAAAGATACAAAAAGTCAATCTTTTAATAAGAAGGTTGGAAAAATTGGCACCACTCATCTTCCATACTGTATTGTGTTTGATGCAATTGTACTGTTCCGATGAATCAATCTGAGGATATTAACATCATTTTAGCCTCCATTTGTAATTCCTTCACAGTTACAGAACGTTTTAGAATTTTCAGTTGTACGTTGTGCTTCTATACTTCTGCACACATCGGTTAAGCAGTCGTGGACCAGCCAGTATGCTTTGCGACCCCCAGGGGTCCCCAGACCACAGATTAAGAACCACTGATAGAGACGATTTCAGAGGTTAATTGGTGTCATATGTAGAGTTTCCAGGTGACTCTGTCTATGGAGCTACCTTCTTTTAAGGCCTTGGCTTTGAATTAAGAAATCTGAACCACGACAACATCCCTAATGCACATTGAATCACCACGGCTAACACCTGAAAGTAATCACTTGTTAAAAGAAAGTCCCGGACCTTAAAAGCTGCGCGTACGAGGTGGAGTTTGCTGTCACTGCCAGTGAGCTGCATCCCAAAAGGGCTTTTCAGGCATCCCCATCTTTAAATGGGTTTAAAAACCATTGAATGATGGCAACTTGTGCATGCGCACACGAATAGTCATCTTTTAATTATTTTTTTGTCACTTCATAACAAAAACCTGCCAAACCTGTCGACTTTGTCACAGCTAGTTAATGTAAGCTTTTATCTTCGATTCCCTTTGAAGTATTCAAAATACATAATGACATTTATGTTTTGGGCTAGTGGTTATTGAAAATATCTTCAGTAAGCCAATGGTTGTCAAGGAGTTGACCAGTATGTTCCCCCATGTTTCCAGAATTCTTTGATATTACTGTAGCTTGGTAATTCTTTACTATGAAAGACTTGCTCCTCGCCCCACTTGCTCGATGTCATTAAATCGCCGTCCAAACCATCCGGTACCTTTCACTACTAGTTAAATATTGTGTTTGCATCGCTATTGAGTCATTCGAAATTAAATTCTTATTTCCCATGCCCTGTAGCATTGTGCCTTATTTTCTGTTTTGCTAGTAATATTCCCTCTGTGAGGTGACATGCTAAAAAACAGGAAACAACATGGAAGAAACTGGCCTGTGGGCGCCAAACCGTCCTTAAGGTACCACACATACATAGTCTAGACAAGGAACGGCTGTGGCTTGCTTAGACCTGCCGCAGTGTGATTTTTGTGAACACGAATTGAATTGTGTGCTTTGTACAGACAAGCACAAGCACAGAGAGTTGCAAGGTCGAAGCACTTCCTGTTATGTGCCGGGTTGCCATTGAAAACATCCGACATGCGAACCGTGCCCTTCCGGTGAGCCCCCTTGTGTTACTTACTGTTTGACAGAGGGAGCCAGCCTCTTAGCGTGACCTTAAGATGGAATTGGCTAATTCATAAAGGACAAAAAGTTCTCCTGTGTGTTTCTCTAGTAAATGGGCTCGAGAGTTGTTGCAGCTTACAAATGTATTTGTACAACTAGAAAGCACAGTGCGAGCTGTGTTTTTTGGATGTACTTACTGGTGTCATAATTGTACTTGATGTGTTCACCTAGAAAGAACGGAAGAATTTTTTGGGTGTTCCAGGATTCAAACTTGTGTACGCACGACTGTGGGGTGTTCGTTGTAGTGCCCGTGGAAACCATCCGGGACGGTTGCTCTTAAGTCTACGTATCACATATTAAAAGTAGTGCCCCCACATAGCATGGATTAACAAGACCTTGCTAGAGACATTAAAGCAACAAGCATTGCCAAGGCCAATACGTCTTGCCTTTATTGGCTTTGTCAATAATTTTTCGCTACTCTACACAGCATTGCCAATGCTGTGCAGCGTGGCTAAGGCTAAAAAAGAAAGCCTTTGAATGTAAAACTTGTTTTATCCCATGAATGAATGAATGACCAACTCCTAAAGCGCAGACAAATGCCCGAAGGCATCGAGGTGCTGAAGCGGTTTCACAGCCTGGCAGGAGCCTAAGCCCTCCGTAATAAACAGTTACAAGGCAAAAAGCCAGGTCTTCAATGACTTGCAAAAAGGAAGATGCGACTCAAGACAAGAAATCGACTTAGGGAGAGTATTCCAAAGCTTAGAAGCTGCTACAGCAATGGCTCTTCCTCCCCATCTTACCCTCCTGTACCTGGGAACAATCTGGCAACTTTTATTGGCGGAAGGCAGTTGTCTTGTGGGGACGTAGCATTGGAAGAGGTGTCCTCTCCAGGCCTGAGTTATGAAGCACCTTATGAACAATAGATAGGGCCTTGAAGAGGATTTGTTTCTCCGCTGGAAGCCAACGCAGTCTCTGAATGGCAATCCCATGATGTATTTATTCTTCATTGCTTGGCTGTTTGAATGGAATGACAAACAAGAATTTAATTGATGAAAATAATAAAGTGAAATTGCACATTTTCAAGGTAAGCACAGGTCTTAAAATACTAACATTTGATTCGGAGGAGCTGAGCACATTACTAATGCTTTTTAACAGGATACAATATCAACCTCCTAATTCAATTAGCACTGGCAAAGCGGGAAGGTCTAGCCATGGCATGCTGATGCAGTTATCATTGAAATGTATTTTTACTGCAAGGATATGACCTAAATATAAAAAGAAGGGGGGAAAACGCACCACCAGGTACGTGCAGTACTATGCGTACAAGAAGGAATGTACATTTTAAAAGTAACTTTTCATATACTTTAAAAGAACTTTATGGGTGCTTTTTAGCAAGCAGGTGCACTTAGTACAGGTAGAGGAATCCTTTTTAGTTTTAATGCACATCACAGGAAAATGCAATTCTTATTGGCACAAAGAGTAGATACTATGGTCTGTGAAACATTGTAAACTGAAAATAGTTTAAACACATAAGGCTGACAAAATAGAAAGCATGAAAAATGGATAAACAACTGCATTGGTGGAATAAAGTATTGACCTGCCCCGGCCCGGAAATGCACTCGTTTTTAAGTGGATGCACACTGTGATCAGATAAAATGCCGTAACTCACAGAGCTAAAGAGAACTATTGATTGAAGTGGCCTTTTAAGTTAGTTTCCCCATGCTGGATGCTGTGGTGGCAGAAGCACATTGTGAATGACCGGTTTTGATTGTGAGGCTGGCAAAAATGCTATAGCTGTCTCTAGGCCAGACCTGAAAATGAATCCAACACCTGCCCTGCTGTGTATTAATTAGAAAATCTACACTGCTCAGTTCTTTTCCTACATCATGGCAGGTCTCACTGCATTCCTGTTAAATAAACCATACTCTCATGAACCAAAGAAGACACGGATTCCTCTTACTGTTGTGAACGCCTGCCACGGAACCAAGGTCTTTGACAAAGTCCTAGATTTTATAATTATGCCCCTCGTTAAACAATCCTGGGTGAAGGGAATGTAAGGTACTCGCACTGAATTGTCATAGCTGTGTCATATAGCTGGCAAAAGGATGCTGTGCACTTCTAAAACCTCTTGATCAGTTCTCTTTTATCTGATCCCTCATTCTCACAATATCCCTGCCATCGCTATCCTCGCTAGCTGGTGTGCTGAACATGGTAGAAGAAACATCCAGGTTCTCTCAACAGCGAATGTTCAAAAGTGTCATTATGCTGCCTCTGGGCCATGTGTGTGAGGCCTCCAAGTGGTAAGGATGTATCCTGGCATCTGATAGGCTGAACCTCAAATTGTTTTGTAGAGGCCTTGTTCCTAAAAGGTGGTTCCGAAACAGGCGTTTTGGTGGCCATAACTCACCTAAACGCAACCCAAAGGATAACTCATGGTATAAACCTGTTAACATTTGTAGCTCTGCATGCCCTTTTGACAGCTGTCAAAACCCAGGGTACACTGTACCCTATTCGTGGAGCTATGCATGACTGAGTTTGTTCACTCAAGAAACGACTAAATTATACTCCAAAGGTGAAGCCTATCTTTCTGGAGGCAGAATATCTAGAGGAAATCTCCAGCATAGCCGGACTACAGACTAAACATTTAGCCTGGCCTGCGAGAATGGAGTAATGTTTATGGGTACCTAATCAGCAAGTCTTTTGACCTAGCGTCTACTACATGTGGACATGATGCTTGAAGAGTTGAAGAACACTTCCCAGTTATTGCCACATAATTTCTGCACACTGTGTATAAAGTATGCTGGTCTCCAACGATAGTTGGTTATTGTAGTACCATGCACCAGTTATTTGACGTGTTGTTCAGTCTTTTGTACCCACAAATTTCGCCCTTTCTGCCTGTTAGGAAACCGAGCCTGCTCCATTATCTGGGCCTTGGGAATGGATCATTGAATGATAAGTATCATTGAAAAAATGTAGAAGGGGTTGAACGTGGTGATGCCGCTCTTGTATGTAGTGGTTCCAGTGGTGCAATTAATGTATGATTAATAATCAATACAGCACATGTTAATCAATAACACATTAAGGGTTGTTCCGGGGATGTCAGAAAGTAAAACAAACACTCTGTACTCTTATATTTCAACCATCATTGATATTGTATTTTATCCGCAAATGATGAGTATCTTTCAACGGGAAACATCCTTTACAACGCAACTTTTACCACGCAGTGCCTTTACGACGCAACTTTTACAACGCAAACCATTACAACGCATTGCGCTGGGGGGCGCTCTAGGATAGGGAATACGTTTAATTTACTATCCAACACCTTCCCTAGTGTCCACGGGGACTGGAGTTGGAATAGTAAATTAAACTATTCACTATCCAGCACCCCAAAGCGATATGCGTTGTAAAGGTTTTCGTTGTAAAAACCGCGTTGTAAAGGCATGCGTGGTAAAAGCATGCGTTGTAATGTCATACATCCTCTTTCAACATACAGTGTTCCAAGAAAAATAGTGCGAAAGTGTCCCAAGTGTACGAGGAGAAAAAAGAAAGTACTTAGGAATACAATATGGTGACAATAAGTGCAATAAACACGGTTTCTTCAGGGAATATTACGCAAGGGAAGAAAACGACCAATAAGATGATAATTGTTACAGCAATGAGTATCAACGTGACTATCTTCAATCTTAGGCACTGTTTTATAGGGTTTATTTTCTAAAGGGGCGTCAATGGCGTTTCGACCCTGGAAGGATAAAGGGTCTCGTCAGGACTGGCAGGGTATGGGACGTCTGGATTTAAACAGGCTCAAACACAATTTTAAGTGCCCACCATGCGTGAGTAGAAAGGATAAAAGCACTTACAGTGAACCCGGCCGGGTACACTGTAGTGGTGCAGTCGGAGATCTCTGGGTCTATGCGGGGGCAGGATGCCGGTATGCAGAGGCAGGATATGCCAGATGGATTTAACAAGATTCAGTGTCAACCCTGCAGTTAGACCGAGAGAAAGAAACTACAGGAGCGATCACGCTAAAATCACCCCGGGCATCATCCCGGCCTGCCATTGCGCAGCTTGTTAAATCCATCTGGCATATCCTGCCTCTGCATACCGGCATCCTGCCCCCGAATAGACCCAGAGATCACCGACTGCACCACTACAGTGTACCCGGCCGGGTTCACTGTAAGTGCTTTCTCTGGTTTAAAGTCTGATTATGAAAGGTACGTCCAGTCCCAGAAATTAGTGCAGGTGCACACTACCTACAGATATGAAACACTCATTGCGTATTGATGTTGTAAGGGATGCATGGCCGTTCCACACTTCCTTAGTCACTCAGCCTTTCGCTGCTTTCACTTCGAGTGGGATGGGGGTTAGAGTTGGGGGACTCTCTTGCCTTGTTTGGTTTCATAGATTTATCTGACTTCTAGATGTGCTTTGTTTAATGTGCATTCCCAACGGTTTCCTGCCTGTTTCCTTGGAGCCAAGATTTATTTGAAACGGCCGATGGGATCAGTGTCCTGGAAAGCTGTGTTTTGATAAAGTAAAATGAATAAATATATTCTGGAAAATTATCTGTAGCACTATGAAAGCTCAGAGAGAAAAAAGATCTGTGACGAAGATCAGATGTCTTTTTGTGGAGTGGCCTCCTTTAAACATTCCTCCAGATGTTCACGTATGCCGAAGAATGTGTGCTTGGCGGAGTCCTAACTGTCTTCCTAAAAAAATGGACATGAGTCATGCGCCTCAAAATGTTTAGCATTACTATTTATGACACACTGCGTGATACGTTTGGGCCTCCACCAGCGCCTGCCTTTGCATCCTTTCCTTGTGTATGGTTACTCCATACTTAAATGCATGCTTACTGGGGGTTAAACAAACTTTCCTAAATATGGCCCAAGTTCTTAGAATTACAAGCCGAATGTTGATCTTACTGCGCTGTGGGCTGCAGTGAAAAGAAGCTTGCTTTTCCTGCTTCCCTCCAGATTCGTAACTCTGCCATAGATGCAAGATGACCTTTTTTCATTTTTCCAGATGCCTGATGTTTGTAAAGTGATGTGTGTGTGTGTGTATATATATATATATATATATATATATATATATATATATATATATATATATATATATATATATCGCGGCTGTGCCTCTGTCTTTAATTTATACTGGATTATTTGTATCTCAAAAATCGAAATAAAGAATTAATAAGCAAGTGACCTTGAAATGCCGATTTCCTTGTTGGGTTTTAAATGCAGTTGAATTTTTAGAATGTAATTCTCGGTTGAAGTAAATGAGGATTATTGAAGAGAATCACAAAAGGAAGGGATATGCAGAAATGATGGCGGAGTCACCTAGATGCTTGGGGCTGAACTATGGTTGCAGGTGACTAGTTGGAGTCATGGCAAGACCCAATCCAGGGGCTATAGATCAGCGCAGAAGGTGCTATAGCAAGGGACCAGACTCCTCAGAAGCCTTGTGAACAATGGTCATAGCTGTGTTTTTACTACTTATATACCAATGGGAGGAGGGTTCAGGGGGATTGGAGCGAGGAGGTATAGGTCTTGTTTGCACGAAGGCCCATGGCACCCTTTCTATGCCCCCATTACATCCTAAGATCAATAAAATGGATTCCATTAAATTGGGTAATAGTAGCAGGTGTTATTTACAGCACTTAAAAACATCAGAAGTCTGCTGCCAAGTGCTAGAAACTTAAAAAGTAACTATACAAATGCAATTATAATACAATACCCATGCACCAGGATACTGGGCCAATAAATATTTAAAGTAACCCAGCCAACATCTTTGAGACATTTGAAAATGCGCCATGGGGTGAGAATTTGATCCACTTGGCACTGCCTCGTCCCTCCCAAGTCTTTGTCACTGCGAGCCTACAGACCATCCCAAATATCCTTGTAACTCTGAGACTTTTATATAGTGAGCCCTCAGACTATTAGTAAAAGCTTGGTCTCCAATGCGATCTCAGCAAATGCAACCGTACAGGCACAACTTTTACAGTTGACCTCTGAGGCATAGAAGGCTGAGTAGACTGCTTGGATTTGAACCTGCAACCGCGAGGTTAAGCACAGATTCCTGCAGTGGATGCATAGTCCACTGAGCCATCTGACCCAGAGGACAGATGCATTTAGAGGAGTGCAGTGAGGGTAGGCGTCGGCATGTGTAATGATTGTTCTGGTGTGCGCGCTGCTGTGGTGGCACAAGCCGAGCGGCCGACGTGGGCTGTGTGGTGCACTAGCAGGCCCGCCGCCTTAGGTCAACCCATTGCTACGCCAACTGCGTGTATGGAGGGGTTGGGAGGGATATGAACATTATAAACACAAATTCAATAGTAAATCCTGACTTTTGTGCGTCACTATTTTAAAAATGTTCATGCGTGTTTGACATAAAACAGACAGTTTTAATTGAATGTGAAAAGTGGCTGTCCTTATGCATGCTAAATATTGGCAGTGGCATCATCATTTACTGTGTCCCGTGAAACAGTAGTAAGATGTAGGTTTATAGTCCGTACTAAGCACGCGAAGAGGCTTGCGCACAAGGAACGCCCTAAGAAAGCGCGAGCGGACAGCAGAGACTGCCGCGCCATCCTGCATAGCTGCAATCAGGCTAGTGGAAAGGTTGCTTTCTTTGACCTGGGCGCAAAACAACCCCAGGAACCAGCATACGTGCAATATTTTTTATTTAGGCTAGCTCAGAGATTTAAGGTGCATAATATGAAGGTCGCCAGCTTCAGTCCAAGCATGATGAAGCAGTAGGTTTATGCCCCATCTGCAGAAAGAGCTCGACGACTTCAAAATAGGCATGGTTAGCCCCTCATGCACACACCATTTCACAAACATTCACTTCAATATATTATGTTTCATGTAAATTAATATATTCCCTTAACAATTCGCAGTTGACACGATACTATCCGCGTTTAATTTGTATTCAGTTTGATGTAGCCTCTGGCTACTTATATACAACATAATGCAAATTAATTTGTCTTGGTACTTTAATAATAGGTGTTATTATTTCTTAGCTGAAAGGTATTTGCTTCATCAACCTCACAAGAATGAAAGCTTGAGCCAGCCATACGAGGTACAAACCTATAGCCTGCGTGGAAACAGCAGATCCGTGCAGAATGCCCGTGGCACGGAAATCTCGCGTCACAATTTTTTTTCACCATGAAATCTATAAAACCGCATTAATCCAGACCTCCATTAATCTACACGTTGCTGTTTTATCCTATCGCCCGTTTTCATAGCGTTCAGTAAGCGTTCACCCTGCAGTGATTTCATCTCTACTCGTGTTGGTCTTGATGGACTTTTAGCTGCCTGCTATATTTCACAAGTACCAAGGCTCGTCCCTAGAATCCCCAAAGACAATAGTGCTGCATCCGTGCCAGGCAGGGGCGTAGCTTCGAGGGGGGGGGGGGGCTGTTTGGTTTGTTACACCTCCTCCTAATACATGTATTTTCTTGTAAATAGTTGGGCACAGCTGCTTTCAGTGGGGTCTGCTGAGGAGTCTGTCGGATTTCACGAGGACTTTTTGCATTCACAAAGACGTGCACACACACACCATCTCTCAGTTTTGAAAATGTTCATAAGTATTGGTTATTTCACAAAATATTGTGATTTTTCTCGCTTAGTAGCCCTACCAGTCCGGATTCCTCGCCCTTTCTACTGCCCTTTAAGGCTCTCGGACTTGCCTTGCCTTGCCTTTTGGTATACTCTCGCACTTGCCTTGCTTGTGGTATGTGTTTTAACCTTGTATTGTTTAAAAATCTGAAGGTCTCCCCACTGCTCCCCAATCTTACTGGCCAAGCTCCGCACCTGGTGCCAGGGTGTATTTCTGTATTGTGTTTTCTTATGGGGCTCTTCCCCCATCCCTGCTAGGAAGTGAGGTAAGGTGACCATACCGCCATCTCTAGGGTGGAGCACGTGTGCAGTAAGAAATAAATCTCCCCAATTCAGTGTAAATGAAAGGAGATGGTGGGTTTGGGAAGGAAAGGAAGGCGAAAGAGTGTGACAGAATAGTGTATAATAATACTTTCGTTTTCATTCAGGGCATCGTTCTGTGACAGTTTCAAATTGACTTTTTAGGCAGTATGCCTGGGTGATTCCCCTTAGTGTGTATAAGCAGTGAAATCAGTTATTTAATTTATTTATTGTGTTTTGCTGTATGCAGTAACTCCTTTCAGTTTGGAGCACGTGCTCTTTTGACAGTTTCTTGTGTATGTTTAATCAATAAGATCTGGCAGCTCTGCAACCTGTGGAGGCAGTCGGTAGCGGGGCTGGAGGGTTGGTAGGTAGGAGGTGTAGCAGAATGTGTTGTGCAGAAGGCATGATTTGTGTGTGGGGGAGGGTGAGCTTGTATGGTGATGTATCCTTGAGCATGTTCTATAAATACAGTGAATGTATTCAAGGTACCTAGGCCCTGGGACACGAGAAACGTACTTTCTAGTTCTCAATTTAAAGAGTCTTCGTGTATTCCAGTTGTTTAAACCTGGTTCACCAACTATCATGTCAGAAGCTGTGTTTTGCTTCCGTGCTCCACACGTATCTGCCATTCAGAAACTAATGACCCACATCTTCAAGAAGCAGTTTGGTGGCCATTCTTGTAGTTCTTCCTGGTTCCTCCTACCCCTTGCAATACCTTGCACTACTACTTGATACATTCACTACCCCACCTCCAGCCCTCCCCCATACCAATACCATCATACCCTTGGTTTGGCCTTTAATAGACTGAGCTATTGGCTTTGAGTGTGCTTGTTTGCATTGGCATTAGCTAATACCAAAATAGCTGTCCATGCATCATAATGTATGCTCTGCCATCTTGGACTGAGCTTTCTTTTTAAGAGAAGCCATTCCATGCTGGCCACTGATGTGTACATATGCCCTGGAATGCTAGTGTACATATATGCCATGTTGCATGCATGTCCCTGAAGTCATTGTAAGTGCACATGCATCGTGACATACTGATGGTCCTTTTGTCATTTGTGATTTACATCCACCATGGCTGACATTGGTAAACAAGCATTTGCAATGCAAAAGGTCTCGCACTTGCAGGTTTTCAAAACATAAATAAAAGCCACTGTCATTTACAATTCCAAGTGCCGCTTTATACGATTCCCAGACACCGTTTCTGGATGCACTGTATCTATTAAAATCAAAAAATTCTTTTGACCATATTTTCATGTGATTTAAAAATCTTTCGTCATTTAATAATTTCCTGTCAAAAGTCCATCTAGAGGTTTTCCTTGATACACTGGGAACTTTATAAGTAAGTACCAGAGGATTATGATCTGAAATTATTCTTGGTAATTTCTGAATATTTACTTTCCCAATCTCTCCCATTGTGATGAAGAAGTAGTCTAGCTTAGAGTACTTTTGTGCTGGATGGGAGAAATATGTATAACCACTATCCCCTGGCATCTTATCTCCCCAAACGTCTACCAGGCCGTAAGACTGCATCATGGAGCTTATTGCTGCTTTAACCTTTCGTTTCCGGCCTGTATATAAGCTCCCCTGGCACCAATCTGCAGAGATATTCATATCCCCACATACAATCAACGGGGCATCCCAATTAGCCAATTTCTCTTCCAGCTTATCAAACACAATAGAATCGTCCTCATTTGGACCATATATTACACATAATGTGAACCCAATATTCATTTCCACCAGCAGCCATCTGCCTGAGCCATCTGTTTTGATACGTTTCGCTCCACCAAGATGGGTTTTAGCTAATACAGCCACTCCTCTTATCATTGATGACTGGGTGGAACAACCAATCAAGGTAAACCCATACATTTCCAAGATCTTCCTTTTGTTCCAGGGAATATGGGTTTCCTGAACGCATACTATATCAATGTTATTTCTTCTAATTAAATGGGTCAGTCTCTGCCTCTTCCTCCAATCATTTAAACCCCCTGTATTGATACTACAAATTCTAATGTCTGACATGTTTTAGATATTTGCCTTTCCTACCTTGAGTCTTATCCAGATACCTGAAATTAACTTGCAGCCTATTCCTTTCCATCTCTTGTTTTTCCCATTTTTTTTCCCCCCACCTTTCCCCCCCACCCCCACCCTCTCCTCCCACTGCGCTTCCTCCCTCCCCCTATCAAGCTCCAGAATAGAGCTCGCCCTCAACCCTCCCACTTGATTTGAGGCGCTCAGACCACTGGTCTGTGCACGTGATGGTTACAGCTCAGCGTGAGGAGAAATATCAACTAATGTAACTTTTTGTGCCCCTTAATTTACCCCCCACCAGATTTGCCTTCGCAGAGCATAATCCCCCACCCTTATACCAACCACTCCACCATATGTGTTAGCTACCAGCCTTCAGTGATACATCAGTTATACATGGGGGTACCCCCCTACTCTTTTAACTACCCAAAAGCTACAGTGCTCCCGTTTTAGTTCCCATTCCCATTTGTGTCAACATCAAATCATTCTTTAGTACTCCAGTTACGTCATCAAAAACTCTTTAGCTTTGATCTCTGACGAGAAATAGAATGTTTTTCCATCCCGTATTATTTTCAGCTGGGCGGGATTAATCAGGTAAGCCTGCATACCCTTGTCTTGAAAAGGTTTGATCATCTGCCGCAGTCTCCAACGTCTCTCGACTGTAATATGGCAGAAGTCAGGGCGAACGAAAAAGGTATATTCATCAACTGTTTTTTTTTTGTCAGGTCTTGCCATCTCAGAAATTGCTTGTCTCAAATTAAAATTGCCCAAAAAGATCAAGATTGCTCTAGGCTTGGCTCCTTCTTTTGCTTTTTGATAGTTGTTTGCCGGGGTGCGATGTGCTCTCTGGATCTCCCTCTCAAAATCCCAATCTTTCAGCTCTTTAAAGGCGGTCACAAAGAGCCTGACGATGAATGCTTTCATATCAGTCCCCTCGGCCCCTTCGGGAATTCCGAGGACCCGAAGGTTGTTTTGCCGTGACCTATTTTCTAACGATTCCAGTTTCCACTGAACGTCGGTAAACTGTTTTGCTTGCATGTCTACTTTCTTGACTGCGGCTGCTGAATCCGCTTCAGTGGATACCACTCTATCCTCCAAATTGGTCACTCGCTCACCGAGGTTTACACACGCCTTTGTCAGCTTTCTCACCTCCCCTTGTATTTTCCTCACTGCCGCCTGGGATTTCCGACTGTCTTGCCTTGCTTCCTCTCTGTGAGCCAATATCTCCTGGTGGATAATCTCCAGGAGCGACATTTGTGCCGAGGCCCCCTCAGGGCTATCTAGGGGAGCAGACGAAAGCGGTGGCTCTCCATTTTGATTAAGTCTTTTTGCTCTCACCACCGTTTTCACCGCTGTAGTTGGGGGGGTATTTTCCTCAGGTTCCGAGTCGCTGCCAGTCTCTATATCACTGATTTCTTGTTCCAAGCTATCGTCTCCTTCCTCGGACCATTCGCCACCCTCCGATACCGAGAAAAATGCATCACTTTGGGCTTCTTTTTTGCTACCGCTGCTTTCCCCTGTGTCATCCTGCAAGATCCCTTCCATGCCATGCTGTGAAGATTTAACATCACCCAGCTGATCTACCTCTTGCAGATCCCTTTCCTCCCCTAATACTACAGAATCCAACTGCTCCGCAAGATCATCAGTTACATTGCTTGGTGGTACCTCTTCATTGCCATTGCCATTAACATTATCCGGGGGAGCCTGTGTGACAACCTCCTTCTGATCTTTTATATCTTTAGTGTCTTTATTTTTATTCACCTTCAGGAAGATGTCTGATATAGGAATAGTACCCTGATTGTCCAAATTCCCCTTGCTAGCGCCCTGCTGGGTTAGTTTTTTTGTATCTGAGGGGAGCCTTGTCTCTTCCTCTTACTACCTTCAGTGTCAGCCATAGACTCTGCAAGCGCCGCTGCAGCTTTCCTTCTAGCTGCTGCTTTAGCGCTAGCACTCATTTTTGGAGCCATAATCGCCCTCCGCCTCTCTTCTGGCCCAAATGTCTCCTTACCGCCAAACAAATCCTCGGTTTCTTCAGTCTCCGCTTGTGAAGCTCCAATGCCCTCCAGATTGTAACGGTGTCTGGGAATCGTATAAAGCGGCACTAAGAGGGGAGACGATCAGCTGCGCATCAAGAATCAGGAAGGAAGATAAGAGCAAGACAGATAATTTGATAGCAACCCTGGCTGAAATAGAGAGACACCATATTGAAGAAATAATAACTGGCAAAGATAGTAGCGAGACTACCAGAAATATGGCCAGGACTAAGGGTGACCTTTTAAAAATAATCACTCAGAAGGAGATCTGTGCATATCAAACGCAAAGAGCAAGGCGCTATGAGACCGGGGAGCAGGCGGGCAGAGCATTAGCATTGCGTATAAGGCAAGATATGAATAGAAATAATATTAGTAAGCTAAGCTACAATGGGAGAGAATATAATGACCCGAACTCTATACTACAGGTATTTCATGAATTTTACCAAAAACTATATGATCAGGATCCAGTGGCGGTATTTCCTATACAAGACCAATCTCTCATAACACCTAGGGTGGAGGAGGAAGATAGAGATCGGCTGGAATTGGGTATAACAAAGGAGGAGATAGAAAACGCTTTGAGTGAACTAGCATTGGGTAAAGCGGCAGGACCAGATGGGATCCCGATCGAGGTTTATAGGGCTCTGAGGGAGGAAATTCTGCCAATACTGGAGGATCTCTTTAATGGAGTCATATGTTCAGGTGTTATTCCGGATAGTTGGAAGCAAACTAATATTGTGGTGTTCCACAAAAAGGGAAAACCGGAGGAAAACCCGGGCTCATATAGACCGATCTCCCTAATCAATACAGATGCGAAACTATATTCAAAAGTTTGGGCTAAAAGATTAGGAGGGATTATAGATAAACTGGTATCGCCTTGGCAACATGGGTTTGTTCCCGGACGGGGTACTACCGAACACACTGCAAGGGCTATTTCATTATTTGACGCTGCAAATATGACAGGGAGTGATATGGCTATGATTTTATTAGATGCTGAGAAGGCGTTTGACCGTGTTGTATGGGATTTTATGTGGGATGTGTTGGAGAAAAGAGGTTTCGGCGAAAACTGTAGGAAAGGCATTAAAGCTATGTATGCGGATCCAGTCGCCAGAATCACCACTATGGGGCTTCAATCAGAGGAGGTAACAATCAAAAGAGGCACACGCCAGGGCTGTCCCTGCTCACCTATATTATTTGCGCTATATATAGATCCTTCGATTAGGAAAATCCTGGCCTCAGACAGAATATCCCCTGTTATTTCGCATGGTCAGACTACTAAGATACTAGCATATGCGGACGATTTGGCAATTGTTACTAACAATCCGGATATAGCAATACAGGAATTAAATAATCTGGCTTATCAGTTCGGGGCATATTCAGGGTATAAACTTAATACGGAAAAAACTATAATAATTGGCACAAAGAATACTCAGAAAAGAGATCAAAGATATGTTGACGCTGCTATTTATTTAGGAGTTAAAATTAATGCAGATGTGGGAAAGATAATTCAGGAAAATTATTTACCAGTATTGGCGGCGATAGAGAAAGAGTTGAGGAGAATTGATGTTTTACATTTATCTCTGATTGGACGAGTTAATGTTCTCAAAATGACAATGTTCCCGAAACTGCTGTATTTATTTCGTGCTATCCCCTTATTAATCGAGGAACCTTTGATAAAAAGAATGGAATCAGTCTTCTCACAGTTTCTCTGGCAATATGGTAAAGTAAGAAGATCGTTAGCCAAAATGTCATTACCTTTAGAGAGGGGAGGACTAGCAGCCCCCAATCTTAGACTATACCATTGGGTCTGCTTAGTGCTGCATATGAAACAGTTATTATGCTGTAACACCCGGGTAGGTCAGTCTGGCCTATCAAGAATTCCCACAATCTACGAATTAGTAATTGGTGAAAAAGCCAAGGGGATCCTGATACGGGAAGTAAATGCACAATTTTATAAGAGGAGTAAAAGCAAATTGATGCTAGATGTATGGGGAGTATGGAAACAATTGCTGAAATTTCTTAAGATCCCGAAGATTAATGGTAGTTTAGATCTCTGGGATTCAAACCCTTTTAAACATCTTGGACAGAATAGAAACAGTGCCCTTTGGAAAATACTGGGTATCCGATATCTGGGAGATGTAATGAGTAATGAAGAGTTGGTGGGGTTCGAGATTTTGCAACAAAGATATGATATCTCAGCAAATCACTGGATGTTGTATAATCAATTAGAACAATCAGTGAAATCCATAAGACCCAGGGTTTCCATCCAAGAGATGCACCCAATTGTCCAATATATAAGGAATGGTGGTCGTAAGATCAAAATAGGTTATGGTCTTCTGTTGCAGAGTTTGGAAGATGACATGGTGCAAGTGGAAAACGCGTGGGCTCTTAGAATTGGGGATCCAAATGTCGATGTAGACTATGCTTTAGCATTGAACAAGAAAATATTAAGAGCAACCAACTTAAAAACACAACATTACAAAACGATTTTTAATCTATATTACACCCCATCAAAGCTGTTCCAATGGGGGAAAAGGGATACAGATAAATGCCCGAGATGCGACCAAAGCCAGGCAGATTTAATTCATATGTTTTATTCTTGCCCAAATTTGAAACCTGTTTTAACTGAAATGGAGAAATTTTTATCGGGGCTGCTAGAGGGTCAAATTTCTCTATCCCCAACGACTGTATTAATTGGCAGGGATGAAAATCTGAAAATCACACACGAAGCGGAAGCTTTTGTCTTTCTCTGTGTTGCAGTGTTAAGAATTCTAATAGCGGCGGCATGGAAAGACTCAGTTGCCCCCTCATTCCAGGTTTGGTTGACAAGATTGCTTGGAACCCATAATATTGAAGAATGCCTATATAAATTTAAGGGACAGAAGAAGAAATTATTCGGTGAAAAAATCTGGGCACCCCTTAGTAAATGGAGGGAAACAAGAGGATGAATTGATTGAATTTCTATTTGTTTGTAAAATTATTTTTAGCTGGAGAACTGTATTATATATTCTAGAACTGTGGTTTTTTAAACTCTTTTGTATTTTTGTACCTGCCGTCTTATTCAGCTGATATTTCATTATATGTATGAATGTATTTTTTTCTTTTTGTATTATGCAGTGCTATTCTAATCCAACTCAATAAAAAAAAAAAAAGTCATTTACAATTCCAATAGCTCAAACTCTCTCAAATTCGAGACCTATTGCATTGCAAATGCTTGTTTAAAGGTAGAACTGTAGGCTTCAAAAATGACTGTTTACTTTTGCTGAGTAACTTTTTTTTAAGAATCTGGAGTAGAAGGGGGGAGAATGAGAGATGCACTGGAGATGAATGGGGGAGAAAGACACTGATGGCAGGTGAGGTCAAATAAAAGAAAGTTAAAATGGTGTCACGAAGTGGAACACAACTTTAGTGGGAACAATAATAATAATAAAGACACGGGAAAAAAGAAAAGCTAAGAAGAAAGATAAAGAGACTGTGGAACGATATGCTAGAAGGCAGAGAAACTGGACAACTAAGGACAAAATACCCGCCTCTCTAGAAAAGAAATAGGGTGCTATAAGAGGAGCAATGAGAGGAATAATAAAGGAGAGTGACGGTGCACTGAGCGGAGAAATTGGAAAGAGAGAGCAAATGAGATTGGAACTAGAAACACCCTCTGTAGCGAGTGAGTGAAGGAAAAGAGACTTAAAATACAGTAGATGTGTAGGTGAAGACGTTTTTAAATTATGAGTGTTCTCTGCAATGTAGAAACATTTTGATATTAGAATGCTTCGACAATTAAATTGGAATAACCGGTGTAACCAAAATTAAACAGTACCACTCATATGTATGGTCACACGATGTGGCATGGTCACACCTAGCGACACGGTAGGTATGGAAATGTCACACAAGTGAAATTATAAAAATGCCTTGTAATTTTATTCCGGGAGGGCACCAGCAGCTGAAAAATACACTTTACACACTCGGACAAATATATTCTGTGTTTTCTGTTTTTCTTAAATTAACATTGTCACGCTCTTAGACCCCTTTCCTTTGCTTAAAAATGTACGAAAAGACTAAAACAAACCTTAAACAAATACTGAAGGAGAAGAGAACAAAATGAAGTTTCCCACTTCTTCCAGTTTAAGTTTTTTTTTTTTAAATGCATGTTATTTGGATGTGAGGAATGTTTTAAGGTGTGTGTGCTCGTGGGCAGCCAGCCCCTTGGCGGCTTGGCAATGAGCTCTACTACCTGCCCGCTAGGTTACTGCCAGTAGCTACAAGCAAACGTATACAAACATATACACAGACAAATGCACACACATACACACAGGTGGGTGCGCAAACACACACCAGAAGATCAAACATATGCAGGAAACATTCACACACACACACAACAGAAGCCAGGAAGGTTTAGAAGGTAGGACCCAGAGCAGGGAGAGTGGACCGAGCAGAACAGTCGGCATGAGGGAGGAATAAAAACGAGGGCAGCCTCTTGCGAGTTATTGTAAAATGGGAAGCGAGTGGTATCCTGCAAACCAAAAAGGTGGGGTGAGGTGGTCTGGGGGGGTTCACCACGCCATGCCATGTAACACAAGTAAACCAGACAGTGCTGCCTGAACTTTAGATTCATTGAGGACACATACACTTGTTGTACCATAAGTTGTAACGTAAATAAGGACAAGACGGCACCTACCTTACCGTTCTGATCCATGGTGCTGCTGGTGGACAGCTTGCTGCTGAGAATGGATTATGCCTAGGATTTATGCTGCTGGAGGCGCAGGGCAGAAGCGAGGAGGAGGAGAGGTGCCAGAGGCAGCGCAACCAAAACACGTGGTCTGCTATATCCACTGTGTGGCGCGCGGTGCAGCAGAAATGTGTGGCCGCCCTATTTAAAGAATAACCGCGGCGTGCCATGGTGTAACAATTAGGGGAGGAGGAGCAAAAGAGGTGCGCAATAGTTATTTAGAAGAGCTGGGTGTATACGGGTCAGAAAGGCATTGAGGACTGCATGCTCAGTCACCCTGGGAGCGTGGCCTGGCAGCAGGACACTAGATGCTGCAAGGCTACCAGTCCAGGCCACCCGCACTCAATGCATGGCAGTGTGAGCAAAGCTCACGTCCTGCTGTATCCATTGTATGGCGAGCCGTTTAAAAATAAAGCAAGGGCCGGCCTCCCTATTTAAGGAATAAAGCTTGCAACGGTGCAGCAATTACAACAAGCACTGGTCACCCCTCGCGCACACCGGCACTGGTTGGCGAGCCTTTTAAAAGTAAAGCAAGGAGCGGCCTCACCGGAAATGGTTGGCGAGCCGTTTAAAAGTAAAGCAAGAAGCGGCCTCCCTATTTAAGGAATAAAGCGCGGCTTGCAGCGGTGCAGCAATTACAGCAAGCATGCGCTGCCCGCCCCTCACACACACCGGGACTGGTGAACAGCGGTGGAAAAGTAGTCCTGGCAAGAATAGATCAGGACGAGCAGCGGAACGAAACTAGTTGGTCGGTGCTGCTTCCTGCAAAACTAAAGCAGACCCGGAAGTAAAGCATGGGATCACAAGCCAACAATAAGCACGGTAACAAAATAAATGCCAGAGTAAACGAATGGCAAGTGGCAATAGAAACTACAGGTAATAGGCAGAGTTTCACACAGCACTACAGATCACATGATGTCTCGTAGAGACAGCGCATGCGCTGCTTATGCGAGACCTAAAAAGGCCGTGCGCAGGAACACAAAAGTAGAGAGCGTCCTGAAAGCACTTTGTAGTTGCCAGGCCCTTCTTAAAAAAAAGAAGAAATCCTGGTAGTGGTATCAGTGAGCAACAGATGAGTAGGAGGCAGAGGGGAGAAAATTGAGCAGGCAGAGAAAGGTCAGGTGTGCTGGATAAAGAAAAGACAAAGTGGAACAATAGAGGGCTGGGAAGTAGAAGGAAAGAGAGCGACAGGGCAGGGATGTCAGGAGTAACAAGTGGACGAAGGAGAGACTAAGAAGAGAAATGCACTCCCATGGATTTCTGAAGGAGAAAGAGAGTCCCCTGAAGTCAGCCATGAAAGGATACCACTCATCCAATCAGAACACAGTGAGAGTGAAATGCACACAGCTAGTACAAACACAAGTATATGGACAGAAGTCATTGAATCAAGAGCAGGGACTTCATATGGACAATAAAGCCATCCAAGCATGGGCAAAGAAAGGGCTGACCCAAAACCCACTCGAAGTATATTTTGTGTATTAAACAAATAAGTCTACAACATACAGCTAGAGCTGTGATAGAGAACAAAAATGAACAACCTTCCCTAAAGGTAAGTGGAGCTGTGGAACGCAATGTTGTTGCCTAAACTGGGTCTATTTGGAAGTTCTCTTACATAATACACATTTAATTCTCTTCCTCGCTTTATTTTATTGAAGCTAAAGTATTTTCTCCTTTCAATATCCAGTGTAAACCAGTGGACTTATCAAGACGATCTTGGGTCTTTAGGCGTTAATTCCTCTTTTAAATCATTACAGGCAGTTGTATCAGTAGTGGATTCCTTTTTTGGATTTAAGATCACTGGATAGAAGAGAAGGGATCTTTCCTCACTCTTAGTATTGGCATAAGCATGGCAATCCAGTGGATTAGCGAAAAGGTTGGTGGTTTTCATAGCTGTACTAAACTGTAGTGCCCAATTTTTAAAACGTATTCCTGTTCTACCTGGGGTAGTTGCAGATGCAAAACTGTGCACCAGGGACAACCACGTATTCAAATGGCTACATTTTCAGTTTTACTCCTAGTTTATTTTATGTGCAGCTGATAATCAAATGCTAGAGAACGCCAGATGTTTTGGCACCACTTGCTATCCTAAAGGTCTAAATGACCCTACAAGTTTTTGCCCCTTGGCTACTGGCGTGCTTTCATTCCTATGCCAGTATCACACATCACTGATGCTTTGGTGCATCCTTGCATTAATGTAAAAAGTGCTTGTTCTGTGAAAGTGCGCTTGCCTTACTGTGTACTCCGAATACACACATTTCCAGTTATAATTCAATTGATTCGTATTTCTTCAGAAACGTGCAGCCCTAAAGTTACACCTGCGGTGACCAGTTCAGATTTATTTTACTCCTGCCTTCAAACCACTGTTGTGTTAGGCCCTTTCTCCGGAGTGAGTTGACATTCATGTAGGTGTTTAAAATCACTGCGCCTACCAAATACCTCTAAAACTCACAATTCAGGAAAATTGTTGAATTCATTTGTCTGTTGATATATTTACTATTGAAAACGTTTGTGAGTCTTCCGCTGTGAATGTGCCAGCAAGTGATGTTTGGGTATATATTATAAAATATTAAAATTGCATTAATTATGCTTTCGAAGTGCGGTTTGCACATGTGAAGTGTGACAGTGCTTCTCTGATGGAGGAGCAGTGGCCTGAATTATGCTGTTAGTGACCTCAATTAAGGTTGTAACTCACATCCTTCATTAGACTTCCCTGTCACAATAAATGAACGTGATGGAAGTAGGGTAGTTGCAAAAGTTCATATCCATTTGTACTGCAGGTACTGAATCTGGGCTTCGAAGAGGCTACACGCGAAGGAAGAGCTGTGTGACAGGTGGGATTAATTCAACGTTTGCAATGGAAGCCCGCAGGAAATATACAAAAGGGACATGTCATGGATGCGTGCGTCCTGCTGATCCGTCCTATTAGTGTCTCCACTGTAATGTTCACCGAATACAATACCGAGGGTCCTTTAAGGTTGGATCCTGTAGAGTAGGTTTTTCCAACGAAGTCCACACTTTCACATCATAAACTACTTTTTCCCTTCTGTATGTATCACAAGATTAAGTACATCAATTTGTCGGTCTACAAGGTGTGTAAAACGTGGTTCACCTACGGAAGTTGCAGCGTGTATTGATTTTGAAAAACAATGCTTATTGGGAGTTATCCAGCTAAAAAGACATACAACAGTTTTTTTCCTGCCACAAAAACCTACTTTTTTGTGGGATTATTTACCCACATAAGTTTTATATTTAGCCAACTTCAAAAACTTGATGAAGTTGGCAAAGTTGAAAAGGCAGAGCTGTGGGTGACTAGGTTTGGTAAAACTGACAATGTTGAAAAAGTGGCCATAATACCAGGGCTTTAAAGTGGGATGAAAAAAATGGGGCGGTCTCTCAAAGGCGCGTGGTCAATGTAATTAAGGGCGTTGCCTGAAATACGTAGGCTAAAAATCTGTGCTTAGCATGGTGTGCATTTTGCGGTTTGTAGGTATATGATACAACAAGTAACATCACACCTACAACAAGCCAGGACTATTGGCTTTGTCAATGGTTGTTAGTTGCATAAGATAAATAAGCAGCAACTATGGCTTGTATATAATATTGAAAAAGCTTCCACTTGAAGCCCTGGTGACACCGCAACAATGTTGCTGCTCCTGAGTTTCGAGAAGGAAAATCCAGAGAGAAAATTACTCTTTAAAGGATTTCCCTTCCCCTAGAACACTCACCTGGCATGACGTCATGCCGTAATGTCTCCACTAGTGAGAAGTGAGTAGTGTGAGCACCCACACATCGATGTCCCTGCTGTCATTACAGTCCAGAAAAAAACGGACCGCTTGTGCCAGGGCACAAAACGGAGCCCGGTAGAGACCTGCTTTGAGTCCCCCTTTAAAAAACTGCCGGTGCTCAGCGCCGGTGAGACCTAGCCCACTTAAAGCCCTCCATATTACAAAATGTGGCTTCCCCTTGTGATCTTTTTTTTCCTTCTCCACATTAATATTTCATAGCCAACCTAGAGGTGGTAAGCCAACTCTTTTAGGGGTTGTGACTTACCTCTGCTGTGCCCTTTTGTTGCTTGCACACAACTGGTGAACAGACAATTGCAAGCTCAAGGGGAATCACTACGCCCTATACAAACAGTGGCATTTGCTTTCATTTACTTTTGCACACGCTTGCCCAAGTGGGTGGCTCACATCAACAGCATCCCGTTGTCTATTGCAGACCTCGTGTTCCCATGGTAGTGATAATAGCATAAAGATGTGTTGGGGTTCTGTTAGGCTAGTCTCATTGTGCCATCCTTGCTACCAGAAACTGCATATTTCAAAAGGTCAGTGGTTTCCGTCTTGAGCTTCATTGATATGCTTTAATCAGAATACATTTTAGTGCAATGCAGAGAAGAAAGAAACATTTAAATGATACATTATCTGACCCGTAAGGTGCCCTCCTTTAAAAAGGGGTGTTAGGCAAGTTTTTGATCAAATTTGATTTGCTTAAAAATTTAAATTGACAAAAGCTTGATTTAGACCAGATGAGATGTAGGCTGCTAAAGTCCCCTGGTGCATGGAATTTCAGAAATTGGTTGACTGGATATCCGACGCAGCTACAGCCTCTATCTAGAACACAGTAGGGTTGAGATGCGAATGCCAACAAGGTCAAGGAGGACAGGTCCATGTCTCCATATCAGAATAGATACAGTAGTGTTGGTCTGCGAGCCCAATATTTAGATCTGGTGCCTGCCTTTGAAGTTGGAGAAACTACTAAACTGTGGCCCACCCCCGTGCCAACATACATCTGGTTGTGGATTTCTTTCTACCCCAGCCCAGGCTCCAAGGGCTATTCGTGCTGAGGTAGCCCCTTTTCAATGTAACTCGAGCAGAGAACAAGTCAGCTGGCCCAATTAGTAAAAAACTTATTCCTGCTTTGTCTCCCTGTCTGGGGGGGGGGGGGGGGAATACAGAAAGGCCATCTACACCCAGTCATGTGACCCAGAACACAGGCTGCAGGCACCAAAGGGTTAAAGCAAAAAATGCCAACAATTCTTTTGAGTCCAAACAAGGCATTTCTACATGTTCCCAATCAAACGTTCGCACCTATTAAATATAATAAGGTACCCGACGTTACCCTATGGGGAAGTTGGCCTCACAGTAGTGAAAAATGAATTTGGGAGTTTTTCACTCCCAGGACATGTAAAACTTAAAAGTACATGTTCATCTTTGTAAAGACTGCACCCTGCACTTCAGGCTGTTTAGGGCGTATCTAAGGGGTGACATATGTATTAAAAATGGAAGTTTAGGTCTGGCAAAAGGTTTATTTTGCCAGGTCGAATTGACAGTTTAAAAATTGCGCACAGGCTACTATGGCAGGGCTCCTTAAGTGGGTGGCAAAATAAGTGCTGTAGGCCCACTAGTAGCATTTGTTTACAGTTCCTGGACTCATGTAACACCACTTTACTAGCGAGTTAAAAGCAATTTAAATGTAATTTGGCAGTAAGCCAATTTTACCATTTTGAGAGGAGAGAGCACGATCACAAGCACTTTGGCACTGGTTAGTAGTAGTAAAGAGTCTGAATGCCAACACAACCAAAATACTAAAAACGCGAATGGAAAAGGCAAAATTTTTGGGGGTTGACCCTGCAGAGAGGGCTAACATGTATTGTTTTCCTGCCTGTAATCTTTCTTCAGAGTGACACAATTTACCAGAGTGAAGTTGTCTCTAGGCACTGCTGGGTTTTGTTACATGCGGTGGTTTCAGCCCTCCATACACTCACAGGGAAATGTTTGTGAAGTAAATGATTTAAAAATAAACTCTCTACGATGGCCATTTGCCACCCCCCACCACCAACTAATGTTAGTGTGGCAGCAGAAAGTCTGCTATCTTTGCTTTTTGCCAGATTGATAAATATGTGACTGCCTTGATGATAGTCACTGTATGGTCTACATCTCTGTGTTATCCAAGAGGCAGGCTAGTATGTCACTGTAATTAGCTTCCTACATTTATTTCATTTTGTTTAAAATGGTTGTGTACCAGTCGTATTCCTGACAAGTACAAGCAGATACCAACTCTATGCATCTGGTTGGAGAAGGACTTCCCACTAAATACCAAATGCTGATATCTTCTTGGTCACAACAAAGGTTTCTGTTTGGTTGAAGGTATGGCTGGTGGTAGACCCAGATATTTATGGTGCATGTTTTATTTTTCAACCATCTATTTGTCTATTACAACATTGAAAGTAATTTGCACCCATCTCATTGTCCCCTGATCATATATTTCCCTGCTGACTTTGTCACCACTCTTCTCTTATCTCAAACATTTCAACTGATTTGCTGGTCGCTAGCAACTCCCCATTCTTCTCTCCTGCCAGGCCTTTCCTCACCTTATGCACTTGCATGCTCAACTGATGCAAAATATCTTTTGCACCGCTGCGGGTTTAGCTTGCTATCTCGGGGACCCTCAATGTCTTTTACTGATAGTTATTCACTTTGTCCATTTGCCTCTAAACACAGGTCATTGAGCTCCCTTTGCTTCACAATCAAACATATGCAGATTTCACACAGATCCGGACAGTATACTTCAACGCCTTTACTTTTACATACTTTTGAATACGGAAAGCTGCGTCTGCCTTACCTGTACATGAGTGGAAAGGGAGGTTCTGGCATTTTTCAGTAGTTCTAGAAACGTCCTTACCTTGCTCATTATCCCCATCTGTGGGCTTTGACCAATTTCTGCCACAATTTTTTTGTTTGTTTATCTGCTTCTTCCCTCTGAGAGCCTGACATCTAGAAATATCTGGTGGATGTGCATCTCTAAGTTAAGTGGGGGCAGAGGGAATAAGGAGAAAGTGCTTTGTGCGCACTGGGCGCCCTGTTCTGTACTCCAACAACGTTGACCATTCCACATGGTGCCAACCAAACACCAATTTGTTGATCAGACCCTTAGCATACCTTCAATAGCATTTACTTGCTACAGACTTATCCAAGATTTCCTCAAACGCCATCATTTTTAGTCCCCTACCAACAGCTGTCACAACTCTGCTTCTAAGAGCTTTAAATTACGCTTAAGGAACTATTTGTAACTTATGTTTTCCACCGAAAGATTGAGCGTGCTTTGAGCTTATTGCAACATGGTGACCCATCCACATGATGTATACATATAAAGACAAAGTGCACACTGAAGAGTGTGAACTAGCACAATCTAGCCTGACATACGACTTTACCACGTTGCAGTGCTGCTGGTCCATTGTAAAATGACAGAGTCCTTTCTCTCACCTCTTCTTCTGATCAGACTTAAACTCGTGCTGCAAGAGATACGAACATCTCTGATAACCACCTCTATTCACCTTTATCTAGCATCTGCTTCAGGGTATTTCCTACCTCTATTTTTGCCTACTGCTTCACTAAGCAAATAATCAGATACTAAACCGAAGCCCTGTACTTTTGTCCCCAAACCGGAGTGAAGCACAGACTTAACGACCAGGATTGAGACCCAATCGCAGCGGTAGCTCCTCCATTATGGTGGGGGATTGTAGCCCTACTGCCAGCAGAGGCAAATGAAATTTAAAATGATAACGTTTTAATATTCTTTTATTTTTCGTCAGGAGCAGTCTCTTGGGAGTGGGGCCATGCAAAGAATGGTGTTT
This sequence comes from Lissotriton vulgaris, assembly GCF_964263255.1. NCBI lineage: Eukaryota > Metazoa > Chordata > Amphibia > Caudata > Salamandridae > Lissotriton > Lissotriton vulgaris. The sequence goes on along the minus strand of NC_141691.1, from coordinate 1,759,462,159 downwards.
GAGTGGTGGATACGACTGTTGGTGCGCTTGTCAGTTTGGATGGAGGTCTTAGGACGGCCAAACCGAAATGCATTCTGACATCTCAACCCAGCTGCATTGTTGGGTTGGGAACAGGCACAGGCTGCCAGTCCCCAATGGAGCGCAAAACCAGTTCGCTCTGCCCAATCCTGATGCTGCTCTCATTGGTTTTACCAGTATGAGAGAAGCGTCTGTGTTGGCCGTAGGGGAGTCTGGGAGCCTCAGCCTGTGCACAGCAGAAGAGCGACAGATACCGTAAGTTGTTTTTTTGCTGTTTGTTTTATTATTATTATTATTATTATTATTTTCCCTCACACCAGCCGCTACTGCCTAATTGAGGCCTTTGGTGTTCCAGAAGGCTTACCATAAACAGTTGAAGGTTACCTTGGTCAAAGTTCTAATTAACCCATTCCTTCGCACCCCTTTTCTTGAATATTTTAGGATAAAAAGCCATTTTGCCAAGTTTCATGCCCACTTTGGCCAATGCCATTTATGTTAAGCTATTTTTTTTAAATGGGTCAGTGGTGTAGTTTTAGAAAGCAGTAGTCTTTTTCCAGCCCCATAGGACTTACTGGTGCCACTATTTTTTCTGACTTTTCCTCCAGCCTCCACCCTTAATCTTTTTTTTTATTATTCTTTTTTACCGTTGTAATTGTTCTCTAAATCACCAATTTGTTTTTCACAAATTTGTATTTTCTCTACAACAAAAATAGTCTATATCTACTTTTAATGTCCATGCATCTCCCGTCCACGCCAACAAAAATAATTAATGGCCATCGAAACATGCCAAAAATGATGCCATCTCTAAACGTCACTTAAGACAGCAGCCTATTTCATCTTCTGACCTACGAGGAAACCGATTGAAATAGGCTGGAGTGTAATAGCAGCACCCATCGTGTCTGTATCGTATGTAGTAATGTGACTAGATGATTAGTCCTACGTTAAGTACTGCAGTTGTAAAAGGGTGATTCAGTGCCAACAGCTGTTGAAATTAAAGGGATCCTCTTTTTTTTTTACCCTAGTTGTTGCTTGGCCTGAACGATCAGATGTTCTCTTCTGAGATCATTTGACAACAAATTCTTAGGTTGTGTAACTCTGCGGTTTCTGCTCCATGGATGTGCACCTGTTGCCTCTCCTCTAATAGTTTGCAGTGGGGTTGCCAGGAACAGCTTGTCCTCCTGCATGAACCCTTGGATGCGCATTTTATGAAACGCAGTTCTAGTCTGTTAGCGTTTAAGGTCCTTGTTCTTCTGTTCAGAATCATTTCATTCTGAACTTCGTTGGTACGAGCTGCTCCACATCCTGTGTAATACTGACTAGAGTTGGTTAGTAGGATGAGCCTGATGCTCATACTGTGTAACAAAAACTTTGTGAGACAGACCACAACCCAAAAGTTCGTTATCAGAGTGACTTAAGTAAGTCAGGCACACGTGACATCATAAATGGCACGACTTAAGTATTGTCCAAAATCAAAAAGGTCTTTTATTTTCAAGTCTTCATCACAGTTGATACATAGACATAGAGATATTCACAGCCGACACGTGTTTCATCTTGGGATGACTTTTTCAAGGCTAAGGCAAACTGTATTGACGTATGTCGGCTGTGAAAATCTCTGTCTACGTGTCAACTGTGATGAAGACTTGAAAATAAGACCTTTTTGATTTTGGACAGTACTTGAGTCGTGCCATTTATGATGTCACGTGTGCCTGACTTAAGTCACACTGATAACAAACTTTTGGGTTATGCTCTGTCTAACAAAGTTTTTGGTACTGTTTGTATGTGGGGTTTCTTACATTCAGTGTACCACTGTGGATGGCACGGTGTTAGACATTGAGCATGCTGGAGAATATCCCTGTTTATATATCTTAACTTTGAATACAAACCTTTACAGATGCTGGCCAACATATACCACTGCCATCTTGTGCTCATACTGTGTAATACTGACTAGAGTCTGCTATTAGGGTGAACCTGCTGCTCATACTGTGTTACACCGACTAGTCAGTTGTTAGGGTGAGCCTGCCCCTCATACTGTGTAATGCCGACTAGAGTCAGTTGTTACGGTGAGTCTGCTGCTCATACTGTGTAATACCAATTAGAGTATGCTAGTAGGGTGAGCCTGCTGCTCATACTGTGTAATACCGACTAGTCAGTTGTTCGGGTTAGCCTGCCGCTCATACTGTGTAATACCGACTAGAGTCTGCTTTTAGGGTGAGCCTCCCACACATACTGTGCAACACCGACTAGAGTCTGCTATTAGGGTGAGCCTGCTGCTCATACTGTGTAATACCAACTAAAGTCAGTTGGTTATTAGGTGATTGGTTATTGGTTATTAAGAAGCGTCATGTGTTTTCTGTTGTGTAGTGGCCTTGGGCTATAGTCTCCTTGACAAGCTTTGGTGTTATTCCCAGGGGTGTGTTGTTCAGCCACTGCCGCTTCATGTTAATCATGTTATATTTTAAATAAAGGACCACCTTTTCTGATTTGCAAAAATGGTTTGAGTCGATGTTTTGGAAATTTGAAGCTAATACTGCTGACTCTCCGACCTGGTTCTTCACAGCATACTGAAAGGTTCAACTCTTAAAGGAAATACAATTGGTAAACTGATTAGAAAAGAACCTACAGTGGTCACTGAAGAGCGGTAACCGTTGGAAGGCCAGGACCAAACTGGAAGCCATGTGTGTCGGTAGGAAATGATCCAATATGTTGCCGATGGGAGGAACATATTATGTGTTAGCTGTTATGTTTTATATGTAATGTTTATGTAGGGTCAATTAGCTGGAAAGCATTTTTTTCTAAACAAGGCAGTGTTTGTAGAAAACAGTAACTGAGTACTATACTATACTGTTGATTTGTCTGTAGTAAAAGAAAGAGTGAGTGTTAAATTACGTAGTTAAGAATACAGTATTTTAGATAAAACAGGCTTTGCTTTCTTAATTTATTGTGACTATACAAATCACAGACCTTCTTGCAAGGCAGAGCGAACATCCAGCGCTGATTGCAATTACAGTGTCCAGCTTTAATGAGTAGACTGTTAATTAAGTGATAGACGGAGGCTACGCTCAGAGATTGTTGTAGTTACTGCCAGAGCATCCAGACTGGATTTAGAATATTTTGTTTTTGCTTTGCTTTCACTAGTAGATTGCTCATTAAACAATTAGTTTTGGCTAAACTCAAATATTTGACGCTTTTCTTTACTTTTAAATTACACCTTGGGCCGTGGTGAACCTCTGCAGAGGTTTTCATTTGATACCATTTCCACAAAAAATAAAAAAGACCAGGCTCTGCACAAAGCCACTTTGTGGCTAACCAGTGGTTCATGTCACCTTTGGTCGTGGGCAGAGGTAGTTTGCTTCCGGCAACCACCTCCCAATGCAACCAACCTCCAGCTACACGTTTAGTTTAGTTTGAAAGTTAAACCTAGTTTTAGTTTCTCAACATTCATGCACATCAATCAAATGGTGCAGGATTATTAGCAAATCAAAGTATTTTTAACCCCCTATTCTCTCTAACTTTACCCCCTCTTGTCAGTTCTTCATAAATCCTGGGTCCCTGAACTGCGATTAACTTGGTGTTTGTAGTGTAAATTCATGAAATTGTGAACAACTTAACAAATGCACACTCTTTGTCCTCCACCCCTTTAACAATGCACCTTTTGGAAAAAATTGTATGAAACTCAACCTATCCGAAGTAAGTTAAATATACCAAGTGCCTACCAAATTTCATGCTATGAAATGCACCAGAGATGCTAGCAAATCTGAGCATTTTGACAGCTCTTTAACTTTGCCTTCCACCCCCTTATCAGAATGTATTAAAAGCTGAATTTCTGTATTGTACTTAGTTTGCAAGCAGTCTTCAAAATTTCACGCAGATTCATTTACAAGTGCCAAATATATTGCCATATGAAAACGTTCCCCCATGCCCCATTTAACAGGGCCCCCATGATAGATTTGCATGAAACTCAAAATATCAATTGTATGCTAAAGATACTAAGTCTGTACGACTTTTTTCGCAGATCTGTGAAACTGTACCAAAGTTAATACCAAATGTATTTTTACCCCTCTACCTTTTAACTTTGCCCCCGATGTCAGATCTGCTTGACCTGAGATTCTTACATTGGACTTCACTTGCTAACCACTAGTCACAATTCATGCAGATTCGTTGAACAGTGCCAACGTTACTAGCCCATGAATGTTTTGACCCCCTCCTCCCCTTTTTACATTTGCCCCTTTGATGGATCTTCGCAAAATTGCCACACATACAGAAGACTAAATATGTAAAACATCTGCCAAATTTAATATGGATTTGTAAGAGAATGTCGTTGATTAGCAACTGATCGCTCTCCGACCTCCCTCTCCTTATAACTATTCCCCATTTGACTGATCTGCACAAATTTAAAATTTCCAAGAGTGAGCTAAACATGCTGAGCATTTGCCAGATTTCATGTAAATTTGTCAAACGGTGCTAAAGTTATAAGTACATCAAAAAACATTTTCATCTGAGAACATATCTATGTTTAACCCTTCTAACTCAACTAACACGCTTTTGTGACACTAATTTCTCAAGAAAGACAATGTATTTACTTCAAACCAAGGAAAGGATATCCTCTGAATGCATTTTCTAGTTGTGTACCAATTTTTGTGCTATTTTTTTAGGTTGTTTTTTATTTATTTGTAGCAGAATGTAAAGAGTTTGAATAAAAAATGCTGTTTTTTTTTTAACTACTCTTTTAGCCAGCCCTCAATCTCTTGATCCCATCTCACCTGGAAGGATCAGAAAGAAATTTGCCATGCTGATCCTAAACTGGAGCTTAATATTATTTATGTTTTTTAACAATGTATTCATATTTGCCAGCTGGCGTCAAAGTAGCAATTCTAAACAAAAATGGCTTTTCAATGGAATGTTGGAGCTAACCCTATCTAACACTGGCTACCACCAACTCATGTATGTATTTATGTATGTATGTATATGGTCTTCCTAGTGGTTATGATTGTTTTTGAGTTTCCTCTTGAAAACAGAAAGAGTGACAATTGCCTCAAATTCAGAAATCTTGCCTTGCCATGACATGGTGCAAAGAGGGTGAAGGGCTCATTTCAGAAGGTGTTACCAGGTATTTTCAATCGGAGGGAAAGTTTGGCTGTGCATTGTGATTGGTTGATAACCTGAGAGGGTTGCAGGGTGGAGCCTAATCAAGGAGCGAGGCTGGATCACCAGTGAAGCCAAATGTCTAAGAAGCATGCTTTGAACAGATTTTCAGAGCTTGCTGAGCTCGTTTTTTAATCTAATGGTGATGGGTAAATGTAAACAAACATGGCAAAATTAAATATGCCCATTGTGATTAGAAGAACGGTAGATATGGAGAGCAGTAACTTACAAGCGCAGACCTATGGTGGAGTTAGGCAGAAAAAATACAGTATTTTTTCAGAGAGAATTATTTCGAATATAAAGGACAACTGTACCTCCAGTGCACGGGTACCTCAATGGGGAGTACTTTTGCCCCCAGCATAGCGGGGCTGTACGTATATGACTTTGAAACCAAGCATATTTTACCTACTACAAACCCCTATGCCTCCTCCATAGGATTATGGAGGAGGTACATCGATGACATTCTCCTCCTGTGGACAGGGAATGAAGACAGCCTCATACTGTTCCTGAGCTGGGTCAATACCCTTGACCCATACCTAAGATTCACCCACAACTACAGCAAAGAATCGATTGTCTTCCTTGACGTAGTGATAAGGATAGAGGAAACATCTCTCACCACGGTGACCCATCATAAACCTACAGCAAAAAATAATCTTTTGGAGTTCAGCAGTTTCCACCCAAGACCTCTACGAGAAAATCTGCCCTATGGACAATTCCTCCGTCTGAGAAGGAATTGCAGTACCATCACTGACTACAAGGTCCAGGCTAAAGAACTGACCGCAAAATTGAAGCAAAGAGGATATCCGCAAGGAATCCTTAACAAAGGTCAGACCCGGGCACGCAACCAACCGCGTGATGCCCTTCTTGAGGAGAATGTGGAAACAAACACAGAGGTGCCGCTCACTTGTGTAACAACCTACAGCACTCTCTCAGACAACATCAAGAAATCCATCAATAAAAATTGGAGAATAATCACCAGTACCATGAAAGACTGGGAGAAACCTCTTTTCTCTTTCAAAAAGGGCAGAAGCCTCAAAGATGCCTTGGTACACACAAGGCCCGCACCAAGCTCCACATCGGCTACATTAACGAGGTCTGTCACAGAACCCTGGCACCTCCCTCCCATTACTGGCCATTTTCCTTGCACTGACTGTAGTGTTTGCCACCTTACCACCCATACTAAACAGCTCAATCTGGAACCCTGAAAAACTTGGATTCAAAAATCCCATACCAACTGTAACTCTGCTAACTTAGTCTATCTGATTACGTGCCCATGTGCAAAACGCTATGTGGGAATGACTACCCGTAAGGTAAAGACACGCATTGGCGAACATCGCGAAACATTCGCTGCAAAAAAGTTACCACCAAACTAAGCGAACATTATCTGCAGGCACATCACACCCCAAATGATATGACCTGGACAGTCATCGAGCAGGTCAACAATCCTAGAAATAGAGACATCATCCTGTTTGAGAAAGAACAGCGCTGGGTGTATAGACTCAGTACCCACATCCATGGACTCAATGACCAAATTCCATGGACGAGTATCCTGAAACGTTAAAACCGATCACCCACTGAACACTAACCAGAGCACCATACAGTGCTAGCCCTGCTCTGGCCTATCACAAGGCGCACAATGTTTGCTTTCCAAGCCTCGTGTTCATTCCAATTCCAATCCCCGACTTGATCTAACCTATGGCGGGATTACGAGACTTGCCTTCCAAGACTCACTTTGAATACCGGCTCCCATTGGCCCAAACTTTGTCACCTCCCTCATAACACCGGGCTCGCCCCTCACTCTGAATCCACGAGATCCAGTGAGGGAACAGCTAGGCACTGAGAGGGTGCAGAGCGTTGCGGGCGTAAGGAACCTTTTTCCGGACATCTTCAACTAAGATAAGTCTATTTAACGAGATTCTGCCAGATCTCTAAAATCCTCTCTGTATGTGTTTTTCCTTCCCAAACAGGGTGTGCCATTTTCGCTCCCACCCCCCTCCTGAGTTCTATGGGGCGTGGTTCATTTTGTTTACAAGTGAGGATATTCTTCCTTTTCACGTCCATGCATATGTGTGCTTGATCTAAGGTACAAGCCACGGCCAGCAGAGTTACCGGTATTTACCCGGCTTCTTTGCCCTCACGCTAACCACTTCGGGGACCAACTCCTGTCTCCCGACCTTAGGTAGCCATGTAACAACGGGTAGCCACCCTTGGCCTCCCGCACGGTTGGACTTAACACTGTAAGTCTCCATTTTTATCAGTCTGTTGCCTTAAATCTTGCAACAGAACGCGCTGGATCACACTTCTCAGCGCTAGTTGAGGCCCACCACCCAGGTTTGTGGCACAACTTCTCCTCCGCATCCCATTCATCACGGCCATGGCCTTTGATAGGTATGCCAGCACGTGTCACGCCACCAAGTTGCATCAATTGTCATTAGAAATTAATAATATCAATTGATTTCTTGTTTCTTTGTCTGTTTACTCGTCTGTTTCTCACCTTTTTGTTCACAGACTTCTCGGTTCCTCGTAATAGAGGCAAAAAAACCCAGACTGACAAGTTTGTATTTTTTAATGCACCTTTTTTACACATAGTGCAATTTTAACTTTCACTACCTTTGGCAGGGTGGGCCTTAGCGCGCCCAGACCTGTCAAGGTAACACTCGCTAACTGGTCCTGAAGAAAGCCCTGTAAATTCACACATACCACGGGCAGAAACATGTTGACCTTCCTTTAAAAAGGGAAACACCAGTATACTTTATTTGGTTAGTTTTCCCTACACATAGTTTTTATCTTGTCAGGTTGACCAGCCAATAAATGATTTTTTGGTATAACCTTTGCCATTTTTAATTCACCACTTTTTTCACCCCCTACCCTCAAAAAAACCAGCTCCGCAGTCGCCTGGCGTCGCAGCACACCGGGGAGATATTCGATCCCTCCCGGTGGACCCAATGATGAAGCATGTCACCACTAGGGTGAGTGAGGGTTTTCTGAAAAAATACTGTATTTTTTCTTGAAATTGGTCTTGCCATACGACCACTTACAACTGGCCTCCTTCTCACGTGCTATAATCATTTTTGAACGCTTGTCTGACGGACACTCTTCCTTTGTTTATTTGCTATTGACTGGGAGTGCCCGAATCCCTTTCTCTCCTTTTATTGATTGGCATTTTCATAGTTGCCATCCACTGATCTGGTTCCTTGTCAGTGACCCAGATACAAATCTTGTAGCCCCAGCTATTGTAGCAGCCTAAATATGCAGGTTACATTATGTGGGTGTGACCTGCGGTAAGCACTTGCTTCTGTGGTTTTTTAGCTGTCTGCTTCAACGATGGACAGGTGATATGTTTAAATGGCGGCTGCATGTTTGTGGGCAACAAGTGTTCGGGAGATGGAAGTGCATCTCCTGCTTCAAATCAACATTAAAGATCCGCCTTGATCTGGGTTCTCAGTCAACCAGAGGTTTCCAGCTTGCAACAATGGCATATGGCAGACCCTTAACAAATCTGGTAAGAGGGCATACCCTCTTCTGGAAGATCGAATGCATCCAAACCTGATTCATCTTTTCTGCGAGGTGGCCAGGACCTCTGCTTGATGGTTGCAATCTATTGGTGGGTCTGGCCTTCCTGCGGACATATTTTATGACGCTCTAGTTGAGGTGAGACATGTTTCGTTTACAGTGCTGTCTCGGTGATGATGACTTCCAGTCCTCGCACCCATCTACCGGCTTGTTAGTTTAATGTTTTCATCTCCAGGTTGCATAGCGGTCTATTCTCCTCTCCCAAAAGAGTCAGGGTGGCGGTCAGTGAACAGTCTTCTTCCCTTGTGCAGAAGGTCCCTATCTTCTTATGTGTAGAGACCTTCTGTCTTTAATAAGAAGATGCACAACTTCACGTGCCAGTCATTGTTGCTGTTTTGGACAACGGCCGCAGCATTTACAGCCGGTCAGTTCTCTTGCAATGAGCAAAGCCTTGGCACAGAATCAACAAATAAACTCTCCATAAATCAATAATTAAAACATGATCAGCAGAATAAAATCAGTGCTATATATAATCATACATTATGATTAATAATTAAAAAAGACCCACAGGAGAGTCACTTCATATTAGCTGAATCAGAGGCTCAGTAATTGGTTTAAGAAGGTATGACCTCTCTCTCAGCATCCCAGACAAGCTGAGTGAACACATGCTGAATAACCAGTGGACTAGATTGCAAACATAGTGCCAGTGCACACTTTATTTTCTCTTTTGGGTCCCAGCTGTAGTTGTATATGCTCTTTTGAATGATTTGCACTGCGTGCAGATGATGTTTTATTACCATCTATATATATGTAATATTGATTGCAATTGAGGTAGCTTCTGTGTCCAAAAACGTAAGCGTACTTTTGGTACATTTATTTATTTAGACTTCCAACGAAAAAGATTTCAATTATCTAGTTGCTTGCCTCTGAACTGCATCTTATAATTGGTGGGATTAATCTTAACTTGAGTCCTATTAATGTTTTTTTTTTTTTGGCTGTGTTTATGCAGCTGAGAGCTTTCGATTATGACTAGACTATTGAGCCGGGTGTGCATGGTTGCGGGTTGCTCAACAGGCTATTTATGTACTTTTCAGTTGACATACACAATACCGCTGTGTGGTAGACTGGGAGTAGCGCGTAGCGCGTAAATGGTGCTTGTGGTTGCAGGTGGTGGACATCCACACTCCGTTTTGGTAATTGAGATTTACATATCAGCATCTGACTTTTAACACAGAGCTACAGCGAGAAAAACACTAAAGGGAGAAAGCACGAGTAAGACAAAGAATGGAAGCCCATGAGAGCGGGAAAGGGCACGTGGCCATCTTGAAAGTATAGAAAATAATGTTCCACGAAGGCCACTCGCCACTATTGACTTTGCCAACTCGTACAACACAATTTTACCAGCAAGAACGCTGATAGTGATGGGAACCCGTGGTCTTGGGGGTATCAGGACGATAGAAAAGTAGGATGGGGGGATAGATGCGTGGGGGTTGCGAGAGCAGGGAAGGTGGATGAGAGCCATACTGGGCAGCAGCAGTGCTACGTGTGGGGGCAGGCGACCACAGGGAGGAGCAAAACATGCGTTCCCCTCGCATCCTACGGCTAAACTGCTGGACAAACATGCAAAAGAAAAATAGTTGCCTGATGTTGACAGTGGAACAAAACACTCGCCCAGTAAAAAGCTGCGTGATCTTTAAATCCTCCTTGTGCGGGACATACGCAGGAATAAAGAAGGAAGCCATTGAAATGGGAGCTAGGAATTGAAATAGACAGGGTTATGAAATCATGAGCAGGGATTGACCTAAAGCCCAGTCCGAGTACATATTAAAGTATTGATTACAACGCTGCTTGCAACAGGCAGCTAAAGCTCTCTGATGCAAGTCTTCAAATATTAGGGAGACCTGTATGCTGTTTTTTCACTACTAGAAGCATGGAAGGGACGCCATCTTAAGTGCATCCTCGTGTATGCGAAGGCTCAAAAGACACTCATTTGTTCTTTATGCCACAGGATTTTACTACGTGAATAGTTTTAGGATTGTTGACATTTTGCAGCACTGTAGGGAGTAGATGCAAGGGAATGCAACCAGACAGGCGATGAACAGACTGAACAGTCCGCGAAGAGTGCCAAGTTTTTGCTTTACCTCAGAGGTGCCTTTGTTCTGATTCTCGACTGCTGGTCATCACACTTCCAAGCAGATCTCGTGGGAGTAACCAAGAGATTCCTCATGCCCTCGGGAAGGGTTGCTGAAGCACTTATTCTTGGAGCAGTTCACAATTAAGTAGACCAGGGAATTGAAATTAGAACAAAGTATGCAAATGTGATTTTAATGTAAAGATTATGGACCTAATTTTAAAATCGAACTGATCTCAAAGGGGCATAGAATTAGGGAAGCCGTGTAGGATAACAGTAGTTCTAAAGTGTGCAACCAGACGTTTAGACGTATCGTTGTTGTAAAATGGTTTTATCGTATTGCATGGTAACCGTTTCATAAAAAATGCGCACAAATAGTTACTGCAGATAGCAAGCGACTCTCTAAAAAGAGTTTGACCTCTTTGAAACCTTCTGTGAAGGAATGTGGCTTGAAGATAGTCAAATACCGCCAAGAAATGACTGGGTTGTTCTGCCAACTCCCCTGCTGTTCATTTAATACTAGTGTTTACAAACTTAGCAACTGCCCTATACTTAGTGGAATGCGATGAAAGCTTGGAATCCACCCTGTCAAAGAGGATGTCCTATTGTGCAATGTTGGCTGGCTTTTTTTCCCTTCTGGGTGATAATTATTAGGAAAAAGCATACTGAGTGTTACAAAATTGCAGTCCTCGAGAATAAACTATGTGTAAATGAAGAGATGTAAATTCTGAATACTTACTTCTCCGTTTCAGCAGATGTTCAATGGGAGACCTGCTTGAGTAGTGTGGACATGTTGAAGCGTATTCTTATAACCAGTCTCTTCCTGATACCAGCCGCTGGAAATGTCTGCTTCCACATGGCAGGACACAATGCTTTACGAAGTGTGTATCCAGCTTCCCTACTGTACAGGCGGTCCCACAACAGTGGCCCTGGTCTACTTTTCAGATAGCAGAAAAGCATTTCTAACATCTGAGTGAGAAGGTGTCAAGCAATGACAGCAGGGTAGTCATCAATGATTTGTGACCTGTGGGTACAAATAGGCTGCTATGTATAATTTATTTATTTATTATTTATTTAAGAAGCTTATTAAGCGTGCGGCTACCCCCGACGGGGGTGTCCCGGCGCTGAGACTACAAGTTAATCACGGGAGGGGGCTACCAGGTTCAAAACCATCCTAACCTGAAGTTACAGAGGGCCACAGGCTTGCTTAATCAGAGTTTGGTGAACAGCCAGGTTTTTAGTTTACGTCGGAAGACATGCTCTGACTCGATGAACCTAAGGTCCAGAGGAAGGCTGTTCCAGTACTTGGCCGCCGTCACTCCGAACGTTCTGCCACCACTCCTGGTGAGCCTAAATCTGGGAGCTACCAATAGACGGAGGCTGTTAGATCTCAGATGTCTTGCTGATATAGATAGTTTGAGTCTTTTACTCGGGTAGGCCGGGCCAATTCTATGAATAGCCCGAAAGGCAAGGATCAAGATTTTGAATTGAATGCGTCGGGCGATGGGAAGCCAGTGTAGGTCGTTCCGGTATGCTGTGACCGAATTGCGGGTAGGGATGTTTCCTATAAGTCTAGCTGCCGCATTCTGAACAATTTGCAATCGGTCAATGAGATAGAGGGGGGCACCGGCGTACAAGCTGTTGGCATAGTCCAGATGTGCCGTAATGAGAGCATGGACAATCGTTTTGCGGGACGTCTGGGGGAGATAGGGAAAGATCCTCCTAATCGTGCGCAGCTTACCAAAGCAGGCCGCTGTAACTCTGTTGACCTGAGCTTTGCAGGACATAGTGTTGTCGAAAAGGAAGCCGAGATTGCGGGCTGACTGTACAGGACTGGGAGGAGGGTTCACGACAGTAGGCCACCACAAGGTGGCGGGGGGGCTGATTTCTGGCTAAAAAAGAGCACCTCCGTTTTATCCGTATTGAGGGCCAAATGATTAGAAGCCATCCATGCGCAGATGTTGCCAAGGTAGTTGCGAAAGTTGGAAAAATGGGAGTCTGAGTGGTCTCTAAAGGAAAAGACAAGCTGAGTATCATCAGCGTATGAGACCACCCTGACCCCCCATGACTCAACTACCCTGGCAAGCGGGCCTAGATACACGTTAAACACGTTAAACGAAAGAGGGCTTAAGGCAGAGCCCTGAGGCACACCGCACATAATGGGTTTATCCTCTGATTCAAAGGGACGAAGAAGAACCCTTTGAGAAAGATTTAATCCATGCCAGGGCCATGCCACCAATCCCCAACTGCTGTAGGCGAGTCGCAAGTATGTCATGTGACACAGTATCGAATGCAGCGGACAGGTCGAGGAGGACCAGCATGGCCTCCTCGCCCCTGTCCACTGATTCCCGGATTGTCTCAGATACCTCCAGCAGCGCAGTCTCGGTGCTGTATCCGGATCTAAATCAGGACTGGGAATCGTGCAGCAGCTGGTTAGTTTCTAGGTACAGGGCCAATTGATTCTGGGCCACTTTCTCTAGGATTTTGGCAGGTTTAGGCAGAAGAGATATAGGACGATAATTACTGAGTTGGGAGGGATCCGCATCTGGTTTCTTTAAAATGGGGAGCAACCTAGCTTGTTTCCAGACTGAAGGGAACAGACCACGGGCCAAGGAAGAGTTCCAAATGGAAAGGAGAGGGTTGATTACCGGGGCGAGATTACCCATCACTTTGGCAGGGACTGGGTCTAATGGAGATCCTGACTTAACCTGGGTTAGTTGTTTCATGGCTGTATCTGGCGTCAGCTCATCAAAAAAAATAAGTGAGCAATGCTGGGGGTATGACTCTTCAGACCGAGGACTAGAAGGTGGGGAATCAAAGGAGGAAGATAATTTAATAATTTTTTCCTGAAAAAAATTCGAAAGTCCATTACAAAGGGCTTGAGTGGGGGAACTCTGGGTTTTCAAAGCAGGTGGGTTCACAAAATCTTTCACAATTGTGAAGAGAGTTTTGGAAGAATTCTCAGCCAGTTTAATAAGTTTTGAGAAGTAAGCTCATCGTGGAACGTTTAAGTTTTTGAAATTTATTCAGGGCCGTCTTATAGGCTAATTTGGTAGAGGGTCATAAGACTGGCGCCATTTACGTTCCAGCTGTTTGCACCTACTCTTTTCCTCTCGCAACATGGGGGAGAACCAAGGAGCAGACCGGCGAGATCTAGAGGAAGTAATAGTAGCTAATGGGGAAATGGAATCTAGTGCAGAGGTAAGGGCAGAGTTATATCTCACAACTTCCTCATTAAGATCTTCATTTGAATTAAACTGATAGAGGAAACAAGGGTCAATGGTCTCACAAGTAACTTTAGACCATTTGCGACCACTATCTCTGTTGATTGAGGAGGGAAGGGGCAGGGAAGGAATAGCGATTTCAAAAGGGAGAAGAAAATGGTCTGACCATGTGAGGGGTAGAGAAGGAAGGGAGGTTATGCCGGGGTGATTCGAGAAAATAAGATCAAGTGTATGTCCCGCTTTGTGGGTAGGGCCCTTAATTAATTGGGACAGAGTTAATCCTTGTAAGGTTTCGAGAAGAAAGGATGCTTGTGCACAGGAGGGGTTATCGACATGTGGTGGTTCTTTCATTCTCCACTTGTGAATGGGTGTCTGTGGTTTCCACCTCAACCTGCCCCGATCTATTGCAGCACTTCTGAAGTCCCCGTCCCCAAACACAGTGCAATCCACCTGCAGTAGGTGTCCAAGTACACACTGGTTAACTGTGTAAACTGCCGGTCTGGCTGTGAATAGTGCAGGAAAAGGACTTGCCCTTCGGTTTCCGAACCACTTGCAATGCCTCTCCATCGCTTCCTTATGTTCTCTCTACCAACCTGCTCAATTCTTGCCTCATCTCATTCCCAGTGTCACATCATACTGAGAGCTCTGGCCAGGAGAGCGGTAGCATCAGCTGCATTCATCCTTCACTCACTTGGAGTGAAGCATAGTTCAAGGGGTACCTACATTTACATTTGATATCGCAATTCAGGACTCTGAGAACGGTAAATGTAAAGGAGAGAGAAGAGATCTTTTCAGCATGATGCAAGTAGGAAGTATAGAAAGGTTCTACATGTAAGGGGAGCACTTGCTGCACCCTGAGAAGTGTCCTGAAGGGAATGGATGAACCTACAGTAAGTGAGGAAGAGAGCGGGATGGACAAGAAAGAAAGCAAAAACAAAGACCTCACCTGACACGAATGGGCATATTATTAGCTCGGCACATTGGTATATGCTCTCCCCCTTATACTACCCCATCTCAGTTTCTACCTTGGTACAACTTTCCGTGTGAGAATGTGTGTATGTGCTTGTGTGTGTAGTCTCTCTTTGTGTGGCTTTCTGCTTCTGTCCATGGATCAATGTTGTTATGTGCATATGTATGGAAGCAGACGTGCCTGTTAAGGAGTGATGAGGCCCAACTTGTTGTCTTTGTCAGTGTTGGTTTATTTTGCCAATGGAAGGTTTGGCATTACTCAAAGTTGGGCTGCTCAAGTTCAGACCCGAGCCCCAGGGGTTCATAGGTTTTACATCTGTAGCTTTCCATGAGTGTGTGTAGGGTTTTGTCCTCCTGCAGAAATGAGAAGAGTTATAAAATAACAGCTGTACACCTGTAGGTAAGTGACTGTTGGTTTACACCACTTCATCTCTTTTCCTTTGTTATTTGTGATATGCTATACAGTTGACTTTCAGGAATGCATTACCTGCAGAGTAAAGATTGATTCAGTTTCAGTACCATCTATGCAAAAGACAGTAGCCAGGTGTTTAAAGATTTTCAACTCTTTTTGCAGAAAACAGATCCTATCTCACCTCCCCTCTCTAAAACAAGCATTGGAAATGCAATAGGTCTCGCATTAGGAAAGTTTGAGCTACTGGTATTGTAAATGGCACTTTTTTTATTTATGTGTTGGTTTTGAAAGTAGCAAAATTAATAGCTTTGTCAGTTACAATGTCAATAGTTTTAACTTATACAAATGTGACACCTATAGCATTTGTAATGTGATGTGTGTTGTATTTACGTGACTTAGATGTCTTGATATAACAATGGCTTTTAATTTTGTAAATAATTAATACTTAAATAAAAGTTATTGTAATTTATAATGGCAATAGCTTAAACGTTTGTAAATAACTTTTGGGAAGATTATGTTCAGTGTATTTTATTGTGACGAAAATCCAAGAACATTGCATTTGCACCTACACACACACACACATAGATGTGGAGGTGGTGGATCTGGGGGATATGGTGGGGGTGATGGTGGTGGTGGTGGATGTGATGGTGGTGGATGTGATGGTGGTGGATGTGATGGTGGTGGATGTGGTGGTGGTGGATGTGATGGTGGTGGATGTGATGGTGGTGGATGTGATGGTGGTGGATGCGGTGGTGGTGGTGGATGCGGTGGTGGTGGTGGATGCGGTGGTGGTGGTGGTGGATGTGGTGGTGGTGTTTAAAGATTTTCAACTCTTTTTGCAGAAAACAGATCCTATCTCACCTCCCCTCTCTAAAAAAAGATACCTCGGTCATCTCTTACAACCTTCCTCAACTAGTAATTGTACAAATTGTTACATTTCAGTGACTGCTGCTTTTTTTCATGGGTCTGGTCTACAAAACGTTGTTGCCATGACAGTTCAAAGTGAAGTCTGGTCTATGCCCATCCGCTAGATGTCAAGGAAAGTTGACTGTGATCACTAATTGTTGACCCAGGAAACCAATCTGTGCAACGCTCTCCCAGGTGCTCGATGCTCTGCTGACCTCATGCCCCAGTAATCTTCTAAAACTCCATCTTTACTCTTTAGCCACCTAAGCAAGTGGATTTCAAGATCTGACCAAAGAGCACTAAGCGTGGCACGTAGTTCCAGATAGTTTACACCCATCATATATCTATACAGTCTACATTTTTCTAATTATATGAAAAGGCTTTAGAACTGGTCAGATAATATATCCTTGTGCTTGGACTGAGGGCAGTTAACAACCTTTCATGCAATTGTAGTGTTCTAGTTGTGTTGTATCAGTATTGCAACTTTGCAGGAAGAACATACAATCTAATATGAAGCGCCTGGACTCAGACTAGTTTGGGTGAACTTCACCCGATGCATCCAGTTGTGCCTCCGATCCTCTCAGGGCTCTAATAGACTGAGTGAATCGCGAATTTACAGCCGGCACAGAGGCTAAAGTGTGGCCACATTCAAGCCAGTGATCCTTTGAGTGAGGTCCAGGAGTGTTTCTTGCCGGGGCCACAGCTAGCCACAGATCTAACTTACTGCTCTCGCAGGCTGTCTAGAGATAGGAATGTTGAAACCCCAGGGATTTTAGGTCTGCGCTGCCCGGAAGACTTTTCTGCACCCCAGTAACCTTCTGACAAGCCCCTTCAATTTCCGAATGTAATATCCCTGACTAAGTGGCACAGTCTGGGTCGGTGTATTCATACTTTTAATTTCGTCTTCTGGACATCAAAACTTCATGATGTTGGGGGAGGGGGGGGGCACAGGGGTTTGCAGGGATTGGCCAGCGGTATGGTATCTACTGTATTTCAGAGCCTGGTTGCATTTTAAGGCCCTTGTCTGTGCCTTAACCCTAATATTGAGTCCCACTGTGTGCATTGAGCTCATGTGAAGCTGGATACAACGTGCTGTCTTTTCATATGTTCAATCAAAACCGTAAAATTAACGAACCTGATGAAGGTGGCAAATTCTTGATGAAACATTGGCCCTGGAGTCTAAGTTCAAGTTGATCTCACTCCAAACGAGCCTGTCTCTGTGGTTCCAACCGCCTCCTCCAAAAGGATATCCCTGCAGTTCTTAGTGTCATCTGCATACTATACAAACCATAATTTCAGGTGAATTCTTTAGTTTCCAGCCTGTTTTCGCTTGTATTTACTCTGTTATTGTAATGTCAAAGAACGTCACTTTTCTGTGGTCTCTAGAATTCATATATTCAAACAACTGCATAAATGTTGCCAGTGGAAGCAGTTGTTATCACCACTTCATCCACCTGCTGGAGGAATCAGAGGAAATGTTTCCACTGACACTCTCAAAGATAAACCGTCATATGCAGACCTTATCAGATGTTTGGAGCATTGGGTTTTCATTATGAATAGTCTCGAACACTCTAAAAGTACCATCGGCTCACATGCCTCCACCCACATATTTGGTGTTGTGGGTTGATAAAATCTACTTCTGCAAATTAAAAACCTTGTGCTTTTGTCACAGAAAGCCAAGTCCCCACAGCATAAGTGTGTGTATTTTTTTGTCCCAAATTGGGACGGAAGCTGAATGTGTGCACTAGAGAACAGCTGCTGAGTGCGGTAGGTACAGCTAGGCAAGAGGGTTGCGGCTAGTAATGAGGCCTGCCTTGGCTTCATTGGACATGTGGGGGTGATTCAGAATTGTTTCGTCCCAGGACAGTGTGTGTCAGTATGTGGAGGGAGCTGGTGTGGACTCAAAAGCTGCCATGGAGTAAAAGATGTAAGATCGCTGCTGCATTGTTGCGAGAGCTTGTAGTGGTTGTAAAGGGAGCCCAGGCCTCCATGATGGCACAAATGCCAGTTAATAAGTAATTGATCAGTTGAAATCAGCATGATTCACTATAGGTTCTTTACTCCGCAGTTACGGTTCAAAATCACAGAACGGTTGGAATGAAGTTGAACTTTGTTTACGATTTAGCTGTTGTGTACACGGTTAGTAGAAAGTCGAACCAGTTTTGTGCTACCATTTGCCAAGGTTTATCAAGCAATTCCTCTCAGTCACAGGCTGGGATGTTGCATTGGGGTGGCATGGGTTTTGTATGGCACCTGGTGTTGAAGCCAAGCTTGGCAAAGAGTGTGCCATGCCAGGATCGGAAGAGGAGGCCTACTGTATAAAGTGCCCCTGGGGTGCAACAGGTGTGTTTGTGCCCCTGGAGTACTTCGGTTTTCAGAAGGGATCACACACGCGTGTGTAGCCATTTCTATAAGAATAACATGAAGTGGTCTGGCACAAGTTGTGACCCAGTGTGATCACATGGAGACGTAACCTCATTTTGAAATGAGCATGGTCCAATGCAAATTAGGATTTTTTTGCCATTGTGCAGTAAAACAGCTGTGGAGTGGCAAAGAATCTGCTAGGAGGCTCACTGATTGAATGAATGATTGAAGGTACTTTTATATAGTGCAACTTTCACTCCAAGGAGTATCTTGCCGCTTTTACGGAAAGAGAGCACCTGACAGGAGAAGGGCTGGCATGAACTATAATGTCAGAGCTTTAGATAAGAGACCACAGTGTTATCTGGGATTCCAAAAATCCAGGTTTTTAAGGACTTCCTGAAATAGGGTTCTGTTTGTGTGTGTCTAAGTTGTGTTGGCAAGTAGTTCCAGGCTTTGGTCCCTAGGGCCGCCAATGTCTTTCCACCTCTGGTTTTAAGATTGAAATGAGGTACATTAAAAAAATTCTCTGAAGATGACCTTAGAGTGCGTTGGGTGGTGTATGGTTTCGTTCTGACATTTAGGTATTCCGGTCCGTTTTTTTTTCTTTTCCATTTTATAAATTATGGTCAGGACCTTAAAAAGAATCCTCTTATGGACAGGCAACCAATGAAGGGTTTTTTAGTGCTGTTGCTGAGGATTCGTCTTTGGGGAGGTTGAGTACCAATCTTGCTGCAGCATTTTGGACTACCTGTAGTTTTCGCAGGACCTTTTTATTGGTTCCTGCATAAAGACTATTACAGTACTCCAGGCGAGATAGAATTAAGGCTGCTACCACCGTCTTCTTGGCCGGCATTGGGAGTAGATCGAAGACATTTCTGACGGTTTTTATTATTTGATAACAGGTGCCTGCCACAGTGAGAGCTTGCTTGTGGAAGGATATTGTGTGATCAAATTTTAGTCCCAGATTTCTCACAGTGTCTACTGTATTTGGAGGTGGAGCCGAATTTGATGCCCACTACTGATAAGGTCTGAAAGTGTTTACCTTGCCAAGCAACATAATCTCTGTTTTGGAGCTGTTGTATTTCAGATGATTCAGTTGCATACAATCCATGACTGCTGTTAGACAGTGGTGACACTTTTCGTCCGCCACTGTAGAATTTTGATAGAGAGTGAGGATCAGTTGAGTGTCATCTGCATAAGCGATGCATTCAATATCATAGGTGTCCATCAGAAAGAGCAGCGGTGCCATATAAAGGTTAAACAGGGTTGGGCTCCAGGCCGAGCCCTGAGGAACCCCTGATGCCAGCCCTTTTTCTCGCGATTTGTAACATCCGAATGTTACAATCTGATGTCTGTTTTATAAAAAAGGATGGAATCCAGGCCAATGCATTGTTCGTGATTCCACTATGTGCGAGTCTGTCTCTCAGAATATCATGAGAGACAGTGTCAAACGCAGCTGACAAATCCAAAAGAACCAGTACTGCATCCTTACCCTGATCCATGGCAAGTTTTAGCAACTCAGCGGTATGCAATAGTACTGATTCTGTTGAATAACCCGGTTGGAAATCAGATTGCTTGGGATGTAAGATGTTAGCTTCTTGCATGAAGTCATTGAGTTGGATGTTAACAAGTTTCTCTGCAATTCTACTAAAGTACTGTAACAATGAAATGGGTCTAAGATTGGAAAGGGTTGTGGGGTCCGAAAGTTTCTTTTTTTTAAGTGGTTTCACAGCAGCAGTATTCCAGCTATCGGGGATTGTTGCTAACCTGAAGGTGGCATTAATGATCTGATTAATGATGGGATTTATAGTGTCCACCAGCGCATGTAAAGTTTAAGGGGGGCATAGATCGAAAGGTGAGCCTGGTTTGCAGGAAAGAATGGCTTCCCTGGATTGTTCTAAGTTGATCTCCTTAAAACAAGTGAGTTCCCTTTTTCCCCTGTGATCTGAACGTTTTGCGTTTGGGGGAGTGTACTCGTAAAGTCTTTCTTCAGATCAAGGATTTTATTATCAAAGAAATCAGCGATTCGATCACATAAGTCCTGTGATGGACGGATTTCCTGATCTAGGCTTTTTGGGTTAGTAAATGATTTTACTATATTAAAAATAGTCTTCTGGTTGGCTGCTTTATTTATTAGGCTTGAATAGAATATTTTTTTTTCTATTTTGATATGCTGGTGGTAGGATCTAAGTGCTGCTTTATAAATCCTCAGGTCTTCTATTTTGTAGTTTTTCCACCATTGCTTCTCTAGTTTTCTGCAATGTCCCTGCAAGGCTTTTAAGCTAGGGGTAAACCATGGAGCTGACCTTTTGATTGATTGATTGAATCCATGGAGCCCATGTGCCCTCCATTGATGCCCCGTGGGAGTGGAAACTGACATTCAGAGGACCCACTGGGAGGAAGTGGAGTCAGTCACACCAGCCTGCTTTGGGATGCCTGCCCACATTGAAATTGAGATTGGATCTCCACATGCAGATAATGGCAGGCTGGTGGCTTCAGCCTCTCACTAATGCGCTTTTGGCACTCCAGGTTTGGGTTTGCCCCTGCTTTGTGAGCAGTGCATTTGCAGTAATAGGGCTCACTGTCCTAATCTGTGCCCGGCAAACCCACTTAAGAACATGCTACATACAGTGGGACAGTGCAGCCTATTTGTAATTCATCCTCACAACTGCAAAGGCTGTTAGTCCCCAAGGCAGCAATGTCACATTCAACCATAGCTGGTTCGGAAAGTGTTATCTCCAAGAGCAAGCTTTCCTCAGTTCCTCGTCAGAAACTGGTGCCTTCGGGCAGAGATATACCATGTAAGTGTAAATGGTCTGGAATCGGTTTACTTTAAGCTCTGGTTTATAGGCCCAGAACATTCCGAATCCATAGTCTTTTAGTTTAATTCAGCTCCTAGTTAGTGACCCACCTGAAGGCCATCCCACAGGCACATAGTATTGTTACTGGTGTAGTTAGCCAAATACGTGCAGCCAAAGTGATGTACAGGTGCAAAGGACAATAGTATTAAAGGAAAATCTGGGGCAGTCTTTCATGAAATCTGGGTATCCTTCCACAATCCTTAAAGTCTTTATTTTATCTTGAACAAAATGACTAACCATTGGGTGCATCTATATGTAAATGGCCTTGACCTTGTAAATGTATACATAGTGGGTATTCTGAGAAGCAGACTTGATTTTCCTATTTATAACCATTGAGAGCTAGTACTAAAACAAATCATTTTTCTGACTAAACATTCAAAGTTCTGATTTCTGCTGTGCTGTTGTGTAAGATTAATCACTAGGTTTCAAGTGTTTTAATCTTTGCATTAAGTGGCAGATAAGATCAGTTTTAACCCTTTTGGGATCCTGGCCCACTAGCCCCCGAACCAACAATCTTGCTAGCTGAGAATATTCGCTCACCCTATCTTGTCCTCACTGACCATTGACACACATAGTTACCATGATGTAGCGACCTGTCACAACAATTTGGAGTGAAGGACCCTGTATGGAGAAGTGTGGCTCAGGGGTTAGAGGCGGCAGACCCGGAAGCTGAGATCGGCCCTGGACCAGGGTTCAAGTCCCCGCCCCGACGGGGGTTGGGCTCAATAATTCCACGGACTCGATAATTCTCACTCCGGTGCCTACTCGACTCACGGGTTCACACTCTGCGACTCTGGGCAATAGCTTGCTTAATCTCCACAACGGCCCCTCGCGGCGGGATGCCTGGCTTTCACCTTGTGGATTCCCTGCCGGGGTATCTCACAGGGGAATACCAGGACGGGTTCCCTAAGCAAGCGCATAGATGCCTGCGATGTGGGCGATTTGCGCTATATAAATACATTTACATTTACATTTACCTCATCAGCACTTGGCCTAAAATGTGTGTAAGGAAATTCATCACTAGCCTCGCAGTAACCTTGACCATCATAGCGACCTGCTGGTGGAGCACCAAGGCCATAGCTTTGTTTATACAATGCTGCCAAATGAGGCTTTCGATCCTAGCCTATTCATACTGTTGGGTGAGGTCTATCTGATCAGATCAAATGTTGAGGGGTTGAGGCTGCAGAGGACACACTGAGCACACTTTCTTGGTAGAAGTGAGAGTTTCTGATGTTTTCCTGAGCTTTTGAGGTAGTCATTGTTGTGAATAGGTAGAGAGTTCCAGGGGAATGGTTTGGTTGAAAGAGTTATTGCCTGCTCGTGATTATTGCTCTTCCATAGGTGCGATGCTGCTTCTTTTGAACATGTTTTAAATTTCCATTGTGCCTGTCTTTGTCGTGTTCTCCGTCAGTGAGGTAAGAAATTGCATTTTATTCCAATATAGCTGTCATATTGGTATTTTCGCCGCACTCCTTTGTGGGTCACAACTTATTTTATTTGAAAAGGGGGACAAGGGGCCCATCTTTGCAAGGACCTGCAGCATGCATTGGTAGTCCACTGACGCCTTCTTTGGTCCGCGTGCCGGCAAGCATAACTAAAGAATAGGGCGAGTGCCCCCTTGTAGCTGATTTCCAAACTCATACATGCAAATAGACCCGCTTTTGGCGGGACACTCATGATTTTTTTTAATTTCAATGATCTTTTATTGTTCTTTTTCCACAACATACAACATAAAACATATAAACATCCGCGCATAATCGTACAGGATGCGGCCACATTGGCTGTGTTGTCGTTGAAACAGTTATACAGTATATGGGTATGGCTACCGCCCCTATCCACTGTTGAGTTAGTGAGGAAAGAAAAAGGAAGAAAAAGAGGTAAGGTAAGAAAGAACTGAGCTAGCATACCGAAGTTTAGTTTCTATATGGCAGAGTCTTTGACCCTGTGGAAGTGTGGTATAGATCTGCTTGTTGGCTTTATTCATGGCGGGTCATATGGGTCTAAGAGCTGGTCCAAGGACGCCCACATCCCCCTGTTGGGCTTTCTTCATGGTGAGTCGCGGAAGGCGGTATTGTCAGTGCCTCTAAGGTACGTCACCCAGTTGAGCCAGCCCTTGAAAGTTGCCTTGGAGGTGTCTTTCCAGTTGGTGAGTACTATTTTGACTGCTGCTGTTATCAGGAGATCAAGCAGGTCTCTGTCTTGCTGTAAGTGTATCTCTGTTGTCATGAATGCAGTGGCGAGAGTAGCAAAGTCTGCTTTTAGTGTGCAACCTGCATCAGACCCAGGGTCGCCAGACGTGCTGGGGTCCAGTATGTGAAGCCAGAAATGACTGTCTGTCTCATGCATAAAATTGCCTCTGCTTTAGTAGAAGTCAATGGGAGAAATATATTTTCTGGAATCTTTTTTTTTTTTTTTTATCTCCCTCTTTCTTCTAAAATGTTGCCATGTATGATTACTCCCCTTTCTTTTCTACTTTTGTTGTATGCTTTTACAGTAGGTGTACACCCCTGCTCTCGTTTAACTTGATTTGTATAACGTTTTCTTGGTAGGCAGCATACCTCCCGAATAGTCCCTCACTGGGCACCCTCTCTTGCGTAAGCGGTGGTAGCAACGTTGGCTGCATTGGGCTGGATTTTTGGTTTAATTATCACCAACGTAACGGAATCTCTGTTGAAAGCTGGCCAACTCCTCACAACAATCGAGCAGTGTGGCCCAGTCACGGACCCGGAAATAGAGACGCCTCCAGAGCTGGCTGACGTTCAGCTGCTGCGTGCTAGAGGAAGCGCCGTGACGCGGCCCACGCCAGTCTCCTCGGCATAACATGTAGTGCCGTCTGGATGGCCTGCATCTCGGGGTTAGGGGGCCTGCAAGGTTCAACCAAGAAATGAGGACAGGGGGATCCCTGCAAGAGCAAGAAAGCCGAAGGAATCACCCTGCTTCAAAAAGAGTGTTTCTGAGAGAAAAGTCACGAGGTGAAAGTAGGATTTGAAGTTTCTCCTCCCAGCTAAAGGCATGCATGAATTCATAATTGAATGTATCCACAATAATAAATAGGGTAAATGCCTTAATTCCTGCAAATATTTCATTAATTCATTACAATATTATTCATATACAAACAAGTACTTTTAAACTGACTACATTTATATTTTAAAAGAATCACTGAGTGTTTAAGTATATTCTTACAAGAAGACTAGTGAAAAGAAGGTCCTTTCATTTAAAATAAAAGGTAGGCTTGAAAGACTTAAACGGATACGTTAGTCCTGATAATTTACTTACCTATTAACCACTAAATGATTAAATACACGTTTTGTCACATTTTTCATTGCCTACATTCACGTCAGGGTTATTTTTACACACAAACCTTACATACCATGCGCGAGCCCACATATAGTTCAATGCAAACCTAAGCAGCTGATAATATTTCATTGCAAGCCGCTGTGGCGCGAGGGATGGGAGATAGTCATTTGGATTCAATTGAGACAAGACTGCCTCGGTTTCAAACTCCTATCTTCTCTGTACCCGGTTCTTTCTCCCCTTCCCCCGCTTCTCTTCTTTAGCTTGCTGTTTAGTTAGCTCATAGGATCAAAACTCTTTCATTAGCGATCTTTGAGTAATGTACAGTGCACATATTCCAATTCCGGCCGCCACGACTCCACCGTCCTACCTTCTCCGTCCTAGCATAGCGCCTGTGTGCAACCTACTATGGACAGCGCTGCATTGCTTCTCGCATTACAGTAGAACCAAGCACATGCATCACTTGTTGCCATCTTTCTGAAAGAAGCAGTGTTCTACATTTATACAGAGAAGGGCTTGTTCCAAGTCTTGTGCGGGTAGCTTGCATGGTGCTGTCTTTCCTTTGAAGCCTGGCATTGCGGTGCAGCATTTATAACCGGCAACCAATTACAAGCACCAACATGCAATGGGAAAACATCACCGTTGAGTTACTTGCTTTTAGCAGTCCGTGCTGAATTCACATTTGGGGTGTATTTATTTGTTTAGTCAAGCCTTACTACAGGCTGTTCCAAATGTTTTCTGTTTACCTTAAACTTCAAGACAGAGAGTAATCACGTGTTTGTTATGTTGATTTTTTTACTTTTCCCCTTTTAAACGTAACATAGTTATAGTAGAACTTCGAACATGCTTCCATGTGTGTACACACACACTCATATAAATGTGTGTGTCTGTATTGCTGAACATTAAATATGCTTCAGATAAGTTCTGTGTCAGTCTGTTTTTAACACACACATATCTATCTCACAACATTGAGCTTGGTTCAAAAACGTATATTTGGTTAACTTTCCTCTTTTTGTCTACTTGCAGCTAACATTCACAGAACAAGATGGGGAAACAAAACAGCAAATTGCGCCCGGAGGTCATGCAGGATTTATTAGAAAGCACAGACTTTACAGAGCATGAAATCCAAGAGTGGTACAAGGGTTTCCTGAGAGATTGCCCAAGCGGACATTTATCAATGGAGGAGTTTAAAAAGATATATGGGAACTTTTTTCCTTACGGGGATGCTTCCAAGTTTGCAGAACATGTATTTCGCACCTTCGATGCCAATGGAGATGGGACAATCGATTTTAGAGAATTTATCATCGCTTTGAGTGTAACCTCCAGAGGTAAACTGGAACAGAAACTGAAATGGGCGTTCAGCATGTATGATCTGGATGGGAATGGATACATCAGTAAATCAGAAATGCTGGAGATAGTTCAGGTATGTTTCCTGTCTTTTATGTACCTTCATTCTAGAAGCAATCTGGGTGGGGTCAGGATTACCCAATTTGGCCTATGTGTGATACTCACTGTATACGTTGTGTGATTTTATCTCATTGTGTTTCTCAGTTTTGAATTTGTATTTTTATGTATATTTTTACTTTACATTTTTGTAATGTTGTCTATCACCCTCCAACTAACACTTCTCATTGTTTACCTTTTTCCATGCCACTCTCTATATGGACTTGTGGCACACAACACACTGTCTTTTTTTCCCCAACAGAATCGTGATTTCCCGTGGCGTGCTTGTCACTTTGCACAGACGGGCATTGCTAAGTTTGAATTTGCACAGCTCCTTCTAACGTGTTTAGAAACGTTTTTATTTTAAATACTTAGGTGACCTGAATCGTTTTTTAAATTGTGGAAATTGTTATTGTGGATATTTTAAATGTGCGCAGGCTAAACTAATCTAATTTTTGTGGCTAATTTACCTAGAGCGCTAACACGGTGACAAGACCATTATCTTGACCCTCCTGAAGATTAGCGCTCTAGTGTTTTTGTGTTCAGGGGGGGGTTCCTGACTTTTGGCGCCGCCCACACACTTCCTGCCTCTTACTTATCCCACTATGTGACGAACGCGCAGCGGGCGGGCGCCGGTGGCGCGCCGAAGGCGAGCCCGTCTGCGCCAGGACCGCGACAGGCACAGGATTCTCTGCCCACTTTCTTCCCCAAGTTGCCTATTCAGCCGACGCGCTTAGAAGACTTAACCATCAAAAGAGGTGCCTTTGTGAAATAAATATGGAACACTTGTGGGGTCCCATCTCTTGTAGAACATGTTCCTGGTCCATGTCTGTAGTTCCATCGGAGACTCCAACTCCGGTACATCCCACCTTTGGTGACCAATCTAGCCTTAAAGGAGGGCTAATAAATGCTCGATCAATGTGCTGCCATAGGGATGATATCAAGGAACTGATTTGTGAACATAACCTAGATTTCCTCTTCATAACTGAGTCCTGGCTTAATGAGGCGAGCAACCCTGACCTGTCCATTGCTAGAACTCCTGATTACAATATTTTTAGGGTAGACAGACCTAGTGGTAGAGGAGGAGGTGTTGCAATAATTATTAGAAACCCCTTGAAGTGCAACACCTTTAGTCTTACTCATCTTAAAGGCGCGGAAAGCATGGGCTTTTCGATCAAGATCGATGCCTCTCGGTCCTTTACAGGAGGCTTAATTTATCGTCCACCTGGCAGTCCTACTGGCTTTCTAGATTCTCTGGGTGAAGCCTTAGGACAACTGCTTGTGAGTTATCCTCACTTTTCACTTCTTGGATACTTTAATTTACAATTAGAAGTGAAGGAGAATCTACAGGTTTCTAACTTTCTCCAGACGCTTGAAATATTTGGTTTGTCTCAAAAAGTAACTAATAATACTCATCAGGCAGGTCACACACTCGACTGGATATTTTCCAATTTTTTGCATTTAGTTTCCCATCCACCAGTCCCTCAAATTTGGAGCGATCACTGCTTTATTCCATTTGAGGTGAATACGGGGCATACGCAGAAAAGAGTAAAAACTGTTCCCTCTTCTGCCACTAGCCAAAATTGGGCTTAGATTGCAAAAAATAGCCAGCTTAAGGCCTCGGCTCAGTCATTGGACCCTAGTCTTTCCGGTGACGTATCGCAGGATTCCAAAATGTTCCACACCTGGATGCAACTTGCAACTAATAATCTTGCCCCACCAAAACTCCCTGCAAAAAATAAGGAGAAATCCAAAAAGATAAGTGCACCATGGTATACGAAGTCCCTAGCAGAAGCGCATCTTCAGTGCAGAAAAGGGGAAAGAAATTGGAGGAAGAATTATGATCCACTAGCAAAAAGTTTGTATATAAAATATAGGAATCTTTATTTTGCAAACATTAAAACTGCCAAAAGGGCATACTACACAAAACTTATTCGGGAAGCCCAGCAAAAACAGAAGACCGACTTTGATATAGTAAAATCTTTTACCCACCCGGCAGTCGTGAAACAAGAAATCCCTTCTTCACAAAATTTCTGTGACCAGATTGCCGACTATTTTGATGACAAAAAAAAAACGATTACAGGATGGTTTCGTACCTACTGTGTGCCCCAGTAGAGTGAGTACTAGTGGCCTTGTGCCTTCACGGCCGCATACTCTTGCGATGTTTAAGCCTATAACCCTTGCACAAACGCACACAGCCATTGTGTCCTGTAAATCAGGATCACCGTCTGATGCCTGCCCTTCTCACATCCTTTATCAAATAGTTGAGGTGGTTAATCCCATAATTAACCATATAGTGAATGAATCACTTAGCTCTGGGACTGTTCCCCGGGATTGGAAAAAGGCCATAGTTAGACCCCTGATGAAAAAGCAAAATAAAAATCCTTCAGACCTCTCTAATCTCCGCCCCATTTCCTTGCTTCCAGTCCTTGGTAAAATTACCGAGCACATGGTTCATCAAGAGTTATCAAATTTTGTGGAGACACATAATATTTTACACCCTCATCAATCTGGCTTCCGTCCAAAACATTCCACGGAGACGGCTGTCATGGAATTAACAGATACCATTAGAAATGTACAGGATGAAGGGAAGAACGCCGTCTTGATTCTCATTGATTTATCGGCGGCGTTCGATACCATCTCCCATAAAATCCTTCTCGATAGGCTGAAACTAAATGGTATAACAGATGGGGCTCTAAATTGGATAAAATCTTATCTATCGGAAAGAACTCAGACCATCACCTTAGGACCTTTCCACTCAAAGGAGAAGAGTATCACCTCAGGAGTTCCCCAGGGCTCTATTTTGAGCCCATTACTCTTCAACATTTATGTGGTGCCCCTCATTTAGTTAATTGAATCCTATGGGATAATGGTAACATTATATGCTGATGATACACAACTGATTGTATCCCTGGATAAAGATTCCTGTTCGGCTGAACAAAACTTTCGGAACTGTCTCACGGACGTTTTCCAATGGATGAATGATAACTGTTTAAAATGCAATTCTGGGAAAACAGAAATACTGCCCATTGGGAAAAATGTTAACTTTAGTCCCAATGATTGGTGGCCAGAGAGAGCCACTTCGCCTCCGAGTTCAGTAGAAACGGACAGGAATTTGGGCATCCTTTTTGATGCGTCATTATCTTTTGACCACCAAGTAAGGAGTTTGGCCGGTAGTTGTTTTAACATCATTAAATCATTAAAAAAATTCTTTGACTTTCTCCCTATTGATGTAAGAAAATCCGTGGCGGTGGCCCTTATACTCTCCCGCCTTGACTATTGTAATGGTCTTATGGCAGGAGTAAAAAAAATGACATTAAAAAAATTACAAAGTGTCCAACATGCAGGGGCTCGCCTGGTATTGAAACTCCCCAGAAAATCATCGGCCTCTGCGGCGCTTTGGAAACTTCATTGGCTCCCCCTACATAAAAGGATTCTCTTCAAAATTTTGTTTACCTCCTTTAGAGCTTTAAACAACATCGGCCCCAAATATCTCATTAAAAGATGCTCCCACTATTGTCCCACAAGAGTTCTGAGATCAGCAGGCTGTAATTCAGCCAATATCCCCGCCTTTCACCTCAAAACTAAAGGGGGAAAACCCTCAGTGTCTTGGCCTCTAGGGCATGGAATGGGATGCCATAGGAGCTAAGGCTACTTGATCAGGAAAGCCTTTTCGCAACCAACTTAAAACCTGGCTTTTTAACCTGTCAGATGCTTATGTACTCGCTACCATATAGATCTCACCTCTGTTGACCTCCCCCTCTCTATAGCGCCAGGATGCTCCTTTCGGAGCGATAGTTTGCGCTTTACAAATTCCAAAATAACATTAACATTAACATATACTTTCGAGTTTTGATTGTCTTGCTGAACTGTTTATCACCTCCTAACATTAAGAAAATGTAATGATTTTAATACACTAGTGTTACTTGCTTTATCAGTCAATATATTCACCCTACACTGTAAGATAGGATCGCATGGGTTTCCAGCCGTTTGGTTGTAAGAGCTAGTAAGACCAAATGGGATACAGAACAAGAGGAAGAAAGTTTAAGAGGAAGGATTTTTTCAAAATACATTTTATGGTACAGTTTCTCATGCTATAATCTTGAAATATTTCCGTGCCTAGTAAGAGCGTGCCGGTTACATTGTACCCCATATAATAACACCATTATAAACCCAGCTCCATTAACTTGTGACTGCATTGACCCTTGCTAAATGAAAGTAACCATCTGTTTCCTATCGTACCCACAAGTTAAGACCAAGGAGCTTAAGTGTGCCCAACTTATGAGATAGGTTGTTTCACAAGATGATTGGGAAACCAACACCAATATCAAACCAAAAACGTATTGAAATGTACTGCATGTGCCCCTAGTATTGCCACAGCGCTTCTAGGATCATGCAGGCATCTTCTGCACAAGTCCCAATATTGAACAAGTGCAATTAAGTTCGTGCAAGTCTTGGAGGTAGTGTGCTGTATTTTCTGGTGCTTACGGGATTATGGAAGGGGCTGTCCTTTCACATGGTCCATTAACCAGTCTCCTAGTATAGGTTAATTTTTGAAAACGTATTTGTGTAGTGGGGAGACTGTCACTCCAATAAGTGCATACATTAAGTTCGCACTTTCTGGCAGGCCCAAAGACAATACTACTTTCACTTTTGAACAATTTACAACCCCTGACAGGTGACTACTGTGTCTGTACCCTGATTTTCATTAGACTTGGAAGCATTCCGCAGTTTCAGTCATACTATCTGGATAGCAGTTTACGCAAAATCTGAACGGGGGAAGCAATCGATTGCATTGCATCCTATCTCATAGCCTAAAGCCTCACAATGACTTTGCTACCATTTCCGTTACTGCATATAGCGGCTTCATTGCGGAGAGCTGTATTAGTCAAATGTGCAAAATTATTAATTTACTTATGCAGTCTTTGCTTCTTTATCTCTGTGCAGGTATGAGTTAGCTGGTTGACGCTCTGTCCTAATCCGTGTGAGTTTTTCCTATTTGAATCATCAATAAATTCTACGCTGCTGTGCTCTGTAGCTCTCCCTTTGTGGTGTAAATCCTGGACGTTCACATAGGGCCGGATATTTATTTGTCCGCACCAAAAGTTTTTTTATGAAGACTGCAGCATAGTTAGAACTCAGCAGCTTGTCTCCTTACTACTCCTTCCCCTTCATGCAGACTCTTATGTTTTTTCACAAGGTGTTCTCATATTCCATCTCAGCTTTTGCAACCTCTATTCAGGACCTCTTTATTACTAGATGTTTTTATTGGGTTGCTCTGGTGAGAAGAACCTTCGGTAAATGTAACTCATCTGCTTCCTCGTCCTTCCTAAGTTGCAGATGGTAAGCACCAGCAAATAGGGATAATCATTCCTTAATAAATAGTGCCCAGATATTGGCAAGATAAATTGGCATGTTTGTGTTAACGACTCTGACAGTAATTCAGGGTGCAAATAACAATTATTCTATTACTGTTAACAGTGCAGTGGTCATGAAGTGGCAAGAGTACGACAACGTATCCACTGGGATCAGTCTCATAGGAGGAGTAAAATGATCATGTGTAATTTATAGGACCGCCTGGCAGAATGGATTTGCCTTAACCCAAGTCTAAAAAAAAAATGTTTGTAAAACTATTTTAAAATCTTTGGGAGGAGGAACATGTTTGGTCAACTTCAGGAGGAAGGAATAGGGTTTGTTACTTTGCTAATACCAATAGCTTTCTCTGGTGGTAAAAACTAGTAGAGTGCAGCAATAGAGGACAACCAAAGACAACAGTTAACAAAATAGAAATGATTTCAGTGCTCGTCTAAAAGCCAGATGGTTTGCGGAGTTTCTTGATCCTCAGCAGGAGAGTTCCAGAGTTTAGGCATGAGGGAGTGGAAGTGACATCCGCCAAGGGAAGATTTTATTGGCTTGGGGAACACAACAAAAAAAGGGTTTGCCGAGAACAGGAGCATATGGCACAAGAAGGGTCCTTAATACAGATCCTTCTTGTTTATAGATGGCCCTAAGATCTAGGCAGATGGCCTTGACCTGTATTCTTTGCTCAGTTGGGTGAGTTGGAAATCCTGCTAGGCCTCTGAGGAATAGTGAAAGTTTTGCAGGTCATCTGAAATGCTAAAGCCTAGATATGATCCAGTTTGCTAAGCAGGTAACTCTGCTTATATAATCCAACCTGATGAGAACAAGGGGAGACACTACGATGGAATGCTTGTCCAGAGGCAAAAAGCAAAGTATCTTTCTTAAATTTGGCAAGGTCAGATTGCGGAAAAAAAGACTGCTTTAATGTATGCTTGTAAGAAGCGTTCTTGATTAATAGAAACATGGGGACATGTAACTGCTTTCCTGTATTTGATGGAGTTATCTCATCCGGTAATGCAGAACAGCCTTTCGAAATGTAATTAGGATTGAATCCATTGTACTCTTCAGAGCTTTGGGTGAATCAGCTTTGTAGCTGTGTTCTTAGGGTACACTGTTTGTCCGTTCACATTCTGTGTAAAAGTCTATTGTATTTGACTCTCTGGCATAAGGCAGGGGTTCTTAGCCTTTTGACTGCAGTTGACCCTCACTTCATCATTACTGCAATCTGGGGACCCACACTGAATCAATATTGGAATCCTGCGAACCCCACTTATTCATTATTGGAACCTGGATATCCTGGCCTAAGCAATTATGATTTGAATCGCAAAACAGTACTCAGTTGTATTTAATTCACAAACAAATGTGAAAAAGCCAAACTTTTAATCCAAAGGTTGGAGTGTTTTTAAATTCTATTGAGGCAACCTATAGTTTATTCTATTTTATGTACTTGCACTGCTCCCACAATCAATATGAGAATGTCAACTTAATTTTTATCTTCCAATTTAATATTACTTCATACTTCTAACACATTTTAAAATGTTTAATTTTACATTTTGCTTCTTTATTTGTATACCCCAGGGGTCCCCGGACCACAGGTTAAGAACTATTAGCATAAGGTATTAAAACCTCTTTTAATAAAACACAGGATTAAGGTACGAGAAAAGGCTATAAGATTTTTATTTATTTTTGAAATTTTTAGATGCAACGTGCAGTGGGTAGAATTTTGATAGTTGTAACGGCACAGACAGTTTTAACTAATCTGATCAGCTTAGGTTTTATATTTTTGTAGGAAATAGGTTCTATAATAATTCTCATATGGTTTAAAAAACCAGGGTCTAAATTAATTTTTTTGATCTGTTATCTGAAACACCTTGGAGTCTGGCTTTGGAAGCTGTGATAAGTGTTGTGCTTTTCTGCAACAACTACTCTGCTGTAACAGTGTGGCCCTCCGTGCTGACCTGAAGTTCCGTTTTCCCAGCCTTAAATCCTTCAGGGTAAATGGATGAATCGGTACTAGCTTATCTAGTCTAATAAGTGCGATCCACATAAGGCAAAGTTTTGTATCCAGAGAATTTTAAAAGCTGGACATACATAAGTGTTAAAGAGCATTGGTGATCAGGAACTCTGCATCGAATGGGTTCCTTGTCTGACCTTAAAGGTGGTTGTGGCAGAAGGTGGGCACAGTTGGCTAGAAAAGATTTGATCTAAGAGATCACCTTTTCCTGTTTCTCTTTCTCGGACAGACTGTGACCCATGCTATCGAAAGCTGCTGGCCTAGTAATGTCAGGGCTGTGGTATCTCCATTTTCCTGAATCATTAATTGAAAGAGAAACAGACGGCTGACCATTGTTATGCACATAACATTTCAGGGTATGATGTATAAGTCTATAAATTGTGCACAGTACGCCGCACCAATACTCTACTGCAGAGCAGATCCAAAAGTTAATATATATAAGGATGGTGCACCAAACAAAGTGCTCGCAAGCTTCACGTAGTGTTTAAAGTTTCTTTTATTTTTATTCCGATAAAAACCTCAGCCTGAGGTTTTTATCGGAATAAAAATAAAAGAAACTTTGAACACTACGTGAAGCTTGCGAGCCCTTTGTTTGGTGCACCGTCCTTATATATATTAATTTCCCTGAATCAGGTTGATCTCTTCAATGGCTAATTGAAGAGTAGATTCAGTCCCTCCAACCGGCTGAAATTCCAGTTACCATTGGTCGAGTACATTGTACTCTTGAGATGGAAATAAAGACAAACCCTTCTATACTTCTAGATACAGTCTTGCATTGACCTTGGCTCTTGACATAATTCTGAAGCAAGGTTTTTTTTATGAGTTTCAGGAAAACCGTGCAGTGCTCAATATCCTTCAATAGAGCAAGGATGACATTATAGCAGAATATGCTAAGGAACAACATAGAGTGAATTTCCCAGCAGATCTGACAGAGACTCTGTGTATAGGCAGGCTGACGGGGCAGGTCACAGAGAAACCCCTCATCCTAAGGCTCATCTAATGGCTCTTGGCCGTGGTCTAACTGATGTTAGAAGGGCAGAGTGTTTGCTTTCATTTACAAAAGGCTCAAGCATGGAGAAGGCCACATGTGATTCAATTGACAGGTTTCCTGTCCAGGGAGGTGCCAGCACCTCCCCAGACAGGCAGATGCGTATTGGGACAGGGAGGGCTGCATCAGCAGATGCTTTTTGAGACACTGCCTGGGGCACACAAGGTGCTCCATGCATAGCCCAGTTCAAACCAGTTGCTGGGACACTCCAGCCCTAGCTCTGGTGCGAAACTGGACAAAGGGAAAGGGGTGTAACCACCCCCTTCTCAGGTCCACCCATTGGAGGGACTTAGGCAGGTAATCCAGTCCCTTAGCTTAGTATAAGTATAGGAGCTGTGTCCCCAGGACTTTAGATTATCCTGGAAAGAAACTTTGATACATAACTCTTGGACCTTCGACATTCTATTCTGACTAGAAGACGGAAGACATCTCCCTTGTGGTCAAGGAGTGACCACCCTGTGCAAACAGGCACCACCAGTAACTTGCCGTTCTGCTTTGTTGCCGCTCCCGCCGGAACCCGAAGACTCAGCGACACAGGAACTGGACTCTCAGACTTCTCTAACTCCGACGCACATCCACAGCAAAGCTGAGACCCATGGCGGACACGAGAGACGTGGGACCGGACACCCAGGACATCCTGCATTTTGCTAACAGCTAGACTACCGAGGTACCCTCGCAGTTGTGCATTGGGGTACGAGAAGCCCCAGACCAGAGCGCCATTTGCACCGAAGCTCAACCCTCCACACTCCACGAGTGCTGCGTGGGGCCTGCTCTTGCATTTCAACTCGACGCGTCTTCCCGGTTCCATGCCTGTTGGCTAGTGAGCCCCCTGAAGACTTTTCTTTTGAAATAACCTGCTTTCCTGGTTGCTCCAGGCTTGCTCCAGCTTCCCTTCAAAGGAGAAGTGCCACAGACCTTGCTGGTCTGCAACATGGCCAATCTCTATATCCTGCGTGTGTTGCGGTTGCCAAAGCGTGTTGGGTCCAATCCGGATACCGACACCGTAGTCAACCAGATCCTTCGTGGGACAGCTCGAATCCAGCGCCTGGTCATCATCGATGCCTCCTGGACACTTTTCCTCTGGTCGCCTGCAGCACTTCTTTGCAGATCTCCATAGAAAACGACGACTAAACCTGACACCAAAAGGCACCTATGCACCCGGCTTCCCTGGGTGATTTAACATGAGTACTTCGGTGCTCCTGTGGGTCTTGACTCTAGAAGTGTCCTAGTCTAAAGGGGTTTCATCGTAGTCCATCCGAAAGTGTACTTAAACAGTAACTTTGTAACTTCTTTGTTTCCCATTATAAGTCAATGGTAACTCGCGACTGTGTTTAGACACTGCACTCGTCTCCCGTGAGCCTCCTACTTCCTAACCTTTAGTTGTTTAGTGTAGTCCCAGCAATTCTACAGACCCTAGGCCTGCTGTCTAACTCTCATGTGGTGCTTATACCACTTCCTTAGTATATAGTTTGTGAGGCCCTTAGGGCATAACTGTATTTGTGCAACTTATTGTATGCTAATTGAGTAACTTGTGATGTACTTTTACCTCTGACCTCATAAAGAGTGCAGAGGGGTTGTGTTTAGAATAAATACATATATATTTGATATATACCTTGTATGGTGTCATTTCATTTGGTATTCAAGGGATTATAATTGGTAAAACAGCTTGCTTCACATGCTCTCGGAAGTCTTATCCTATGACTTCTGGTCCATGCTACCATTAGGATAGCTTGTCTATAAGGTTGACTTTACAACCACCATCAATAAGGGTCGATTAGACTGGTGCAAGGTGCTAACTAGACTAGTGGATATCATATGCCAGGCTAACTTCTCACACATGACCTATGAGATACCTTGTGACAATCTCTGTTAAACCCACACTATATGGTTGTTGAAAACTCTGACTTCCTAGAGCTGAAAGATGGGCTAAACCTTTGGAATAGATGAACGAAATAACCTGAATTGTAATACAGGGTCCTCTAGCGATACGTACCATCAGTGAAATGTAAATCAATTCCTTGTTTTGAGTGTTTCTCAATATACATAATTCATCACCTGTAACATGAATACGCATTATTGTTATGCTTTCACTCCTGGCTATAAACATGCGTTTCTCTTCCACTGGCAGTTCCTTAATAGCATGCACGATTTAAATAATATAAACAAGTCTGTACAAGTGGCATTCGCTCATTTGAACAAAATACAATACAGTTTGGAAATCTGGGAGGGTTGACTCTAGTACTAATCAAAGTCTAAATCCTGAATCTCACGTTCCATCCAGAATACGTCTCGGAATTCAATAAGTTCTTCATGAAAGTACAATGTGTTCTTGTCTCCTCACAGGAAGGTTCCGATTGCACCATCGAACTATCTGATTGTCTAATAAGGAACTCTCTCAAACGCAAAGTATATATACTCTCTGGATCCAAGATAATTATTGTGTCTGCAAGTCTTTTTAGTCAAGTGATTCTCTGGGAATTGTAGTGTGTCCTGACCCCTCTTACAAGTTTTTGCATTTGAAAGCATCATAGCTGCAAAGCCTCACACCAAGTGGCAACAACACTCTGCATGGACTGTTGACCTGCTCTGCATTAGAAGACTTGAGCGCTTTTGAAGTTCAGACAAGTGCGTCCCAGTGCCTGCCCAGGTAAGGGCAGGCTCTGGATCACGACAACCTCCTCCTTGCCTAAGATGCTACACCTTCATTTTGTAATGCCATTTAGAATGATGGAGACATCAAGTGACTACCCGTTTCCTTGGTGGTCTCAGGAATGTTTTTCTTGTGCTTCAGTCTCCTTTGATTCTGGTGAAACCAGGGAAAGATTTTTATGAGTATGAATTGCTCCTAGTTTCTCAGCGAAATTGTCACTCGCATGTTTTAGTTGGTTCTTATGGCGGTCTGGTCCCTAAGAACCAGCATAGCAGCTATACAGGCAGGTTAAACAAATATTGCAAGAGATTAGAGGGAGTGCCCTCGTGTCAGTGTTGAGAAGAAAATTCAGACAAGGATATCATAAAATAACGGCATGAGGAGCAAAAAAACGATGAATTTAGGCCCTGATCTCTGTACTGGGGTGAATGTATGACATTGTGCTGCATTCTGTCCATCAATTGTTGTTTTTGCATTTGTCACTCAGAGTAGGACGGGTATGCTCAGACGTGGGTCCCGTGCTCTCCCTGCCACTGGAGTCAAGCTATCCTGGCTGATATGGGGTGAAACCCCGAAACCGGTCCTAGGATGCTTGTTTCCAGTCCAGGGAGGACCTGGCGTGGAAGTTCGGGCTGGACTGTTCCCATTGGGCGCAGAGTCAAGGCTGATTTGCATATGGCTGGGTTCAAACTGGAATGGCATGGGGAGTAAAACAGTGGATTTAGGCCGAGATCTTTGACCTGGGGTAAATGTATGACATTCTTCTGCATCACGTCCATCATTTGTTATTTTTGCATTTGTCATAAAATAACCCCATCATCCACGAGATGGTCTAAAAAAGCTAAGAGTTTGAAATATAGAGATCACAAGTGTTGGGACCACAATGCACTGATAAAGTTGTGGATTCATTTACAATTATTGCAAGGAAAGTATATTGTATTTGTTGTAAACTACAAAATAGGCAACGACTGCCACAGAGTCCTCAAAGCCATAACTTTAGTTTCCTTAGTTTATGAAGAATCTAAAGTAGCCGGTGGGTGACCTTGAGCCTTTTCATCAGTACATCACCCCCCTCCTCAAAAGACTATTAGTCCTGTTTGGTAGAACCACTGACGATGGGAAGGCATAAGTGAATAATGTCTAGGCACGGCTACTATACACTTGGCACAGCTTGCAATTACCAGCATACTGTTTCCATCTCTGTTTCACAGAGCTACTCTTCATTTTACACATACACCTCACGTTATATCCCAGTGACTGTCATGGATATGTTTTTAGCGATTTGTTTTCTTTGTCCACCTTTGTGAACATATACACAGATTCATGTGGAAAACTTTTAGTTTCGTCGTTTTTTATTCCTGCAACAGAAAATAAGTGACATATCTATTTCATGAATAAATGATGATTATGAGAAAATGCAGATGGAAATGTCTTTCAAAAATGCTGTAAAACCAGGGGTGCTGCTTGTAATGTCCCACTTCTTATCCATCCTCACTTTTAATGCTTGCCCCATGCCCCCTTCCCCCGACCCTACTGCTCTCCTTTGCTTTGTAGGTTGGTTTGTGCTGTATAAATCCTTGTACAGTCACACATCTCCCTAGAACTGTTTCTAACCTTCCTTTCCTCTTTCAGCTACACTCCTCCCCAGGAATACAACCCTTACTTCCCGGCGCGCATCGCCCATTGGGCTGAAAGGGCTACAGCCCCCTCCGTCGTCCTCAGTACCCTGGGCTGTGCAGCCTCAGCTTCATGGACACATGCAGTTCTTGAGCTGTCGTGGGCTGGGTTGGGCAGGGGCTGAGGCCTGAGACACTTTGAAAGTAGTTTGCAGGTCTTCAAAAGACCATTTAACAGTTAACGAGTCTTCTGTCTGCTTGCACTTTATTCTGAGCCCCTGCCTTTTGTAAGGACCGCTGCTGCCACATTGTGGGAGTATATTGTAGGGAAAATACAGAGGTGGGCAAGGAGGATAATAATAGGGAGTGCAAAGCCAGAACTCAGCAAATTATTTGGCTTGACTCTAAGCGCTTTAACGCAAATAAAGCCCTCTGCATTGTATGCAAATCGTCTTAATGTAAAAGCGTTTCACTTCAGAACACTAGAATAAACTACATTAAGTGACATTTATCAGAAGTCTTAGTGCAGATTTTCACAAACGTCATGCTTTGGGTTTGCAAATGTTTATTTGGAATTTACTTTTGAATGCAAAACATATTTTGTGCAGCAAATTGCCTAAAAGTATTGCTAAGCAGCGCTTTGTTCTGCTTTACTTTGCATTAAGGGGTGTTCCAAGGGCAGTGCATGAATGTTGTATGTTTCTATAGTTTTTGTGAATGTTCTATGTTTCCATAGTTATTATTGCGAAACCCTATCTACTAACAATAGTACAGAGGGCTTTGGCCCAAACAATATCGCCTCTTTAAAGCAGCTGTTCAGAAAGGAGAACATATATTAAATTCAAAGTTTTCCAGCGTTCCATTTGTGCTGCACTGTACTTCATGCATCCAAAGTGGGAAATGTTTTACAGTCTGCCTAGGTATAGTATTTTGTACTGGAATTGTACACTTACAGTGCAAAACCTATACTACACATCAATCCCACAGCCTTGCATTATCGTGCAACGATGTGTGAATGTGCTAGGCAGCCTGATTATACATCAGCGCTAAATTAATAGATAAGCCATCCTGCTCTTTCCTCTCAAGCAATGCAGTGCAACAAATGTGGTTGCTACACTGCTTTGCATGCTTTTTGGTACATCTACTCCATAGTTTCAAAGCATAAACTATATATATATTAATGCTTCCAATGATGCTATTAATGAACCAAGATACAAGTGAAATATCCTGTAAACCCTGCAAGAGTTTACAAACATATGGAGCAACATTAAAATCTATCAAACATATATATACAAGTGAAGTTGTGTAAAGCACACATCTAAACTGAGGTTTTTTTTCTAATGGTGCATTGCATAGTTAATCAGTTTCAATACATTTCCTTTCTATTATAGGACCTGTTCGACCATGTTCAGGGGGCCATGGGTCAAGCATGGACTACTGGGTCTCAGCCTTTGGTGCTCGGATTGTTTGCCTCTGATGTCCAGGAATCCATCCTGTGTAAACTGGTTCAAGTACATCCCCTTCAACACTTGGGGAGTCATAGGGTTCTCAGGAAGGTAGTGTGGGAGTTGCCAGTGATGGATAGCTAGAACGGTAGCCCGGAGTCCTTTGATGAATGCAGATACTGTTGTCCATGGGTCTGGTGGCAGGCTTCAGACCCACTTCTTGGACGTCTGGTGTTGAGCAGCAGATGGGCAGCCATGCAGATGGGGACACAGTGGCATGCTAGCAGCAGTGGTGACAGGCACAGGCCTTGGCTTTAATGCCTTCAGCTGCTATTGTTCTTATTGCACAGTGGCGAGGTTAGTCGACAATCCACAATTCGCACTTGGCACTTCACTTGTGAAGAGACTGCGCCTATACTTTCAACTATGTGCAGTCTCCATTCCACTGGTTAGAACCTGAGCACCAGGTTCTGAATTTATCTTTCCCTCCCTCTGCAGGCTTGCTGGATTGTAGGCATGTAATGTCAGATGCAGCTCTTCCAGTTAGACAATAATCTAGGGAATAATCCCTCTCATCTGAGAAGTTGGCAGTCTGCCAGAAACTAGCTCTGGGTGCACACCAGTCGTCACAGTATGCTGCAGAGAAGAGTGATGCTCCTCGTGGCAAGGTAGACGCCAGCCTGGAGTACCCTCAACAGGGGCACACAAAGGCATGAACTCTCTATACTTGGCTTATCAACGGCCATATTATACAGTGATCAGGGGAAATACAAAAGTCTGGCTCACTTAAACGATCCTTTCCACACTGAACAAGAGGTGGAAGTCCCAAACTTCACCTCCCCTATTTTCCAGATGACAGTGCTGCACAAAGACTAATCAGCAGCTTCTCTCAGAAAAAGGTCCTCTCTGAACTTCCAAAGCAGCATTGTATTCTCTGTCCCCCCTTCATTGTTTGGAATTAGATCTCCTCCCACACTTCAACAATCTGGGAAAACAATCTCAACTTCATCTTCTGTACAGGAGCAGGTTAGGGGTTTCGAAAATGGAAGTCATAGGCCATAGTTCAAAACTGCCCCAATTTGCTAATATGGGCCACTTTTTTTAGCTGTCTTTTTGAAAAATTGGGGGCCAATTTTCTGTCCCAGACTGCCCCTGATTCTGTGATGTCAGTAGTCTGCTGTTAGCAAAATGAGGGCATGCTTGGCGTGTCTGTCCAGCTCACTGGACAGGTTCGTGACCTCAGTCTCGTCAAAGGACAGCATAGGCTTCTTATGCACTAGATTAGCATGAGGTAGAGCCTAAATCAAATCTGGGAATCCAGATACTTTGTTTTGCATTCAGGATAGGGCAACATGACTGTATACTTCGCTAGGGACATTCCTGTTCCAACAGCAATATTATCTTCTCCTAACTTATTATGGCTTCTCTTAGTGTCTTTTCACTCTGTTGATGTTTTGTCAACTCCTGTAAATCTGTTTTGTGGATACTAAACAAGTGTATACACGCCTCTCAATGTATTAATTGGTGTTAATATGCATTATTTCAATGTACACATGCAGTAATAGTCGCGCCACATCCTGTATATGTTGAGCAATGTGGATGTTTCATGTTTTTCTTCTGGAAGGGTAGCGTGGAAAGCTGACTGGAGCAAGTAAAGTTAACAAAGCACAATGCCTGATGTTGCCTTGCTTCATTGAGACCTGCCCTATATCCTGGCGAGCTGACAGTGGCCAAGAACCTGTACCACAGGAAGGGAGATCTGAGTAGAGAGAGCTGTTAAGCAGCCTGCAAACCTTATGTGGGAACTAAAGGTTACAAAAAACAACCACTCTGGAAGAGTTCAGAGTTAAAAGGGTCATTCAACCATTATACATGAAGTGGTAGTACCTTACGACATCTTGGTTCCTTGGCAACCGAGCAAACAGCCTCCACATCACTGGCCCTTGCTGCCTGCATGTCACACCTGAATTACTTCACTTTCAATAGTACCACCTTCGGTTCTTGCCTTCCACTACTCAGCCACAATTCAAGCAGCATAGCTCAGTTCACCAGATAACAAAACACGAAAACAACTCCAGTTACTCGCCTTTAACCTTCTGACCATAGAAGACTTAATCAATGCTGCAAACACTTGTAGGCCAGCAGCTCTGTATCCAATCAAGTCAGAACAGTAAACAGCTCCTTGAATACAGGTATCTTCCAAAAGGAACTCTTAATGTCTTGCATAAAACCTCCCTAAAACAAACCTGCCTAGAAACAAGAGATCCTTCGTACTTCTGACCAATAACAGACTGTTTTAGGTAAGAAGATGGAAAGATTTGCTTTGACAAATATCTGCATTGGGGTACCAGCATGCTTATTACTTGAATTCTTCCTTGCCTTTGATACAATACTATGTAGCATCCCAAACAGGGAGCCAACTGAAGCATATTGCATCGTTTCTATCAAATCATCATGCTCATCATCTCACTTCATCCCTTCAGGTCGGCTTTATTCAGTTCACAACTAATGTACGTAACAGTTGTACTTCCTCTA
Organism: Lissotriton vulgaris; assembly: GCF_964263255.1. NCBI lineage: Eukaryota > Metazoa > Chordata > Amphibia > Caudata > Salamandridae > Lissotriton > Lissotriton vulgaris. The sequence goes on along the minus strand of NC_141691.1, from coordinate 1,759,419,213 downwards.
TAAGGCTTGCCTTTGCTCTCCACTGGACCTAATCTCCCTCAATCTCAACTATTACTGTTATTCAGATAGTACACAAATCATGTTTAAGTAAGAAAACCCATCTGACTTTGATCCGTATTAAATGGACAATGCCTCACGTCTCCAACCATAGCAAAATAAACATGTCGCAGATTGAAATATTAATATTTAGCAAATGGATAAAACACCATCCATTAGCAATATGGCCTCAGCCACCAGACCTGCAACCAAACAACTCATCCAAGTGAATAACCACAGTCTTCAATCTTCCAATCATAATCAGATTGGGTCTGTCCAATATGTTTAGAATGCACAGTTCCTCACTTCCTTCCCTCTTATTGGCTGTAAAGATAGGTCTGCCTGTATTCCTTGAAATGTGTGACCGCACCACTTGCTGGAAGTGTAACGCCCTCCCCCTTCCCACTCCAAAAAAGGTCGGGTCTAGTTGAACCCCTGCTACTATCCTTCCTCCAGCGGAGTATTCAGACGACGACGTCGGAGTCCAAACTCGGTCCCAGAAATATGGGCAAAGCCGTTATTGACAGTGTATTGCTACTGCTCTCAAGGAATGTTTCCTGGTGGGGGGGGGGGGGGGCTGTTATCATTAAAGTACTCTGCACACCCACGCGGACTTCCATAGCCTTACAAAGGTACTTGACACTGTATGGTTTTGCTACTCCTTATTGACTTGAAAGATCTGTAATTATTGGTAGGCAAACTTTATTGCAATTTGTTCATGAAGAGCTATTACCTTTCTGCAGAAGAGATGCCTCAAGTAAAACGAGGCGAAACCTTCGCTAAATCCTTATTATCAGATCCACTCGTTTTACTAGGCATTTTGCAATTTGTTGCCCCCTCTTTTAATCGGAATGAAATTGAAAATTTGGTGGCGCAGAGTTTCCTTGAGTTTGTCGCCTGTAACCACAAGAGAACAGAATGACTGTCGAGGACCAATGGAGTGAAGGCACGGCGGGTCTACTGGGAGGCAGCGGAAGAAGGCTGCGTCACTCCTGTAGCATCCTGTTGTGTATGATGATGTTCTTATGTTCCGAGCACGGGCCTTCATTCTAACTCTATTCTGGAGTCTTGGGTCCGTGCCGCATCTCTGGTGGGCAGTTGGAGCTTTCCATTGGCGGAGTTGGATGTTTTCCTCTGGTGCTGCATTTGTTCTAATAAACTACTCAACTCTTGACAATTGGATTATTACTTAACACATCCCCTGCAGGATTGGTATGTGCTCCCTCTTGTGCCACGTTAATGGTGCCATCCATGGCTGCACGCCACTCGCCACCATACCAAGAGAAGAGCTAGAAGCAGAGCGTTACATTTAAGCTGGTAGATAACGGAGACTCACAGGAAAATCTAGTTATTATGTAATAAGGGAACCACAAGGTCTTCTTTACTCGCATCTATCCACCTAGTGCGCACTGGCTTCATCGTTCTTACTGTGGCAGAACCAGCGCTCAAAATGGCAGCTACTTTGAGGTACTGACCAGCACTGTAGCCGCGTGGCAATGGCCCCAGAGCAAGGTAGGAAATGGGCCCTCAGGCTGTTTGAAATGTGAGGTACAGCCATAATCAGGATTTGCAGGGACCCTCGAGACGTGCTCCGATGCTACTGCACCTGGTGCCTCAGTAGACTCCCCTGGTGCTGAATATCTGCGCACCTTAAATGTGTATCCGAAAGTGTCGGAGAGCCACGGCAGCTTGTTCCCTTCAATGCCAGTTTGTGTTCTGTATTTCTGCTCGCATCGATTCGCGAGGAGATATGCCACTTTGGTCACTTCTTTCTTTTAATAGTTTTTCGGTATTGCCTCAAAGTTTCCGTAGCGTTATTGAAACTTTGAGCAATAACGTACAATGGTTGAAGCTCCAGACCATATTAAAGTTGCGCAGAACCTTTTATCCGTCCGCGCTGCTAGACTGCCCCCTGCTGGGGAGCGGCATATTTACACGCTCGTTCTCCTGTGGGGGGGAGGCCTCAGCAGCGGGACTGAAGCCGCCATTCATGGAACCAGAGCGGACGTCAGCTGAATGTTCGAGGTGCCTCAAAGCTGCATGCAGAGCGCCCTGCTGCAGCAGCAAACGTCCACAGAGAACGCGCTGACACCTATTCATTTCACCGGCCACGTCTTTTGTCTTTTCAAATGTAAATTATTGTATTAGCATAATACCATTGATGGCTCAGTGTGGTCTTTCAATAATGTAGAAGACGGCATGGCGTATTTCTGTCATGTGAGCCGTGCACGTTTAGAGGTCACGCTATGCAAGCGTGACACGACCCTCTGTAAAAAAAAAAAAAAAAAGCATTGGAAATGCAATAGGTCTCGCATTAGAAAAGTTGAAACTATTGGTTTTGTAAATGAGACTTTTTTATGTGTTGGTTTTGAAAATAGCAAAAATAGCTTTGTCATTTACAATGCCAATACTTTTAACTTTTGCAAATGTGACACCTATAGCATTTGTAATGCAACATGTCTTGTATGTACGTGACTTAGATGTATTCATATTACAAATACAAATGGCTTTTAATTTTTTTAAAATAATTAATACTTAAATAAAATTTCTTGTAATTTATAATAGCAATAGCCTAAAGTATTGTAAATAACTTTTGGGAAGAATATGTTCAGTGTATTTTATTGTGACGAAAATCCAAGAACAGAGGTGAAATATTAACATATTTTTGTGACAATTGTAATAAAGCTTGAAACATTGAGAGAACATATTTGAACCAGTTGTTGAATGGCTGCACAGAGTGATGCTGTGAGGGTGATAGAGTGTATGGCGATAGAGTGAGTGGCGATAGATAGAGTGAGTGGCGATAGATAGAGTGAGTGGCGATAGATAGATGGAGTGAGTGGCGATAGATGGATAGATATAGTGAGGGCGATGGATAGATGGATAGATAGAGTCCGATAGAGTCTGATAGATAGATAGATAGATAGAGTGAGGGCGATAGATAGATAGAGTGAGGGCGATAGATAGATAGAGTGAGGGCGATAGATAGAGTGAGGGCGATAGATAGAGTGAGGACGATAAGATAGCTAGATAGAGTGAGGACGATAAGATAGCTAGATAGAGTGAGGGCGATAGATAGATAGATAGATAGATAGATAGATAGAGTGAGGGCGATAGATAGAGTGATGGCGATAGAGTGAGGGCGATAGATAGATGTCTGTTGTTCCTGTCTGTGAGATGCGCCCCCTGTTGGTCCTGTGTGTGTGAGTTGTGCCCCCCTGTTCCTGCCTGTGTGAGATGCGCCCCCTGTTCCTGTCTGTGAGATGCTCCCTCTGTTGCTCCTGTCTGTGTGAGAAGCATCCTCTGTTCCGGTCTGTGTGAGGTGTGGCCCCTGTTCCTGTCTGTGTGAGATGCGCCCTCTGTTGTACCTGTATGTAAGAAGCACCCACTGTTGGTCCTGTCAAGTGTGGGAATGAGTGAGAGAAAAGAGAGCAAGAGAAAAAAGAATAAAGGTGAGAGAGAGTGAATGAAGGGGAGTCAAAGAGAGAGAGAAATAAGGGGAGATAGAGTAAATGAAGGGAAGCGAAAGAGAGAGAGAGAGAGAGAGTTATGGGAGGGAGAGAGAGAGCGAGAGAGAGAGAGCGAGAGAGAGAGCGAGCGAGCGAGAGAGAGAGAGAGAGAGAGAGAGAGAGAGAGAGAGAGAGAAGAGAGAGAAAGAGAGAGAAAGAGAGAGAAAGAGAAAGAGAGAGAAGGGAGAGAAAGAGAGAGAGAACAAGCGATACAAAAAAAGTAAGCCATGCACGAGTAATTAACGAATGCTGATATTTTTAAGCCCACAGCAAATGTTACTTTGCCCAGTGGGAGAATATAAAAAATTGTTTGTAAAAAATTGACAGAGTGCGCAAACCACAGAGTTAATGGGCAATAAAAATAAATCCAAGAGCGAGCCGTGCACGAGTGAATAAGTACTGCTGATATTTTTAAGCACACATCTAATGGTACTTTGCCCAGTGGTAGAATAATAAAAAAAATTGACAGAGTGTGCAAACCACAGTGTCAATGGGCAATAAGAAACCAGGAGCAAAACTCCGAACTGTACTCTATTACCTGTCAGCCTCATAAACACAATGTTTTGTGCGCAAAGGATTCTGGAGGTATGTATGGTAGGTAATTAGCATTTCCTGTTCACGGCTGGAGCAAAAATTCCTTTAGATGATAGATTCTTGCTCTACACATTTTCTTCTCATTTAATACCTTAAAAATAAAAGAGAGCGAAGTCCACTCTGTCGTAGCCCATCACTCCCCAAAAAATGAACAGCAAACAATAACTACCAGATGGGAGAATTATCACAGCTGTTAATTGGAAAAATCCAGGCACTAATAAACTAACCAAACGTAACCTTTGTCCCAACTCCACAACCTCAAACGCAGTAGCTAATGCAGTGTAGTTTGTCGAATGTTTGGTACCGTCCTGCGAATTTGAGCACAATCAGCTCTTAAAGTGCCCTGATACTGAGTCCACTGTACTGTAGTATCACTATACAAAAAAGCCACTGTGCAGACACTCGCTCTCACGTAAATGACATAACTTGCTATTAATGATATTCAACTGATTGTGTGGAACTGGACAGACCGGGATTACTTGTATGTCAATAGGTCAACATAGAACTGCATAAAAGCGATTTAAAAATTAAAATCGCTGCAATCATACATGAACTCTTAAACCCACAGACAGTTAACAGCGCACAAAGTAGGCAGCCTTTTGTGAAGAGGCATTTGTCGAACTGCGGCCTGCTTCTGTGCAACTGGACAGCTGACTTTGCACACAATCAGAAAGTTCCTTTTTTGGGGTTTCCATGCGCAGGGACGCTCTTTAGTGTGCAGACCACGTGCCAGGAGCTCAGCTGCGCGAGCAGATGTCTCAGTGCCCCTTGGATTTGTCGTCGCTGCCCTCCTGGGGCCAAGGAGGCTCCCCAGCTGTTGCAGGTCCCATTGTGCAGACCCCAAAAAGAGCATGCCTACGTGCGCTGGCGAAGAACAAAGGCCACGACTCATTATAGGCCACTGTGGCTGCTGGACGCACTACACGCTTGTTTTGTTTAGGCGCTAGGCGACCATTCAATTTAGAGAGACCTATATGACTGGCCAAAATAAAAAGAATACCAGTTTTAGAAAGGGGTGGGGCTGCATAAGAAAGGTAAGCAGACTGACTCCTTAAATTGAAGCCATCTACTCAAGCAGGCCCACTCAGACAGGAAAGTTCCCATTAGCAGGCTCCACGCGAGCTGATATTTTTCTAATAATAACTGGACGGTAAAGCGCCGACATGGTGCAAATCATGACTGAAAGCACAGTAGCAATAATTAATGTTTATAAAGCGGCTGGAGCGGGGGTCTGCGTGCCGCTATGCACACCGGGGCCACTTTTAGAAAGGTAATTCCAGGAATATTTCTATCACACAACAAAGTGCCTTTTGTGCAAGCGCTTGGAACTGAAAGAGCACGGCAGGCACCTGCGTTAAAGCTGCCAGCTTACACCCGACAAATGTCTGCATTGTGCTAGCCTATCAAAGCAGCTCTGCTCCAGAGTAGAGCGGTGCCGCACAATTGTGACCGGTGCCGCAAAGTTAAAACCCACGTCTAGGAATTGCCGTCACTTTCAGTAAACCCTATAGAGATAGTCGGTGCTGGGTGCACGAGTTATATGAATGGATCTAAAACTCAGACGATTCACACAAGTATCAAAACATGCCCAGCCCTGGAGCAGTTTGCTGTGGCGCCTGGATCAAATCTGGTCAAAGTGGGGGGTCGCAGTCCCACTCATTGCTTCCCAGCACAAATGTACACAGTGGGATTCATATACAGGATTCTAATATAGTGAAATAAACTCTTTTCAAATCATGGCAACTCTGTTTCACTCAATTGTGTGATCCTCAGCAAACATCTTTGTTCTCGTTCCCAATCCCCAGTATACTCCGCAGACCAACAGTAAAAGATCTGATAGCGCAAGTACACCCAATGAAAGAAATATATAGAAACACTGACCTCGAGGACTAGACCCCGCCCATCGCTTCAATGTAAGCTTCCAGTCCCCCTTAACAAAAGATGCAGATAGTGGTCAGCAAAAGATCTGACCTGGAGGCTGGAGCTATTCACAGCGACACATACATAGAAACGCCCAACATAGTGCAAAAACAAAATCAGCATTCGAAAGTGCTAGGATATACTTACCAGAAATGTGTTACACAAAGACTAGAAACCTTATCACGATGAGGGAAGGCAGAGAAGGGGAGGGGGGAGGAGAAATGCGAAACGGCGGGCAGGGGGCCGAGCGGGGAGAGCGGCGATGAGGGTGTTAAGCAGCAGGGGCCTTTGAAGTGAAGCTAAGCTTCACTTCAAAGGTGTGGGAGGAGTGCTGTTGGGGAACAGATGG